>NC_056629.2:198914167-200114167 GCF_002870075.4 Lactuca sativa
AAATCTTAATATTATACATTTTTTAAAAATAAAATTTTGAATAAAATAAACATATTCAACTAATGAACCAATAGGATTAAAAGAATCATTAATGAGAAGATCATCACAATATTCATAATTGTCTTACCATCATTTAAATCATCGACATTTCATCCTCATATATCTAACTAGGCGAATGTCTGCGCGTTGCGCAGAAACATCTATATAGTTGAACTCTTTACAAATATATGGTTTTTTTAAATATAACAATAACGTTGTTGTTAAATTTGATATAATAATTTATATATACTAAATTGATATAACATATTGATTATTTTGAATTATATGATAATATATACATTTATTATAACTTCATAATCTCAATTGTTTGAATAACTTCTACCTGCGAGTTACACATAAATAAAATTAAATATAATATATGATTTAATGTTATTTATAGTTGTTTTTTATTGTTAATTGATTTTTTTTAAATTTATTTGCTTAATGTTTTAATTTATATCATTATAATTATTTAAAACATCAAACATTGTTTTTTTATTTTAAAGCTAACAATATAATCATTTATATAGAGTTGTTTTAACTATTGTTATTTTAAGTTATTTGAAGCTATTTATTTGGAAACTTTTAACGATTATAAAAATATATTTAAGAAATATTTTAGTTAAATTGAGATTACAATTTAGTTTTTTTTTTCTTTTATCACTACAATTTATCACTTTTTCCTATTTACAAAATATTCTTTAGTTTTTTAAATGGAACTGAAATTTATATTTGAGTTGACATTGTAATGTGCAGAAACACTTATATAGTTGAAGTCTTTACAAATATATATATATATATATATATATATATATATATATATATATATATATATATATATATATATATATATTAAAATATAACAGTAACGTTGTTTTTAAATTTGATATAATAATTCGTATATTAATTTGATATAATATATTGATTATTTTGAATTATATGATAATATATACATCTATTATAATATCATAATCTCAATCGTTTGAATGACTTCTACTCGTGAGTTACACATCAATAAAATTAAATATTATATATGATTTAATATTATTTATAGTTGTTGTTATTTTTAACTAATTTTTTAAAAAGTTTTTGTTTAATGTTTTATTTTCTATCATTATAGTTATTTAAAACATCAAACATTATTTTTTGATTTTAAAGGTAACAATATAATCATTTATATAGAGTTATTTTTAACTATTGTTATTATAAGTTATGTTAAGCTACTTATTTGAAAATTTTTAACGATTATATAAATATATTTAGGAAATATTTTAGTTAAACTGATATTACAATTTAGTTTTTGCATTTATCACTATAATTTATCACTTTTAACTATTTACGAAATATTATTTGGTTTTTTAGTGGAACTGAAATTTATATTTAAGTTGACACTGTAATGTTATAGTTAAATTAACAATTTAAGTATTTTGTCCAAACTGTTTAAAAGTTATAGTTTTAAACTGATAATGGTTTACATCCAACAATATTTTAAATCAAATAAATTAAGTATAATATGTTAAAATTTAAAGACATAACTTGATAAATAGAAGTAAAAATATTATTTTAAAATTGAAATTTAGTCTATTTATGATTACACTTTAGGTTTGATATTTATTTAACCTTATTAACCAACTTATAATCATTATTAGAAAGACACTACAATTTATCACTTTTAACTATTTATAAAATAATCTTTGGGTTGTTTAAGTTAAATAAAATTTATATTTAAGTTGAGTCTATAATGTTATATTTTAAATAATAATTTAAGTATTTTATACAAATTGTTCAAAAACTATACCTTTAAAATGATAATGGTTTACATCCAACAATATATTAAAACTAATAAATTAAGTATAATATGTTAAAAGTTAAATAACATAATTTTATAAGTAGAATTAAAGATATTATTTTAATATTGAAATTTAGTTTATATATGATTACACTTTAGATTTGATATTTATCTAACCTAATTAACAAATTATAATTATTATTATAAAGAAATTGAAAAGTCATGGAAGTTTCAAATGAATGTGGTGAAAGGAAAAAAGAATGGGGGTTTCAAATGCATGAGATTCAAGAAAAAAATGCTAGCTTTATAAGTATGTATGATAGCTAGTTTGTAAATGTTGTTTATTCACTATCATATGCTTGAACATTTAACCTCATGTTTTTTGTTAATCTTAGGACTTTGCATTTTAACCGGATGTAAGAAGAACTTAATAAAGCATTCACAATATCTTGTCTACTTCTATTAAAAACTCGTGTATTACATGGATTGATTTAAAAGGTAAGTATTAAAAACTAAGGATTAAACATTAACGAATATTAAAATGATATATTTTAATTGGATTTAACTGAAATAATAAATTATTTGGTATTTTTTTCAAACGAAATTGTTGAAGCATTAACTATAGTTTGCAATAACTTCAACCAAATCACTATATTTTTTTTACTGTCGGTTAGTGATTAGAAGTTAATATCTTCAAGTTAGTAGAATTTATCAACACCTGGATTAAAACTTGGCACCTCCAATCTAAGATGTAAAACATCTAGTAATTGGGCTTTCACGTATTTGCAACCAAATCACTCTAGCAATCATGAAATGAGTAATTACTAAGTACTTTTAATAAAAACAAATCGATGAAGCATGAACCATAATTTGCTATAACTTAAACTAAATCACTCTATTAATCATGAAATTACAAGTGGTCATTTCACTTCCCATATCATCTTCATACGGTGAAAACTATGTTTATGTATTTACATCAACTATGAATTAATCTATTTCCATTATCAAATTCGCATAAGTATTCATTTTTTTCCTTATAAATAAAATTGACACACAAAATGATCCTTATTGGTTAATATGAACCAAATTGTAATATTACATATATAAATATTAGTATGATTTGAATTTATTAAAAAAAACACACAAAATGACATTGTGAATTAAATTTATTCAAAAAAAATCAGAAAATTACATGTGACAAATTTAATAAGAAGGTGACATTTAACAAAAAATAATCTTTATTTATTAGGACAAGATAGGTAAGATTACTCAATTTCCCATGATTTAAAGCTTTATAAGTGAGTTGTACAATACCATTAGTAGGTGGGTTTAAAGTGGATTTTCAAAAGTTTAAGATTTCAAAACGTAAAGTTATAAAATATTTGGGTCAAACTATTAAAAAAATCAAGAGTGGTCTGCATGGAGACTTCACAACGTCTAATTGCAATTCTATGTCGTTGATCTACCCTTTCTACCTCCGCCAGTTAGAATCATGAGAGAACACTGTAGTTCTATGCCTTGACCTTTTTTCCATTCCAAATTCTACCATTAAATCAGTCTCTTTTCATAGGCACACTCCATTTCAACAAAACGATCAGATGTATCGCTTCTCAAAAAACCTACACCTGGCTTTAATATCAAATAAGCGACTTCTAGTTTCAAAATTAGGTTTAGACAAGAAGAATTTAATAGATAATGTACATAAATTATGAGAGAGTATATACCATATGACTATCACTTGTTTGGATGAATCACTTTCTATAAAGTCCCACATATTTTGCTTAAATTTGTTATATGTAATTGTTTTACAATCAATAGATAACTTAATGTCGACTATGAACATCAATAATGTCAATACATAATAGCAAGTAAACCTCTCAAATAGCGATTTCACATATTTGTACGTAAATATGAACAAATTCTTTTTCAGGTCACTATAGTATATAGCTCTAAGCCTCTAACGGTTTAACCTATGCTTCATTCTCACCTCTTGTATCAGTATGAAGCAAAAGCAAAAGAAAAAAAATAAAAATAAAAAATAAAAAAATCGTTAGTCGCTATTGATTATCCAAACACTCATGACTTATTTAACCTATATGCCTCAAAGACAAGTATGCCAAGATACGATAAATAGCCATGGTTGCTAGGACACCAACTTGCTTCAATCTACTATCTAATTCAGTCCTCTCAATTACAGAACTGATATTTTCATATTGCACTTTTAGAAGAAGTCTATATAAGATAGTTGAATGACAAATAACTTAACCATGAAATGATACAAGAACATTCTACACACACACACACACAAAAAAAAAAAACTTTCTTTTAGCATTTTAGACAAAAAAAAGGGTCTCTATTATTTTATTTTTTTGTAATTTCATTTTATGAAAATAAACGGCGACATGCATTTATGTATGTCGTAAACGTTTAAAATTTTACAAAATATGACACACTCCTTTGTGTGTCATTAAAACAGGTATGTTACTTACACATCATTAAAAGTCATTTTTCTAGTTGTTCAAGGGGTTGGGCGATGAGCAATATAAAGTTATAACATAGTTTTGCTAAATGTTATAATTTTGACGAGATCACCACATGTAAAGATAATGAGTTTTTTAAAGGGTTAATTTAATTCGTTTAATATTTTGTCGAGCTTTCTGTTGATAGTTGTAATTAATTCAGGTTCTCAGATATATTTATTGTTAAATAACCATACAAAAGTTAGCTCAAAATAATATAAAAAAGTTAAATATAAGCTACAAAGTTTGTCCTTATATTACATGGTAATACACGAATTTTATTTACTTGACTTTTTTTAATACTTTTGATATAAATTATCTTAATGATTTGATCTTTGAAACAAGAATCACAAATAAAAATTCAAACAATTGTCATTTTTCTTCATTCACCACTCTGCTATTTCTTTTATGGACTTATGAATATATAAATAAAGATATAAAATTATAAAGTAATGAAAATAACATATATAAAATTTGAATCACATAGACAAAATTCAACCCACCAAATAAAAAGTGGATCCCTTTGTCAATAAACAAAACCTATGCTTTTTTAAAATTAAAATCATTAGCAAGATCATGAATTCATAAATCTTTTAGTGTTCTTAATCATTGTGTCAAATCACCCCTCGCGAAAGGTTTGTTTTAGTCTATGGTGTTCTTTGGGCAACTTATTCTATGTTCTTCAAATTACAATAAATTGTGATATAAAAAAATAAATATAAAGAAAAACGTATAGAATACTTAAAATCGAAATTTTAAAATTTTGATTAGATAAAAGCGAGTATATGTAGATATAACAATAGATGAACATATGACATCCTCTATTAATTTAATGACATATATAATACCCAAGAAGATATAAAATATGCATCTTGGCTTTATCGTCAAACCATGTATGTTTATTTAAAAGTAGATTTGGATTGAAAAATGTTTGCTCCCGTTCTATTTAAAAAGTTGTATTTGTGATTGAATGTCATCATTGTCCATAGGTATTTTCTCCTGATCTCGAACTGTTGTGATTGCTATTGCCAACGCTGATGATATTTCCATTGTTGGTGCCGCTGATGCTACGATTGGTGGTACCGTTGCCTTTGCCAATGATGTTTCCACTGCCATTGTTACTGTCAGTGTTGTTGCTACTAATAAATATATTGCAGATACCTGTGCAGTAGATGTGGTAACCATTATTGTTGAGGTCACTAACATCATTACAACCACCATCACCTTTCACACATCCTCTTCGTATATTTTTATTTGAACCATTGGAAATTTTTTTAGCAACACTGCTGTATCTTTTTCCAACATCACCCTTTAGCCTTGTGGTGAGATGACTCTCGACACGTCCTCCTCCATGTATTGCAAAATCACTAACTCCACATCTTATTCCTGCTGTGGAACATGTAGCTTTACTAATACTCTCACCATGTTTAAGGGATGTCTTCTCATCTCCAAAAAGAATTTTACCACAAACAATATCAGTTGTGCAAATCAAAAAACAAAAACATATGACAAAAAAAGACTTAAGAACCTTCATATATATTTTTTGTTGTTAATGTTATATTGTTACAATAAGTGATACTAAAATCACATGTATATATAGCGATTTAAGTGGCCCTTATTTATTAGGGTAGATGATCATATAAAATGGAATAATTATCTTTTATAAGCAAATATATATATATATATATATATATATATATATATATATATATATATATATATATATACAGAGAGAGAGAGATAGAGAATTTTTTTTTAATAAAAAACCATTATTAATCAAGGAACTAAGAAACCAATCATAAGTGGGAATATAAAGCGATGGACCCGTTAAAATAAGTTGTAGATTTGTATATTGGACGTGCATGTATCTAATTAAATCCAAAAACTCATTTCATTTTTTGTTTTATTATTTTGGGGTCATGTTTTTTATCGAAAAAAAAAACGAATATATCAATGTTCACGATTTTCCGTCATCTTTAAATAAAGATTGATATTGATATATGCAAAGCAACGAAAAAATGATTGTTTTGTTGGTTCCTTAGTAAAACAGTTTTCAGGCCCATTCAGGCTTACTCGCTTGGAGCATAGCTATTCTACATTCAGGCTCTAAATAGAGGTTTGGCAGGATTAATGACAACTTAGCGACCCAACGGTTGCCAAGGCCTGTTGCTGCTAGGTCTTTTCCATCATTCCTTAGACATTGACCAAGGAGTACATTATCACGCACCAAAAACAATAGCGTGTGAGATATGTTATTAATGAATGTGTTTGTTGGGTTACATTACTTTATGACAAGAGTAACGTCCCATCATGCATATGGAGAGCTAAAACTTAATTAAGATATATTTGTTTTCTTAGGAAGTTAAGGTGAATTTAGATTTAAAATTTATGTTTATAACTTTTGTATGTTAAATAAAGTAGAACTTTATTTTAAAGAAAAAATAAAGTTACCTTAAAAAGAGTAAACACTAAGGATAGAACTTTACAATACAATGTACATAGAAGGCAAACAACAATTTTCCCCGTACACAACAAATTGTGCTTTAAAATATTGTATTGTATAACTCTATAAATGACAAATTATTGTGTATAGAGAAAAATTATTGTGTACAAATCACTACCCATATATTATATCCTAATAAAAGAGTACCAACTCTACCACATGGCAATCAATCAGCCTCCCCAAATCGGTTTTCTCGCTTAATTTTCTATGTGAATTCCCGAAACTGCCCATTTGGTTTATTCTACACACCCCTCAGCAAAATCAGAACGTGATCTTCACCTGTTTATGCTGCATTTAAAAACCAAAAAAACCAGGGATTTGAATCGATGCTCTACATATCTTCCAGTCTTGACTCTCTTCCTCATTTTATGTCCTATTTCCTTATCCAATCCCTGGTTTTTTGAATTCAAAAATTCTTAATTTTTTTTGAAGTCACAATGATTTTTTGCAAATAAGGAACGTAATCTATCCAAAATTGAAATTGGTGGACTAGGGCTTCTATGGTAAACATTCGGTTCAATACTTGTCCCATTCGAACTCTCAATCCGATCAATGGTTGAGATCTATTCGTTTACCGATCGAAGTGAATCTTCTCACTATACTCGTGGGTTGAAGACACCAATGCCGACCTACTAGATTCTGTTATGTAGAATGCTTATTGTCTTTGGAACTTTTGCATGTATGTATTAGGTTGGAATATACCCAGGGTGGAGCCATCGATATGTATTGGGTTGAAATATACCCTAGGGTTAGGCGTACTATTATACGTTGGGTTGAAATATAACCCAGGGCTAGGCCCATTGATATGTATTGGGTTGAAATATACCTCAGGCTGGGCCCATTGATGTGTATTGTATGTATTGGGTTGAAATATACCCTAAGCTAGGCCTATTAATGTGTATTGGGTTGAAACATACCCCAGGGTTGGGCTTACTGATTTTGGTCAATTCACTAAGCTTTGTGCTTACAGTTTGTGGTTTAATGTTTTCAGGTACTTCTAGTTCGAAAGGGAAAGGCCTGGCATGATCGCACAACATCCACCTGTGTTCTTCATTCTATGTATGGTTGTCAAAATCGTGATCATGATCATAGGATCGTACGATCCTACGTATGAAAAACGATCCCGATCGTAAACGGATTGTATTTGGGGTATGATCGCAGGTAAGATCGTAAGATTGTAGGTAGGATCGAGATCCGATCCGGTCCTACCTTCCCTTGATTTTTTTTTGCAAATGAAATTCTTTTTACCATTTTATATCTTTTACCATTTACCAATTTACCGTTAATCATTTTGTGTTGTGACTTATGACTAATATTTTGAAGTTTTTATAACTTTGAACAAAAAATTGAATGTTTGAAATATTTTTCATGATTAAAAATTATAAATTAAAATTATATTTTATTATGTGGGATCTTAGGATCCCGATCCCGATCTCACAAACCCATAAACGATCCTACGTAAGATCTCGATCTTGACAACCTTGATTTTATGATTTGTTTTGTACTCTGATAAATATTTGATTTGCAATGAGTGAATGGATGTTTTGAGTTAACTAAAAAAAATTACTTAGTATTCCATTAAGCTCAAAATATGTATCCAATTTGCTCCAAAAGTATCGCTCCACTTGACATATCTGAAAATGATATAAAAACATGAGCAGTACAGAAATTTTAACGATAAACATGAGTTGAACATTATTTATACTAACACACATGAAAAAAACATAAAATCTGATGCAAAATGCTAAAAAACTAATATAAGAGATGCATAAAAACAACTAACAAATCTCATCAAGTTTAAACCTTAGTTGCCCTCAAGTAATAAAAAGATTATACATTATAAAAACATGGAAAGAGGTAGATGACTTAAAAAAACTTAGAATAAAATTAAGGAAACTTAAAACTTAAACTTTAAAAAAAACTAAAAATAATTCACTCTTTTTTTCACATGATTAGACTTCACAACGAGGAAGCTCTAATAGAATCACTACCTACACGACATTCATAATACCTTCCATCTTTCACAAACTCTCAAATTCAGGAAGAAGCTCGACGGTGTGAACCAATAAACCAACTATAACTTTTATTTAACCTTTATACCTTACTTAACCTTGATCGCGAGAATAACATGTTTCCGAATTTCATGTCTTTATGACTAAATAATTAAGAACCAAGATCGACCCATCCTTAAGAACCTCAGTCAAATTAGCTTTCGTCGAAGCATTCAACCCTCCCGTAGGTGTCAGAACTCTATGCTTTCACTTTTTCTGAGAATATCATGTATCATACCACACAGTTCTTTAGTCGCGCTAGATTTGTCTTTGATATTGCTCTTGAATTGATTGAAAAGTGAATCATGTATCTTTTGCCTTCATGTTTTGAGTTCTTTAATCATCTTTATTTTATTTTTGAAATTTCTTTAATTAAGTAATTGAAATTTGTCTTGGGTGCCAGATTTGACTATCTGCACCCGCTACGAGCTTGGATATGACAGTTTTGCTCGCTTCTTCATTTTTGTTGGTTATGTGAATATGATACAAGACTTTTTGTTACTGTGAAGGGTAACACGTGTGAATAAATAGAACCATGTTCTCTGGCATCCAAACTTATAGATCAGGGTTCTTGTTTAACATTCCAAAGAAATTAGTTTTGAAATTATTTTATCTCCGGTCACGCAGTGTTTCAGCATACAACTTCTTTTATTATTTACAGCTGACATCTCAGTTCACGGTGTTGTGCGACCCCTGGTTATGATAATTATTACTGAACTTACCATTGTTGATCCGGTCGCTTAGGACTTTCATTTTCCACTTTTATAGAGCTATCGAATACAAAAAACGTCCTCATATCATGTAACTTTTTCTACTTTTTTTTTTATTTTTTTATACAGAAAATAAACTAAAAACTAAAAAAAATATTTTAGGGTTTTTTTCTTTATAATGCAAAAAAATAAACAGAAACATAAATAGAAAATACTTTTTTTTTTTAATTAAATTTTCTCATGTTTTTTATGCAATGCAATGTAGAAAATAAAACAAAAAATTTTAATGGAAAAACTGAAAATTTTAAAATTTAAAACGAAAATGCAAATTTTCATACTAACCACCTGCCCAAGCTTAAAATGAATCATTTTCTTCAATGCTCAGAGAGGAATGCACAGCTTAATAAAACATATCAAAACACAAGGTTGCGGTTAGGAAATAATGCACCTGATATGTTGCAGAAAATTTTGATTTTGACGAAATTGTAGGCGAAAAATCTAATTTTCAGCAACTCTAGAAGATTCTTTGGTTTCCTCAAGTTTTCTTAAAGCTGCGACCTCTCTTTCTTGAAAATGAAAAAATAAGCTACGCATTGGGTTGCCCCTCGGAAAGCTGCCCTTTTTAAAGTCGTTGGCTCTGGTTTGCCCAACCATATTTGTTAACCAGTGTGGTTGGGACTCCTCTTCAGCTTAATTCTTTTCTTTCTCACTCCAGGTCCCCTCAAACATGGCAAAGATTTCAGACCTAGTACGTGCACACAAGACTGAAAGATTTTCATATTTTTATCAGATGAAATGTTCTTCTTTAGTCTTTTGGATTCTTTTTCTTTTTTTGGTCTTCTTTTTTTAGAAATCTTCTCCTCATTTTCCCCTAGCTTTTTCCTTTTCAGCTTTTTTTTATTCTTCCTTAGCATAACTCATATTCTCTACCTTAAGCCTGCATTTTTATGTCAGCTTCTTATCAGCTCCTTCAACAGAAATCATATCTTGTTTCACTTCTCCAAGTTTATTTCTTTTCATCTCATTTGACACATCATCGAATACTTTTATGTCTAAAAATATTTCCTTTCAGCTCCTTTGATGCATCATGGGATAATTTTATGTGTAAAAATCTTTCTTGCACAAAATCATTAGAAAACTCACATCAGTCCTCAGACAAATGACTGTTCATACCCAGAAAGTTAACAAAAAGATTATCAGTTGGAGGTCCAGCATCATTTATATTAAAGTTAACCACATCCCCATCAAACTCCATAGAAAGTGTACCAGCAAAAACATCAATTTTCGTTTTAACAGTTTTCATAAAAGGCCTTCCTAAAATAATTGAGTTTTTGTCTGATACGTCCAAATTGCCCATGTCCAATATGTAAAAATCTACAGGAAATAAGTTCATTCACTTGGACAAGAACATCCTCCAATACACTTTTTGGGTGTACTATCGAGTGGTCAGCCAACTAAATAATAGTCTTGGTCTTTTGTAAAGATCCCAATTTTATTTTTTCAAAAACAAATAAGGGAAGGATTCTGACTGAAGCACCTAATTCAATCATTGTTTTAGAAAAAATTAGGCTACCCAATTTACATGGAATAGAAAAAATTATCGGATCCTTCCACTTTGGAGGTAAGCCTTTTTGTAAAATAGAATAGATTTTTTTCTCCAGCTTTTAGTGTTTCATTCATTTTTAACTTTTTCTTTGAAACACAGATTTTTTAAAAATGTGGCATAATGAGGAATTTGTTTAATAATATATAGTAAGGGAATATTTACATCCACCTTATGAAAGGTGTCCATGATTTTCACGTCCCCTCGCTTGTGCTTCATGCTTTTCAGTCAAGATGGGAATGGTGGCACTGGCTTGTACTCCTTCAGAACTAACTTTGCTTGTTTGGGAGTTTCTTTTTCTTCCACTTCTTTTTCAACTTTTTTTTCTCAATTATAACCTTTTCAATTTTGTTTTCAGCCTCTTCGTTAACCATGTTTTCTTCTTTTTCTTTTTCTAGTTCGTTTTGGCCTTCGTAAATACTCCCACTTCTCAAGGTGATTGCACTCGTGTTATGTTTCGGGTTATTTTCAGTTTACCTCGGTAATTTACCTTGAGGTTCCAGTCGACCCACAAAAGTGGTAGGTTGAGACATTTGTTGTTCCAAGTTTTTGATACTTGCTCAACTTTAATTCTGGAACGCATGAGTGCTGGTGGCTAAACTTTTAATTGGGTCTTCCAATACCATACAAGAGCTGACAAATTATTACTGATTCTGAAAATTTTGTTGCAAACCTGACTGTTGGTGGAAATTTCGTTTCTGGTGGAATCTAGGCGGATTTTGATATTTTTATCATTGCTGGAAATTATTCTGAAAATTTTGTTGATAGCTTCGAACGGCTTTTACTAAAATTGTGTCTTCTTGCAATAGTTGACACATCTAACATCCCAAAAATACTAGGTAAAAAAGTGTTTTTAAGCCAACACAACCACCAGTCATTCATTTTAAAACCCATCAAAGTGTGAAAATGAATAAATAGTTATCATAGTACAACTCATATCATAAATGCGGAATCTTGGCGGATGTGATGCAATAACACCGAGCTCTTCCCCTTGGAACGGTGAGTACCTGAGACATAAACATAAAACTGTAAGCACAAATCTTAGTGAGTTCCCCAAAATACAACATACCATAGAAGTATCAGACCCCGCCAAATATACATTTGTCCATGCCCGACATCCCCCCACCCCTCGGTATGCATACAAATACATGCAAGAGTCACAATGACAACTAGAATCCTACAAACATAAACCATTGGGTCGGTGTTGGTGCCTTCGACCCATAAGTACATTGAACAGACTCAACTCTCAAGTGATAATCAATTGTTACTGCTCTCACTATCGAATCACAAGTGTTATACCCCTTAGGCGTTCATACAAGGTAAACCATTAGTCTACCTTTCCAAAAACTAAGAGTTGACCAAAATTCAACTTAGGTCAAAGAGTCAACGATCAAAGGCAAAAAAGTCAAAATGCCATCAGCACCCCTCTACGCAGTGGTCTTCCTTGGCAACGTCGTGGGCACAAAACGATGAAATAGTCGACTGGTCTCTGGTCGCCAAGCTGTGGGGACCCGTTTGAATGGCTTATTTGAGTTAAGCTGCTATTAACTCATTTTTAGGGGCTCAAAATCCCATATCTACTCCGTCCCATCGTCTTAATGGATATAGTTTCCAACTTTATCCATTAAGACAAAATCTCTAAACCTAGGTTCTAAAGGTCGTTTAAGAGGTATAACTCATCCTTTAAGTCCTTAATCATAGAAGATACAAGCCCAAACTTTCTAAAAAGCCTCTAGGTGTCCTGTTAATCCTTTAAAATGTGAATTTTATGGACATGCATGCCCCATGCATGTCCTCCCTCAAATCTAGGTCCAAAAGAAGAAATGGGACCTAAAGCTCATGCTAGATTTCCAAATCACAACCATTTATCAAATCTATATGATATATGTCTTTGGGATTCCTAAGATTCATATAGTTTCAAACATTATCTCTTTGATCCATTCAAAATCCAATAAAAGAGTTTATTGTGAAAAATAACTATAGATATCTAAAGAGGAGATAAAAGACTATATCAAGAGCCTTACAAATGGTCCAACAAGGTGCTTTCAGAGATTGGGGTGTGTTGCTTGCTGGTCTCCTGCACAAAATCTTCTTCTACTTCCTTCAAAACCACCAAAAGCTAACAAATGGGCTCTAAAAGCTTCAAGCAAGATAAGTGTTAGGTTTTCTGGGGGTTTGTGAGTGATGGAGGTTGAGGATGAATAAACCCTAGCCTCATGATTCCTTAAATAGGGCGTAAATACTGAAAATTAGGGTTTCACTAAAATCAGATGCAACGTCGTGGCACATATGGTCACGTTGTGGCGGGTCTTTAAATTTTGTAATCCATGAAAACATTAACACATCATGGTGAGGCTCCACCACGTCGCGGCCACCCAAAACGAATACTTAAATATATAATGGATTAATTGCTAGAACGGTTGTTATAACACATATCGGTGGGATGGTCAGTCTTCAGGCATATTCCATATTGTTTTTTCATGGTTACAACTCTTTTTTCTTTTGTCAGCAGTAAAATTGCTTTCGTCAGTTCGGAATTTGGGCTTCTAGATGATGCAAATTAACTTCATTGACACCCCTTGGATGGTCAGGATACCACTCTTCTTTGTTACCAAAATGTTTTGACTAAATAGCCAACTTTTCTATCAACTCCCGGATTTTTGTTGGTGTGAGGTCGCTTAAAGATCTACCACATGAAGCATTAATTAGACGCCTCTCCATAGGTTCAGACCTTCACAAAAACAATTATAGAGTTGGTAATCATTGATTATGTGTTGTGGACACCGAACAAGTAGCTTTTTGAAGTTCTCTTAGTATGTATTCAAAGCTTATCTTTTTCCTTGTTTGGTACTAAGGATCTCGCATTGAAGGCTCAAAACTCGCGTTTTTGGAAAATTGTTTTCTATGAACAATTTCGTGAGTTCATTATACGTGGTTATCGGCTCGAATGGGAGCTCATACATCCATTCTCTAGCTGAGTCTTGAAGTGAAAAGGGGAATGCCCTGAATTTTATCTGATCTTCTGTTATGGCGCGTGGCTTCATTCCAGTACATACCACATGAAATTCCATGAGGAATTTATGTGGATCTTTGTTTTCTAATCCTCTCTATGTGTGAAGAAGGTGTATCAGCTTGGATTTCAGCTCAAAATTATGGGTTTCTGGCAAGGTGATGCAGAGAGGTTGTTGAGTAACATCTCTGGTATCCCATTCTCTGAGAGTTATCTCTTTGGGTTCTCCTTCACTCATGGCTGATTTGTCAGAATTGGTTTTAGAAGAGTATGTGGATTCAGATCTTTTAGAAGGTAGTGGGGAATATTTTTTAAATTGGTTGTGATAAGGTGAGGATGGAGGTATGTTTTTGAATAATGAAAAACTGGGTTCGGGTCGCTCCACAAGGGACTGCCTTGTGGTATGGTGATTTCTAGCGGTAAGGAGAACGATGGATTTGAGGAACCCGTTTGTTGCTTCCGAAGTTTTGTTTGCTTCTTCAGCTTCCTCACGGTTTTCTCAATTCATGGATCGAAGACTACATCACATGCATGGAAAGATCTTTCCATAAAACAGTTAGCAACACTGTGTCCCCAACAAAGGCACCAATTTGTTAAGATGTTTCCGCGTATGTCTGAAACAAATAAAATACCACTTCTCGAATGCACTAAAGGATGGAACAAGGAAGTTGGTTCGAATCCACAAGGACACAACCTAAAAGTCAATGTCTCTTTGCGAAATGCACATACTAGTCAAAAAGAAAAAATATAAAAGGGGGATTTTGTTTATAAGTAATAACTAAAATAACAATGAAATAAGCTAAAGAAAATTCGATAATAAAAAATGAATTCAGTTATGCTTTCACTTTGCTAAGCGTGCAATCAACATTAACATGGTTATTCAAAGTGTGTTATATCTAAGTTGGTACATAGAATAATTAACAAGTTCTAGTATATTCTCTTTACCCTAATTAATTAACCAAAACAAGCTCTTCAGTTAATCCTAACTTTTTTACTAATTTAATCAAACATGCTCTTAATCAAATTAGAAAAGCAACATTATAACTTGTGTAAAATTCCCAACAATATTCAATACTTCGCACAAGCTTAGAAGCGTAAAAATATGAAATTTCAGTTTATATCAGAATTAAATCCCAACACGGAACCAATACGATACTTGTTACTTATCACCAGTTTATCAAAACAATTACAAATTTCAATAACTAATTAAGTAGAATGAATAAATCCTAAATTAGGTGATCAGGCTAAAAATAATCAAAATCAAACATTCATTACGCATAAAAATGAAAAATCAAGATACAATCACAAATCAAAAACCAAGTCTAATGATTAATTACATGAAAAGTACTCATGAATGCAGAACCCAAATCAAGGGTTTAACCAAGCTTGGCTAAAATCTAATCAAAACTAATGAAAATAGACATTATGCTACTAAATCATACTAAACTAAATTATTAAGATGATCTACAACCTTCAGATCTTTAAAGTGATGAAAAAAAGCAAAAAAATCGTCTCTGAAAATCATTTTTCGTCGTCTAGGAACGTCTAGGGCTTAAACTTATCAGAAAGGAGTCTTTATATATGAGCCAACAACTTCTGGAGCAAGAAAAAGAAAAGCACCATCAAAGTTTTGGTAAAAATGCTTGGTTAAAACTCTAAGAAACTTTGTTTAATGAAGTATATTGGTAATTTAATTTCAAACTTTTTAAGACATCGAAGGAGAAATGCGATTGCATTTCCAGGGATCCATGCTTGCATTTTTTGGCTAAATTTTTTATACTTATTTTTGGTCTAGAAAATCCTCGAAGCAAAAATGTGACCGCATTTTGGTGAGAAGCACGACCGTATTTTTCATAAAACACGTGTTCCATACGCGAACTATTCAGTTTCAGCAAACCCAACCTAGGTTCTAGCTTCTTCATGTGTTTTAGCTCCATTAAGCTTCAAATATGCATCCAATCTGCTCCCAAAGTACCACTCCACATGAAATATCTGAAAACGACATAAAAACATGATCAGTACGAGAATTCTAATGATAAACATGAGTTGAACATTATTTATACTAATGCACATGAAAAAGCATAAAATATGATGCAAAATCCTAATAAAAACTAATATAAAAGATGCATAAAATTGCATCTAACACAACTCATCCCTACCTCTAAGACCACCTTATGGATCTTTGTAAGTCCTCTTTTTTGGAACTTGTTAGATAGCTCTTTTTAGATATAAGGTTTATTGGATTTTCTTCATGTTTTGGTGTTTGGATTTGTTGGATTCAATTAAGTTTGCAACTTTATTGATCCTTGTGGTCCCAAGAGGGTTAGGTGTTCTAGATATGAAGAGTTATGTTACTATTGAGATCATGCATGAATATTAACTCCTATTTATACCACTTTTGACCTAGTTGAACAAATGATATAAATGAGATATGCATGTTATCAAAGCAAGGATTTTTATGGTCCTTTAGTGTCCCAAGAAGCCTTATAGAAAATATGAGCTTAGGGTTTAATAGATTGAGAGCTTAATAAATTAAGTTGTTCACAATGCAATTGCCACAACGTAGTGGCATGATTTCCACGATGTGGCGATTTCACTCGCCGCGATTGTTTTATAGAGAAGGTGCCATAATGTGGCCAAAGGATGACCACGATATGGAGATCAATTGATATTGAATTTGACTGTTGACTTTTTGACATGGTTTGAGTTTTATTCAAGGGCTACTTTTAGAAGGTATACTAAGGTTTAACCTTATATGTTTTCGTAGGAGGTGCGCAACACCCCTTTCCGACTGTGTGAGATTGATATTTGTTGAATGTGTTCATAATGTGAGTCTTTGTGACTCTTGCATTATATGTTGGGCGAGGCCCGTTATATATAATTGGCATGGCCTGTTATATATAATGGGTAGGGCCCAAACATGAGTTAGGTGGGGCCCGTTTGGATTGGATGGACGAGGTCCGATATATTTTAGGTTGGGCCCATATGGTTATGTGGTATTTTAGGGAACTCACTAAGCTTTGTGCTTACAGTTAGAGGTGGAAAAAATTGACACGACACGAAACCCGACACGAAATAAACGGGTTTGGGTAAGATATTTCAACCCGTTTAAATAAACGGGTTGACACGACACGACACGACACGAAAATTAAATGGGTAAGGTTAGGGTTGAGAATTTCAATTCGAATATGACTCGAAAATGACCTGTTTATTTATATGCAAGTATTTTGAATTACTTAAATAAACTAGAAAGATATAAAATCAAAACCATAAGTAAAAGAAAGCCTTCGAATTGAATTGTTTTTTTTATGTTGAAATGACTTAGCCGTCTAGATCAAGACTTCATTTCAATTTTTCCATTCTCTCCCAAACTACCCAGTCTCTTTCACCACTCTCGCATCCTCATGACCTTTGTCATCTGCCTCCCCAACTCCCACTCTTTTAATTTTTTCATCTGAACTTGCTATGAATTTATCTATTATGCCTTCAAACTATTAGCTTTTCTTTTCTGCCTACCTAACTCCTACTCTTTCAACATGCTCAATCTTTTAACCTCACATGACATGACATATTTCGAGGTATAGCCCTAACTCAAAACCCGACACGAACTCGACACGAAAATAAACGGGTTGACACGACACGACACATTAATTAAATGGGTCGTGTTAGGGTTAAGCACTTTCAACCCGTTTAGTGTTTCGACACGACACAAACCCGTCATGACATGACACGACACGATTGCCACTTCTACTTACAATTTCGTGTTTAAAATGTTGTAGGGGCTTTTGGTTCGAAAGGGGAAGGGCTCGGCTTGATTGCACTACATCCCCTAGAGGATTATTTTGTACTATCAATTTGATACAATCTGCTGTTTTGAGAATACTTTATACTCTAATTATCTTTTGAACAAATGAATGAATGGTTTTGGTTGTTTAAAATGAAACTTTTACTTAGTATTTTGGGACATGACAAATTGGTATAAGATCCTTGGTTTGAGGGATTCTGGCACACTTTTCAGTGTATCTAAACTCAGACTGGGGATTTATAAAATCTTTTAAATAGATTAAGGAAAAGATTTTTCTTAAAAGGTTTTTATAAATAAAATAGGGTGTCATGCATTCAATCAACCGAGCTCAAGTAAGTGTTTCCCAAAAATACCCATACATGTTGATATGTTATGTGTTATAGTATGGTATGCATGCTAGAAGTTAGATTAAGGATCTGCTCAAGTTCCATGCTAGAATGCTTGCTAGGGAGAGATGCCTTTTTATGTTTGATATGTAAACTGTTAGAGATGCATAAGGATCTTCAAGAAGTGCGTGTGAGAATTGACTAGTATTTATTATGACTTATTTCCAATCGGTTTTTTTGCTCGAATGCCGCTTGCTTTGTGTTATGTGAGGCCTATATTGGTGTTAATTAACTATTAAAATAAGCTAGGTTGCATGCCACAAAGACTGAATAGTTATAGAATGATTGAATTGGCTCTATTGCACAACTCTTGTTTGAGTCTAATCATTGTAGAACAATATCTTTCAATTAAAGGACTATTTAATCTTTTTTACTTGTGATTGTATTCATGAGGTAGTTAGTTGACATTAGTAGAAGTTTCCTTTGCAGCTGAGAGCAGGGTGAGGTAGGGTTCCTAATGGATTAAGAACAGTGTCATGACATGATTATATGGAAAGTGAAATCCTATAAGAGCCTAGGAAGTTTCAAATGTGTTGTTTAGTGCAAGGACCTATGAGTCTAGTTATAAGGAACTGACTTCGAGGATCCAGGGTGATTCTTAAGGAAAGTACAAATGTGTGTGGAAGATAGTATTGGGCCCGTACTACTGAAAGCACATGATCCATACTCGAATCGAGGAGAATCGCAGAGATTTTATAAAGTTCGTTGAGGGTTGATGTACGGGTTTCTGAGTAGCAGGTAAAATATGATAACATAATGATGACACTTTGATTATGAGATGATAGTTATTTTTTTGTTCAACATAATGTTGATTACCCGACTGGAAGTAGAGTACTTAGAGATTGATGCACACAAAGAAGGACTACGCGATTGGATTGCCACTGAGGTTTCACATATTTTATTAGAGGAGTTGTTGGGTCAAAATTATGGTTTATACTTTGCTTTTCTAGGAAAATTTATTTTTATGTCTAGGATTGTAAACAACTCTATGTTTACGGCCATAAAAGTGTTTATGGTTGTGTTTACGACCGTAAACCCATTAGGCCCATATTCCCCAAGTGTATATATATATATATATATATATATATATATATATATATATATAGGTGTTAGGTGGTTGAGGAGGGATTAATGAACAGAAGAGAGTGTACGGTCTAGAGGAGCTTATGTGTGTATTCTAAGGTGTTCTAGAGAGAGAAACTAGAGAGAACAACGAGTGTGTGTTAGTGTGTGTGTGAATCTTGTATCCGGATCTTCATTCATATCAATACATACAAGATTTATATTATTCTTCTTCTCCTTCTCTTCTATTTTGATTTGACATCATCCGTTTGATTGGGATTCCGCACCAACAAACGGATTTGATTGATATACAAGCAGATTGGGGACTTACAGGAGCTTCCTGATATTATTGGTCAAATCTCTGACGGGTTAATTGTCAAGTTTAAGGAGCAGAATGTAGTCATTAAAACTGTAGAATAGATTGTTGAGGCGGATAGGGGAGGATATCTTGATGTGGAAACATGACAAGGGAAGAGAAATCGGGCACATGATTCAACATTTCCGGTGATGGGCAAAGAGTTCAATACAACTAACCTCGATACTAGAAGTTGGAGGGACTTCGATATTTGCGGCAAGTGTGGGGGAACCCACGAGTTTTTCTATTACAAGTTCAAACGCTACAATGTGGAGAAAAAGGGCATGTCGTCCATGATTGTAAGAAGGATTGGATATGTTTCCCCTATCACCGGTCGGGTCATATTAAACGTGACTGTCCAATGCAGGTGGCAGAAGAAGTGAAAGCCCTAACACCCGTCGTCTAGCAGGGAGGTCAAGGTCGAGCCTCAAGAAATCATTGGTATGTATTTTGATCTTCGATTCTATCATTACATTTCTATCTAGAATGAATATGTTCCTGGTTAGTGTTGTTTCGCCTTAGATAGTCCTTTTGTACGGTTAGTTTGTTAGAACTGTGATTGGAGCATCTATAAAATTTAATGGAGCAGGGTTCAATCCTCGAGGTGCCTTATAAATCAAATTGTATATTGATCGTTTTTCTTGAGTTCGAAGCTATAATACCGACGAACGTTTTTTAGTTCTCCATTTAAGGTTCATGGTTCCTGTATGATCGATTGGTCATTATTCTAAGGATCTTCCTTTGCCATATTGCATACTAGGAGTTAAGGTTAATGTGTACCTGGCTAAGCTAGTGTAAGGATTGCATACGTCAGTCGATAATAGTTTGAACCCTAAGTGGGGAAGGATTAAGTACTTTGATTGAAGGATTAACAGACAATTTGATTTGTGGTTTTAGAACATTGAATCAGGGGAAATCTATAATGTGTAAGAATGCAAGATTTTTGGTCTGGGTGTGCTACAACATAATAGAAGGAAGGTAGGCTACCATAAAAGTTCTTAGAGTTAGGAAGTTTTCGTTGTGTTCTAAAGTATTCATCAGAATCCTTCATGGTTGTGAAATAATTAAGGTTTGGTCACACCACGAGTATAGAGTCAGTTGTCGTCGGGTTCATGCCTTCAGGGACGTGTTTGTTGTCCGCCATCCACTACTAGAAAATAGACCTTTAATGACGCGCTTTTTACGACACGCGCTGATTAATGATACGCAAAAGGACATGCCCTTAAAATAGTGTAATGTCTCTAAAAAATTTAAGGATTTACGTCACGCATTATTGCGTGCCCTTAATTTAGTGTCTCAAGAAAAAAAATTAAAAACACGGAGGGCGCTTTAACTTAAACGCGCGTCCTCTGTAAGTGTCGCTTTATAATTTTAATGAAAGGCGCTTTTAGTAGACAACGGGGGGAAATGAAATCCCAAAATTTTGAAAACCCTTCTTTTCAACCTTCTTTCTACCTTTCATCTTCATAATCGACTCTCCCCTCTCCCTCCTTCTCTCTCCTCTCCGATCCACTTCTCCGCTACTTGTTAATCTTCTCATCGGATCTCTACTCGAACACAAGTCTGTACCGGGAAAACCTATGTCGATTCTCTAGGTTTTAGCAACAAATTTTTGGACATCAGGCGTTTACGGTTCTGGATCTCGCCTACGATTGAGTGTCCCCAGTCCCGCTCCACCTCCGGTCTACCCAACTCCATCGATCTACTTCCGGTTCCCCTTTTTTAAACCTAGAAGGTGATTTAGGGTTCTATATACCATTTCAAATTCATCTTATGAAATCAACATTCCCTCAATTTCGATTTGATGCAGGTAATACGTGACCAACTACAAGTCTCTCTTTCTTTATATATATATCTCTCTCTCTCTCTCTCTCCTATATATACATATACATACTGCGTATTTTTTTTATAACATCGATCTAATACATAGACTAAACACTGGTAACAGAAAGATATTCTAGTTATGGAGCTTCAGATCTTAGAAGGTTTACAGTGGAAGGTACGACCAGTGACATCCATGTTCGTGTAATGGTGATCTGTAAAATGATTGTTTGATTTTGTATTATTAATTACGAAAATGACATTCTTTAGTCTGGACACAATTTAATAATGATCTAACAAATGTATATAAATAATTTCAACATGTAGCTCTGAAAGTGTTTTTAGTTTATTTTGAACCTTGTTCTTGACTTCTGTAGGTTGGTGGAGTTACCCCAAAGAAGGGTGGAACAGAGCATTTAGGGATCCCTGTTTTCATGTTAGTTGCAGATGCAAAAGCTGAAACCAAGGCTAATGCATGTGTATATGTGCCTCCACCATTTGCTGCAGCAGCAATCATGGAAGCATTAGAGGTTGAACTGGATTTGATTGTTTGCATTACATAAGGAATTCCATAACATGACATGGCAACCTGCATTTCTCATCAATATGTTGGCTACTTGTGCTTTCAATGTAAGAATTTTATTGACTGTCTGTTCCATTTTCTCACATAAACGCATTGAAATCATGTCCTTAATTTTACATTTTTTTTATTAGGACAATGGAAGTGCTCATGTATATGTTGTTGGAGCTCATGGTGCTGCTGGTTTGGTGTTAACTGTTGGAAGTGAAGTATTTGAGGAGTCAGGACGATCACTTGTTCGTGGAACATTAGATTATCTACAAGGTCTCAAGGTATGGAATGTCTTAATTTGTTACATTATTTTTATGTATGCATATGAATGAATTCATGATGCTAAGTATGGCTTATAATGTCATTGTTTTGTAGATGCTTTGAGTCAAGAGAATTGAACGTGTTCTTCCAACAGGCACTCCATTAACTGTTGTTGGTGAGGTATGTGTTAAATGAATTCATGATGCTAGTATCACACTTTATGACAGGTGAATCTATAATCTCCCCTGCTATGAAACAAGAGATCATTCCCCTAGAAATCCTTCTATCAAAAAACAGCCTAGGTTTGTGTTCGTATAAAAAAAACAAGCTAGGTTTGTATTTGTATCAAATCTGAACACTTAAAGAAGAGAAATCTCTTAAAGCAATAATCTTTTTTTTTTAATTTCTAGGTTCTGTATTTTCATACTTCCTTTCTCAAAGTATATCTACTGTTTTTTTTTTCATATACCATTAATACCTTTTGGATTCAATTGTTATTGTCTTTATTTTCATTTTCCTTCAGGTCCTTATGATCATACAACTTGTGCGGTGATGAAATGAAGATGCTACCTTAACACCAATGACAAATCCAAAAAGACAGACAAACATACACATGGTCACATGGACACTGTTGTTTTAGTGGTATTGGGTTTGTGAAATTAATAGTGTTTTCATCAGGTAATTAGTAATTACCATTAATACCAGAATTACCCTTTGAGTTGCATGGATCTCATGGTTTCCTAAGCCATCTTAAATCTTTGCTTGAGACAAAGGGCTTAACTGTCATTCAAGTAGCCGAGGGATCTGGTCAGGTTAATCAAATTTTTAAAAGGGTTATTTTTATTTTCTAGTTTTTTATTGTTTTTTTTTAATTTAGGGTTTTTCGTGTATGCATTTCAATGAGTTTGTAAACTGTATATAGTCCATCAAAATCTTACCTCATCAAGAAGTTCAACAAATGGGCTTGGAAGGTGATTATGGTTGGAATAGCGTTCTTCAAAAGCAAGCTAGTAGCATGTTGGTGATATAGAAGTGGTTACTGGTGTGACTGAGAACCAAGGGCAAACTGCTAATTTTGTCACTGAGAGTCAAGAAGATAGTGATGTGAATCTTTCTTATCCTTCGCTTTCGTGTAATGTGGTTGTTTGTTCTGGATTTGAATCTTCCAGAGATGAAGTGATACAGGTGGGAAAATCGTCTCCTAAAGATGAATGTGGATTCCCAAATTACCCTCCTACAAATAGACTAGGTTAGAGTCCTTTTTTGTTAAAAATGATTGAACATTTAATCTTTTTTATTTTATTTATATATTTTGGTATTTAGGGCCTCCAAATGGGGAAAGCAACTTTGAAGAAGCAGTGGAGTTTCACATGTTTTTAAATATAAATATAAATGTTGTTTTGTTTGTAAATTTTGAAAGAAATGGAATCTCATTTATTACCTCTTCCAATTTTCTTTCACGATATCTTAGAGCAGATTTTGACTGAATAAATTTCTCATTCCAAGTTTCATACATGTCTGGACTTAAATGCTTATATGCCAAACAAAGAGTTCGCAATCCAGCTTCTCCATGTTGCTCCAAATTTTCACGTGAAACTTTCTTTAATTCATCATTTCCACTTGCTAATCTCTCAAAAATAACATTATCAGCTCCCTATCAAAGGGCAGATTCTGTATTAGAGTCAGTTTAAAATTTAACAGTTCACTTTTTACTTACAACAAGTATTGGAGATAATTTTGTTTACCATCTTTGATTGAGTCCTTGTGGATCCAATGCCATTCAAGAAACTAATAGCATCATTAAAGCCACTTTTCTTTTTTCCCCTCTACTTTAGAATTTACTTTGTAGCTTCCCTATACTTCAAAAATAAGTCTACAACTTTTTCCTGTTTCTTAAGTCAGGGTCTCCTTAATTTGATAACACATTTTTTTTTTGTTATTTTAGAACATAAATTTTGGGGTTAGTTCAATGCTTTGTTTTATGACCTAATTTAAAAAGCTTAACCGAACTGAAGCTTATCTGATTATTTATTTAGAGGTTTTCTCAGTCTCCATTACACTCCAATAATTTGTATTCTTAGATATAAAGTTCTTGAACTTTTTTGTTATAATATATTGCGAAATTCAACAAATATCTTCCTCATGCTTTCATGGACTTTGACTTCAAGAAGACACCATTTCTTTCATTGCTATTTTTATTGCTATATGCAACCAAAAAAACATAAAACCTGAAAAATAAATCCAAAAAAATGTCCTCTAATCTGTTAATATTTATCATGAAACAGTGCTTCGGTGGATCTTCTACCTGAACCACAGACATAGGAGGGTTCTGTTGCATGCATTGGCGAAATCACTGCTTCAGCTGCTAGACAATTAGGCTTAACTAGTGTATATCACCCATCTACCCCTGGTCTTCATGGGTAATATATATATATATATATATATATATATATATATATATATATATATATATATATATATTTGTTAGTTTATAGTATTAATATAAAATTGGCTATGGAAATTTTACATATACATGAACATAGACAAAATTTGCAATTATTCAAATAATTGTAACCTGATTTTTATTTCACCACAGGTTGGCGAGGTAGCGAGAATAGCTGTGGGAGCAACTGTCATGCTTAATATTCTTATAGCTGGGTACGTATAAATTGAACCTTCTTAATATTCTGATAACTGGGTATGTTGATAGAAGTTTTTTTTTTTTTAAAAGGGGTTCCCTCTTTGTTCACATTTTTCCCTTTGTTGAAATGATATAGGCCACTGACAGGAGCATCAATGAACTCAGCAAGAACCTTGGGACCAGCAATGGCTGCAAATAACTACAAAGGCATATGGATCTACCTTACAGCTCCCATCCTTGGCACACTAGCTAGTGCATGCATTTACACAGCAGTGAAATTGCCTGAGGAAGAATATGTATAGCATTTATGTGACCATAATGCCCTGAGGAAGTTTTCTAAGATGTTTTAACCTCTCAAATGTGTATGAATCTGCTGACCGATTATGGTGGTTCCAAGTTATGGTGGTGATATCATAGAGAAGTGGGGAAACTGATGATTCTTTCATTGCTGACCTGGCGGTTGGTCTTGCCTCTTGTCAAATCAAAGCAGGCTCTCCTTCTCGTGGAGAGCGCTTAGCCAAGTACAATCAGGTAAAAACTGAACAAAACTTAAATTTTTTTTTACCAATTAATGAAAATCGAGACATTTCTTGAGATAAAAAAAAATGAATGCAACAGATAGCAATGTGCTTTCTTTGAAAAATATATACCATTTATAGCATATGTTATCCAAATAGAAAGGATATGTAGAAGAATTTTTAAATTATAATGTCCTAATAAGAAAAGCAAATGGAAAGCAAAATTTTATTCTTTATTAAGTTTAATGCCCCTGTCTAAGAGTGATCATATTTGATTAACAAACTTCTGACCGGAGTGTGAAGGTGGCAGTTCAGCTAATTCAATATTTCAGTAAACATCTTTCATCATTTTTTTACTTCTGATTTAAAGTAAATTTTTTTTTATTTGGTGGGTGCAAAATATGCTAATGTTCATTAATATAATTTCACAGGTTTAAAATATGTGAATTTCTTATTGATTTGTTTATTCTTAATGAAGAAGTTGAAGTTTCCCAGGTTAGAACTTTACATATATTTTCATGTTCCTTGTTTTTATATGTGAAGGTTTTCAGATTAAACTAATGTTTATTGCATTTGGTAGTCCTCAACTATCATAATTTGTATGTCTGCAAGTCATTATAGTTATATTTTGCAAAAATGATGTACAAAAATCTATAGTGATTTGCATTTTTGTGCTTTGATTTTCAGGTTTTGAGAGGTGGTGGACGAGGCTAACAGAAAGATGGGAATGATTTTGGCTTCTTCTTTAAATGTAGACATCACAAATTATAAAAGAACCTGTCTGCACCTAACAAGTTCAGCAAGGTAAAATACCAAGTTTAAATGAGTCATTTTATGTTGTCTATTTGTGGTTGTAAACTTAAACTGTTGAGCATTGTTATTTTTATGAGTAGTTTCATATTATGTTATGTACTTGTTAATCTTGAATCCTATTATGCAATTATTATATGTGTTAATTAAATGCTTTTGTACATTTGTAGATACCTCCCTGGACCAGATGACATGTCAGTTTTGGACATTGCATACACAATCTACACAAAGTTTGAAGAATGTCGAAGTGTAATGTCCTCAGTAAGGTATTTACTTCTCATTTGGATCGAAGTTACATTGGAAATCATATTCAATCATGGATCTTCCAAGTCTAGCTGTAGGTATATGTTTTTCTTAATGAATAATGTAATCATATGTATGAATATGAAATAAAGTTTGTTATTTAGTATGTAATAATCATGTATAGGGAGAAAACAACTTCTATTAATTTGTTTTATCTTTCCATGGATCGATTATTTGTATGATATTAAATTTTATGCAATAGATTGTATTTTTTGTATATAGTATTTTATTTTTTGTTATGAGACATTAAATATAAATTTAATTTGAAAATTAGTAAATCTATAAATAATATTTTTTTTAACATTTAAAGTTACGATACGCAAAAATGTGTATCATCTTCATTTATGACATGGCCTTTCTTGACAGGGGCTTCCTTGATACACATTGCGTGTCGTTAACACGTGCATCGTAAGATTACGACGCGCAAATGCATGTCGTCTTCCTTTTTGACAGGGCCTTCTTTGATACGCATTACGTGTTGTAAACGCGCGTCGTAATTGCGCGTCGTAAATGAGCATCGTAAATGCGGGTCGTCTATCGACGTCGCGCAAAAGCGCGTCATCTCTCTTTATGACATGGCCTTCCTTGACGCGCATTTGCGCGTCGTCTGAGCCTTTTACGACGCGCAATGAGCGTCGTAAAAGGCTGTTTTTCTAGTATTGATCGGAAATCGTTAGATGAAGATCTTATTTTGACCATAGTCCCTTTTGGGGACTTAAAGTATTAGGTTAAGAAGTTCTTAAGTCGCTCAGGTTGAATACCGGTTTTTGAAGGATCAGTTAGCTCGTTGTATCAACCGCTATTTGTAGTAGGTGAAGAGCGGTTGTTGATCTATCAATCAGCTTCGGAGTTTGGTATGTATATTTTTGCATGGGCTTTGTTCAATAGTAAATTGAACCATTTGATTGGTTATCTATCCACTTTCGATGGATGGTTATTTCGCTCATCGCCATCAGTTGAAATTGTTCAAAGGTCTTGAGTTGTATCGGTTGAAGGTGTTATGGATGCATCAATCTTTCGTCAAGTTTTGTGTGATGTACATCTTGTCTCCTTGGTATATGTACCCTCAATTTTTGTTTGTGGAATTCTTGATTATTGTAGACTCGATTTTGGTTGTTTCACTTTGGTTTTAGGAAGTTAGGATGTCAGAGTGGCGTTGTTCAATTTTCAGCTAAGACCTTAGATCTATGCATAACCCAACTTTGGCAGGTCGCGCCAGCAGGGTGTGTAATAGGGTCGATCCGATCGTGGTTCTGACAACATTCTGGTTAATTTTGGAATCTTCCTCTGAGCAGGGAGTTTTATTAGATAATTTGTGCATTGGTGGGATCTTTTTGGTTTATCTAAGATTGGGATATTGCCTGTGTAACATCCCGAGTTCAGGAGTGAAAGTTCAGGGTTTAAAGTGAAAATGTGGATGGTCAACTCGGCGAGTCCATGGGTAGACTCGGCGAGTAGGGTCGTGATTCTGGTCGCGTGTTAAGTGGCCAAATCGGCGAGTCGGTGGGTGGACTCGGCGAGTTGGTGTTGTGTGGAGAAAACCCTAATTTCAAGGTTGAGCCCTATATAAAGAACATGATGTCCTCTCCCCAGCCTCTTTACCTTCCCCTTGAGTTCCAGAAGCCCTTGATTCATGTGAGCTTTCCTTATGAGAGATTGGAGCCTTTGTGAAGGGAATCTTGGAAGGAAATTAAAGAGCAAGAAGATTGGAGCAAGGGGCTTTGTAGAGATTTAGCTTATTCTTCAGTTGGAGCTTTCATTTGAGGTAATAATCTGCTGTTTGAGCTTTTTTCCATCTAGATATATCATTTGAAGGATTTTTGGGGGTATATCTAGTGCTATCTTGAGCTTGGAGGTTATATCTGAGGTTGCTACCTCATATCTAGTGTAGTGATGATCCAAAGGAGCATAAAGTCCCTGTTGAAGAGCTGTTGATGAAGCCTTTTAGTCCCAAACCCTAGCCCTAGAGTATATTATGCTTAGATCTCTTTGGATTCACATAAAGTTTGCCACTTTACGTGATGGGTGGCTTGTAGAAGAGTAGATCTATGGATTTGGGACCCTACATGGCTTGGAAAGCCTCTGTATGGGTTAAGAGCTAGTGGTACTCGGCGAGTTTCATGAAGATAGGTAGCAACTCGATGAGTTGGAAGAACAACTCGGCGAGTTGGTTGAAGATAGCCTTGGACTCGGCGAGTCTGGTCGTGAGGTCCTAGCCTTTCCCGGTTGAGCTGTAAATCGGTGAGTCAAGTGATGACTCAGTGAGTTGAGTGCGATTAGACTCAGATTTATGGGACTCGGCGAGTCTTGGGGCAACTCGGCGAGTTGAGTCGTATTATGGGAGTTTCAGAGCATAGGGAATCGATGAGTCATCAGGGTGACTCGGTGAGTAGAGATAGTCTGGTGTTGACCAGTTGTCTTCCAGGGGTATTTTGGTATTTATTGAGTTCAGTGTTTTGGCTATTAATCAGTGGTGAAGTTCGTGTCAGAGGTTGGAGCAGCGTGATCTTATCTCTTCAGTCGGCAGTTGCGAGGTGAGTTATCCTCACTATATCAATAGGGTCTAAGGCACCAAGGCCGGCCCTTTACCGGATTGTAATCCGGGTATCGTTGTTATGTTGTTGCTTGCTATGTTTGCATCCTGATAGTTAGCACGGTATATGTTAGAGACCTGGTTAAGGTCGGTATCCTGGTATATAGGATGATGCTATGTTAGAGACCTGGTTAAGGTTGGTATCCTGGTATATAGGATGATGCTATGCTAGTGACCGGTTAGGTCGGTATCCTGCTTAGAGTATGTTATGTTATGTGATCTGCTAGATCGGTTTGATTGGATGTGAATTGTTATATGATTGTATGTTTATGTGCACATGGTTGTTGGAATGGGGTTGGGTTGAGGCGGGTCCTGCTTTGTGCTGTAGGCCAACATACCCAGGGCGGATCGGTTATCCCAAAGGCTCAACGAGCGGTCCGGATAGGCTGTAGGCCCCACGAGGGCGGACCAGACGTGCCGAGGCTCGGAGAGTGGACCAGGCTGACTGAAGGCCCGGTGCGGGCGGACCAATCATATTGTAGAATCGGAGAGTGGACCAGGTGGGTTGAAGGCCCGGTGCGGGCGGACCGACCACACTGCAGACTCGATGGATATGGATAGACTCTGAGGGTGGACCAGGTGGACTGAAGGCCGGTAGGGCGGACCAGTCACACAGTAGACCCGAAGTGCATGGTTTTTCTATTCGGTTGTGATATGTTATGCGTGGTATATGTGGTTGGTATTTTGGGGGTATCTCACTAAGCTTTCGGGCTTACATTTGTGGTTTAATGTTTTTCAGGTACTTCAGGAGACCGTGGCAAGGCAAAGGCTTGATCTTACCGCTCCTCATGTTGATGTTTTACAATATGGTTCTGGGAAGACTCTGATAATAATTGTATTGAAAACCTTTTTGTAATGACTTAATGAAACTGGGTTGTTTTTGAAAAGTTTAAATTGGCTTGAATTTTTAGAGTGTTACAAGTTGGTGTCAGAGCCTTGGTTTGAGTGAATTGGAGGAACATTTGTGGAATCCAGTCTCAAATCAAGGAGAGTTTTTGAAAGAGAATTTAAAATGGTTTTCAAAATGAAGAAAAGGAGGACGTGGAGGTAGGATCAGCTGGATCCAGTAAGTAACCCCAAAATACCATACATGATATTTGTTTTTGAGCTATGATAGAACAGCATGCTAGTACTAGGCTAGGGATCTTCAGGATTTCATGATAATGTTGTCTGATTTATGATGCCTGCTAGCCTAGGGTTTCTTTCTGTATGAGATTTCCAGTGTTCCTCTAGGAGTGAGGGTTGAGCGCTTGTTATGTATGATCATCGCTAGGGTGTTGTGGTGATACTTGATATAAATATGGGTAGGTGTGGAAGGTAGTATGGGCCCGTACTAATGAAAGCACAGGACCCATACGCGTATCAAGGAAGCCACAACCTCTAGGGTGGGGTTGGGAGTTGGTTCCCGAGGTTCTGGGAGAGTGTCTGATGTTTTGCGGTATTTTCAGTATGGTGGTTACGAGGCATGCTGGGAGCGGATCCGGATCAGGATCGGGAGCAGGTGAGGGCGGTCAGGGTGGGTCAGTACCGCCCGAGGTTATTGGTCAGATGAGAACAAACGAGTTGGATGCTAGGATTCATGAGATCCTGTATGATGAGGTTGCTGCGATGTTCCGGGCTGAGTTGTCGGAACTGTTTGGGTCGATCAAGACCACTATGGTTGAGTATTTTGATGAGCGTGCTCTTACAGAGACGGCTGCCGTGGCAGCTACAACGGCTATAGCAGCGGTAGGGGGAGGAGCCAGTAGAGGTTTTCAGTATCGGGACTTCGATAATACAAAGCCCCTTACCTTTGATGGAGTTCAGGACCCGATTGTTGGTATGAGATGGTAGTCAGACGTGGAGGGGTGTTTCTTCACGTGCTCATGCCCTGCTGATCAGAGGGTGAGGTGTGCTCTGAACCTTTTGAGGCTCGGGGCGAAGGATTGCTAGAGGTTGACTACGGGATCGTATTCGGATGCGTAGAGGGTTGCGGTTTCATGGGATCGGTTCTGGGACATGTTTAGCACTTGTTATGTTCCGCGAGTTGAGAGGGAGAGATTAGCTCAGGAGTTCCTGGAGCTGAAGCAGGATTCCGAGACGGTGACGGGGATCACCAGGATGTTCACTGAGAGGGCGATGTTTTGCCCCGAGTTTGCTTCTGAGCAGGCCCAGACGTCCCGATATGTGAGTATGCCGAAGAAGGATATTAGGCAGTTTGTGTCTATGCAGAGGTGCGAGACATTGTTGGAGTTGCAGGAAGCCTCTAGGCGGCGGGAGTTGGAGATCGAGTTACAGTTGAGAGAACAGAGGCAGGCTCCGGTACAGTCGCAGCCGGCACCGAAACGGTCTAAGACCGTTGATTTCAGTTTGAGCAGTCAGAGCAGCCGCACTTGTGAGAAGTGCGGGAAGGGTCATGCCGGAGCTTGTAGGTCCGGTGGTACGTGTCGCAAGTGCGGGAGAGAGGGGCACTATGCGAGGGATTGTCATCAGTCAGCCCCAGCCCATGATATGAGGATTTGCTATCAGTATCATCAGGTTGGTCACCTGAGGGCCAACTGTCCCAACTGGTTGGGAGGTCGGTGTAGGCTCCAGCACCGGCCACATTGAGGATTACGAGTGGAGGTCAGGGTGGAGCAGAGCCCCCGAGGGCTCAGGATCATGCTTTTCAGCTTACAGCAGAGGAGGTCAAGGCAGTGTCGGATGCAACTGCGGGTATGTTCCTTTTTGATATTCTGTTATCTTGTGATTATTATGGAGTATTGTATATCTGCTAGTCTCATTGTGTGATTATGGTATGGTTAAGGGTTTTGGTATTGGGAGTTTTGTTGGTTATCATCCATGGGGATTATTAGTGGGAAATCAGGCTTTTGGTCTGAATGTCGGGTAGCATCTGCAGTCTGAAGAATGGTTAACTGAAGGTCGGACTTCTTTCAAGTCCGAGATGATCAGTGTTGATATGGGATTTTGTGAAGGTTGTTCATTCTAGTGGGAATCGGTTCGCGTGTAAGGAAATGTGTTGTGTAGGGTTGTTAAGGGAGGTCGGTTGTGGCGATCGGTGGTTGATAGGCAGTGCTCTAAGTGGGGAGAATTGGAAAATTCTCCGGAAGATCGACAAGCATGAGAGGTTGATTAGCTGTTTGGGATTCAGCAGCGGTTCTGTCAGCCAAGAGCGTAGGCTGGTTTGAGCAAGTGACAGGCAAGCGGGGCGAGATATAGACCAAGGGTTTTGTAAAAAGGGTGATTGATTATGGAAGGCCTAGGATCAGGCCGGGATTGAATAGGTAGGATGGAGTTAGAGTTCGGAACCCCTAGAGGGCTAGAACAATATGCATGGAAGAGTTATCCAAAGGGATAATTCGGGATGATAAATGCTAGTCAAGCGGTCCGGATAGACTGAAGGTCGGTGGGTGTACAAGTCAGGCCGAAGGCTCGGAGGACGGTCCAAACAGGCTGAAGGCCCTGGAGGGCGGTCCAGACATGCTGAAGGTTCTGAGAGTGGTCCAGATTGGCTGAAGGCCTGATAAGGCGGTCCAGTCATGCTGAAGACTCTACATGTGTTGATAGATCTGTATGAGGAGTTGGAATGAGTATGTTGCGATGTGATAGCATCAGGAGGTCTGCCCTAGGTATTGATCATGATTAGTGGAAGGTAGTGCATGGACTCGAGAGTCCTTGCGAGCAGATTCAGAGCATGTGAGGTGCATGGGATAGCGGTTATGCTATAAGGGAATGATTTAGCGTTGGGTGAGCACCGTGGCACTTGTTGTAGTGACAAGGCGGCCAAGTAGATTTCCTTGGATAAGGAAACGGAAAGGTATGTAGCTCCTAGAGGAGTGTAAGTTCACAGAAGTGAAAGCAGTAGCGTGGAGGTATGATTGAGCAGGGTGTTTGCGCCGGTGGTATGGAATCACATCCGGGTTGGATGTCTGCGGAGGTCTCGAAAGGAGTTCCGAGGGTGTAGAGCCAAAGGGGTTCGGAAGGGACGCAAGGATGGAGCCTTGGATTCCCAGTTTGGTGTGAACAAGAAATTATGCACGTAGTGGTAATTCATCCTGGGAGATGTTTGGAGGTGTCGTCGGGTTTTCCCAACCCGAGAATGCTAGAGCCAGTTCAGCATGTGTATGTGATTGCGGAGGAGAACTCATGGGAGTTGCTCTAAAGTTGAACAATATGTCCTCCTGTCAGCATGGAAGGGATAGATTTGGACTCAGAAAGGGAGCAGGTTAAGTCTCATCTGTGAATTCGGTGAAGGATATGTCTAGCAAGGAAATGATAGTAGTGCGGTACAGGGTCGGGATCCCGGTGGTTCAAGGTTATATCTAGCTCGTAAGAGTCAAGTGATTGTTGTGATCTGGAATGAGAAAAGTACCATGGAGTGGTACTTGGTTGATAAGTGTGGTTATCAGAGGATGAAGCCAGTAGCCGGCTTGTGGCGGTGGTCAGGACACCGCAGGGGAAGAGTTAGGTTTCGGGTTCGGTGGTAGTGTTTTGAGGAACTTGGTTTGGTTAATGCTAGGTGGTGCATTGCGAGAGTAGTTTCTGGAGTTGTGTTGCAGCAGGCTTCGAGGACGAAGCCTAATTTAAGTGGGGGAGAATTGTAACATCCCGAGTTCAGAAGTGCAAGTTTAGGGTTCAAAGTGAAAATGTGGATAGTCAACTCGGCGAGTCCATGGGTAGACTCGGCGAGTAGGCTCGCGATTCTGGTCACGTGGTAAGTGGCCAACTCGGCGAGTCGGTGGGTGGACTTAGGGAGTTGGTGTTGTGTGGAGAAAACCCTAATTTCGGGGGTTGAGCCCTATATAAAGAACATGATGACCTCTCCCCAGCCTCTTTACCTTCCCTTTGAGTTCCAGAATCCCTTGATTCGTGTGAGCTTTCCTTGTGAGAGATTGGAGCCTTTGTGGAGGGAATCTTGGAAGGAAATTAAAGAGAAAGAAGATTGGAGCAAGGGGCTTTGTAGAGATTTAGCTTATTCTTCAGTTCGAGCTTTCATTTGAGGTAATAATTTGCTGTTTGAGCTTATGTCCATCTAGATCTATCATTTGAGGGATTTTTGGGGGGTACATCTAGTGCTATCTTGAGCTTGGAGGTTGGATCTGAGGTTGCTACCTTAGATCTAGTGTAATGGTGATCCAAAGGAGCATAAAGTCCCTGTTGAAGAGCTGTTGATGAAGCCTTTTAGTCCCAAACCCTACCCCTAGAGTATATTATGCTTAGATCTCTTTGGATTCACATAAAGTTTGCCACTTTACGTGATGGATGGCTTGTAGAAGAGTAGATCTATGGATTTGAGACCCTGCATGGCTTGGAAAGCCTCTGTATGGGTTAAGAGCTAGTGGTATTCGGCGAGTCACATGAGTGTAATCGGCGAGTTTCATGAAGATAGCCAGCAACTCGATGAGTTGGAAGAACAACTCGGCGAGTTGGTTGAAGATAGCCTTGGACTCGGCGAGTCTGGTCGTGAGGTCCTAACCTTTCCTGGTTGAGCTGTAAATCGGTGAGTCAAGGGATGACTCAGTGAGTTGAGTGCGATTAGACTCAGAGTTGTGGGACTCAGCGAGTCTTGGGGCGACTCGGCGAGTTGAGTCGTGTTATGGGAGTTTCAGAGCATAGGGAATCGACGAGTCATCAGGGTGACTCGGCGAGTAGAGATAGTCTGGTGTTGACCAGTTGTCTTCCAGGGGTATTTTGGTATTTATTGAGTTCAGTGTTTTGGCTATTAATCAGTGGTGAAGCTCGTGTCAGAGGTTGGAGCAGCGTGATCTTATCTCTTCAGTCGGTAGTTGCGAGGTGAGTTATCCTCACTATATCAACAGGGTCTAAGGCACCAAGGCCGGCCCTTTATCGGATTGTAATTCGGGTATCGTTGTTATGTTGTTGCTTGCTATGTTTGCATCCTGATAGTTAGGACGGTATATGTTAGAGACCTGGTTAAGGTCGGTATCCTGGTATATAGGAAGATGCTATGTTAGAGACCTGGTTAAGGTCGGTATCCTGGTATATAGGATGATGCTATGCTAGTAACTGGTTAGGTTGGTATCCTGCTTAGAGTATGTTATGTTATGTGATCTGCTAGATCAGTTTGATTGGATGTGAATTGTGATGGGTTTTGAGCATTCTAACACTTCCTAAGTGTACATGCAACCCTAATAACCTTGGATCTATGTTTGTCTAATTATCATGCAAAGTTGAATTCCAAGGTTATATTCCTATCTAGCATACATGGGGAACAATTTTTAACTTGAATGAAAGATAGAATAACTTACCTTGTTGTTGCTTGTGTTCCTTGAAACCTTGTGAGCCTAGCACCCCAAGTGTGATGCCTCAAATGCTTCACACAACACCAAATTCTCTTAGAAAGACTTTTGAGAGAATACACACTTCTTGAAATCGGCCTAGCCCTCTACTTTCTTATGTGTAGCCGATTTTGGTGGAGAATGGGACTCTTATATAGTGTTGACACGTCTAGGGTTAAACCATGTAAACCCTAATGTGTCATGACTCTTCATTTCCATGACCCATGGGTTTGTAATTCCCATGTAGCATCCTATGGGTGGAACCCAACTTGATAATCCATGGAGCCTCTTAGCCCACTATACAAGATATGAATGATTTACAAAATCAACCCATATATTTAATTAGTTATCTTTTGATCACTTAAGTAATTCTAAATTAATTCTTTGATCAAACTAATCAAATAATATTATTAATATATTAGAACTTATAATATATTAATAATCTCCAAGTGTTATTTCTCTCATTTAGTCTATCCAATTGCATGGTGCCATGCAACCCAAATGGACCATGCCGGGTCGGGTCAAGTACTGACCAGAAATAGTTATGGACTTAGACACCTTATCCAACAGTTTTTCATATGATTGTATGTTTATGTGCACATGGTTGTTGGACTGGGGTTGGGTTGAGGCGGGTCCTGCTTTGTGTTGTAGGCCAACATACCCAGGGCAGACCGGTTATCCCAAAGGCCCAACGAGCGGTCCGGATAGGCTGTAGGCCCCACGAGGGCGGACCAGACGTGCCGAGGCTCGGAGAGTGGACCAGGCCAACTGAAGGCCCGGTACGGGCGGACCAGTCATGCTGTAGACTCGGAGAGTGGACTAGGTGGGTTGAAGGCTCGGTGCGGGCGGACCAACCACACTGCAAACTCGATGGATATGGATAGACTCAGAGGGTGGACCAGGTGGACTGAAGGACGATAGGGCAGACCAGTCACACAGTAGACCCGAAGTGCATGGTTGTTCTGTTGGGTTGTGATATGTTATGCGTGGTATATGTGGTTGGTATTTTGGGGGTATCTCACTAAGCTTTCGGGCTTACAGTTGTGGTTTAATGTTTTTCAGGTACTTCAGGAGACCGTGGCAAGGCAAATGCGTGATCGTACCGCTCCTCATGTTGATGTTTTATGATATGGTTCTGGGAAGACTCTGATAATAATTGTATTGAAAACCATTTTGTAATGACTTAACGAAACTGGGTTGTCTTTGAAAATTTTAAATTGGCTTGAATTTTTAGAGTGTTACAGCCTGAGTTAGGAAGGTTTTATGGTTGGGGTTGCTTATTGATGTGGGAGTGTAATCACAAGTTGGAACTCTTGGGATCTTTTCATTATGGGTTGTTATCGTATGTTGGAGCTCTTGAGTGTTGTTTGAGAAATTTAGATCCTATTATGCTTGGTGATGTCATGTATGGATGTTAAGAACCACATTTTGAAGTTATTGCGAGGCTTGGAAATTCGAGTGGTTATGAAGTCTTCAGAGTTTCGACAAATCCAAGTGGGGAAGAACCTCTTGGGTTAGATGGAAATATTTCCAAATGTAGTTTATCCCGGAGTTTCATATTCAAGGACACGACGATAGTTGGTTTTGGTTGTTGTCCGAATTGAAGCTTATGAAAGGAATAGTGTTCAGCAATCAGTTGTAATCAGGGAAGCAGATGTTGAAGAGTTAAGGTTATCTCGTCTGAAATATTGAAGCATTGTCAGCAACGCAAGTTTAGGTTAGTGTCTAGGTCCATATTGAGGGTTGTGTGAGGGCCACTCTGTCTGTTCTTGTGTGATTAAGGTCTGGGGGTTCGAAGCACGTCTTGAAAACCTGATGGAGTCTAGTAGACTAGAGGTCCATCTCATGTCAGTTTTTCTTGCTACCTTTGTAGGTTTGTTCGAAATACCATTGGGGGGCCAATGGCAATTGCAAAAGTGTTATAAGACTATGGGAGGGCAACAACATTCATATGATTGAAATAGACTGTTGGCTAAATTAGGTCGGTCATGATGTAGGACTACGATTTGGCCCGTAGCATTCACTTAGGTTGAAACATACTTGTTGTTGGTTATATTAGTCATTCCCTTCCTAGACTTAAGGGTTTTTAGAGTCGTGTTGATGTATACGCTAGGTTAGCATTTTTCTGTCAGGATTTTGTTCAAAGTTTTGTTATGCATCCATGTGTGAGGTTGTCAGCTTCAGCAGTTGGTAGTGCATTCCATTCTGCAACTATCGGTGGGACATCGTAAGTGATGGGTTTTGAGCGTAACTACAATCCTTTGTGATCAAGCAACCCTAATTGATTTGGATCTAAGTTTTCCTATATTGAACATGCAAATACAAACTCCAAAGCAATAATGCTAAGACCAACATACAATTTTCGAAATTGACATATAAAGTAGGGTTTATATGTTACCTCTCTTGTTATGTACCAATAACAAGTTAACCTTGAATATCCTTGACCTTTGAAAGCTTAGTGCCCCAAGTGTTGCACCTTTAATGGAGTTACAAACACTTAATGTAAATGATGAGAGGAGAGATGCTAGAAATCTGGCAGGGTTTCTATCTGGAATGCATGAGCCGATTTTCACATGTATTAGGGGGTTTATATAGTTGTTTGGGCTACTAGGGTTTCTGGAGGAAACCCTAATTCCTGCTTAAGGCTTAAGCTGCCCATGGACTCCTCCATAAGATCCCTTGGACGAAATCTATAGGGCCTCCCTATAGGATTTCGTCCACTCCTAATTAAGGAGTCCATCAGCCAAGTTTTTCAACTATCAATGATTTGCAAAATAGTCCCTCCATTATTAATCAGTTCCTTTAATCCCAAAACTAATATCAAGTTAATTTCTGATTAATTACTAATTAATAATATGATTTCCAAATAATATATTAGTCTTGTAATATATTAATAAAATCATTTTGAGTTCCAATTTATTATTCATATAATAAATTCTACTCTCTCCCCACTTGCCATATTTTCAAGTTGCATGAGTGAAGACAACCTAAAAGGACCATGCTTATAATCAAATCAAGTACATACCAAATATAGTTATGGGCTTAGACACCTAATCCGAGGACGATATCAAATTTAAGTGGGGGGGGGGGGAGTTGTAACACCTGTTTTTCAGAATGGATCAGTTGATGACATGAAGGAGTCAAAGGTATGGTTTTTTAGGAAAAACATTTGCCACGAAGTCGTGCATGAATGTCCACGACGTGGAATGGATTTTATGAAATGCAAATTTCTGGTGAGCACCACGACGTGACAAGAGGGTTGCCATGACGTGGTGGCTGTGGAAGCCTAAGCCCATGATCTTTTAGGGTTTCTTCCATATTAAAATCCTCTAAACTCAATATTAGGGCATCCTTTCAGATTCCATCACCTCCAAAAGCCTTGAAGCAAAACCTAGTCCCATTTCCTCAATTTTGGAGCTTATTTTAGTGTTTTGGTGCAATTGGAATGATGGACAGGGGCCCATTTTCCTGTTGGGCGGGGCCCGCTATATGAATTGGGTGGAGCCCGTTATGTGAATTAGGCGGGGACCATTATGTAATATGGTCGAGGCCGTTTTGATTGGATGGACGGGGCCCGATATATTGTGGGCAGGGCCCATACGATTATGTGGTGTTTTAGGAAACTCAATAAGCTTTGTGTATAAGGTTTCATGTTTAAAATGTCCAGGTGCTATTATTTTGAAAGGGAAGGGCCCGACTTGATCATACTGTTGGATAAGGTGTTTAAGTCCATAACTATATTTGGTATGTACTTGACCTAAGAGTAGCATGGTCCATTTAGGTTGCACTTCACCGAGACAATTTGAAAGATGGACTTTTGAGAAGAGGATAATTATGATTTATTAATATATTATAAGTTCTAATATATTAATATGATATCATATTATTTAATTAGTATTGATCAAGAATTAATTTGGAATTAATTTTGTGATAAAAAGAGACTAATTAAATATAAGGGGTTGATTTGGTAAATCATTCATTCTTATAAAATGGGCTAATGATCCATAGTTCTTTATGTTCGGCTAAACCGATGTGGTGACCCATGGATACTCCATGGAGGTTTTAACCCATGGAGCATGAGGGATATGGAAGGTCATTAGGGTTTACATGGTGTAACCCTAATCATGCCACATTATATAAGGACTCCTCTAGCTACTAAAATCGGCACTAGTGTATGTGAGAAGAGCATAACCGATTTTTAGTGTTGATTTTAGTAGCTAGAGGAGTCCTTATATAATGTGGCATGATTAGGGTTACACCATGTAAACCCTAATGACCTTACATATCCTTCATGCTCCATGGGTTAAAACCTCCATGGAGTATCATGGGTCACCACATGGGTTTAGCCCAACATAAAGAACTATGGATCATTAACCCACTTTATAAGAATGAATGATTTACCAAATCAACCCCTTATATCTAATTAGTCTCTTTTGATCACAAAATTAATTCCAAATTAATTCTTGATCAATACTAATTAAATAATATGATCTCATATTAATATATTAGAACTTATAATATATTAATAAATCATAATTATCCTCTTCTTAAAAGTCCATCCTTAAAGTTGTCCCGGTGAAGTGCAACCCAAATGGACCATGCTACTCTCGAGTCAAGTACATACCAAATATAGTTATGGACTTAGACACCTTATCCAACAGTCTCCCACTTGGATAAGTCTAATAACTATAGTTATAAGTATAACTTCAGGATCTGACTAGCAATCGTGGCTCTTAAATGCCTTTTTCGAACTTAGACGTACCATTTTAGATAAGTGATCATAGAATCCTCTATTCTTAAGATATCAGCTGGACAAACACATGGAACACAGTCAATCTTATTGTCCATTAGTTTGTTTCCCGATTTCTGATTCCTTTAACATAGAACTTAATCGAACACATCAACTTGGTTATGATCGGTCCCGACACATAAGTCAAAACAAAATCATCAAGGGGCCCAAGATATCGCTTCTAATCCTCCAAGGACTAAAAGGAATATATAAACTCTGACAATATATGCTTATACTAACTACTCACTAAACCATACACAACAGTATGTTTTATAACATCGAGTTACCGATGCGTTTTCGTACTATCAATGTACGACCAACTCATAGTCAACAACTCATACATCTAGGTTTGAAGATTATATGATATTATCATCTCACGATCACTCGAGATAAATTCCATGAAGTGATAAAAGTGAGTGTGGGTTATATCCAATACTCATGAGCACTCATGAATGTTGCAGCAACCATTGCTATGTCTAATACAATTAAGACAAATCTACAAGCCATATTCATGACAATCTTGATTCAATACCTACTTCCAACGTATGATCGACTGTGGATAGTTTGAATAATACAATTATTCTGGAAGTCAAAACATGCAAAATGAAACAATAGTAAACAATTGACATGAGACAGTACCATACTAGTAAATAAAAAACACCTTTTATTTAAGCATCAAATGTCAATTACATTTTATCTATTACAAGTTTCAAAACATCTATCTAATCATTAAAACTTATATCATCCTTCAGCCCAATGCGCCTTGTATGCTGTAAATGCTTAACCCTACTCAGTCCCTTCATGAGGGGATCTGTCGGGTTCTCATCTGATGATACACTCTTTGCCACGATGAGTCCTTCTATCTTGTGTCTTATGAAGTGATATTTCCTGTCGATGTGTCTAGACCTTCTATGATCCCTTGGTTCTTTGGCAAAGGCAACTGCACTATCACTGTCATAGAAAATCTCCACATGCGCCTTTATAGATGGTACAACTCCAAGGTCTCCGATGATTTTCTTCAGCCATAACTCCTCCTTCGTCGCTTTGCTTGCTACTATGTACTCTGATTCGCACGTTGAATCAACTACAGTCTCCTGCTTGCAACTTTTCCAAGTAATTGCTCCTCCATTCAGGGTAAACACCCATCCCGACTGAGAGCGGAAATTAGCTATGTCGTTTTGAAAGTTGGTGTCACTATACCCCACCACTCTCAATTTATCACTCCCACCAATTGTAAGGATCCAGTCCTTAGTCCTCCGCAGGTACTTGAGAGTATTTTTCATCGCAGTCTAATGAGCCTTGACAGGATTCCCTTGATATCTGCTGACCATGCTCAAAGCAAAGGCAACATCAGGGTGAGTACAAGTCATAACATACATGATCGAGCTAAAAGCGGAAGCATATGGTAATCAAATCATCTCAACTATCTCAGCTTCTTTACTCGGACACTGAGCCTTGCTTAGTCTGGAATTGTGTTGGATCGGTAAGTCACCTTTCTTGGAATTATGCATGTTGAACCTCTTCAACACTTTGTCCAAGTAGGTACTTTGACTAAGTCCAATTAGTCTCTTACTCCTATCTCTCAATATCCTTATCACTAGGATATAGGAAGCTTCTCCAAGGTCCTTCATAGCGAAACACTTCCTAAGCCAGGATTTCACTGCCTGCAGGGTTGGGATGTCATTTCCTATGAGTAGTATGTCATCCACATATAGTACCAAAAAGCTAACTATACTCCCACTAGCTCTGACATATACACAAGACTCATCCTCACAAACTCTTTGAATTTCTCATCGAAACAAAGATTCCATCTGCGAGATTCTTGTTTCAATCTATAAATGGATTTATCAAGCTTACACACTCTATTAGGGAACTTTGCATTGACAAACCCCTCTGGCTGATTCATGTAAACATCCTCAGCCAACTTTCCATTAAGAAAAGCGGTTTTGACATCCATTTGCCATATTTCATAAACATGAAATGCAGCTATGGCTAGCATAACCCTAATAGACTTAATCTTTGCTACTGGTGAGAAGGTCTCGTCATAATCAACTCCCGGAGTTTGAGTAAAACCCTTCGCAACCATTCGCGCCTTATATGTGTGTACTTTCCCATCCATGTCGGTCTTCTTCTTGAAGATCTATTTCCACCTGACTGTCTTACGACCTGGTACATTGTCAACCAAGTTCCAAACTTGATTGTCATACATGGACTGAATCTTGTTGTCCATTGCCTCTTTCCATTTAGCATACCCGAGGCCTGACATGGCTTCCTTGTAGTTGTTAGATTCATCTAGATTTACCAGTGTGCTATCACTGATAAATGTATCACCTTTTGCAGTAATATGGAAACCATAAAACTCAGGTGGAACTCTAACTCTACCGGAACGCCTCAGAGGTACAGACTCGTCAACTGGATCAACTGGAGTTTACTCCTCAGGTTGATCGCTAGTGTTTGAGGTTCCTTCATCAGTTAACTCTTGAAGTTCTTCAAGGTCAATTTGCCTCCCACTGTCCCTTTGGAATACAAGCTCTCGCTCATGAAAGACTGCACTACTCGCAACGGAGACAACATTGTCAATCAGTCTATAGAAGAGATATCCAAAGGAATTTTGCGGGTAGCTGACGAAAATACACCGCTCACTCCGAGGTTCGAGCTTGTCGTGAGTCTTGCGTCTCATGAAATGATGTGGTCTAATGTGGGAACCTTCCTAGTCCACATCTCGTGAGGTTTTTGGAAACCTTCTTGCTGCCCGATTATCATCAAATCATGTGAGTGTATAGTCACTTTCATTTTACACATAGATATGAAGTATTTACCTTATAATATGTGCTATGTGTAGATATATTAATTGTTTATTTGAGGTAACTGTTGAGTTGATGTTTTATACAAGTTTTAAACTGTATAAGTATTTTTATCTACAAATATGTTGGGTAGAACATGGGTAGATAGTGATGTGTGATAAAATAAAATTGAGGAGAGGCCTCAATAAGTTTTGAGATCCAGTCATCTAGCGGAGTTTGGATGACGACCACGGACTTGCTAGACAGTCAAGTGGGAAACATCAGTAGGTCCGCAACATGTAGGTGTTAATGAACTGAGAGTGTTCATTCGCTGTACTCCATCCCCCTCATGGTTGCCTTTAGGACGTCTATGGCTGGGGGAAACCCCTTAGCAGTAGTGTCCATCCCGATGATATTCTTTAGGCTAGGTCCCTTGTGATAAGTGTTTAGGGACATAAAGTAAGGATAACGGGAACGGGTAATCAGGGTTATTGTTGATTGATGAACTTAGTAAGTTTATTATTATCATGGGTTGAAAACCTATATGCTCACCAGACTCCCAAGCCTGACCCACTCAGCTTTTTATGTTACACGTAGTGGACCCCGAGCATAGTCGGAGGACAATGAGGGATTTTTGGATTATAGGCCAGTAGTTGTAAATAACTGTTGAAAGGCTTATAATGTCTTGTTTGTGCTTTTGATCTATATCGGAACATGACATCCCGAGGTTTTGATATGAAATGAAACTATACATTTCTTAAAGAAAGTTTTGATAAACTTTTATCATGTTTTGTTTTGGGAACAAATTCCGCAACATCTTTTAAAAAGATTTCTCTGATTTTATTATAAAAAGCATAAATTAAATCGATCTTTTCCCACTGGACTGTCTAGAAAGTCCGTGGTCGTCATCCAAACTCCGCTAATAATCAAATCATGTGAGTGTATAGTCACTTTCATTTTACACATAGATATGAAGTGGAGCGAATGAACACTCTCAGTTCATTAACACCTATAGGTTGCGGACCTGCTAATGTTTCCCACTGGACTGTCTAGAAAGTCCGTGGTCGTCATCCAAACTCCGCTAGATGACTGGATCTCAAAACTCATCGAGGCCTCTCCTCAATTTTATTTTATCACACATCACTATCTACCCATGTTCTACCCAACATATTTCTAGATAAAAATACTTATACAGTTTAAAACTTGTATAAAACGTTAACTCAACAGTCACCTCAAATAAACAATTAATATATCTACACATAGCACGTATTATAAGGTAAATACTTCATATCTATGTATAAAATGAAAGTGACTATACACTCAGATTATTTGATGATAATCGGGCAGCAATTTGTTTCCTAAAACGATCGTTTCTAATAAAACCGAGAGTTTTATTGAGAAACCGGGCTTTGTAAAAGTCGGGCTTCGAAACCGAAAAGATAAATTTTTCGGGCTTTTCGGGCGCTTCGTGGCGTATTCCGGGCTTTGGAATAAGTACCGGGGCTTCGGGGGATGTGAAAATAGCCAAAATAGTGAAAAAGGGGCCAAAATTGCCAATTTCTAAATTCTAGCCGGGAGGGTTCGCACCCTTCTATTTATAGGGGAAGCTTCTGATCGGACGGCTGAGAAGCCTCCAGGTGGCGAAGATCCGAAGGCTTGCAGGGAGGTGGCTCGTACATGGTCTGCGCGTGCGAAGGCCTTACTGGTAGCTTGTGATTGCACCAAAGTCCGGATCCGATGAGGGGGTTCGTGGCACCTGCGAGGGTTCGGACGCACGAGGGAAGAGGCACGCGACGCATTTCTACTGGACCGAACCTCGGACTCGAGAAGATCATGACACGCCTCGCCAGGTGGCTTCGGTGACTCAACAATTTCTGGACACGCGTCGGATGCGAAGCGAGGGTGACGTGGCCGAAGTCCACGTGTGCGAAATTCCTCGGTTTTGGGGATTTTTCTCGTTTTTCGCGCCAAAACTTCTAAAATCCATAACTTTCGCATACGAGCTCTGTTTTCGATGTTCTTTATATGCACGCGTAGCTAAAATTACGCTCTACAACTTCCGTTTAGACTTCGTTGGCTAATTTTGAATTTAAATTTTATATTATTATTTTTAACAGACCGGGACAGGAAATCCGTTAAAAATTCATAACTTCTTCATCCGACGTCCATTTTCGTCAGAATTGTTACCATTGTGCTCCTAATGACGAGACCTTCAATTCTCATTTTGGTTGTGTCGGCTAAAAATTTCTCGATCTAAAATTCGAGTTTTTAGTTGTCTACTTCTAAGCTGAAACTTCAAAAAATCATATCTTCCTCATATGAAGTCAGATTTGGGCGTTCTTTTTATCGAACTTCTCGGTTTAACGAATACTACGACTTTCGTTTAGATCACTTAGGCTAAAAAGTACTTTATCGAAAACTCACTTTTTACGACATTCAGCACCGTGCCTGTTTTGTCGCGAAACTTCGACAGGTCATAACTTCTTCGTTATAACTCGGATTTTGGTATTCTCTATATCCCTGAAATCCTTGTTTCGACCACTACAAATTTATGTAAATATATCGGGCTTATCTCACACTTTAATTTTGACGCTTATTTTTATTCTTAATTAATTAAGCCCTAATAATTAAGCATAAAGCACATAATTCACATAATATTCACATAATTCCTTTTCATTTCTTCAAAATGAGTTACAAAGGTTAACCTCAATATAAATATCTAGGATAGAAACACGAGTGTTACATATTCCGACCTTAGAGGTCATATTGAATCGAGTCTGACTAAGATGAGTATGTTACGTGGTTTAGAGAACCAAGTTCGATGTAGCATTTCACTTAAGCCAGAAGATTGAAGTAAAAGTTGATTAAAGCGATAAATAGAATTATCGCACTCATTGTTAAAGACGTTGATATTTAGGAATAATACATGTTGAGCTGTGATTGTATCACATTAGAACATGGAGGAAGGTGTAGTTTGTTCCGAAAAATTGTCCTAAGGAGATATGAGTCTAAGTAGTGCAGTATACAATGAGAGATCATTAGAACATGACCCATTGGTCTGTTACAATAAACGAAGGAAAGTACTTATTCCAAGAAAAAAGAGTCCTCAATAAGGATTTATTCTGTAACTCGAAGGTTATGATTGAAAGTCCTATGGAGATCTGAAGCTTTTTAGGATTAGCTGGATATTATCACTGAATTATCCAAGGCTTTTCTTCGATCGCGACTCCATTGACAACTTTGACCCACAAAGGAGTTGTCTATACTTGGAATGAGAAGCATAGGAAGCTTTGAGAAGTTAAAGAAGACGTCGTGTGAAGCACCGACTCTTTCGTCGCCTGACGGAGTTGATGACTTCATAGTTTAAAGTGATGCCTCTAGAGTTGGGTTAGGTTGTGTTATGACCCAAAGGGATAAAGTGATAGTATGTGCATTGAGGCAATTAAAGGAGCATGAAAAGAACTACCCCACTCATGATTTGGAGTTGGTAGTGGTAGTATTCGCCCTAAAGATATGGAGGCATTATCTTTATGGCACAAAGTGTAAACTTTTCACTGATCATAAGAGTCTCCAATATCTCTTTAATCAGAAGTAATTGAACATGAGGCAACGATGCTGGCTAGAGTTACTCAAGGACTACGACTGTGAGATACTTTACCACCCTGGTAAAGCAAATGTTGTTGCTGATGCTCTCAGTCGGAAGGTAAACCTTGAAAAGAAAAGGCCAAGAGCGTTGAGAATTGAAGTTGTCTCAACAATTGTGTAAAGTATAAAGAAAGCTCAAGAGGAAGCTTTAGAGAAAAATGACCGAAAGGAAGAACGTTTGGGCAAAACGTTAGTATTCGGTACAAACAACCTAGGGTTAAAGGTATTCCAAGATAGGATTTGGGTACCTAAGACGGGCGGAGTAAGAGATCTTCTGATGGAAGAAGCTCACAAGACCATGTACTCGATTCATCCCGGCAGCGCAAAAATGTATAGGGATCCAAAACCCTATTACTAGTGGCCCACGATGAAGCTCGATATTGCTAAGTATGTGGCCGAGTGTGTAACTTGTGCTAGGGTTAAGGCACAACATTAGAAACTGTATGGGAGTTTAGAACCTTTACCCGTACCCATGGGTAAATGGGAAGACATCACCATGGATTTTGTGACTAAACTGCCCAGAACAAGGAACGGTCACGACATGATTTGGGTGGTCGTTGATCGCTTCACTAAGAGTGCGCATTTCATAGCAGCCAAAGAGAAATGGTCTATGGATAAACTTGCGAATTCTTACATGAAGGAAATTGTGAGGCTTCACGGTGTTCTGCTAACGATTATATCCGATCGTGACAGCCGTTTTACCTCAAGATTTTAGAGGAGTCTACAAGAGGAATTGGGTACCAAGTTGTGTTTGAATGCAGCTTACCATCCGCAAACCGATGGTCGGAGCGAATGAACGATTCAAACATTGGAGGATATGCTGAGAGCATGTACCCTAGGATTTCAAGGTAACTGGGATGAACACTTATCTCTAGTATAATTAACTTATAATAATAGTTTCCACTCAAGCGTTAAGATGGCACCTTATCACGCTTTGTATGGGGAAAAGTTTCGGATGCCATCATGTTGGCTGGAAGCTGAGGAAAAGCAGTCTATGAGACTTGAAATAGTCCATTAGATTGCTGAAAAGTTGTAAGTGATTAGGGAAAAAGATGTTAGCTACTCAAAAGAGCTATGCTGACAAGAAAAGACAACCGATATCATTCAAAGTTGGAGATTCGGTTTCACTTAAATTCTCATCGTGGAAGGGACTTATAAGATTTAGTAGAAGGGGAAAGTTGAGTCCAAGGTCTATTGGACCATTTAAACTTCTTTAGAGGATCGGGAATCAAGCTTACAAGCTAGAATTACCAGAAGAACTAGAGAGTATTCATAACACCTTTCATGTGTGTTATTTGAGAAAGTTCACGGGAAGTGTGCCCGACATAATTCCCATTTCTAAATTAAGGTTGGATGAAAACAAGAGGTTAATTGGAGAACCTGACGCAATCGTTAACCGTAAGACTAAGAAGTTGTAACGTAAGATAGTCGATTTAATGCTTGTACGTTGGAAACATATAAATGGGCCAAATCCCACCTAGGAAACGGAGAGTGACATAGTGAGTCGCTACCCGTAGTTGTTTGTCGTTGTGTGATTCCGGGGACGGAATCATCCTAAGGGGGAGAGAGTTGTAAAGCCCGTGTTTCTAGGCTAGGCATTAATATTGACATAATGGTCTAGGTTAACCTTTGTAACTCGTTTAGAAGAAATGAAAACGAATTATGTGAATTTTATGTGAATTATATGTTTTATGCTTAATTATTAGGGTTTAATTAATTAAGAATAAAAATAAGCTTCAAAATTAAAGTGTGAGATTAGCCTGATATCTTTACATAAAGTTGTAGTGGTCGAAACAAGGATTTTGGGGATATAAAGAATACCAAAATCCGAGTTATAACGAAGAAGTTATGACATGTCGAAGTTTCGTGACAAAACCGGCACGGTGCTGAATGTCGTAAAAAGTGGGTTTTTGATAAACTACTTTTTAGCCTTAGTGATCTAAACAAAAGTCGTAGTATTCGTTAAACCGAGAAGTTCGATAAAAAGAACGCCCAAATCTGACTTCGTATGAGGAAGTTATGATTTTTCAAAGTTTCAGCTTAGCAGTAGACAGCTAAAAACTCAAATTTTAGATCGAGCGATTTTAGCCGACACAACCTCAATTAGAATTGAAGGTCTCGTCATTAGGAGCACAACGGTAAAAGGTCTGACGAAAATGGACGTCGGATGAAGAAGTTATGAATTTTTAACGGATTTCCTGTCCCGGTCTGTTAAAAATAATAATATAAAATTTAAAGTCAAAATTAGCCGATGAAGTCTAAATAGCAGTTGTAGAGTGTAATTTTAGCTATGCGTGCATATAAAGAATGTCAAAAACGGAGATCGTATGCGAACATTATGAATTTTTGAAGATTTTGGCGCAAAATTCGAGAAATTTCGCATAGATAGGCTTCACCCGGAAGTGCCACGTGTCCTCGCTTCGCATGTGCCACGTATCCGGAACCTGCTGAGTCACCGAAGCCACCTGGCAAGACGTGTTGCCTTCCCTCGCATGCGAGACTGCCCCGTGTCGCCCCGTGTCCTCTTCTGATTCGACCGAAGGGAGGCCCAATCCGAAGCTCGCAGCTGGACCGAGCCTCGCACCGCCTAGCCTCCGAACCTCGCATGTGCATCAGTAGACTGCGGTCCAATCAGAAGCTGCCACCGAGCCCCTCGCACGCGCAGCCCTCGTGCGAGCCTTCCCTAAGAACCCTCGGATCTGCGAGGCGTGGCTCCTTATCAGCTGTCCGATCAGAAGCTCTTCCATATAAATAGAAGGCTGCGAGCCTTCTCGGATATTATTAAGAAATATCCATATTTAATCCCAAAACCCATATTTTCTTCATCTTAACATCCCGCAAAGCCCCGGTATCGATTGTAAAGCCCGGTATACTCCACGAAGTGCCCGAGAAACCCGAAAAATTTATCTTTTCGATTTCGAAGCCCAGCTTTTGCAAAGCCCGGTTTCTCAATAAAACTCCCGGTTTTATTAGAAATGATCATTTTAGGAAACGAATTGCTGCCCGATTATCATCAAATCCTGTGAGTGTATAGTCACTTTCATTTTACACATAGATATGAAGTATTTACCTTATAATACGTGCTATGTGTAGATATATTAATTGTTTATTTGAGGTAACTGTTGAGTTGATGTTTTATACAAGTTTTAAACTGTATAAGTATTTTTATCTACAAATATGTTGGGTAGAACATGGGTAGATAGTGATGTATGATAAAATAAAATTGAGGAGAGGCCTCGATGAGTTTTGAGATCCAGTCATCTAGCGGAGTTTGGATGACGACCACGGACTTTCTAGACAGTCCAGTGGGAAACATTAGCAGGTCCGCAACCTGTAGGTGTTAATGAACTGAGAGTGTTCATTCGATGTACTCCATCCCCCTCATGGTTGCCTTTAGGACGTCTATGGCTGGGGGAAACCCCTTAGCAGTAGTGTCCATCCCGATGATATTCTTTAGGCTAGGTCCCTTGTGATAAGTGTTTAGGGACATAAAGTAAGGATAACGGGAACGGTTAATCAGGGTTATTGTTGATTGATGAACTTAGTAAGTTTATTATTATTGTGGGTTGAAAACCCTATATGCTCACCAGGCTCCCAAGCCTGGCACACTCAGCTTTTTATGTTACAGGTAGTGGACCCCGAGCATAGTCGGAGGACAATGAGGGATTTTTGGATTATAGGTCAGTAGTTGTAAATAACTGTTGAAAGGCTTATAATGTCTTGTTTATGCTTTTGATCTGTATCGGAACATGACATCCCGAGGTTTTGATATGAAATGAAACTATACATTTCTTAAAGAAAGTTTTGATAAACTTTTATCATGTTTTGTTTTGGGAACAAATTCCACAACATCTTATTTCTCTGATTTTATTATAAAAAGCATAAATTAAATCGGTCTTTTCTGGCCGAGAAATTAGGGAATGTCACAGTAAGCAAGATTTGCAAGTGTCATATAACCTTAAGTCGAATGACTCCAAAACTCTAGCATTTTGGAGTTGGCTTATGCGTTTCTTGCTGACATGTCCAAGACGACAATGCCAAAAGCATTCTTTATCCAATTCATTGGAAGAATCAATATGCAACACATTATTTCCTAAGTTGTCTACAACATTCACAGTTTCATATACACCATTACAAGATAATGCTTTAAAATAAAAATCACCATTATAATAAGCATTTATAGCACCAATTTTGTAACACCATAAATTTCAAAACAATTTTTCGCATTTTATAAAAACATAATTCATTCATTATTCAGGAAAACATCACTGTTTAAAACTCAATTCATAACATATATCAATCCCAAGATCTCATAACATAAAAATATCGTGTATGTACTGTAACGCCCGTAGATCAGGGCTAGTCAATTTAGAGACAATAAGCGTCAAAAATGACTTTTTGATAGAAGATTATTTAGGATGAATAATCCTAACTAAGTTGTAGTATATGTTACAAGGTTTCTGTGCATATAAAGTGTAACGCCCGTGTTTCTAGGCTAGGCATTAATATTGACATAATGGTCTAGGTTAACCTTTGTAACTCATTTAGAAGAAATGAAAAGGAATTATGTGAATTATGTGTTTTATGCTTAATTATTAGGGTTTAATTAATTAAAAATAAAAATAAGCGTCAAAATTAAAGTGTGAGATAAGCCCGATATCTTTACATAAAGTTGTAGTTGTCGAAACAAGGATTTCAGGGATATAAAGAATACCAAAATCCGAGTTATAATGAAGAAAGTTATGACCTATTGAAGTTTCGCGACAAAACCGGCACGGTGCTGAATGTCGTAAAAAGTGATTTTTTGATAAACTACTTTTTAGCCTTAGTAATCTAAACGAAAGTCGTAGTATTCGTTAAACCGAGAAGTTCGATAAAAAGAACGCCCAAATCTGACTTCGTATGAGGAAGTTATGATTTTTCGAAGTTTCAGCGTAGCAGTAGACAGCTAAAAACTCAAATTTTAGATCGAGCGGTTTTTAACCGACACAACCTAAACGAGAATTGAAGGTCTCGTCATTAGGAGCACAACGGTAAAAAGTCTGACGAAAACGGATGTCGGATGAAGAAGTTATGAATTTTTAACGAATTTCCTGTCCCGGTCTGTTAAAAATAATAATATAAAATTTAAAGTCAAAATTAGCCAACGAAGTCTAAACGGAAGTTGTAGATCGTAATTTTAGCTACGCGTGCATATAAAGAACGTCAAAAACGGAATTCGTATGCAAAAGTTATGGATTTTAGAAGTTTTGGCACGAAAACCGAGAAATTTCGCATAGTCACACAATTGCCACGTCACCCTCGCTTAGAAAGTGACACGTGTCCTGCTGAGTCACCTAGCTGCTGAGTCATTAAGCTGCTGAGTCACCGAGGCTGCTGAGTCATGCGAGCCACGTGTCCTCTTCTGATTCGACCGAGGAGGAGGCCCAATCCGAAGCAGCCAGCTCCCCAGCCGAAGCTTCGCCCAGCTGCCGCGTGTGTCCGAGCCTCACATAGCCTAGCTCCGAGCCTCGCAGGTGCGCCAGCAAGCCGCGGTCCACTTAGAAGCCGACAGCGAGCCCTCGCATGTGCGAGCCAGGTGCGAGCCATGCGAGGCATGTGCGAGACCCTCTGCGAAGCCTCTTAGCCGTCGGATCCGGAGACTTCTCAGCCGTTGGATCAAACTTCGGACCCTATAAATAGAAGGGTACCTGCGAGGGTTTCCGGTTACTTTTGGAATTTTGCCACTTTTAGCCCCTTTCTCCATATTTTCTTCATCTTAACATCCCGCAAAGCCCCGGTATCGATTGTAAAGCCCGGAATACCCCACGAAGTGCCCGAGAAGCCCGGAAAATTTATCTTTTCGGTTTCAAAGCCCGACCTTTCGCAGAGCCCGGTTTCTCAATAAAACTCCCGGTTTTATTAGAAACGATCGTTTTAGGAAACGAATTGTTGCCCGATTTTCACCAAAATAAGTGAGTGTGTAGTTACTTTCAATTTACACATAGATATGAAGTATTTACCTTGAAATACGTGTTATGTGTAAATATATTAATTGTTTGACTGAAGTGACTGTTGAATTGATGTTTTATACAAGTTTTAAATTGTATATGCTTTTTATCTACAAAATATGTTGGGTAGAACATGGGTAGATGAAATAGTGGGTATGATGAAAGGTGAGTTGGATAAAGGAGATGATCAATAATATTGATCATAAGTTAAGGGTGAGTGGTGAAAATTTGAGAGAATCACTTACCCAAATTGTTGGCCCCCGTCATTCAGCAGAGTATGGATGACAACCATGGACTATTCTAGACAGTCTATGGAACACTAGCAGGCCCGCTACCTGTAGGTGTAATGAACTATATGTTCATTTGCTGTACTCTAAAAACCCATTGACATGTATTGCAGGAGAGAACACCTGTAAATAATACTGTCGATAAATGAGAGCTGTGGACTTAGCACATGTTGAATAAACTTTGGCAGCTATGGAATTAGTGCCTGTTGTATAAACCCCGGTCACGAGGTGACTTTGTGTCTATTCCTTAGGATGAATCCTTAGGAAGGAGTGGTAGTTGATTCTTAGGGTAAACCCTTAAGAAATAAATAAAATAATGGGGTTTGGGGTAGTTAGGTTGATTGATGGATGTATAAACATAATAAATTTATGTATTGTGGGTTGAAACCCCTATATACTCACCAGGCTTCCAAGCCTGACCCACTCAGTTGTTTATATTACAGGTAGAGGACCCCGAGCATAGTCGGATGATGATGATGAGTGAATTTTGGATTATAGGCCAGTAGTTACAAATAATTGTCGTAAGGCTTATAATGTCTTGTTTATGCTTTTGATCTGTATTGGAACATGACATCCCGAGGTTTTGATATAAAAGGAAATGATATATTTCTTAAAGAAAGATTTTGACAAACTTTTATCATATTTTGTTTTGGGGACCAACTCCGCAACATCTTTTATAAAGATTTCTCTAATTTGATTTTTAAAAAGCATAAATTAAATCGGTCTTTTCTGGCCGAGAAATTTGGGGATGTCACATAAAGAACGTCAAAATCCGAGTTATAACGAAGAAGTTATGACTTGTTGAAGTTTCGCGACAGAACCGGCACAACGCTGAATGACGTAAAATGTGAATTTATGTTAGAGTGATATTTAGCCTTAGCGATCTAAACAAGAATCGAAGATCTCGTTGTTAGTAGCAAAACGACGAAAAGTTAGGCAAGAACGGACGTCAAACGAAGAAGTTACCAATTTATAACGAAATTTTCTGTCCCGAACTATTAAAAATAAATAATAAAAATAAAAGTCAAAATTAGCTGACGGAGTCTAAACGAAAGTCGTAGAGTGTATTCTCACTTACGCGTGGATCTAAAGAACGTCGAAAACGGAGTTCGTATGAAGAAGATATGAATTTTCGAAGTTTATTAAATAATTAATAATTAAATTTAATTATTAAATCCCGGTATTATCCGAAGGCGAGTCATCGGACTCATCCGAAGTACGCCCCGCGTACTAGTGTACGCCCCACGTACAGCGAAGCATGACGACCTTCGCACTCGAGTTCTTCGGATACGCATGCAGTGACGTTTCGGACGCGTACGCCCCGCGTACTCCGAGGCTCCAGCCTCCTATAAATAGGATGCGAGGGCAGCCGGCTCATTTGCTCTTTTTCTCTCTTCTCTCTCCCGTTTTGCATCGTTTTGCGTGCCCGAAGTGTCCCGAAGCCCCGGTCTCAATCCCGAGTCCCGAAGCAAGATCCGAAGCCCCGAGAATCCCGAAGAGCGTGATTCCCGAGCCGAAGCTCTTCCCATGAGAAGTTCAATTTTTGTGAAGATCTTCCAGATCTGCGGAGATATACTACTTCTGCAAGCCGTAGTGCTGTCTGATCATCTTCTGATCAAGTGAGTGTATACTACCTTTCATAAACACGATAATAATACAAGTATGGTTTGAGTGTATTAAGTATATTGTTGTTTATATGTGTGAGAGTGTAGTTACTCTCTTCTAACACATAAATATGAAGTATTTGCTATGAAATACGTGCTATGTGTTTATGCATTATTTGTCTATTTGAGATGGGCATGGAGTTGATGTTTTATACAAGTGTTAAATGATTTAAACTGTGTAAGTATTTATATCTACGAAAATGTTGAGTAGAACTTGGGTAGATGGGATAGTTGGTGACTATGGAGTTAGCGCTTGTTGAGTAAACCTTGGCGACTATGGAGTTAGCGCTTGTTGAGTAAACCTTGGCGACTATGGAGTTAGCGCTTGTTGAGTAAACCTTGGCGACTATGGAGTTATCGCTTGTTGAGTAAGCCTTGGCGACTATGGAGTTAGCGCTTGTTAAGTGAACCTTGGTGACTATGGAGTTAGCACCTGATAGCTATGGATTTAGTACTTGATAAATAAACTTTGGCAGCAATGGATTTCGTGCCAATTCCTTAGGAATAAATGAATGAAGGATAGTTGGTTGTTAGGGTAAAACCTTAAGAAGATAATGGGGATGGGTAATTGGGTTGATTGTTTGCTGATTAAATATAATAATTATATTATTGTGGGTTGAAAACCCTATATGCTCACCAGGCTCCCAAGCCTGACCCACCCAGTTTTCTTTTCATTACAGGTAATGGCACAAGGGTATAAGTTGGTGGACTTGACGAGAGATTTTGTATTATAGATCAGTAGTTATAAATAACTATTGTAAGATCTATTTTATATTGTTTATGCTTTTGGTCTGTAACGAACATGACATCCCAAGGTTTTATTATTTAATGAAAATACATTATCTTTGAGAAATGTTTTGAGAAATGGCTATCATATTTTATTTTGGGAACAAATTCCGCAACTGTTTTCTTTAAACGATCACTCTGATTTATAAAACAAAGCATAAACAAATCGGTCTTTTCTGGCCGTGAAATTAGGGCTGTCACAGTTGGTATCAGAGCATTAGTTTAAGCGAACTAGGAATATGGATTTATTTCTAGACTTAAACTTAGAATGTTAAGCAATGATTGTGAGGTTAGTGTGTCCATTATATTTTAGGTAGTACACCTAAATTGACACAGGCACTAGTTTATTTTAGGAAAATTGCCTAAAATGCTATTATGTGCTAATTGTTATATGTTTGCCATATATGATGTTAATTGTTCGGATCTATGGTCTGTTGCCGACCGGATCTGGAAACCTTATGTGTTTAGGATTCTAAGCGTGCGTCTATGATATTAGAACTAGTATGTAAACGTTTCGGAGTGATGAGGATGATTTGAATATCTATCGTGAATAAGGATCTAATTTCACCTTATTCGGTGTATAGATCAAAAATGGTGAGAACGAGGAGTGGAGCTGGAAATGCTGATGAAAACAGGAATCAAATACCATTGATTGAACAAATACCTGTTGTAGCAGCAGCGCCTGAACCAATGACAATGGCCGGAGTTCAAGTGATGATCCAGGCAATGTTGAATAATCAGATGGAAGAAACCAGACGTCTGATTAGGCAGAATCGCGAAGAATTGTCAATTCAAGTTGAAGAGCCCGAAGTAAATGGAGGGCAGTCTGAAGGAGGAAACTACAGTGGGACCGTTGGTCAAGCCAACCCACCAATAGTTCACCAAAACAACCAGGATGGAGGAAATGACGGACGTGGATGCAAGTACAAGGATTTCATGGCATCCAAACCACCATGTCTTTCTGGGAGCCCGACACCGGTGCAAGTCATGGACTGGATCTCCGAAATGGAGACAATGTTTGAAAGTTGCAAGTGTAGCAACAGAAAGAAGACTGCTCTTGCAATCCCTCTGTTAAAATCTGGAGTACTGAGCTGGTGGAAGTTACTGGCTGGTTCGATGCCCAAGGGGGAAGCTAGCAAGATGTCTTGGGAAGAGTTCATGGTGCAACTAAAAATGCAATACTACTCTGAGCAAGATCTTCTGGAAATCAACAATGAGTTCCAGAATCTGAAGAAAGGAAAATTGAGCGTCACTGAATAAGCTACGAGCTTTACGGAGAAGATGAAGCTTATTCCATACCTAATTCCAACTGAACTTTCCAAGGTCAACAAGTTTGCCAATGGATTACCAGCGGACTTTGGTCTGATAGTCAAGCAAGCAACCACTCTGAAAGCCGCCATCTGGGTAGCCAATAATGTTGAGACCCAAATAAAAGAAAAGGGTCTGGAAAGAGCTGAAGTTGGAGAGAAAAGGAAGCGTGAAGGATCTTCAATAATCGACAAAGAAAGCAAATTCTCGAAATTCGGGGGACGAGATGAAGCTAAGTAGTGTGAGAAGTGTAAGAAGAAACACTTCGGGAAATGTAGCGAGGAGATGACTTGTTACAAATGTGGGAAGACAGGGCACTATGCCAACAAGTGCGCACCCCTCAAGAAGGTGTGATATAGATGTAACGAAGAAGGGCATATTTCTAAAGACTGCCCAAAGAAAAATACACCTCCACAGCCAAGGGCATTCAACATGTTCCTCAACGAAGTAGAAAAGGATGGGAGGATTAAAAGATGAAGACTTCATATTAATATATAAAGTCTGTATCAGGAAGCAAAGCCTGTTAGAGGCATAGTATAGGGTGAACTTGAACTTTTGTGTAATAGTTTCAAGAATTAATATAGACCCTGGTTTTGTTATCTGATGTGTTGAATGATTATATGATTTATGTATGGTGACTTGGTTAACTGCGAGACAATGCTTGGGACGAGTATGAGTAGGTGTGAATGGTAGTAGAGATCTATACGATCGGAAGCACAGGACTCACGCTTGGATCAGGGAAAGTCACAAGGTTACCAAGAAGCTAGTAATTGATTTCGTTTTATTCAAGTTTGTCATTTCCCTTGTTTCGGTAATGGCTAGTAGGATGATGGTTATTCCGACCCTAGTGGTCATATTAAATTGAGTCCGACCATGATGAGAGGTCATCGGGGCACGACCCATCGGTTAGTTACAATAGATAAATGAATGTATTTATCCTTAGAAGAAGAAGGAGTCCACAATAAGGATTTATTTTGTAACTTAAAGATGTCGATCGAAAGTCCAACGTAGTACGAAGAGCAGATGCAGGATTGAGCATCAAGGTTATTACTTAGGATGGAGAGATAACTTATGGAGTCGGTATACGAATCCTATTTCGTTGATGATTCCGGGACGTAATCATCCTAAGGGGGAGATAATTGTAACGCTCGTAGATCAGGGCTAGTCAATTTAGAGACAATAAGCGTCAAAAATGACTTTTTGATAGAAGATTATTTAGGATGAATAATCCTAACTACGTTGTAGTATATGTTACAAGGTTTCCGTGCATATAAAGAACGCCAAAATCTGAGTTATAACGAAGAAGTTATGACTTGTTGAAGTTTCACGACAGAACCGGCACAACGCTGAATGACGTAAAATGTGAATTTACGTTAGAGTGATATTTAGCCTTAGCGATCTAAACAAGAATCGAAGATCTCGTTGTTAGTAGCAAAACGACGAAAAGTTAGGCAAGAACGGACGTCAAACGAAGAAGTTACCAATTTATAACGAAATTTTCTGTCCCGAACTATTAAAAATAAATAATAAAAATAAAAGTCAAAATTAGCTGACGGAGTCTAAACGAAAGTCGTAGAGCGTATTCTCACTTACGCGTGGATCTAAAGAACGTCGAAAACGGAGTTCGTATGAAGAAGATATGAATTTTCGAAGTTTATTAAATAATTAATAATTAAATTTAATTATTAAATCCCGGTATTATCCGAAGGCGAGTCATCGGACTCATCCGAAGTACGCCCCGCGTACAGCGAAGCATGACGACCTTCGCACTCGAGTTCTTCGGATGACGCATGCAGTGACGTTTCGGACGCGTACGCCCCGCGTACTCCGAGGCTCCAGCCTCCTATAAATAGGATGCGAGGGCAGCCGGCTCATTTGCTCTTTTTCTCTCTTCTCTCTCCCGTTTTGCATCGTTTTGTGTGCTCGAAGTGTCCCGAAGCCCCGGTCTCAATCTCGAGTCCCGAAGCAAGATCCGAAGCCCCGAGAATCCCGAAGAGCGTGATTCCCGAGCCGAAGCTCTGCCCGCGAGAAGTTCAATTTTTGTGAAGATCTTCCAGATCTACGGAGATATACTACTTCTGCAAGCCGTAGTGCTGTCTGATCATCTTCTGATCAAGTGAGTGTATACTACCTTTCATAAACACGATAATAATACAAGTATGGTTTGAGTGTATTAAGTATATTGTTGTTTATATGTGTGAGAGTGTAGTTACTCTCTTCTAACACATAAATATGAAGTATTTGCTATGAAATACGTGCTATGTGTTTATGCATTATTTGTCTATTTGAGATGGGCGTGGAGTTGATGTTTTATACAAGTGTTAAATGATTTAAACTGTGTAAGTATTTATATCTACGAAAATGTTGAGTAGAACTTGGGTAGATGGGATAGTTGGTAACTATGGAGTTAGCGCTTGTTGAGTAAACCTTGGCGACTATGGAGTTAGCGCTTGTTGAGTAAACCTTGGCGACTATGGAGTTATCGCTTGTTGAGTAAGCCTTGGCGACTATGGAGTTAGCGCTTGTTAAGTGAACCTTGGTGACTGTGGAGTTAGCACCTGATAGCTATGGATTTAGTACTTGATAAATAAACTTTGGCAGCAATGGATTTCGTGCCAATTCCTTAGGAATAAATGAATGAAGGATAGTTGGTTCTTAGGGTAAAACCTTAAGAAGATAATAGGGATAGGTAATTGGGTTGATTGTTTGCTAATTAAATATAATAATTATATTATTATGGGTTGAAAACCCTATATGCTCACCAGGCTCCCAAGCCTGACCCACTCAGTTTTCTTTTCATTACAGGTAATGGCACAAGGGTATAAGTTGGTGGACTTGACGAGAGATTTTGGATTATAGATCAGTAGTTATAAATAACTATTGTAAGATCTATTTTATATTGTTTATGCTTTTGGTCTGTAACGAACATGACATCCCAAGGTTTTATTATTTAATGAAAATACATTCTCTTTGAGAAATGTTTTGATAAATGGCTATCATATTTTATTTTGGGAACAAATTCCGCAACCGTTTTCTTTAAACGATCACTCTGATTTATAAAACAAAGGATAAACAAATCGGTCTTTTCTGGCCGTGAAATTGGGAATGTCACATGTACTGATCAAGTCGGCGCCTTCCCGCGATCCTCACTCGTACCTGAAACACATAACACAAAACACTGTAAGCATGAAGCTTAGTGAGTTCCCCAAAATACCATATATAACACATATTAGCCACTCAAGGCTATAACTCTATGGGTCCGTGCACCCAAACTCTATGAACCCTCAGGTTCTATCTCTGTGAACCTTCAGGTTCTAATCCTTTACTACATCCAACCATCTCCTTTGACGCATGTTCAGGTTTGGCTGATCTATCAAATACTTCAAAATCTTGTGGTCCGTGTATATCGTACACTGAACCCCATACAGATGATGGCGCCAAATCTTGAGGGCGAACACCACAACCCCCAACTCTAGATCGTGGGTGGGATACCTTGCCTCATGGTGCTTCAGCTACCTCAATGCGTACGCGATCACATGCCCCCTCTGCATCAACACCGCGCCCAACCCAGATATCGATGCGTCACAATACACCACGAAGTCCTCCATTCCCTCGGGAAGAGCCAACACCGGGGCTTCGCACAATCTCTGGCGTAGAGTCTCAAATGAGGCATGCTGCTCTGGGGCCCAGCTGAACACCACACCCTTCCGGGTTAACCTGGTGAGAGGAACATCAATCTTGGAGAAATCCCTGATGAACCTCCGATAATAGCCGGCCAACCCTAGAAAACTCCTGATCTCAGAAGGAGATTTCGGCACCTCCCAACTCATCACCGCCTCGATCTTGGCCGGATCAACCAAAATCCCCTTTTGGTTAACGAGGTGACCAAGGAACTGGACCTCTCGTAACCAAAAATCGCACTTGGAGAATTTGGCATAAAGCCTCTCCAATCTCAGCATACTGAGGATTTCTCACAAATGCTCCTCATGCTGCTCCCTGGATCTCGAATATACCAAAATGTCGTCAATGAACACAATCACTAATCGATCCAGCATCGGTATGCATACCCTGTTCATGAGATCCATGAACGCTGGAGGCGCATTGGTGAGCCCGAATGGCATCACCACGAACTCGTAATGCCCATAACGAGTCCTGAATGCGGTCTTCTGGATATCCTCCTCGCGCACCCTCATCTGATGATATCCAGATCTCAGATCAATCTTGGAAAACCAAGATGCTCCCTGTAGCTGATCGAACAAATCGTCGATCCTCGGCAAAGGATAACGGTTCTTGACCGTTAACTTGTTCAGCTCTCGATAATCTATGCACATTCGGTGCGAACCATCCTTTTTCTTCACAAAAAGGATCGGTGTTCCCCACGGCAAGCTGCTCGGCCGTATAAACCCCTTCCCCAGCAGCTCCTAAAGCTGCGAGGATAACTCCTGCATCTCTGGAGGTGCAAGGCGATAGGGCGCCTTGGCAATAGGTGCTGCCCTTGGAATCAAATCAATGCGAAACTCAACCTGCCTCTTGGGAGGCACACCCGGTAACTCCTCGGGAAAGACATCCGGGAATTCACGTACTATCGGAACCTCCTCAACCGTACTCGGTCTCTCTGCATCAACTCTCGTATCCATCACATACGCTACAAAACCACTGCAGCCCTGCTGTAGACTCTGCCTCACTCTAGCAGCCGAACAAAACGCTGAATCGGGATGGGTACCCTCGCCGTACACCGTAAGAACTCCCCCACTTGGGTCTCGTATAGTCACCAACTGCCGCTCGCAATCGATAACTGCTCCAAATATGCTCAACCAATCCATGCCTACGATGACACAGACGTCCCCCATCACAATTGGGACCAAATCAATAGGAAACTCTACACCGAAAATCTCGAGTACACATCCTCGAATCACCTCCGTGGCATACACTGCTCTCTCGTCGGCGATGGAGACTCTCAGAGGTCGACTTAACGCTTATCGACTAATACTGATATGCTGACTGAAAGACAACGATATAAAAGATCGACTCGCACCCAAGTCAAATAACACCAAAGCAGGTACAAAATTCACAAGAAAAGTACATACGCATATCATAATATAAGCACAAAATCTCAAACATTAAAATAAATACATGAAAGAATACATACCAGCCACGACATCGGGCGCTGTGCGGACCTCTTCCGCAGTCAACTGGAAGGCTCTCCCCCGAGCCTTCGGCGTCTCGGTCTTCATCGGCCGACTATCAGAAGCTCTAACAGCAGCAGGGATAGACCCCTGAGAAGCTCCCTGTGCTGACCCTCGCAGTAGCGGACACTCGGCCTTCCGGTGTCCGGTCTGGTTGTAGTGAAAACACACTGCAAACCCCTTGGGGCAGTCCTTTGCCATATGGCCCTCCTTGCCACACTTGTAGCAAGATCCAGCTCTACAAACTCCATCATGACCCTTGCCGCACTTTCCACAAGTGCGGCCCTTCTGGCTCCCTGCTCTGGAATCAGCGGGATTGGCCCGCTTGGCTACCGACTGGGACTACGCCGGTCGCCGATCCCTCCCCTGAGACTCCGCGTCCTCCCTAGCCTGAGTCTCTAGCTTGATCTCCCTCTTCCGGGCATTTGCCTAAAGCTCGGCAAATGTCCGGTACGAGGAGTTCGCCACGAACTCCCGAACATCACCCTCTCATGAAACATCCTGGTAATAACCGTAACCAACTCCGTACCCTGCTTGAGGGTCAAAAACTCTTGTGCCAACCGATCCCGTTCCACTGAGGGAACGTACTCATCACGAAACATGGTGGTGAACCTCTCCCAGGTCACCGCAACAAGCTCTGCTGGAGAATAGTGTGATGTCGCGAACTTCCACCAGTACTTCGCCCCCAGGCGAAGCTGGTTCAGCGCAAACTGAACCCTCAAGTGCTCCGGGCACGAGCATGTATAGAAACACCCCTCAATGTCAGATTCCCATCTCATCGCTGCAATCGGATCCTGCGTCCCATCAAACTCTGGTGGCTTCGTGTTGCTGAACTCCCTGAACAACAACGAGTCACCCCCCTGCGGCCTAGCAGCAGCGACGACTGCGGTGGCCGCTGCAACAGCAGCCTTAGAAAGAGCGGCATAACGCTCGTCAAAAGTCTCAATCAACGTGGTCTTAATAGACCCAAACATCTCTGGTATCTCTGCCCTGATGGCCGCAGCCACCTCCTCATGGATGATCTACCTCTGAAATACAACATACGATATATTAGAAACTGACTCGATCATACTTGCACTCGATAACTCATCCTTCCTTGATCCCTGGCATCCCGGATATTCTTACTTGAACTGTACACCGCCCCGGTGTTTTCGGAAGTACAGGCCCAATACTACCGTCCACACCGTATCAGTATACACCCCAAGTCCTCCTCTTAGGATCCCAAGTCCCAAGTACTCTATTATGCATAACCCACTCTCTAACAGATCTCTCATAAGCTCCTCACTGCTACCTACTCACTCTCAAGCATCTCATAGCAGCTCACCCCCCTAGGCTAAGGCATCACAAATCAGGCCACTCTAGTCCTAATAGGAATACCTAGCCCACTCTAGCACGATAATACATCATATCAAACTCATAAACATATAACATAAGGGTATTTTGGGAAATCACCGTTCGGGCGCTGACTGATCGTACACACGACTCTGCTCTGCGTTTTCCAAAAATCTTTCACTCTTTTTAGAAAACTTGGTTCTCTTTTGAAAATATTTCTCAAATCCTCAGTTTGAGTTCAAATACGCCCGAAGGTGTACTCGAACCCCTCAAACCAAGGCTTTGATACCAACTTGTAACACCATAAATTTCAAAACAATTTTTCGCATTTTATAAAAACATAATTCATTCATTATTCAGGAAAACATCACTGTTTAAAACTCAGTTCATAACATATATCAATCCCAAGATCTCATAACATAAAAATCCCATGTGTGTACTAATCAAGTCGGCGCCTTCCCGCGATCCTCACTCGTACCTGAAACACATAACATAAAACACTATAAGCACGAAGCTTAGTGAGTTCCCCAAAATACCATATATAACACATATTAGCCACTCGAGGCTATAACTCTATGGGTTCGTGCACCCAAACTCTGTGAACCCTCAGGTTCTATCTCTGTGAACCTTCAGGTTCTAACTCTGTAAACATGCACAGCATAAATCACATAGAATCATGTAGTGCAACACATAACACATATATAGCATACAATCACTGTATCACATAACTCTGATTACCTACTCAAGGTAAAGTATAGTGAGAAGACTCACCTCGGATATCTCAGTAAATCTCTGACTCACTAAACTCTGGTCTAGCCCCTGCCTAATCACATGAAGTAAATACTCTAATTAATACAACCCTCAGGGCTAGGCTAAAAGACTATCCTACCCTTCCGATGACTCTAAGGTCCAAACATTGACTAACCCTAAAAGTCAACAAAGTCAACGGTCAACCTTGACCAAACTCGCCGAGTGCACAACTGTGACTCGGCGAGTCCACACGTGTTCTTCACTCTCCTAGTCCTCATTCGACTCACTGAGTCAACCTCAACTCTGCAAATCATCACTGATCACAATATGTGAAATGTCCCGACCCAACTCGCCGAGTCCGGCTCTTGACTCGGCGAGTACCATCGTGCACTTTATCCTCTAGATTCCCTCTGACTCACCGAGTCACTTCCCCAACTCAGTGAGTCACCAACTGTGTGATTATCGGGAAAACCCTCATCCTACTCGTCGAGTCGACTATTGGACTCGGCGAGTTCATGCCATGCTCAAGCTAAACTGACCTCCTCAGGTCAGATCCGCTCCTCTAAACCGTAGATCCATCTTCCCAAAGCATTATAATCACGTGAAGCTAACATCTTGGTGCTCATGCAAAGGCTCAAAGGCCTTATTTGAAGATATGACCTCTAAGATGACATCCTAAGCTCATAACCTCCATTAACACCCATAAAGCTCAGGGAAAAGGGTCTCTGGACCTCTTTGGGTCCAGATCTATAGCACCAACACGAGAAGGGACCAATTACTCCATATAACCATCCTCTAAAGGGGCTAAAAAGCCCTAACTCTAAGAATTACACCATAAACTGAAGAAGGGTCGAATGAATACCTCAAAATGAAGTCTTTGAGCCCTGGAATCACTGGATTAGCACCCTCTTTAGCCTCCTCTTGTCTTGGTCCTCTTCTATTTGCAAACACACTAACAAATGATCAAGAAATGACTCCTTTCCTCTCACAAACGCTCTAGCTCAATTAGGGTTTCTCTCTGGGGTCTGGTAGCCGCAAATGACGGCCATAAGGCCCTTTAAATAAGCCCCAAACCCGAGGAATTAGGGTTTCATTAAACAGCGTGGACTCGCCGAGTCCTTGGGGCGACTCGCCGAGTCTAGCCATCCACCCGGATAATGATTCGCGTCTCTACTCGGCGAGTCTACGCATCAACTCGCCGAGTTCTTCCATAAAACTTGAAATTCAACGAATAAATAAAATACCTGAAATTCCAGATGTTACAAATTTCATTATCAAATGAAAAACTATAGCCTTGTTTGTACAAACCATGAAAGGAAATAATATTTCTCGCCATGTCAGACAAGTAGCAACAATTATTCAACTCTATTTCTAACCCACTACAAAGCAATAAAGAGTAAACTCAAATCTTGGTGACATGTGAAACCTTCCTATTCCCCATGATCAATTTTATCTTCCCGTGCTCCACATCCTTACTTCCTTTCAGGCCCTGCACATCAGAACAAATGTGAAATCCACAACTTGTGTCAAGAACCCAAGAGTTAGAATGTGATGAGTTTTTAGATACAATAGTATAAATACCTGCATGGGTGGGTTTAACCGTCCCATCCTTGACATCCTGTAAGTATCTGGGGCAGCTTCACTTCCAGTGCCCTTTTCGTGACAATATAAACACTCTGCTTCCTTAGGAATGGAAGAGGGAGCAGCAGAACCAACCTTTGTCCCACTTGAAAAGGATCCATCAAGAGTCTTTACCTTTCGGCTCTTTGAGGGAGCCTTCCTCTTCTTCCCTTTCCCTTGTCCAATTGCTAGAACAAGGGCATTTGCAGTAGGAGTAGAAACATTTTTCTTTGAGACGGGTTTCATCAGTCCTCAAAAGCCCTTGAAGTTTGCTAAGTGTGACCTCCTCCTTGGTCATATGATATGTCAAGCAGAACTGATCATAACATGGAGGTAAGGAGTGTAGAATGATATCTATAGCCAACTCCTCACGGAAGTTCACATTCAACTTTAGCAACCGGTCCAAAAACCTTTGCATTTTCTGCAAGTGGCCCGTGATGGGTTCACCATCCTTCATTCTAGTTTTTATCATGGAATAGATGATTTCATACCTCTCTTGACGAGCACTCTGATGGTATCTTTCCATCAGGTCCTGGTGCATCTCAAAAGGGTATAAGTCCTCATAGGACTTTTGGAGTTCAGCCGAGATAGTGGCAAGCATGATACAAGCTACCTTGGTGGCATCCTTCTCATGTTCCCTAAACTCAACAATCTCCTTAGGAGTAGCAGAAGACTCATCGATTTCCTTAAACTCCTTGTCTAGGACATATTACTTTTTCTCATAGCGAGTGACCATCCTAATGTTCCTGATCCAATCATTGAAGTTAGTGATGGGTTTGAGCATTCTAACACTTCCTAAGTGTACATGCAACCCTAATAACCTTGGATCTATGTTTGTCTAATTATCATGCAAAGTTGAATTCCAAGGTTATACTCCAATCTAGCATACATGGGGAACAATTTTTAACTTGAATGAAAGATAGAATAACATACCTTGTTGTTGCTTATGATCCTTGAAACCTTGTGAGACTAGCACCCGAAGTGTGCTGCCTCAAATGCTTCACACAACACCAAATGCAAAGGAGTAAACTTTTTGAGAGAATACACACTTGAAAAATTGGCCTAGCCCTCACTTGTTCTTGTGTAGCCGATTTTGGTGGAGAATGGGTTCCTTATATAGTGTTGACACATCTAGGGTTACACCATGTAAACCCTAATGTGTCATGACTCTTCATTTCCATGACCCATGGGTTTGTAACTCCCATGGAGCATCCATGGAGTATCCTATGGGTTTAACGTAACTTAATAATCCATGGAGCCTCTTAGCCCATTATACAAGTTATGGATGATTTACATAATCAACCCATATATTTAATTAGTTATCTTTTGATCACTTAATTAATTCTTGATCAAACTAATTAAATAATATTATTAATATATTATAACTTATAATATATTAATAAACCATAAGTGTTATTTCTCTCATTTTAGTTTATCTAATTGCATGGTGCCATGCAACCCAAATGGACCATGTCGGATCGGATCAAGTACATACCAGAAATAGTTATGGACTTAGACACCTTATCCAACAGTCTCTCACTTGGATAAGTCTAATAACTATAACTGCAAGTATGACTTCAGGAACCGATCGGCAATCGTAGCTCTTTCAAGGTCTCGGAACTGAGAAGATGTTGATACACCATTTAAGATAAGTGATCATATAATCCTCTATTCTAGATATCAGCCGGACAATTACATGGAACAATGTCTTACCGGTTTGTTTCCCGATTTCCGATTTGTTTGACAAAAAACTTAATTGAACACATCAACTTAGTTCTGACCGAGCCCGGTACATAGGTCAAAACAAAATCATCGAGGGGACTAGATATCAGCTTCTAATCCAAAAAGGAATAGATAAACTTCGACTCATATGTTTGTTCTACTACTTATTGAATTATACACAAGAGCACGTTTTATAACATCGAGTTACCAATGCGTTTTCGTACAATCAATGCATAACCAACTCATAAGTAACAAATCATATCTCTAGGTTTGAAGACTTATATGATATTACTGTCTCACGATCACTCGAGATAAATTCCATGAAGTGATTCCAGTGAGCGTGGGTTGAGTCCAATGCTCAGAACTTATAAGCACTCATGAATGTTGTAGCCATGTCCAACAACTTAGACCTCTGCAACCAATCATGACAGTCTTGATTCATACCTACTTCTGACATATGACCGACTGTGGATGTTCGAATAATATGATATACCAAACATAATTATTCTGGAAGTCAAAACATGCAAAAGAAATATAGTAAACGATCGACAAGAGATAGCAACACTTTACTCATAAATAAAACACCTTTTATTCATCATCTAATGTCAATTACACTTTACAAATTTCAAGGTTATCTAACTACTAAATCTAAAATCATCCTTCAGCCCTATGCTCCGAGCAGCTGGAGATGCTTAACCTGAGTCAGTCCCTTCGTGAGGGGATCTGTTGGATTCTCATCCGATGATACCCTCTTTGCCACAAGGAGTCCTTCTTCTATTCGATGTCTGATGAAATGGTATTTTATGTCGATGTGTCTGGATCTCCCGTGATCCCTTGGTTCCTTGGCTAAGGCAACTGCACTTTCACTATCACAGAAAATTTCCATTGGATCCTTAATAGTTGGTACAACTCCAAGGTCTCCAATGAAGTTCTTCAGACATATCGCCTCCTTTGCTGCCTGTTAGGTGCATTTCATGCATTCATTTTGTAGTTTTAGTTCATAAAAGTGCATTGCATTTAGGTTTAAACTCATGCATTTTGCATATTTTTCAGGATTTTTCATGATGCAATTCCATTCACACACTTTTATGATATTTCAGGGAATTTTGAAGGTTGGAAATCGTTGGAGGAAGTTAAAAAGAACTTGAGACAGAGTTACAGAAGTTTTGGAGCAAAGAAGTGGGAGAATGAAGAATTTGGCTTCTCAGAATTTTACACGGCCGTGTAAATGCTCCCCTTTAATTTACACGGGCCGTGTAAACGTACATGCAAGGGCAGTCTACTTCAAAGACCTTGAAAGATTAAGCATTCTACTTTTATTGTTTACACGGCCGTGTAAATGGCACCCTTTAATTTACACAGGTCGTGTAAACGTCTCGACAGTTTTAAAGTGGTTTTATCCTCTTATAATTGAGACAATCGGTTTTGTGAGGAGTTAGGTCGGATTTTGGGAAGAAAGAAGGCGATTTTCAGAACTTTGGCAAGTAGATTAACACTTGGAAACACTTTAATTTCCTTTTTGTAAGTTAATTTGAAGTTTAAACTTGTTTGATTTGTAGTTCAACCTAGACATGTGTGGTTGATTTCATTATCATTTCCGAATCTGAATTCTTAAGTATGTGTTGTTAGGTTGTAACTTGAATTTGACTTGTGTTTAACATCTAGTAATATTTGATTTGATCTTAATCATGTGTTTGTTTGGTTCTCTTTTTCACTTGATCAATGAATTAGGGTTCTAATCAATCTAGTTAATCAAATTATGAAATTCGTATATGTTTTATGATTTGATGTTAGTAACACACACTTACTTGATTGTAATTAGATCAAAATTAGTGCAATCAAAGATTAAATGTTTATATTCCTAAGCTTAAGAGGAATGTTAAACATTGTTGGTAATTAGTGCAAGAACTTAATGTCATTTAATGATTTGATGCAAGAGCTTATTTGAATTGAATCAATTAAATGAAGTTTTATTTGAAGAGCTTGTTTTGAATAAAACACTTATGCCAATTTGGATATTAGAGTTTATTAATATCCAACTTACCAACCTAGATTGAACATGAGTTATAATCATATTACATCTTTCAACATAATACATGTATAAGATTCGGAATCGGAAATGTACTTCTTTTACTACGTTTGTTATCAATCTTTCTTATTTATGAAGTTTAATTCAAGTTCAAACACAATCCCTCATTTTAATATTATTTGTATTATGTGTGAAAATATGGCAAGATAAGAAGTCATGTATTCCTGTGGATCGACCCTGCTTACTCTATACTATTTTTAGTATTAGAAATAGCAGTGATTTGAGCTTTGTTAATATTATTTTATCCCATCATTTTTTGGTTTGACAGCCAAACAAATTGGCACCGTTGCCAGAGATACGGTAGTACTAATTGTTTATGCCAAGATCTTTTCGCACAGGTACACCTTTACCAGTTGATTTGGAGATAGAAAAATCTGCTAAACAGAGAAGGAAGCAAGCAAGACTTTTAAAGAAACAACAACAATCCGGAGCTTCTTCATCAAATCCATCAACCACATCCTCTTCAACATCCAAAAGTATCACCCCATCATCTTCACCTACTCCTACCATGGCAGACAACCATGGAGGAAATCAAAATCCTCCACATCCACCACCTGAACAAACCTTTAGACAATGGGCCACTCATGATGTCACCCAACAACCTTTGTGCATAAATTACCCTACAACAATCAACTTTGAACTCAAGTATGGACTCATCCATTTGTTACCCTCATTTCGTGGTCTTGAGAATGAAGACCCACATAAATTCCTTAAGGAATTTCATGTTGTTTGTGTGGGTATGAAGCCACATGAAGTTACAGAAGATCAAATCAAGTTAAGGGCATTCCCCTTTGCTTTACAAGATTCAACCAAGGAGTGGTTGTATGACTTACCACCGGGGTCAGACACAACATGGAATGAACTTGCAAGGATGTTTCTGGATAAATATTTTCCAGAAATGAAAGCTTCAGCTTTACGTAGAGAGATAATTGGTATCAAGCAACAAAAGAGAGAAGCCTTTCATACTTATTGGGAACGGTTCAAGAAATTGTGCTCAAGATGTCCACAACATGGGATTACAAAATATCAGTTGCTGAAGTATTTTTGTGAAGGAATGTCATCTTGGGATAGGAGATTACTCAATGCATCAAGTGGTGGATCTATAGCTGATAAGACTCCAACAGAAATCAGAGTTCTTATCAAAAACATGGCAGAAGAGTCCAAGCATACAGTCCAAGAAGAAGAGTGGTACAGTGATGCACCAAGGGGCTGAAAGAAATTTCTACTCCAAAAATTGAAAGTCAACTTTCTGAGTTGACTAAGGTAGTAATGATGCTTGCAAAAGACAAGGGCGTGCAACCACCAATAGTTAGACCTTGTGGTATTTGTACACAAGTTGGACATCCAACCAACATGTGCCCTCAACTTCAAGAGGAAGATTATGAAGAAACAAAAGCCATGGGAGGTTTTCTTGGATCTAGTCAAAGGGGATATGAGCAGCCACGAGGTGATCAAAGATGGAACAACAATCAAGGTTAGGGAGGAATTCAACAAGGGAACTACCAATCAAGTCAACCACATCAATACCAACAAAGACTACCTTTTCCACCACAAAACTTTCAGCCAAGGCAACCACAACACCCTCCTCAACAAGCGGGTTCATCAAGTATGCCTTTAGAGGACATAGTGAAAAGTTTGGCAACTAGTACACAAGTTTTCCAACAAGAGACAAAAGCAAGCATAAAGAACATATAGAAACAAGTTCCATAGCTTGCTATTTCCGTAAGCAAACTAGAATCTCAAGGAAAGTTGCTTGCCCAAACTGAAGCAAACCCAAGGCACAATGTATGTGCCATCACATTGAGAAACGGGAAGAGTTATGATGGTCCAAAATTGTCGGTTGATCAAAAGGAAGAAGAAATAGTAGTTGAAGAGACAATTAAAAAAGAGAAGGAGGAAGAGAAAACAATTGAAAAGAAGCCCTTCATCACTGAGTCTAAAGCCACACCTGCTCCATTTCCCGAAAGATTAAAGAGCACGAAGAAAGAACGGGAGGAGAATGAGATCATGCAAATGTTCAAGAGAGTTCAAATCAACATTCCACTCCTCGAGGCCATCAAGCAGGTACCTAGATACGCAAGGTTCCTTATGGATCTTTATGTATCTAAAAATAAATTAAAAGGAAATCAAGTCGTAACGGTTGGGGAGCATGTATCCGCGGTTTTGCAAAAGAGGATGCCCCCGAAGTGCAAGGATCCCGGTGTCTTTACCGTGCCTTGCAAGTTAGGAAATCTTTATGTACCCCGAGCTATGCTTGATCTAGGTGCATCCGTAAATGTCCTACCATATTCTCTTTTCAAATCAATTGGTGTAGGAACATTGAGCAAAACCGGTGTGATCATCCAACTTGCTGACCGGTCTTTGGTACACCCAAAGGGAGTATTAGAGGACGTGTTAGTGTAAGTCGATGAATTTGTCTTCCCGGCTGATTTTTATGTCTTAGATATGGGAGATGATGACTCTCCAAGTTCAAGTTCCATACTTTTGGGTAGACCTTTTCTTAAAACTTCTAAAACAAAATTCGATGTCTACAATGGAACTTTGATTATGGAATTTGATGGTGAAGTTATCAACTTCAATGTGCATGAAGCAAAAAAGACTCCTTTTGATGTTCAATCTGTTAATTTTGTCAATTTGATCAATCCCTCAACAAAAAAGGGTTTGAACTTGTCTAACAATGAATTTCTAGAATTAGTTTTGTCACGGAAACTAGACAAGGACAAAGCCAAAGAGCTTGCAAAGAAGTTTGATATGGATAATGAAGTGTTGGAGATTTTAGAGTTTATTGATGACAAGAAGCATGTGAGGAGTGATGATATGTTAGAGAGGCCCACATATCCAGACTAAAGCACAAATAGTTGGGGCAAAGTCGAGCCAACGACATTAAAAAGGGGCGGCTAACCGGGAGGCAACCCGGGGGTATTTTTGTCATTTCGTATATTTTCATTGTATTTTCTTTTTTTTCAAACTTCCAAGTTGTTTTTCATGCTAAAAGAGGGTTAAAAATCATTTTTCGGGCAGTAGAGGTTTAGCGGGTTGCAATTTCAAAAAGTGAAAAAAATTCAAATTTTTTGGCCTTTTCAAAAGTTTACACGGTCGTGTAAACTTATGCCTTTCATTTACATGGGCCGTGTAAACGATTAAACGCGGTATATCTGATTCAGGGATTTACACGGCCGTGTAAATTCTCCCCTTTAATTTACACGGGCCGTGTAAACGCGAAAACAGAGCTGAACGATTTTAAGGTCAAATCTCGATTTTTCTAACTCATTCTTCTCTTAATACCTACGATTCCTTCTCTCCCTACTGCCCCCTTCGAAAAAACCCTTCCAAATACTCAATCTTCCTCAATTTTGCATCAATAATCAAGCTCCAAGGTATGAAATTCTTCTCTTTTCTTCATCTTCTTTATCTTTCACATCTATTTCAACCTCTCATGGCCAATTTTGGGGTTTTTGAGCAAAAACCTAGAATTTTTGAACTTCAAAATTTCGACCTAATGCTTGAAATTTCTTGTAGGATAAGCTTGGGGATAGCTTGGGGAAGCATTGGATATCACTCTACCACCATTTTCAAGAACAAATCGGTATAATTGTTCCAAACTCTTACTTTGTGCATTTAGATAGAACCACATTCTTTTTTTTTGGGTGATTTTTGGTGAGACTTGCTAGTTCTTGTGCTTCAATTGTCTTAATTGTGTGCAATTCTTTGTTGATTCATTTGGGTAATGGCTTCCCGGGGTAAAAGACCTAGAATTGGAACTTCACAGGATGAACAAGACCCACATCCCATGGACAAGCCTTATGAATTTGGTCTTATTTTTTAGACCAATAGAGAGGAGATATTGTATGCAAATCTTGTTACAAGAACAATGGGTGCTCAAAAATTTGTGTACATCCAAGCCCTCAAAGATTTACATATCTATAAGGGTGTCCACAAACTCTTTAAAAACATAGGATGGGAGGGTCTTTTGAATTTTCATGCAGTTAGTTACCAAACACCGATGTTGGAACTTTTGTCTTCCATTACCTTTGACTATCAAACCCATCTCCTGACTTTCCGTTTGCTCAATCAAACCCATCAGTTTCATGCTGACATCCTCTGTGATATGATTGGTGCTCCCAAAGCAAAAAGAGATGTATACACAGCAAAGGGAAGAAAAAATATCATTTTTGAGCAAAACTGTACAAATTTTTGGAGAAGCATCTCTTGTGAGTATGACTATCAGTCAGGCACAGCCAAAGCTTCTAGCATTATCCATCCGGTCTTGAAAGTCGCCCATCGGATCTTTGCTTCTCTCTTATTCCCTCAAGAAGAGATTAGCAAGGCTAATAAGAAAGAGCTAGAAGTCTTATGGTGTATGATTCATAAGCCTGCAGAAGTCCCTCATTTTGGGTGTTGGGTTATTCAAAAAATGCTCAGAAGTGCTACGAGCCATGGTGGGTAGCTACATTGTGGAGGCATGGTTTCTGTTATTGCCGAGCATCTTGGCCTCCATTTACCCAATAACCCAACAAACATAGTCATGGGCCATACTCGTCTATCCATTGATGTTATGGAAACAATGCATCTCTTCCACCGCCTTCCTACTTGGGATGTTCATTGGACAGTAGATGGGAAAGAGTATCTACGCATAGACAGCAGAAACAAGAAGATACTCAATTTAGCCAATGACATTCCATCAACCACTTGGAAACTCAGATCCAATTTAGGTGTTACAGTAGATCATAGTCCTCCACCCTCTCCTCCTCCTGCTCCTACTACTGGTGCCTCTAGCTCATCTCGTCCCACTTCTTCTTCTAAACACAATCTTTATATGGGCGAGTTTGCACGTTTGAACCACCATTACACTAGCATACAGCAGGAAGTCGTAGAAATTTATACGGGTGTCGCTGAAATCACTTCTGATTTTCAGGACTACCGTAACTTGCAAGAAGAGCATTGGGCCTAACAAGAGTTGCGGTGGGCTGAACAGGATCAAAGATGGGCCGCTCAAGAGCAGCACAACCGAAACATTCATCACCTGCTGAGTGATATCCATAGAGTTCTTGTACTCCCCACACAGCCGCAGCCACCATCAACATCTCAACCTCAATGGCCTCCCTACTACCCTGCAAATTATCCTTCACAGTTCCCTCCATACCAACCGCCCGGTCCTCAATAGGACGGCTATGCCTCTCTCCAAGCATCGAGGACGATGCTTATTTTAAGCTTGGGGAGGGGCATCCATCCATGCATTATCCCGTTGCATGTAGGTTGCATGTAAATTTTGTACATATTGCATTGCATTGCATTATTTTTCTGTCATTTTTTTTTAGAAAAATTTTCAAAAACCAAAAAGATTTTCTTTCTACTCTATTTTTATTATACTTTTTGCATTTTGCATCTAAATTTTTGCATTTTCTTTATAAAAAAAAATTGATCCAATCCCAAGCAGCCAAATCTTCTCAAAACAATTGAGATGGTAAGTGAGTTGTGTGCATTGAGATTTTACTTGCTCTTTTTATTGAAAAATCTAAAAGCAAGTTAATCACACACATGCACATCTCCCGAAGCTACTTGTGCAAAGTAGAAAATGAGAAGATTGTCAACACTAGAGCATAACAGCAGGTATGAGTCGATTCTTTGGGACATATGACCGGTCTTATGAGTAGTAATGCTCAATTGAACTTAAAATGCCAAATTCAAAAGTTCATAAAAAAATGCAAAATCTCAATGTCCCGCCTTCCAGCGCTCTTAAAAGTCCTTTCTACTCATTCCCTTTTATATACCCTGCTTGAGGACATAGCTTTCAACTATACTTACGGGTTTTTGCATGTTAACATTTAGTCCCCCGAAAAATGTCTAGAAGTCCCTCACGGTAATAGACCGTGAGATGTCCCATAACAGAAAAGTCAAGGACGAAAATATAAAGAAATCAGCCAAATAAATAAATTAAGTGTTATGTGTTAACTTAGTTAATTATATTTATATAATAATAATAATAATAATAATAATGGATCTTAAAAAATAAAAAAATAAAAAAAAACTATTATTAAGTTAATCTGTGACCTTTGGGATTCGAACAAGTAAACTCTGAGGGGTGTTCTACACCTAATCACCTAAAGCTAAATTGTTTGGGATTGATTGGGTTGAAAGTTCGCTACACGGGTTCCATAGAAAGTCATGAACTTAATAATAGCAAATAAAGCTAATATGTGGCCTTTGAGGTTCGGGCAAGTAAACCCGAGGGATCTCTTCAAATCTAGCACACTAAGGTCATTTGATTTGCATGTGTTGGTTGGAAGCCCGTTACACGGATTTCAAAGAAAGCCATGAGCTTTATTTGTAAAAAAATAAAAATAAAAATGTAATTAGGAAGTTTGTATATAGTTGTGTTTATAGTTTAATTAGATATTGTGTTTAGGAAAAATACTTGGTTGTCAAAAGATTCCCTTGGACTTGGATTTGAATTTATGACATTGGACTGAATGTTAATTACTTCGACTGGTGTAAGTGGTTTGAAGTTTGTAACCAATCTGGATAAATATTAGGGAATTTTTAGAAAATATTTTTCAAAAAAAGATTGTTGTTAACCAACAAATAGCTGGAATCGGACATTGTTATATTTTATGAAACAAAGATGGTTGAACATGTTTTGTCACATATAATTTCACGAGAGTAAGACCATAATTTGTTCCAAGAATTGACTTGATGATATCGAAAAGCAATAAGTATTGTGATCTTTGATTCTGCTGAGTTGTACTAGGGAGTGACCAAAGTCTTGTTTCTATTATCATATAATATTTTTAGATTAAAGCCAACTTAGCTCAAGGCATGACAGGTACATTCTCAACTATGGTACAAAACAGGGTAATTGGGTTGGATCTTTTCATGTTTGTTTTAATTTCATGCATTAAGTTTCAAATAGTTTTAACTTTAATTTCTTTTCTTCTATTTTATTTTATTTTCTCCGGTTTAAACTTCTTGTTCTTTCTTGAGGACAAGAAAGGTTCAAGCTTGCGGAGATTTGTTAGGTGGATTTCATGCATTCATTTTGTAGTTTTAGTTCATAAAAGTGCATTGCATTTAGGTTTAAACTCATGCATTTTGCATATTTTTCGGGATTTTTCATGATGCAATTCCATCACACACTTTTATGATATTTCAGGGACTTTTTAAAGGTTGGAAATCGTTGGAGGAAGTTAAAAAGAACTTGAGACAGAGTTACGGCCGTGTAAATGCTCCCCTTTAATTTACACGGGCCGTGTAAACATACATGCAAGGGCAGTCTACTTCGAAGACCTTGAAAGATTAATCATTCTACTTTTATTTTTTACATGGCCGTGTAAATGGCATCCTTTAATTTACATGGTCCGTGTAAACGTCTCGACAGTTTTAAAGTGGTTTTATCCTCTTATAATTGAGACAATCGGTTTTGTGAGGAGTTAGGTCGGATTTTGGGAAGAAAGAAGGCGATTTTCAGAACTTTGGCAAGTAGATTAACACTTGGAAACACTTTAATTTCCTTTTTGTAAGTTAATTTGAAGTTTAAACTTGTTTGATTTGTAGTTCAACCTAGACATGTGTGGTTGATTTCATTATCATTTCCGAATCTGAATTCTTAAGTATGTGTTGTTAGGTTGTAACTTGAATTTGACTTGTGTTTAACATCTAGTAATATTTGATTTGATCTTAATCATGTGTTTGTTTGGTTCTCTTTTTCACTTGATCAATGAATTAGGGTTCTAATCAATCTAGTTAATCAAATTATGAAATTCGTATATGTTTTATGATTTGATGTTAGTAACACACACTTACTTGATTGTAATTAGATCAAAATTAGTGCAATCAAAGATTAAATGTTTATATTCCCAAGCTTAAGAGGAATGTTAAACATTGTTGGTAATTAGTGCAAGAACTTAATGTCATTTAATGATTTGATGCAAGAGCTTATTTGAATTGAATCAATTAAATGAAGTTTTATTTGAAGAGCTTGTTTTGAATAAAATACTTATGCCAATTTGGATATTAGAGTTTATTAATATCCAACTTACCAACCTAGATTGAACATGAGTTATAATCATATTACATCTTTCAACATAATACATGTATAAGAGTCAGAATCGGAAATGTACTTCTTTTACTGTGTTTGTTATCAATCTTTCTTATTTATGAAGTTTAATTCAAGTTCAAACACAATCCCCCATTTTAATATTATTTGTATTATGTGTGAAAATATGGCAAGATAAGAAGTCCTGTATTCCTGTGGATCGACCCTACTTACTCTATACTATTTTTAGTATTAGAAATAGAAGTGATTTGAGCTTTGTTAATATTATTTTATCCCATCATTTGTTGGATTGACAGCCAAACACTGCCTCGCTCGCTGTTATATACTCTGATTCACAAGTGGAATCAGCCACTGTCTCTTGTTTGGAACTCTTCCAAGAAATTGCTCCTCTGATTAAGGTAAAGACCTAGCTTGACTGAGAGCGGAAATTATCCCTATCAGTCTGAAAGCTAGCATCACTATACCCTACAACTCTCAAGTCATCACTCCCACCGACGGTAATGACCCAGCCCTTAGTCCTCCATAGGTACTTGAGGATATTCTTTACCACAGTCCAGTGTGCCTTGCCAGGGTTTCCCTGATACTTGCTAACCATGCTCAAGGAAAAGGCTACATCAGGTCGAGTACATGTCATAGCATACATGATCGATCCTACAGCCGAAGCATAAGGTATTCGACTCATTTCTGCTATCTCAGCCTCAATACAAGGGCTTTGTGTCTTACTCAATCTGGCGTTACTCTGGATGGGTAACTCTCCTTTCTTGGAGTCCTGCATGCTGAATCTCTTCAGCACCTTATCCAAGTAGGTACTCTAACTAAGTCCAATTAGTCTTTTACTCCAGTCTCTCAAGATTCTTATCCCTAGAATATAGGCAGCTTCTCCTAGGTCCTTCATAGAGAAACACTTCCCAAGCCAGGACTTGACTTCCTATAGAGTTGGGATGTCATTTCCTATGAGTAGTATGTCATCCACATACAATACCAAAAAGCTAACTATACTCCCACTAGCCTTGACATATACACAAGATTCATCTTCACTCCTAGAAAAGCCAAATTCTTTGACTTTCTCATTAAAGCAAAGATTCCATCTGTGAGGTGCTTGCTTTAACCCATAAATGGATTTCTCAAGATTACACACTCTATTAGGGTAATCTGTATTGACATGACCCTCTGGCTGACTCATGTAAACATCCTCAGCCAACTTTCCATTAAGGAAAGCAGTTTTGACATCTATTTGCCATATTTCATAGTCATGAAATGCAGCTATGGCTAACAGAACCCTAATAGACTTAATATTGGCCACTGGAGAAAAGGTCTCATCATAATCAACTCCCGGAGTATGTGAGAAACCCTTTGCAACTAGTCGTTCCTTATAAGTGTGTACATTACCATCCATGTTGGTATTCTTCTTGATGATCCATTTGCACCCTACAGTCTTACGACCTGGTACATTCTCAACTAAGTTCCAAACTTGATTGTCATACATGGACTGTATCTCGCTGTCCATTGCCTCTGCCCACTTGGCTGACTCAAGGCCTGCCATGGCTTCCGTGTAACTGTTAGATTCATCCAGACCTATCAGTGTCTCATCACTGATAAGTGTATCACCTTCTGTAGTAATATGGAATCCATAGTAATGCTCAAGTGCATTCCTAACCCTTGTGGAACGCCTCAGAGGTACAGACTTGTCAATTGGATCAACATGAGTTTCCTCCTCAAGTTGAGTGCTAGGGTTTGAAGTTCCTTCACTGCTTGACTCTTGAATTTCTTCAAGGTCAACTTGCCTCCCACTGTTTCCTTGGATTATGAACTCTCTATCTCGAAAGACAGCCCTCCTAGCTACAAAGACCATATTTTCACTAGGTAAGTAGAAGAGGTAACCAAAGGATTGTTGTGGGTAGCCGATGAAAATACACCTCTCACTTCGAGGTTCGATCTTATCATGAGTCTCGCGTCTCACGAACACCTCGCAACCCCAAATCTTGATGTGGTCTAGTTTGGGTACATTACCAGTCCACATCTCATGAGGAGTTTTGGCAACTTTCTTTGTAAGGACTAAATTAAGGATATGGGCGGCAGTCTCTAAGGTATACCCCCAAAATGAGATTGGTAGCGAAGCTCGACTCATCATGGAACGAACCATACCCAACAAGGTTCGATTACGCCTCTCAGCTACACCATTCAACTGAGGTGTCCTGGGAGGTGTCAATTGTGAGACAATCCCACATTCCCTAAGATTGTCGAGGAACTCTGAACTAAGATACTCACCACCTCGATCGGATCGAAGCATCTTAATGTTCCTGCCCACTTGATTCTCGACTTCCTGTTTAAATTCTTTAAACCTTTCAAAAGTCTCTGACTTATGCTTGATTAAGTAGACATATCCATATCTACTGTAATCATCAGTAAAAGTCAAATAATAACGATTAGCATCCCTTGTGGCATGTTTGAAGGGTCCACACACATCCATGTGTATAAGATCCAACAAACCTTCACCCCTTTCACAAGAACCTCTGAAGGGTGACTTTGTCATTTTTCCAAGTAAGCATGATTCGCAACAATCATCTGAATTTAGGTCAAATGACTCCAATACTCCATCCTTTTGGAGTTGGCTTATGCGTTTCTTGCTTATATGTCCAAGGCGACAATGCCATAATGATGCTTTATCCAAATTATTATCATTAACAAAATCAATACACAATACATTATTTCCTAAGTTATCAACCACATATAATGTTTCATACACACCATCACAAGGTAATGCTTTAAAATAAAGAACATTATTAAAGAAAGCATTAATCGAACCAACTTCATTATCAAATGAAAAGGTTAAACCTTGTTTATACAATTCATGAAAGGAAATAATATTTATTTCCATTTATGGCGAGTAACAACATTTATTCAAATCTAAACTAAGCCCACTACTTAGCGATAAAGTATAAACTCCAATCTTGGTGACATGTAAAGCTTTCCTATTCCCCATGATTAAGTTTATTCTTCCATGCTCCACATTCTTACTTCTTCTTAGTCCCTACAAATCAGAACAAATATGAATACCACAACCGGTATCAAGGACCTAAGAGTTAGAATGGGGTGAGTTATTAGATAAGATAGTGTAAATACCTGCATGGTTGGGTTTAACTTTCCCATCCTTCACATCTTACTAGTATTTAGGCAGTTCCACTTCCAATGTGACTTTTCATGGCAATAGAAGCATTCAGCCTCTTTTGGGTCAGAAGAAGGAGTGATGAAACCTTTCTTGGTTCCACTTGAAAAAGAGCCATCAAGGGTCCTAGCCTTGGTACCCTTCGAAGATCTCTTCCTCTTCTTCCCTCGACCTTTCCCGATTGCCAAAACCGGGGCAGAGTTTAGAGTAGGAGTGTTAACAACCGACTTACCCTTAAGACCTGTTTCTGTGGTCTTGAGGAGTCCCTGAATTTGCTAAGTGTGACCTCTTCCTTATTCATGTGATATGTCATGCGGAATTGATCATATCACGATGGTAAGGAGTGCAAAATTATATCTATTGCAAGCTCCTCAGGGAAGTTCACATTAAATTTCAGCAACCGATCCACATACCTTTGCATTTTCTGCATGTGGTTCGTGACGGATTCCCCGTCCTTCATCATGGTTGTTATGATGGAGCAGATGATTTCATACCTCTCTTGTCTTGCACTTTGATGGTATCTTTCCATCAGATCTTGGTGCATTTCAAAAGGGTAGAAGTCCTCATAGGACTTTTGGAGTTTCGTTGTTATGGTGGCCAACATGATGCACACCACGTTTGTAGCATCCCTTTCATGTGCCCGAAAGTCAGCGATATCCTTGGGAGTGCAGTGGACTCATCAATCTCCTTAAGCTCCTTGTCATGGACATATTCTTTGTCCTCGTAACGGGTAATCATCCTGATGTTTCTGATCCACTCATTGAAGTTTGATCCATCAAAAGTGACTTTCCCACACAAGTTCATTAGGGTAAAGGAGCCATTAGGATTAGAGCCAGAAGCAGCATTGTTTGAAGACATCTGAAAGAAGAGAACAAGATTAGTTTAGATATTAAGAGAGTCCTTAATAAAACACCCAAATGTAATATTAAGGCTAGGATCCAATCACAATATATTATAACTTAGAAGAGGTATGCCGTAATCCAAGCTATAACATATTTTAAAGGTAGGTGAATGATGATTCACCAATTTCCACCATGAAAAACGAAATATAAATATTAGGTTTTTAATTAGTTCTTAGAAATTCCTAGATTCTTTTGAGATTTAATAAAATTTTCAAAGGCATGTTTCAATCTCGAATGTGCCCTCCAAGTTTTGTGACTGGGATATCGAGGATTACAAAACGAGGTGTGAAGTAACCATGCAAATCACTTGGTACCCTTAAAGTTTATCACTCAATCGATGTGCCGGTAAACCACACACGCTCCACCGATACTATGATAAACCTTAAGTCACCGTTTACCTACCTTGTTAAGTCCAAGTTAGTGTGCCGGTTAACCACACACGCTCCACCAACGACTTAAACAAAGTGTAAAGTGTAATTTCATGGATTAGCACCTTATTCACATTTTTCCTAAAGTAACTAAGATTGGGAATTTAATAAAACATTTATTTACTTTATAACATTCATCATACTTTTAATGAGAATTTATAAGTCCTTGTCCTGCCCGTTCGGCTAACGACCCTCCATCGATCAAGGAAGCGGTGGGTGGGAGTGGACACCCATTAAGTTGCCATTTTATAGGCAACAACCTTATACCCCCCTTATAGACCGGCTTCGTGAATGAGGCGTACTAGCAGTAAGACGACTTGATCTTATACATACATATATATATATATATACATATATATATATATATATATATATATATATATATATATATATATATATATATATATATATATTATTAACTTATAACATTATAAAGTATAGGGGTTGAATTTTAACTTTTAAAATTCTAAGGGTTGGAACTAAAGTTTTAATCAAGACTTTACTTGTTCCAAAACTTGAGGGCAAGTTTTGTAAACTTTCAAAACTTTTCATTTCTTATAACTTGTGAGTTAATTGAGTAATAAAAATGAAGACTCTTTTAATGGCTTTAATAAAAGTGTGACTTTTGGTTTTCCATAACTTGAGGACAAGTTATGGACTCCATTAAAACACATTATGATCATGAATTAAACTACCATGAAGGTTACAAACAATTCCTATGATCATATAATCTTCATAAGCTCAAGAACATGAATATGAACACTTTCAAGAATCAAAAATTACACTTAAAAACTTGTAATTTTGATAATTTCCATTGTAAATGGATTAGCATAAACATTACACCATCTAAAACAAGTTTTCAAGTACCAAAACAGTTTAGGGTAATGTTTCTAGTCCATTTCCAGCAACAAATGTCGAATTTCTGAAAACTGCAGCCTCTACTCGTCGAGTGCAAGAATAGACTCGACGAGTATCTTGCATTTGTTCATGGACTCGTCGAGTCCCCCCATGGACTCGGTGAGTTCATATGAGCAGAAAACAAAAAAAACGATTTTTTCAACAGTTTGCACAAAAAATCAACAAACAAGCCTAGGCTCTGATACCACTGATAGGTTTTGAGCATTCTAACACTTCCTAAGTGTACATGCAACCCTAATAACCTTGGATCTATGTTTGTCTAATTATCATGCAAAGTTGAATTACAAGGTTATATTCCTATCTAGCATACATGGGGAACAATTTTTAACTTGAATGAAAGATAGAATAACATACCTTGTTGTTGCTTATGATCCTTGAAACCTTGTGAGCCTAGCACCCCAAGTGTGATGCCTCAAATGCTTCACACAACACCAAATGCAAAGGATTAAACTTTTTGAGAGAATACACACTTGAAAAATCGGCCTAGCCCTCACTTGTTCTTGTGTAGCCGATTTTGGTGGAGAATGGGTTCCTTATATAGTGTTGACACATCTAGGGTTACACCATGTAAACCCTAATGGGTCATGACTCTTCATTTCCATGACCCATGGGTTTGTAACTCCCATGGAGCATCCATGTAGTATTCTATGGGTTTAACCCAACTTGATAATCCATGGAGCCTCTTAGCCCACTATACAAGTTATGGATGATTTACATAATCAACCCATATATTTAATTAGTTATCTTTTGATCACTTAATTAATTCTTGATCAAACTAATTAAATAATATTATTAATATATTATAACTTATAATATATTAATAAACCATAAGTGTTATTTCTCTCATTTTAGTTTATCCAATTGCATGGTGCCATGCGACCCAAATGGACCATGCCCGGTCGGGTCAAGTACATACCAGAAATAGTTATGGACTTAGACACCTTATCCAACAGTTAGAACCATCAAAGATGACACTACCACAAAGGTTCATGAGAAAGAAGAAGTCAGTAGGGTTTGAGCCAGAAGCGGTGTTGGAAGACATCTGGAAAAAAAAAGACAAAGTTTAGATTAGATAAAGAGTCCTTAATATAACACCCAAAATGAAATATTAAGGCTAGGACCCAACACGATATTTTACAATTTGAAAGAGGGATGCAGTAATCCAACTTGCAAAATATTTAAAGGTAGGTAAATGACGATTTACCAATTTCTACCATGAAAACGAAATTTGTTAATTAAGTTTTTATTGGATTTGAAATTCCTAGATCCTTTGAGATTCATTGAACGATTCAATGGCATGTTTAAATCTCGATTATGCCATTCACTGGGATACCGAGGATCACAAACAAGGTGTGAATAACCATGCAAATGTACTTGGTACTCTCAATGTCAATTATCACCTTAATCAATGTGTCAGTTAACCACACACGCTCTATTGACCTTATGATAAACATTAAGATACCCTTTACCACCCTTACTAGTCCAAGTTAATGTGTTGGTTAACCACACATGCTCCATCAACGACTTGGGAAGGTGCAAAGTGTAATTTCATGGATTAGCATCAATTTCACATTTTCCTAAAGTAACTTAGATTGGGAATTTATAAAAGGTTTAGTTACTTTATAGTTATCATTATACTTTTAATGAGAATTATAGTCTTTGTCCTACCCGTTCAGCTAACGACCCTCCACCAGTCAAGGAAGCGGTGGGTGAGAGTGGACACCCATTAAACCACCAATTTATAGACAGTAACCGTATACCCCCCTTATAGACCAGCTTCTTGAATGAGTCCAACTAACAATAAAACTGACTTGATCTTACACACACACACACACACACATATATATATATATATATATATATATATATATATATATATATATATTATTAACTTATAATACGATAAAGTATAAGGGTTGAATTTTAACTTTTAAAATTCTAAGGTTTGGAATTAAAGTTTCATTTATTGAGTCTTTACAAATTCCAAAACTTGAGGACAAGTTTTGAAACTTAGCAAAACTCTTCAAGTCCATCACATATGAGTTTAATGACATCTTTAATAGAAAAGACCTTTCAAGTTCCATAACATTCATAACTTAAGGACAAGATATGGAGCCCATTAAAAAAATTTAATAAATTTATTTAACTAATACAATAATCAAATAATTCATAGAAGATACAATTAAACTCATATGAACAAGACAATTCAAATCAAACAAATTTCATGTAATTAGCCTAATCACATAAACTAATACAAAACATGAAACTTTGACAATTATCTTTTAAATTGGATTAGCATGATCATTACCACATCATAAATAGGTTTATAGGTTCAAAAACAATTTAGGGTAATGATCCTAGTCCAATTCCATCCTTAAAACTCGAAAATCTGCACTCAAGAGCTCCAACTCATCGAGTACATGAACTGACTCGGTGAGTTGGTCAGATTTGTGAGGGGACTCGGCAAGTCCACTGTCCAGAAGGCAGAAAATTGATTTTACAAGCATTTAAAAGCAAGTAGCATCAAGTATATTGGAAAACAATCCTAGGCTCCGATACCACTGATGAGATTTTGAGCATTCTAACACTCATATGGTGTGCATGCAACCCTAAATGCTTTGGATCTATGTTTTCTCTAATATACATGAAAATTTTCAAAATTCCAAAGCATCATCCTAACTAGCATACAATGGAGTAACTATACTACAAAAATCTAGTTAGATGACATACCTTTTAGTGTAGTTGAAACCTTGAAGCTTCAAGAGCCTAGCACCAATAATGTGAATGCCTCAAGTGGAACCACAAATCACCACCAACAAATGGAAGACTTGAGACAGAGTATCTTTTCACACAAAAATCGGTTATGCTCTTCTCACATACACTAATGCCAATTTTAGTAGCTAGAGGAGTCCTTATATAATGTGGCATGATTAAGGTTACACCATGTAAAACCTAATGACCTTCCATATTCCTCATGCTCCATGGGTTAATGTAACACCCCCCTCTGGCACGTATCACAATATTGTCCGCTTTGGGCCACTCGGCACGAGGACTTCCCAGGGGGTCACCCATCCTGGTACTACTCCCGCCCGGGCATGCTTAACTGCAGAGTTCTTATGGGATCTGCTGCCCTCACGGCTTTAAAACGCGTTGTGTTAGGGAAGGTATCCATAACCCTTATAAGGAATGCTTAGTTCTCCTTCCCAGCCGATGTGAGATCAGATCTAACCCACTTTCACCCCCCATTATAGGGTTCGACGTCCCCGTCGAACACATCAACCCGTGCCCCGTGTCACGGTATGACTCTTTTAGACTAGTCAATACCGTGTGCCACTTAGTGCTTCTCCGACTAAGTCAGGCTAACTTCGACGATCTAGATGTACTAACGAACTTAGGAAGCAAGAGTTACGACAATGGACACTTCAAGAAAGATTCTATTATATAACTCAACTTCTTTACAAGGCAACTTCTTGATGGTTTGGACAAATGAGTCCTCCCCCTATTTATAGGAACCTTACACCTCCTCAAATGGAAGTTTCTAGGTCCCGATCGTTCATGACTAATCTAGACTCTTCCTATTATATACATGGATTTTACAAGACTCTAGAATATGGTAGACTTGTATACGATGCTCTAGAAATCTCTAATTCGTCCCGACATTATCCAAATCGTTCTTGTATGATCTAGCGTGTTCTAGATCCTTCCAAAGTCTTCCGGGTCATTCTAGCTTCGTCTAGCGTCCTCTTGATTATTCCGGATCGTTCTCCTTTGTTCCACGAACATCTACAATATTCTAGCATCTTCCAGAGTCTCGTAGAGCATTCCTGATCTCTCCGGAGACTTCTCGATTATACTTGATTGTTTCGGAGTTCTCTAGACGATTGTAGAATTTTCCAGAAACTTGGTCCATGACACCCTCCCCCACTTAAACCCTTGACTTCCTCGTTAAGTCTTCTATACATATGTCTCGATCTTGTCACGGGGCTACTTCGTGTCTTTTTGTTTTCTCCAAAGTATCTCTTCGAGTAAGGCGTGGTTTTATTTCTCAATGTACTTTGAATCCTACTTCTTCTCTCAGCCTCGTAAAACCTTGAGTAACTCTTCATGTGGGATATGGATCCATGTTCCTTCAAATGTGCCTCGCTTATTCGAACTTCCCTTTTTGTCTTCATCTTCTTCTTGATTATATTGCTCTGGTCATAACACATCTTCATAGTTGAAAGGGATCGAGCTTTTGTCTTTCTTCTTTCCAATGGAATTATATGGATAGTTGATCCCTTGGTTATACGTATGGTGTTGTCTCTTTCGAACGAACAAGGACATACCATATCCAGGAAATCCATTCCTAGTACCATGCGATATTCGTCCATCAGAACCACTATCAAGTCGATGGTCCCTTCCCATTCAGCAATCTTCATGGGTATTCCATGAGAAACTCCGAGGATTGGATTAGATGGAGAGTTGACAGCCTTCAACCGACCTAACTCCTTTGTATAACGAATACCCAACTTCCTTGCTTCTTCCTCTGCAATGAAACTATGTGTTGCTCCAGAATCTACTAGTGCCTTAGTGTTCCTTGCATTCAGTTTAACTTTGACGAACATGAGACTCCCTCCTTTATTTTCTTCCTTCTTAGAAGATTTTATCCCATCTTTCGATGTTGAGTTCAGAAAACGCATTGAGCTTATTTGTGCTTTGTCTTCTTCTTCTTGCAAAACCATCGCATAGAAAGTCTTTTTCTTCGGACAGTCTCGGATCAAGTGAGGACCATTACACAAGTAGCACTTGATCTCCTTTCGCTCTTCTCTTCGGTTTCTTCCTTCGATTTCTTTTCCTTTCGTATTTAATGGTTGGGGTGTGTTTTGTTTTGGTTCCGGTTCCGTCATAGTTTGTTCTCCCACACTATTCTTCTTAACCGTGCTTTCTTTTTGAAATTCCATTAGATCTTCTGCCACGGCAATAGATTCGTCAATGTCTTTGACATTTCTCCTCTTGAGCTCGTTGTAAGTCCAAGATTGTAGTCCATCTATGAAATAGAAAAGTTTGTCCTTCTCCTGCATGTCGGGTAACTCTAGCATCAAGCTCGTGAACTCGACTATATAGTCTCGGATGGATCTCGTATGCTTTAGCCCACGAAGTTTCTTCATCGCTATGTCTTCAGCATTATGTGGGCAGAATTGTCTCTTGAGTTGCCTCTTGAATTCTTCCCATGTGTCTATGGTATATAATCCTTTTTCAATATCACCGCGCTTCCTTCGCCACCAAAGAGCTGCACTCTCGCATAGATAAAGTACGCATGTATTTACCTTCGTCTTGTTGTCCTTCACTTGACTAGCATTGAAGTAGCATTCCATCGACCAAAAGAATTCGTCAAGTTCTTTGGGGTCTCGTTTACCTCCATACTTCAATGGTTTGGGTGCTTCTGTGTGCGGAAATGTTCTTGCAATGGTCCCTCCAGTGATTGCTGCCTTGCACAGGTTTACTTCGGCATATAATGTGTCTACCTTCTCACGGAACTCACTCCACATGGTGTTGATAAGTCCAAGGACTTCTTCCTTGATAACACCGATGGGCTCCTTCAATCCATCGCTCGTGTCACTTATCTCAGCAACGAATTGATCGACAGTATCCTTCCATTCAAGGATCTCACCGACGTTAATCTTTGTCCTTGTAAGCTTGTTTTCTAAGCTTGCCAAGGCATCTACCGATTGATCCCTCTTCTTGGACTTCCTTCCTTTCTCCTCGACGACAGGAGGAATGTTGAATACTTCACTTACTCCTTCCATCGTAATGGTCTCTTGCATGGTCCCTTTCATCTTACAGATAAATATGAAGTATTTTAATATAAATTACATGCGGTGTACAAGTATCTACCATACTTGTAGCGTTAATGAAGTATTCTAAAAACCTAGTTATCCTTGAAAAGTGCATTAGTCTTAACATGTATATAAAACTATTAGGTAGGTAGTTAATTCCTAAGGTTATTAATGTACTAAGTTCATTATTACTTAAAAGTAAATATCTATTATCTAAGTTTGCGAGTTCTATAACCATACGATAAACTAGATATGGCAAAGGAAGGCCATTATCATTTATGACTTTTATCACCCGTAGACCTGCCAGTCCCATTGTAGCTAGCAGCAAGGTGCGGGGTAGTCAGCCTTGTGTAGATCTATACACTCAACTCACGCTTTCCTTCTAAGAGATTCTGGTTACAGGGGCGGTCCTCCACTCGCGTATCTCTATGGAGTGTTACAGAGGACATGCCTCCAATCTTAAGAATAACAAATTTACAAGTAATAATGCGGAAAATCCTGTTTGAGATTCTAGTTACAAAGGTGGTCCTCCACTCGCGTATCTAGGTGGAGTGTTATAGAGGACGTGTCTAAAGTTCTAAGAATAATGATTTTAACAGTAAATAAATATGGAAAATCATTTATAAGATATAAAATATATCATTTTTGTAATACTTTGTTTATTTATTAGATAAATAAATAAATTAATGAATGGATGGTAGCCTAAAATAAATAATTATATATGCAGGGTGTTGGGTTCGAGGAGTTAATTGCCACAGTTTTAGAAGTCGGGGGTTAAAAGTGTGAGTTCGGGACTCATTTTATAAATATTTATGAAGACAGGGGCTCCGTGGTAATTATTTGAATTTAATTTAAAAGGAAATGAGGTGGAAGTACTGATTATGTCATAATTAAGATCTTGGGGGCTGTTTGATAATTTATGGGACTTAAATTGTAAGGGATCTCCATGGATTGGGTTGAAAGTGTAAATATTGGATCACATTTTTTAAAGAAAATGGAAAGGAGGGGCTGAACTTGCCATTATGGAAACAAGTTTGGGGGATCGGGGTATATAAACCCATCACCCCCGGTTTTAACCCTAACCCTAGCTTATTATTCAGCCGTCGCCCTCTTACTTCATTCCAGTAGCCGCCACCATGGGAACCTCCTCAGTCGCCGTTTGCATCATCAAAAGCCGACAGCCACCGTCATGCCTGCTGACTCGTCGATGAAACGCCACCAACATTGCTCAGCTGACGGAGGCGCTGTGTGCACCGAGGAACCACCGAGACCGAAGGACCAAGTTGCGTTCGTTGTTGTCTTGGACGTGAGAGCATAGGGAGCTCACGGTAAGGACCACTGCTACCATCTACTTCTTCTTCTTCATTCATTATGTAACTTGATGTCGTTTGTGTTGATTGGGATCGACGGTAGGCTTTGGCCGCCATTTTTTTAGGGTTTCCAGTCATCGTGGGCCACCTATAGTGGCGGAGTTGGGAGAGTTATAGCCTTCAGATCATGTTTCGGGTGTGGTCGCACGACTGAGAATCAAGAGAATAGCCGCCACCACCGTGAGGTGGTGGCTATCACCGCAACCACCATCGTTTTGGGTGCTGTTGCCGTCGCCAGTCACCATATGTGGGTGATTTGGGTTCGTTTTTTCAAGCAAGGGACGAGTATTCGTGTTTTATGGGTTTTGTAGTCGAAGAATGGAGAAGAGAACCACCATGGCCGCCAGCCATGGTGGTTGCCGCCATGAACCACCATTGTGTGTGTTTATGTTTTTAGTGTGTGTATTTTAGTGTATGTGTGTGTGGATAAATTCGGTATTTCACATTGTAAAAAAAGGGAATAATGAAAAGAACTTGAAAACCACCACCTTAGGGTGGTGGCTGCCGCCACCGGCCGCCGTGTCGGGTGGCGGTGTGCCTTGTCTCGATTGTGTTGATCCGTCTAGAGGGTTTGAAACCCTAATGGGCCCAAGGAAGCCCTAATGGGCCTAATAAGACTTAATGGGCTTAATAAAACCTTAATGGACCCTAATAAAACCCTAATGGGCTTAATGACATTCTAGTGGGCCTAGTAGGCCCAATAAAGCCCTAATTGATCTAGAAGCCCAACAAGTTAATAAATGGGTTAGTCTTTGCGTTGGAAAACACTAATGCCAATTAAACTCTAATTTTTGAGAATTAATCGGGAAGCACACGAGAATTATTTAATAACTTGAGATATTAAATAATAAACTTTGGCAAAGATTAATCTAAGCGATAATGGACTTAATGGATTAAGTCCTTAATGGGTTAAGTAGGAAACTTAACCCTAATCATCATTTTATGGGATACCCTAATTTCACTTGGTTTTATTGTTGGGCCTTCCTTTTGGGCCTTGATGATCGGGTTATTAATGGGCCATCCAAAGTCAAGCAATTAGACTAGAATAATTTAATGGGCCTAGGGTAAGGCCCATGTAAGGGGCTTGGGCCCAATTTGGAAAATTGGGCCATAGATGGGCCATATTTTGGGTCTTAATGATTATATGATGTTGGGCCTCAGAATGAGACCATGTATAGGCCTAGGCCCAATTTGGAAAATTGGGCCATGTGTTGGGCTTTGATTTCCTAGTTGACTTTGGGCCTATGGGTTGGGCCTTGGGCTTGAATAAGCCAAGCTTGGGGTAATGTAATTACCCAAATTAAGTGTTTATGGTTATGTAGTGGGACCCAATTACTAATTGGGTGATGTTTTGATATTGATAGATCGGGAATCTGTCATCTAGCAGTTGGGGTTGAGTCTGCGGGACTTCAGCAAGTGTGGGATTGTGTCTTCGGGACTTCAGCAGTGTGAGGTGAGTTACCTTGCAGTAGCGGTGGTCTACGGCCACAATGCCGGCCCACCAGTAGGAGTTGTATGTTAGATGATTGTCTTTGTGATCTCATCTAGGTTTGCTACTACCCGATATGTTATATGCTGGCATGATATGTTATATGTGATAGTAGTAGAGTTCGGTTGTTAGGACCGAAGGGTATGTCAGACACCCCAGATATGTCTGACAACATGTGATGATATGTTTATATGTTGGCATGATATGTTATATGTGATAGTGGTAGTATGAGGGGAATAGTCCCCAAGTTCGGTTGTTAGGACCGAAGGGTAGTTCGGACACCCCAGATATGTCTGATAGTATGTTTGTGTTATGATATTTGTGATAGTAGTTGAGTGTGGGCAAGGCCCGTATCTCAGAGATAGTGGAGTGTGGGCGAGGCCCGTACCTCCATGAGTGTGGGCGAGGCCCGTATCTCCTAGTTGTTAGTATATGATTGTATATACTTATATGTTATGGTTTAGTAGCTGAGCGTGGGCGAGGCCCGTATCTCAGAGATAGTGGAGTGTGGGCGAGGCCCGTATCTCCTAGCTAGCGGAGTGTGGGCGAGGCCCGTACCTCCATGAGTGTGGGCGAGACCCGTATCTCCTAGCTGTTCATTATATGATGGTATGGTATGTGGTATGATGGGGGAACTAACTAAGCTTCGTGCTTACGGTTTTCAGTTTTGGTTTCAGGTACTTCGTGTTTAAAGGAAAGGAGTCGGCTTGATCGCAGCGCATCACACTATGTTTTCCGGACATGAGATCTTTGGGATTACACTCTGATATGGTTTTATGATAATATGTTTTGAATATTGACACTTTAGTTTGACACGAGATACTATTATGAATGTTTTTATACTGATGGTTTTATGTAATAACTTAATCAAAATGAAATTTTTGGCCTTGAATTTTGGGATGTTACAAGTTGGTATCAGAGCCTTGGTTTTAGGGATTCGGACATACTCTCGGGTGTGTTTGAACTCAAAGTAAGGGCTTGGTATGAAAATTTTCAAAAGTAAAACCATTTTATAAAAAGGAGTTTGAAAAGAATCTGAAAAGAGAAAGGAACTTTGAGAAGGACAAAGTGTGTGATGCGTGCAATCAGCCGAGCTCAAGTAAGTTTTCCCCAAGATACCCATACATGTTATGTTATGGTATGATATGATATGATTGTGAGAATTGCATGCTAGATTAGGGCTAAGGATCTAGGAGGATGCCTTATATGCCTATTGTATGTGCTTGTAGACTTGCATGCTAGTACTGATCAGTCAGTGATAGGATAACCTGTTTAGGTTATGCCTGATTGTATGAGCCTTTGAATTATATGTACAGATTCCTGATTAGAGGATAGAATGATTTGATTGGAATATGATGGTTGGATTTTCCATTGTCTGAATGCTGCTTGCTTTGTGCTTTGTGGGACTCTTAGTAATGTGAGCTAACTATTAAGTGAATATGCTAAGTCACATGTGGCACATACTGGATAATCTCAGAGTGATAGATTTGACCTTATTGCGCAGCTCTTGTTTGAGTCCAACCGTTCTAGGGATGGGTCTATTACTCGAAGGATTATCTGATCTCTGATGCATGTGGCTATATTCATAAGGTAGCTAGTTGACATTATTGGGAATCTTTCAGCAGCTGAGGACTGGGTGAGTTCGGGAACCTAGGGAAGCCTAGGATATATTTCAGTGAGTTAGTAGTGAGGCTTAGTTAGACTTGGGTGTACCAGTTTGAGGAAGTGACATAGAGGATCCGAGAGGATTGCTGAGGAAAGTATGGATAGGTGTGGAAGGTAGTATTGGGCCCGTACTACTGAAAGCACAGGATCCATAATCGAATCAGTGATAGTCTTGGAGAATCTAAGAAGCTTCAGGGAAGAGTTTGTGACCCAGTTTGGGGACAGAGGATGTTCCAGTTGTTGCAGCTTAGCCTTTAGCAAGCGATCTAGTGAGAGTGACAGGGTGTCAGACCCTGAAGGATATGATTTCCAAGAGTTGCAGATGCGGGATCGATTTGGGAACACGCTGGAAAGAGAGGTGCGTGCCAGGTGCGTATAGTAGAGGGTCCCGGGAAGAGACCCATGACTTCTGATCATCGGGTGAAAGGCCAGCAGGGCCTGAGTCAGAGCAGCGCGTACGAGGGAGTACACAAGGGAGTTTGTCACTCCAAGGGTTTAGGCTGCTATAGGGTAGCAGGATTGATCATGTCAGCTGGAGGTGATTAGGATTCCTCCAGATGTTGCGGGTATGCCATCTTCTACTGCTATTAGATGGATGTTTGGAATACGTATCGCTTTGGGTTTGCGAGTGGGTTTGGATAAGTTAGATCTCAGGTCGATTTTCTGCTAGTGTTGGGTTATCAAGGATTATATATGCCATCATGCAGGCTGAAAGGTCCTTGATGAACCCACACAGGGACGCATCTTGCGGAGTGGGTTCCACGTGTACTGATATTATTTCGGATCCTTGTCGAGATCTATGTAGGAGTATTATTTAGAGAATACTCGATCAGGGTTGGAGTGATAGTTTTCCAGTGAAGTCAGCGTTTAGTGATCCTATCATTGTTCAGGTATGGTCGGAAATTGTTTATGGATGAACTTTGGAGTTCAAGGCACTACCGTTTCTAGGACGGAACTAGTGACAGGAAGAGGGTAGTGTCAGTCGCGGATGTTAGATGCATAAGTGGTTGGTCACTGGATGATCAAGAGAATTGTATTTTCGCATGAGTTGTGTTCGGTTAGAGTTCAGTCGTACTGCAAGATTGGAAATGAGAACGAGGATTCATCAGCCAGAGTGAAGATTAAGGTCTTCAGTGGTCAGCCTGGGAGATGAATTGAGGTGTCAGAATGGAACAGATTTCAAGAGTACTCTTCAAGATTTCAGAGGATGGGCGATCTTAAGGTTTAATCGGTGATTAAACGCTAGCATTGGTAAGCACATTTTGTCATCAGTGGGATATTAGAAAGCGAGACGGATTGGGAATCCTTCAATTCTCGCATGTCGTGAGGACTTAGTCGAATCTAAGTGGGGGAGAGACTTTTCATAAGGTTCTCCAAATGTGAGTTCTGGTTGCGTGGGGTGCAATCTCTTGGCCACCTTGTCAACCAGAAGGGTATTCTAGTTGATCCGGCCAAGATAGAGGTCGTGATGCAGTGGGAGATTCCGAGATCTCCATCTGAGATTCGGAGTCTGCTGGGTCTAGCGAGTTATTATTGGATATTTATATGGGATTTCTACGAGATTGCGGTTCCTTTGACCCGACTGATCAAGAAGTCGGAGACCTTTTCGTTGGGGGCCAAGCAGCAGGCAGCCTTCAATACTCTCAGACAGCAGTTGTGCGAGGCACTAATTCTCACCCTGCAGGAGGGCGTAGATGATTTCATGGTTTACTGTGACGCTTTGATCACGGGCATGGGTACGGTACTGATACAGTGGGGTCACATGATAGCAGGTTTTGGGAACAAGATCTGAGTTCCGGTTAGGACTCAAGTTCAGTTGTGTGTTAGGTCGAATGCGTGTTCGGCCTAGTTTGGGAAGTGTTGTAAGACTACGGGGGTATCTGTAGCATTCGCTAGTAGTCAGATGGTATGGAAAGTGTTGTAAGACTGCGGGGGTAGCCGTAGCATTCACTAGCGGTCAGTTAATGATAGAGTGTTGTGAGACTGCGGGTGTAGCCGTAGCATTCACTAGGTTAGTAGATAGTGTGAGCGCGTTGTTAGGATGCAAAAGGAACAATAGTACCCACCAGTTCGGGTGTAGCAGTAAGGATAAGGAAATCCACGGATTGGATTTCAGAATTACCCAGATGGATTAGATCTGGTTGAGCCAGTGATAGGACTGTAGGAGCGCCACTACAGTTATGAGATCAGAGAAGCAACGGACTACTTCAGGACGTGTGAGATAAGGCTACCATTGGTTAGGTAGCGATCACTTTTATCCTTGGATTTGATGATGACAGGATTCGACGTATGGATTTGATCGGTTAGATCATAAAGTAGTAGAGTCACAGTGGCATGATAACTAGTGGCAACTAGTTCCAAAGAAGGATTTCGTTCAGTAGTTGTGTGAGGCGACTAAGTATGGGGGTCCTTTGGCTCCGCAGTCGGATGGGAACCCAGTGTTTCAAAGGATTGGCAAGCGAATTGAGACCCAGGAGGTCTCGGTAGCTTTTGGTAAGCAGTTATGTAACAGTGTATACGGCTTCAGGCAGTTCAGTGTTCAGGCAGTTTCAAAGTTTGGTCAGTGATAGTATGTATGTTTTAGTTGCATATGCGGACGGAATAGTTGGTTGGTTTAGGGAGTGACAAGTCACTCACAGCGGGATCAGCTGAGCCTTGTCCAAGTATAAGTGATCTGCAGGGATAATTGGGTTTGTGAACCTGTTTTATAGTGAGAACCTAAAGCTATCAGAAGTTGAGTAGCCTGTTGAGGGATGAACGGACTAGATTCAACAATAATGATCCATTATGAGTAGTCTATCAGGGAATCAGACTATCACTTGGCAACAGATTTCAGACTAGGTAAATGAGATCTTGTGGCGAGGAATTCGTTCACCTATGGATTTTAGGGATTTATGAGGATTGGTCTTGGCTACCCTAGGAAGGCTAGGGTGTGCCCAGATTGGTGACTATGCTACTAGAGTGGTTGGGCGAGTAAGGAATGGTAAGGAATGATTTCGAGGACGAAATCTAATTTAAGTGGGGGAGAGTTGTAATACTCTGTTTATTTATTAGATAAATAAATAAATTAATGAACGGATGGTAGCCTAAAATAAATAATTATATATGCAGGGTGTTCGGTTCGAGGAGTTAATTGCCACAGTTTTAGAAGTCGGGGGTTAAAAGTGTGAGTTCGGGACTCATTTTATAAATATTTATGAAGACAGGGGATCCGTGGTAATTATTTGAATTTAATTTAAAAGGATATGAGGTGGAAGGGCTGATTATGTCATAATTAAGATATTGGGGGTTGTTTGATAATTTATGGGACTTAAATTGTAAGGGATCTCCATGGATTGGGTTGAAAGTGTAAATATTGGATCACATTTTTTAAAGAAAATGGAAAGGAGGGGCTGAACTTGCCATTATGGAAACAAGTTTGGGGGATCGGGGTATATAAACCCGTCACCCCCAGTTTTAACTCAAACCCTAGCTTATTATTCAGCCGTCACCCTCTTACTTCATTCCAATAGCCGCCACCATGGGAACCTCCTCAGTCGTCGTTTGCATCATCAAAAGCCGACAGCCACCGTCATGCCTGCTGACTCGTCGATGAAACGCCACCAACATTGCTCACCTGACGGAGGCGCTGTGTGCACCGGGGAACCACCGAGACCGAAGGACCAAGTTGCGTTCATTGCTGTCTTGGACGTGAGAGCATAGGGAGCTCACGGTAAGGACCACCGCTACCATCTACTTCTTCTTCTTCGTTCGTTATGTAACTTGATGTCGTTTGTGTTGATTGGGATCGACGGTAGGCTTTGGCCGCCATTTTTTTTAGGGTTTCCAGTCATCGTGGGCCACCTATAGTGGCGGAGTTGGGAGAGTTGTAGCCTTCAGATCATGTTTCGGGTGTGGTCGCACGACTGAGAATCAAGAGAATAGCCGCCACCACCGTGAGGTGGTGGCTATCACCGCAACCACCGTCGTTTTGGGTGCTGCTGCCGTCGCCAGTCACCATATGTGGGTGATTTGGGTTCGTTTTTCAAGCAAGGGACGAGTATTCGTGTTTTATGGGTTGTGTAGTCGGAGAATGGAGAAGAGAACCACCATGGCTGCCGCCATGAACCACCATTGTGTGTGTGTTTATGTTTTTAGTGTGTGTATTTTAGTGTATGTGTGTGTGGATAAATTCGGTATTTCACATTGTAAAAAAAAGGGAATAATGAAAAGAACTTGAAAACCACCACCTTAGGGTGGTGGCTGCCGCCACCGGCCGCCGTGTCAGGTGGCGGTGTGCCTTGTCTCGATTGTGTTGATCCGTCTGGAGGGTTTGAAACCCTAATGGGCCCAAGGAAGCCCTAATGGGCCTAATAAGACTTAATGGGCTTAATAAAACCTTAATGGACCCTAATAAAACCCTAATGGGCTTAATGACATTCTAGTGGGCCTAGTAGGCCCAATAAAGCCCTAATTGATCTAGAAGCCCAACAAGTTAATAAATGGGTTAGTCTTTGCGTTGGAAAACACTAATGCCAATTAAACTCTAATTTTTGAGAATTAATAGGGAAGCACACGAGAATTATTTAATAACTTGAGATATTAAATAATAAACTTTGGCAAAGATTAATCTAAGCGATAATGGACTTAATGGATTAAGTCCTTAATGGGTTAAGTAGGAAACTTAACCCTAATCATCATTTTATGGGATACCCTAATTTCACTTGGGTTTATTGTTGGGCCTTCCTTTTGGGCCTTGATGATCGGGTTATTAATGGACCATCCAAAGTCAAGCAATTAGACTAGAATAATTTAATGGGCCTAGGGTAAGGCCCATGTAAGGGGCTTGGGCCCAATTTGGAAAATTGGGCCATAGATGGGCCATATTTTGGGCCTTAATGATTATATGATATTGGGGCTCAGAATGAGACCATGTATAGGCCTAGGCCCAATTTGGAAAATCGGGCCATGTGTTGGGCTTTGATTTCCTAGTTGACTTTGGGCCTATGGGTTGGGCCTTGGGCTTGAATAAGCCAAGCTTGGGGTAATGTAATTACCCAAATTAAGTGTTTATGGTTATGTAGTGGGACCCAATTATTAATTGGGTGATGTTTTGATATTGATAGATCGGGAATCTGTCATCCAGCAGTTGGGGTTGAGTCTGCGGGACTTCAGCAAGTGTGGGATTGTGTCTTCGGGACTTCAGCAGTGTGAGGTGAGTTACCTTGCAGTAGCGGTGGGTCTACGGCCACAATGCCGGCCCACCAGTAGGAGTTGTATGTTAGATGATTGCTACTACCCGATATGTTATATGCTGGCATGATATGTTATATGTGATAGTAGTAGAGTTCGGTTGTTAGGACCGAAGGGTAGGTCAGACACCCCAGATATGTCTGACAGCATGTGATGATATGTTTATATGTTGGCATGATATGTTATATGTGATAGTGGTAGTAGGAGAGAAATAGTCCCCAAGTTCGGTTATTAGGACCAAAGGGTAGTTCGAACACCCCAGATATGTCTGATAGTATGTTTGTATTATGATATTTGTGATAGTAGCTGAGTGTGGGCAAGGCCCGTATCTCAGAGATAGTGGAGTGTGGGCGAGGCCCGTACCTCCATGAGTGTGGGCGAGGCCCATATCTCCTAGTTGTTAGTATATGATTGTATATACTTGTATGTTATGGTTTATGTAACGCCCGTAGATCAGGGCTAGTCAATTTAGAGACAATAAGCATCAAAATGACTTTTTGATAGAAGATTATTTAGGATGAATAATCCTAACTAAGTTCTAGTATATGTTACAAGGTTTCCGTGCATATAAAGAACGCCAAAATCCGAGTTATAACGAAGAAGTTATGACTTGTTGAAGTTTCGCGACAAAACCGGCACAACGCTGAATGACGTAAAAAAGTGAATTTACGTTAGAGTGATATTTAGCCTTAGCGATCTAAACGAGAATCGAAGATCTCGTTGTTAGTAGCGAAACGACGAAAAATTAGGCAAGAACGGATGTCAAACAAAGAAGTTATGAATTTATAACGAAATTTTCTGTCCCGACCTATTAAAAATAAATAATAAAAATAAAAGTCAAAATAAGCCGACGGAGTCTAAACGAAAATCGTAGAGCGTAGTCTCACCTACACGTGGATATAAAGAACGTCGAAAACGGAGTTCGTATGAAGAAGATATGAATTTTCGAAGTTTATTAAAGAATTAATAATTAAATTTAATTATTAAATCCCGGTATTATCCGAAGACGAGTCATCGGACTCATCCGAAGTACGCCCCGCGTACAGCGAAGCATGACGACCTTCGCACTCGAGTTCTTCGGATGACGCATGCAGTGACGTTTCGGACGCGTACGCCTGTACGCCCCGCGTACTCCGAGGCTCCAGCCACCTATAAATAGGATGCGAGGGCAGCCAGCTTATTTGCTCTTTTTCTCTCTTCTCTCTCCCGTTTTGCATCGTTTTGCGTGCACGAAGTGTCCTGAAGCCCCGGTATCAATCCCGAGTCCCGAAGCAAGATCCGAAGCCCCGAGAATCCCGAAGAGCGTGATTCCCGAGCCGAAGCTCTGCCCGCGAGAAGTTCAATTTTTGTGAAGATCTTCCAGATCTGCGGAGATATACTAATTCTGCAAGTCGTAGTGATGTCTGATCATCTTCTGATCAAGTGAGTGTATACTACCTTTCATAAACACGATAATAATACAAGTATGGTTTGAGTGTATTAAGTATATTGTTGTTTATATGTGTGAGAGTGTAGTTACTCTCTTCTAACACATAAATATGAAGTATTTGCTATGAAATATGTGCTATGTGTTTATGCATTATTTGTCTATTTGAGATGGGCGTGCAGTTGATGTTTTATACAAGTGTTAAATGATTTAAACTGTGTAAGTATTTATATCTACGAAAATGTTGAGTAGAACTTGGGTAGATGGGATAGTTGGTGACTATGGAGTTAGCGCTTGTTGAGTAAACCTTGGCGACTATGGAGTTAGCGCTTGTTGAGTAAACCTTGGCGACTATGGAGTTAGCGCTTGTTGAGTAAACCTTGGCGACTATGGAGTTAGCGCTTGTTGAGTAAACCTTGGCGACTATGGAGTTATCGCTTGTTGAGTAAGTCTTGGCAACTATGGAGTTAGCGCTTGTTAAGTGAACCTTGGTGACTATGGAGTTAGCACCTGATAGCTATGGATTTAGTACTTGATAAATAAACTTTGGCAGCAATGGATTTCGTGCCAATTCCTTAGGAATAAATGAATGAAGGATAGTTGGTTCTTAGGGTAAAACCTTAAGAAGATAATGGGGATGGGTAATTGGGTTGATTGTTTGCTGATTAAATATAATAATTATATTATTGTGGGTTGAAAACCCTATATGCTCACCAGGCTCCCAAGCCTGACCCACTCAGTTTTCTTTTCATTACAGGTAATGGCACAAGGGTATAAGTTGGTGGACTTGACGAGAGATTTTGGATTATAGATCAGTAGTTATAAATAACTATTGTAAGATCTATTTTATATTGTTTATGCTTTTGGTCTGTAACGAACATGACATCCCGATGTTTTATTATTTAATGAAAATACATTCTCTTTGAGAAATGTTTTGATGAATGGCTATCATATTTTATTTTGGGAACAAATTCCGCAACCGTTTTCTTTAAACGATCACTCTGATTTATAAAACAAAGCATAAACAAATCGGTCTTTTCTGGCCGTGAAATTGGGGATGTCACAGTTTAGTAGCTGAGCGTGGGCGAGGCCCGTATCTCAGAGATAGTGGAGTGTGGGCGAGGCCCGTATCTCCCAGCTAGCGGAGTGTGGGCGAGGCCTGTACCTCCATGAGTGTGGGCGAGACCCGTATCTCCTATTTGTTCATTATATGATGGTATGGTATGTGGTATGATGGGGGAACTCACTAAGCTTCGTGCTTACGGTTTTCAGTTTTGGTTTCAGGTACTTCGTGTTTCAAGGAAAGGAGTCGGCTTGATCGCAGTGCATCACACTATGTTTTCCGCACATGAGATCTTTGGGATTACACTCTGATATGGTTTTATGATAATATGTTTTGAATATTGACCCTTTAGTTTGACACGAGATACTATTATGAATGTTTTTATACTGATGGTTTTATGTAATAACTTAATTAAAACGAAATTTTTGGCCTTGAATTTTAGGATGTTACAATTTTATAATAAGTTTCGCAATTAGTTTGAAAACTAACTCTGCAAGTCAAACGATTGGTTAATATGGTTTCCAGTGTTAAAAGCATACGCAATATGAAACATTTTAAATGAAATAATAAGTTGAGTACAAGATTTCCTTGTACTTTTTCTTGTATTCCTCCCCCCCCCCCCTGAAAACATTGAAAAACACGGAAAAAAGGTGTAGGGGTATGAACTCACCAGTCAAGAAATGTGTCGGCTAGGATGCTAAGTGTCAGTTCAGGGCTTGAACACACACGAGGTTCCTATATAATATGAAGAGATACATAATTGTATCTAATTAGACCTTGAACTACTGATTAAATAAGAATATACACCCCGAGGCGCGAAAACACTTCAATTCAAGTGTTAGGAGTGGTCCGGGTAGCATCTAAGGAGGTGTAAGGTCTAGATATGGAGTTTGCTCTTAAGGAGTAAACTCCTAAGGGAGATTATGGCCTAATGACCATATCCCCATGATTTTACAGCCGTAAACTCATGGGTGGTGTGTTCTTGGATGCTTAATGGTCATATAACACTTGTGGAATTAGGCGAGGATCAATTTTAAGGCATTGGAAGGGATTAAACCATCAAATGGACCATTATGGGGAGTTTACGGCAGTAAACATAGAGTTTACGACCGTAAACTCTTACTTACCCTTTTCTTTTGTGTTTTGGTGATCCTAGGTTAAGCACAAGTGGTTCTAGTCCAAAGTACAAGCCATAGAAGGAAATTAGGGCACCATTTTGACCACTTTATAGGAGTTTACGGCCTAGGAACCATTCCTTGGGGGATTTACAGCCGTAATATCCTAAGGGGGTGGTTTCTTTCATGTTTAAGGTCCCTAACACAATGGAGGTTGGTTCTAGACATTATTCCAAGGCATAGGAGGTGTTTAAGGGGCATTTTAACACCTTAAATGGTGTTTACAGCCTTAGAAGGGGTGTTTACGGTCCAAGCATGCTCTTGGGCCGTAAACTCATGTTTACTCCCCAAAAATCAAGATTTTGGTGTTCTAAGTCCATTCATGTAAGCCCCTAAGTCATTGCTAAGCTCCAGAAATGGTTTGGAAGGGTTTTGGGGATCCAAAACCCCATTTAAGGGTGTTTGCGGTTTGGGGTTGTTCCTGGACCGTAAACACATGTTCTTGGTCCTTTTGGATGATTTAGACACAGATTTGAAGGATAAACAAGCTAAACTATCAGTTAGGAGGGATTACTTACCAATTTGGAGCTTGAATGGGTGATTTTTGGATCAAAGTTTGGTTTTGAAGAGAGAGAGTGAAAAAGCTTCAAATGAGATTCTCTCAAATTTATATATGGTTTGAGTTTGAGACTCGGTGGAAATCTACCCGATACTGACGTTAAACGAGGCTTATGGTCGTACACGATTTAGTTGTCGTAACCCGACGTGGTCAAAACTAAAAATTTTCCAAATAAAAAATATTGGGGTGTTTTCACTTGTTTCAAATGGATTGGACACTCACGAGGTCATAATAAAGGTCTCAATTTAATTAACTTAACTCAAAAATTAACAGAAAAATTGGAATAGAAACGGTTTTATTAACGGGAACGGGTTATAATGACGAAATAAATTACGGGTTGTCACAATAGCTGCTCCGACACAGAGCGGGATCAATTGGTATTTGTAACCCAGACCATTTTGAAACTGGTTCAACCTTTTTCATCAAAATACGATACTTTCTCCCATGACATGTCCTGTTTATCACAAACAGAAGATGTAGAAATATTATAATCATTAGGAGATTTAGGAGATTGAGCCTTTGGTACCCATTTGTAGTTAGGTTTAACCCATTTCTTTTTCGATCGGATGGGTGGCTCAGTACTTGATTTTGATCTTGATTTCGGCCGTTGAGATGACTTTGATTTTGGCTTCACGGGAGCATCTCTTGGATTTGGCTTCTTGGCCGACATTCCTTTCTTGCCCATGGGATTTTGATTCTTGGCCTTGTGGGTTTGATTCTTACCCTTCATGGCATTCCAGTCGCCATTGTCTGAACATGATCTCAAAGGATTTCTTTTGTAGAATCTCCCACTTTGCGCGTTTTGCCATCCTTGTGCATAGTAGGGAACGTATGCCCGATTAGGACAATTTCTGGCAATGTGTCCAGGTGTTCCACAGTGAAAACAAGTCTTTTTCTTTACTGTGAAGTTGTTTCTTCCTGCTTCTGGTGGCGTATCCTTGCCTTGTTTCTGGTTGTTCCTACAAGCACAATTACAGTAGGCACTCTGTTTAGCGTGAATTGGTGGCCTGTATTTACCAACAGCAGGTTGATCAAAAGCAGTTGAGTTCGAAGCAATAGATTCAGAGTTCAAGGAGTCATTGGATTGTTCAATTGTTTTCTCCCTATTCTCATTCTCTGCTACTTTACCTGCACATGAATGTAACGCCTGTGTTTCCGGGCTTGCCATTTTTAGCAATGTAATAGTCTAGGTTAACCTTTGTAACCCGTTTTGAAATAATAATCATGTATTATTTGAGTATTATGTGTTTTGTGCTTAATTGCTTAATTATGTGGTTTGATTAATTAAGAATAAAAATAAGCGTCGAAATTTAAGTTTAAAATAAACTTGATATCATTGGATAAAGTTGTAGTGGTCGAAACAAGGATTCCGGAGATATAAGGAATGCCGAAATCCGAGTTATAACGAAGAAGTTATGACCTGTCGAAGTTTTACGGCAAAACCGGCACGGCACCGGGAAGCGTAAATAGTGAATTTACGATAGAGCGAGATTTAGCCTTATCAATCTAAACAAAAGTTGTAGATTATGTTAAGATAAGAGCGTCAATAAAAAGAACGCCCAAATCTGACTTCGTATGAGGAAGTTATGATTTTTCTAAGATTCGGCTTAGCAGTGCACGACCCGAAACTCGAATTTTAGTTCGAGCGGTTTTTGGCTTACGCGACCTAAATGAGAGTTGAAGATCTCATTAATAGGAACTCAACGGTAAAAATATGGACGAAAACGGAGTTCGTATGAAGGAGTTACGAATTCTTCGCGGTCGTTTAACAGTCTAAACGCCTCCTACTGTTAAATTTGAGATCGGTCAAGATTTAGCCGACGGAGTCTAAACGAAAGTTGTAGATCTTGATTTTACCTACGCGTGGATATAAAGAACGTCAAAAACGGAGCTCGTATGCGAAAGTTATGATTTTTCTAAGTTCGAAGGCTAACACGCGATAGGGGTGACGTGGCTCCACCCAGAGTTCGACACGTGGCACCAGCAGAAAGCCGCCACATGGGCCAACTCGGCGAGTAGGTGTTCCCTACTCGGCGAGTAGGGGCCAACTCGGCGAGTAGGTGTCCCCTACTCGGCGAGTCCATCAGATATTTTCACTATAAATAGGATGCGAGGGTTCAGGGTTTATTTGCTCATTTCTTCTCGTCTTTGCGCCGAAGCTCTGCATTTTTACACCCCGAAGCCCCGGTATTATACTCTAGCCCCGAGGCAAGTCCCGAGATCCCGAAGATCCCGAGAAGCGCGGTTCCCGAGTCGAAGCTCTGCCCGCGAGAAGTCGATTTTTGTGAAGATCTTCCAGATCTGCTGAGGAATACTACTTCTATAAGCCGTAGTGCTGTCCGATCATCTTCTGATCAAGTGAGTGTGTAGTTATTTCTTCTAACACAATAATACGAAGTATTTTATATAAAAATACGTGCTATGTGTATATATTTGGTTGTGTTATGTGTGAATGAGTATTCACTCTCTTCTATCTTATAGATCTGCTTATTTCTTTATGAGATATGTGTTATGTGTGTGTGTGCCTCATCTGTTATGTGATATATGTGTTGATTCAAGCATGCTATACAGGTTTTCTTTAAACTATGTATACAAATGTATATTTTTATCTACTAATATGTTGGGTAGAACATGGGTAGATAGTTGGTGTGTAATAAACAGATGAGAGGCCTCGTTGTTGTTGTTGTTGTTGTTGTTGATCTAGTTATTCAGCGGAGTATGGATAACGACCACGGACTCTTTCTAGACAGTCCAGTGGAACACTAGCAGGTTCATAACCTGTAGGTGTTGTGAACGATGTGTTCACCGGTGTACTCTATCCCCCTCATGGTTGCCTTTAGGATATCTATTGTTGAGGAAACCCCTTCGCAGTGATGTCCGTCCCGATGAAAATCCTAGATTAGGTCCCTTGAGATAGTTGTTTTAGGGACGTAAAGTGAGGATAACGGGAATGGGTAATCGGGATAGTGTTTGGTTGGTGAAATTAAATATAACTTATTTATTGTGGGTTGAAAACCCTATATGCTCACCAGGCTCCCAAGCCTGACCCACTCAGTTTTATTTGTATTACAGGAAGTGGCACAAGGGCGTAAGATGGATGGATCATCTTGTTGTTTTGTTTACAAGTCTGTATATGTATATATTTGTTGAATGACTTGTAATGTTTATCGTTTATGCTTTATGGTCTGTATCGGAACATGACATCCCGAGTTTTGATTATATAATGAAATGCATCTCTTGATGAAATGCTTCGATAAATATTATTTTATCATGTTTTGTTTTGGGAACAAATTCCGCAACTCTTTCAAATCAAAAGGATTTACTCTGAAAATATTTAAAAGCATAAATGAAAATCGGTCTTTTCTGGCCGAGATTTTGGGGATGTCACAGTTGGTATCAGAGCATTAGTTTAAGCGAACTAGGAATTTGTTGGATTTCTAGACTTAAACTTAGAATGCTAAATGTAATGATGAGATGTGTGTCTGTTGGATTTTAGACACGAGCACTAGTTTATTTTAGGAAAGTTGCCTAAAATGCTTTTATGTGCTAAATGTTATATGTTGCCATATATGATATTATTTGTTCGGATCTACGGTTTGTTGCCAACCGGGTCTGAAGGTTTATGTGTTTAGGATTCTAAGCGTATGTATACGATATTAGAACTAGCATGTAATCGTTTCGGAGTGATAAGGATGATTTGAATATCTATCGTGAATGAGGATCTAATTTCACATCATTCGGTGTGTAGATCAAAAATGGTGAGAACAAGGAGTGGCGTTGGAAACGCAGATGAAAACAGGAATCAACCGCCAGTGATTGAGCAAATACCTGTTGTAGCAGCAACACCAGAACCAATAACAATGGCTGCGGTGCAAGCCATGATTCGGGCTATGCTAGCTGAACAAAGGGAGGAGATGCGACAAATGTTGCATAATAATAGGGATGAACCTGTCATACCTATTGAGGAACCGGAATTGATTCCCGAGCAATCGGAGGAAGGGAACAATAGTCGCATGGTGAGTCAAGTTGGGACTCAAGAGGAACGAAGGAACAATCCGGAAAGGAGAAACAACAAGGATGGGCGTATGTACAAGAACTTCTTGGGCGCCAAACCGCCAAGTCTTTCTGGGAGCCCAAAGCCTGTTGAGATAATGGATTGGATCTCCGAAATGGAGATGGTATTTGAAAGTTGCGACTGTAGCAACAAACAGAAGACCGTATTTGCGGTTAGACAACTGAAGACTGGAGTCTTGAGTTGGTGGAAGTTGTTGGCAGATACTATGCCACGAGGAGAAGCCCTGAAAATGTCATGGGAAGAGTTCTTGGAACAGCTGAGGGTGCAGTATTGTTCAGAGATAGATCTGATTGATCTGAACAATGAGTTTCAAAACTTAAAGAAGGGGAAGATGAGCATAGATGACTATGCTACTGCATTTACTGAGAAGATGAAGTTGTTTCCGTACCTAGTACCAACGGAACTCTCCAAGATTGAGAGGTTTGCTAACGGATTGCCTGTTGACTTTGGTCCGACAGTCAAAATGGCAACCACTCTGAAAACGGCTGTTCGTGCAGCTAAGAATGTGGAGGCCCAGCAGAAGGAAAAGGGTCTGGAAAGAATAGATGTTGGAGAAAAGAGGAAGTTCGATGGAACTTCAGGATCCAACAAGAAAAACAAGTTCTCGAAGTCTGGTTCGAGGGGAAGTGGAGGTGAAGCGAAATGGTGCGACAAATGTAAGAAGAAGCATCATGGAAGATGTGAGGTGGCGAACACGTGCTACAAGTGTGGAAAGCCAGGGCACTATGCCAATGAGTGTACCCTCACAAAGAAAGTTTGCTATGGTTGTGGTGAGGAGGGTCATATGTCGAGAGACTGCCCGAAGAAGAAGGAGACAGCTAGACCCAACATTCCGCCAAAGCCAAAGGTGAGAGCATTCCAGATGACACTGGAAGCTGCTAAAGATGAAGCTGATGTCGCTTCAGGTACCTTTCTCGTTAACGAATTGTCTGCCCAAATTTTATTTGATTCTGGAGCCAACTACTCCTTTATATCGCATGAATTTGGTAGAAAGCTAGCTTTGCCTGTTGTTAGACTAGATAATGCTTTATTAGTCGAAGTTGCTAGTGGCAAGTTTGTACCTGTTAGCTATCGCATGAAAAACATCTTAATTGATCTGAATGGGAATAAGTTCCACGAGGAATTATTGCCTATCGAACTTAATGGTTTCGACATCGTATTGGGAATGGATTGGCTTAGCGCCAACGACGCCGAAATTTTATGCAAGAAGAAAATAGTCAAAGTAAACCCGCCTGGGAAAGATTCGTTTATGGTGTATGGAGATAAACGCAGAGTGAATTCTGGAATCATTTCATTGATGAAAGCCAGAAAATGTTTGACCAAGGGGTGTACATCGTTTTTAGCATTCGTGATTGATGCTAAGAAGGAAAAGAAGGTGATGCAGAATATTCCAGTGGTGTGTGATTATCCGGAAGTATTTCCCGAAGATCTTCCTGGATTACCGCCTGATCGACAAGTGGAATTCCGTATTGACTTGTTGCCAGGAACGACGCCAATTGCAAAAGCACCTTATCGATTAGCACCGACGGAGATGAAGGAGCTAATGATGCAACTTCAGGAGTTATTGGACAACGGTTTCATTAGACCTAGTTCATCGCCCTGGGGAGCTCCGGTGTTATTTGTAAAGAAGAAAGATGGAAGTATGAGAATGTGCATCGATTACAGAGAGCTGAACAAGGCAACAATAAAGAATAGATATCCGTTGCCGAGGATTGATGACCTGTTTGATCAATTGCAAGGTTCGAGCTATTTCTCGAAGATCGATCTTAGGTCAGGATATCATCAGCTAAAAGTAAGAGAGCAAGATATCGAGAAGACTGCATTCAGAACAAGATATGGACACTACGAGTTCTTGGTTATGTCGTTTGGACTAACCAATGCTCCAGCAGCGTTCATGGATTTGATGAATAGGGTGTGTAACCCGTTCCTTGATAAATCCGTGATAGTGTTCATAGACGACATTCTGATTTACTCGAAAAGCCAGGAGGAGCATGGCAGACACTTGCGAGAAGTGTTAGAAGTCTTGAAGAAGGAGAAGCTGTATGCTAAGTTCTCCAAATGTGATTTTTGGATTCGTGAAGTCCAATTCTTGGGTCACGTGGCCAACCAAGAAGGGATAATGGTTGATCCAGCGAAGATCGAAGCTGTGACGAAGTGGGAACAACCGAAAAGTCCCACGGAGATTCAAAGCTTTTTAGGATTAGCCGGATATTACCGAAGGTTTATCCAAGGCTTTTCTTCGATCGCTAGTCCATTGTCAACTTTGACCCACAAAGGAGCTACTTATGCTTGGGGTGAGAAGCATCAGGAAGCATTTGAGAAGCTAAAGAAGAAGCTATGCGAGGCACCGATACTTTCTCTACCCGATGGAGTTGAAGACTTCGCTGTCTATAGCGATGCGTCTGGTGTTGGTTTGGGTTGTGTTTTGACCCAAAGAGAAAAGGTGATAGCATATGCGTCTCGACAGCTGAAAGAGCATGAAAAGAACTACCCGACTCATGATTTGGAGTTGGCAGCGGTAGTTTTCGCTCTGAAAATATGGAGGCATTACCTCTATGGCACGAAGTGCAAACTTTTCACTGATCATAAGAGTCTCCAATACCTCTTTAATCAGAAAGAATTGAATATGAGGCAACGACGCTGGCTAGAATTACTTAAAGACTATGACTGCGAGATACTTTACCACCCCGGTAAAGCTAATGTTGTTGCTGATGCTCTCAGGCGGAAAGTCAATCCCGAAAGGAAAAGGCCAAGAGCGTTGAGAATTGAAGTTGTATCAACTATTTTGGAAAGTATAAAGAAAGCTCAGAGCGAAGCTTCTGAGAAGAATGACAGAAAGGAGGAACGTTTGGGCAAAACGTTGGTGTTCGGTGTAAACAGTCATGGACTGAAGGTGTTCCAAGATCGGATTTGGATACCTAAGACAGGAGGAGTCAGAGATCTTCTGATGGAAGAAGCTCACAAGACCATGTACTCGATTCATCCGGGTAGCACTAAAATGTATAGGGACCTGAAACCCTACTACTGGTGGCCGACGATGAAGCTTGATGTTGCAAAGTATGTGGCCGAGTGTGTGACTTGTGCGAGAGTCAAGACACAACATCAGAAACCGTACGGGAGTTTAGAACCTTTGCCTGTGCCTATGGGTAAGTGGGAAGACATTGCTATGGATTTTGTCACTAAACTGCCCAGAACAAAGAATGGTCACGACATGATTTGGGTGGTCGTTGATCGATTCACTAAGAGTGCGCATTTCATAGCGGCCAGGGAGAAATGGTCTATGGATAAGCTTGCGAATTCTTACGTGAAGGAAATTGTGAGGCTTCACGGTGTTCCGTTAACGATTGTGTCGGATCGTGATAGTCGTTTCACATCGAGGTTTTGGAAAAGTCTACAAGAGGAATTGGGTACCAAGTTGTGTTTAAGTACAGCTTACCATCCGCAGACTGATGGTCAGAGCGAACGAACGATACAAACACTTGAAGATATGCTGAGAGCGTGTACCTTGGAATTCCTAGGTAATTGGGATGAACATTTACCGTTGGTAGAATTTTCCTATAATAATAGTTTCCACTCGAGCATTAAGATGGCACCTTACCAAGCTTTGTATGGACAAAAGTGTCGTACGCCGTCTTGTTGGCTTGAGGCTGGGGAAAAGCAGTTTATGGGACCGGAGTTGGTTCATCAAACTGCTGAAAAGTTGAAAATAATTAGGGAGAGAATGTTAGCAGCTCAGGATCGTCAAAAGAGTTATGCTGACAAGAAGCGCAGACCGATAACTTTTGAGGTTGGGGATTCGGTTTTGCTTAAAGTCTCGCCGTGGAAAGGACTTATAAGATTTGGTAAGAGGGGAAAGTTGAGTCCAAGGTTTATTGGACCATTTAAAGTTCTTCAGAGGATTGGGAACCAAGCTTACAAGCTCGAACTACCAGAAGAACTGAATGGAATTCATAACACTTTTCATGTGTGTTATTTGAGGAAGTTCACGGGAGAAGTTCCCGACATAATTCCAATTTCTGAATTGAGAATTGATGAGAACAAAAGGTTGATTGAAGAACCAGAGGCAATTGTTGACCGAAAGACTAAGAAATTGCGACGCAAGATGGTTGGGTTAGTGCTTGTCCGATGGAAACACACGAATGGGCCGAATCTCACCTGGGAGACGGAGAGTGACATGTTGAGTCGCTATCCGCATTTGTTTGTTGATGTGTGATTCCGAGGACGGAATCATTCTAAGGTGGAGAGAATTGTAACGCCTGTGTTTCCGGGCTTGCCATTTTTAGCAATGTAATAGTCTAGGTTAACCTTTGTAACCCGTTTTGAAATAATAATCATGTATTATTTGAGTATTATGTGTTTTGTGCTTAATTGCTTAATTATGTGGTTTGATTAATTAAGAATAAAAATAAGCGTCGAAATTTAAGTTTAAAATAAACTTGATATCATTGGATAAAGTTGTAGTGGTCGAAACAAGGATTCCGGAGATATAAGGAATGCCGAAATCCGAGTTATAACGAAGAAGTTATGACCTGTCGAAGTTTTACGGCAAAACCGGCACGGCACCGGGAAGCGTAAATAGTGAATTTACGATAGAGCGAGATTTAGCCTTATCAATCTAAACAAAAGTTGTAGATTATGTTAAGATAAGAGCGTCAATAAAAAGAACACCCAAATCTGACTTCGTATGAGGAAGTTATGATTTTTCTAAGATTCGGCTTAGCAGTGCACGACCCGAAACTCGAATTTTAGTTCGAGCGGTTTTTGGCTTACGCGACCTAAATGAGAGTTGAAGATCTCATTAATAGGAACTCAACGGTAAAAATATGGACGAAAACGGAGTTCGTATGAAGGAGTTACGAATTCTTCGCGGTCGTTTAACAGTCTAAACGCCTCCTACTGTTAAATTTGAGATCGGTCAAGATTTAGCCGACGGAGTCTAAACGAAAGTTGTAGATCTTGATTTTACCTACGCGTGGATATAAAGAACGTCAAAAACGGAGCTCGTATGCGAAAGTTATGATTTTTCTAAGTTCGAAGGCTAACACGCGATAGGGGTGACGTGGCTCCACCCAGAGTTCGACACGTGGCACCAGCAGAAAGCCGCCACATGGGCCAACTCGGCGAGTAGGTGTTCCCTACTCGGCGAGTAGGGGCCAACTCGGCGAGTAGGTGTCCCCTACTCGGCGAGTCCATCAGATATTTTCACTATAAATAGGATGCGAGGGTTCAGGGTTTATTTGCTCATTTCTTCTCGTCTTTGCGCCGAAGCTCTGCATTTTTACACCCCGAAGCCCCGGTATTATACTCTAGCCCCGAGGCAAGTCCCGAGATCCCGAAGATCCCGAGAAGCGCGGTTCCCGAGTCGAAGCTCTGCCCGCGAGAAGTCGATTTTTGTGAAGATCTTCCAGATCTGCTGAGGAATACTACTTCTATAAGCCGTAGTGCTGTCCGATCATCTTCTGATCAAGTGAGTGTGTAGTTATTTCTTCTAACACAATAATACGAAGTATTTTATATAAAAATACGTGCTATGTGTATATATTTGGTTGTGTTATGTGTGAATGAGTATTCACTCTCTTCTATCTTATAGATCTGCTTATTTCTTTATGAGATATGTGTTATGTGTGTGTGTGCCTCATCTGTTATGTGATATATGTGTTGATTCAAGCATGCTATACAGGTTTTCTTTAAACTATGTATACAAATGTATATTTTTATCTACTAATATGTTGGGTAGAACATGGGTAGATAGTTGGTGTGTAATAAACAGATGAGAGGCCTCGTTGTTGTTGTTGTTGTTGTTGTTGATCTAGTTATTCAGCGGAGTATGGATAACGACCACGGACTCTTTCTAGACAGTCCAGTGGAACACTAGCAGGTTCATAACCTGTAGGTGTTGTGAACGATGTGTTCACCGGTGTACTCTATCCCCCTCATGGTTGCCTTTAGGATATCTATTGTTGAGGAAACCCCTTCGCAGTGATGTCCGTCCCGATGAAAATCCTAGATTAGGTCCCTTGAGATAGTTGTTTTAGGGACGTAAAGTGAGGATAACGGGAATGGGTAATCGGGATAGTGTTTGGTTGGTGAAATTAAATATAACTTATTTATTGTGGGTTGAAAACCCTATATGCTCACCAGGCTCCCAAGCCTGACCCACTCAGTTTTATTTGTATTACAGGAAGTGGCACAAGGGCGTAAGATGGATGGATCATCTTGTTGTTTTGTTTACAAGTCTGTATATGTATATATTTGTTGAATGACTTGTAATGTTTATCGTTTATGCTTTATGGTCTGTATCGGAACATGACATCCCGAGTTTTGATTATATAATGAAATGCATCTCTTGATGAAATGCTTCGATAAATATTATTTTATCATGTTTTGTTTTGGGAACAAATTCCGCAACTCTTTCAAATCAAAAGGATTTACTCTGAAAATATTTAAAAGCATAAATGAAAATCGGTCTTTTCTGGCCGAGATTTTGGGGATGTCACAATGAAGTAGAAGCATTAGTATCGTTCAGCTCAACACCCTCAGTTTCCTGTTCAACAGCTGGTTTACCGTATACCATAAATGGTTCTCAGTCAATCTCTTCCTGAGTCAAAGGTATGGATATATAATTATGAATGAAAGGTGGAGGAACACAATCATACCCTAGACCCTTGTTTTGATTATCTTTGAATTTTAATTGGGTTTCAAATAAGGACTCGACCATCTGACTTGACGCAGTATAATTTTTGAAACTAATATCTGTTTTTCCACACTTAATTTTCAAAGCGTCATGTTCTTCAGTTACAGCAGCAAGTTTTTTCTTAATGTGATCATAATTTTCACACTTGTTGTTGTAATCTTCTTGGAGTTTTCAGAAATCCTTGATTTTGGTTTCTAATTGAGCTTTAACGGTTTTTGTTCTTTCCTAATGGCGTATCTTTCATATTTTAGGTCCTCATTCTCTCTCTTGATTAGACTTATTGATTCTCGTAAAAATTTCATAGTTTTAACACAAGATGGAGTACATGAAACTTCATTTACTGGAATGGATGAGGAACTCATTTTTATTAAAAAAAATGCCCTTTGACTAAAAACTTAAAATTCAACCTTAAAAGTCAAATTTAAAAAGTCAAACTCATAAGTCAAACTTGAAAAGTCAAACCGAAAAGCTAAATTTGAAATTTTAAAGTCAAAGGTCAAACTTTAAAGGTCAAAGTCAAAATTTTAAAGTCAAAAGTTAAAAATAAAGTCTAAAATTAAAAACTAAAATTTTTGGGAAAAAAATGGAATTTAAAAATAAAAGAAATTGACTTTTAGGGTTAAAAGTGCCAATTTTCGAAAGTTGAAACCGAAAAGGACAAGTTATGTTTTAAATTTCGGAAGGATGACACAAAGAGCCTCCTAGACAAGTTGGAAAGGCGCGTGGCTGTGTTTGGAGGACACCCGGGTTCGATCCTAGGCATCTCCAACTTCGTTTATATTTTTATTGGACGCTGTTGCAAGGACGAGGCTTTGAATGCGATGCGATGACGAAGGTGCGAAGCCGAAAACGCGAAGCTGCTGAGCCGTGGACCGAAAACGTGCCAACCTCGGACCGAAAGCTCCGGCCGAGAACTCCGACCGAAAATCCGACCAAAAGCCCTTCAAAGACCGAAAACACTTCGGAAATCGCTGTTCTTGACGAAAAACAGCGTTTTTTCACCTTTTTGCTCCAAAACTTGCTCAAAATCTCGTTTTTAGGAAAAACGCGAAGAAGAAACCCCCCTTATTTTGCCGAGATCTATCCAAAAACGCAAAAATCTTTCAAAAATAAGATCAAATGAGCTCCAGATCTGAAAAAATTGATTGATACAATCAGATCCAATTGATGGTGCGGAATCCCAATCAATTGGATGATTTCAGATCAACATAAAAGAGAAGAAGAAGAAGAAGAAGAATCTATGATGTATTCAATGTTGGAATGAAGCGCCTTACACATAGATTCATACACACACACACACACACACACACTCTTCTCTCTAACTTTCTCTCACACCTTACGAACACACACTTAAGCACCTTGAGAGAATCTCTCACCTCACCCACGTAACACCTATATATACATGGGCCACAAACTCAAGGCCGGACTGAAAACCCAATGCTAGACCGAAAACTCATGGGTTTTCGGTCCAAGCTACAATTAATCCCAATATTAGTTTTCAACCCAAATGATAAAACAATAAATGCTTAGAAAAGCAAAGTATAAACCAATTTTAGACCCAACAATGTGCGTTTTTCAACGAGTGAGGCCACACCGTGGTGCCTCCCCCCACCATGTCGTGGCCAACAAAAACTTCATATTTAAGTCTTTAATTTCTAAAAAAAACACAAAGGAAATACAAACCTGGAACTTGTGTTAGAATTATCCCCCACTTTAACTAGATTTTGTCCTCAAAATCCTCATCCGAAAATAGCTCTAGGTAGTGCTCGCACATCTCCGCCTCAGGTTCCCAAGTCCACTCGAAAACCCTTCCGATGTTGTCACTGAACTTTAACTAAGGGCACCGCATTGTTACGCAAAACCTTTATTTTCCTATCTAGTATCACCATCGGCCTCTTAACATAATTCAGGTGCTCATCGACCTGAATATATTCTAATCAGACCACTGATGTATCATCCTCCAAGCACTTTCGAAGTTGAGAAACATGGAAAGTGCTATGAATCTGTCTTAGATCCTCATGTAAATCTAATCGGTAATCACCTTGTCCACTCTGGCTACCACACGAAAAGGTCTGATGAACCAGGGGGCAACCTGTCTCGATTCCTGAAGCGTATAACACCCTTCTAGGGTGATACCTTCAGCACAACCATATCTCCAACCTGAAACTCTAACTCGGACCGTTCCCTGTCAGCATAACTCTTCTGTCGGCTTTGTGCTGTCTGCGACCTCTGTCTGATCTGGTAAAGCAATTTGGTCATCTAGAGAACCACCTAATTTCTCCCCATGACCCTATGGTTTACCTCACCCTAGGAAAACAGATTTTGACGCCTCCTCCCATACATAAGCTCAAAAGGAGGTGCACCATTGTTGGATTGATAGTTGTTATTGTATGAAAACTAAGTTATAGGGAAGTATAAGTCCCAACTAGCCAACTCCCTCCAAAATCAATAATGTAGGCTCTCAACATATTCTCAAGCGTCTGAATAGTCCAGTCACTCTGCCCATCAGTCTGCGGATGATAGGCCGTGTTGAATGCGATGTCGTGTCTAACTCCCTATGAAACCGCTTCTAAAAACCTGGAAGTAAATCAGACATCTCGATCAAATAAAATGTAGATAGGCACACTATGACAAGAAATGACCTCTCTCACGTAGATTTCAGCCAATTTCATAGCCAAAGAACTATCCCGAATAGCAAGGATATGGGCACTCTTGGTCAGACCGTTAGAATCAACCAAATAGCGTCAAACCCCTAGTCGTCCTTGGTAGTTTTGTGATAAAATCCATGGTGATCTGTTCCCATTTCCACATGGGAATCTCCGAAGGCTATAACTGGGCATGCGGTCTCTAATTTTCGGCCTTGACCTTCTAACAGGTCAGGTACCTCTCAACAAACCAAGTCATCTCTCTCTTCATGCACGACCACCATTAGCTAAGTCTCAATTCTCGATACATTTTTGTAGCTCCAGGATGAATCGAGAACTTGGACTTATGTGCCTCCTCCAATAATGTCTGATGGACTCCATCAGAAACTTGAACCCAAATTTGTCCACACCGGGTCAATAACCATTGACTGTCGGTGATGAATCTATCAGTCTGACCCCTGATCCTCTCCTTTTTCCAGTTCTCCCTCTTGATTCCCTTGACCTCAACCTCAATGATCAAATCCATAAGTGGTGAAATGATGTTCATCCTCAAACATAAGCCTCGAACAGGAGCATTATCCGCCTTGACGCTCAAGGCATCAACAACCACGTTCACCTTCCCCGGATGGTAATGGATCTCACAATTGTAATCCTTGACCACGTCAATACACCCGCGCTGCCTCATATTCAAGTTTGGTTGATTCATGAGATATCTCTGACTCATGTGATCTGTGTTAATAGTGAAAGGACCTCATAAAGATAGTGTCACCAAATCTTGGGGGCAAACACCACCGCCCCTAACTCCAGATCATGCATAGGATACATAGCCTCGTGATGCTTCAGTTTCCTGGAAGCATACACGATAACTCTACCTCGTTGCATGAGCACTGCCCCTAAACCAATGATCGAAGTGTCATAATACACCACAAAATCCTCAACACCCTATGGAAGGGTCAAATCCGGGGCCTCACATAGTTTTTGCCTCAAAGTCTCAGACGTATTCTACTGCACAGCCCCCCAACGAAAATCTACATTATTCTTTGTCAAGCGAGAGAAAGGAACAACAATCTTGAAGAAATCCTGGATACCTCCAATAGTAACCTGTTATCCCAAGAAAACTCTAGAACTCAAATGCAGACTTCAGGACCTTTCACTACATAACCGCCTTGATCTTGGTCTGATCGACCAAATTTTCGTTCTAATTGACGAGGTTCCCTAAGAACTGGACCTTTCGTAAACAAAACTCACACTTGGAGAACTTAGCATACAACCTATCCTTCCTAAACACTCCAAGTATCATTTTTTTCCATTATGTATCATTGTTAGGTTACTTTTAAGAAGGTTAAAGTTAACTCTTAGGAGTCAAAGTGCAAGAAAATGATACTTTATCATATAAATGGGTCATGGAGTCATTTTCCCACACTTAAAGGACCTAAAATGAAAGTTATGATGTATTTAAGTAACCCTTAACCCTAAATCCGGGATTAAACCATAATTGGTAGCCTTCACACTACTTTGAAGTGAGTTCTTGAGTACATTTCCATACTTGAAGTGGTGGTGAAAATCTAAGAGATTGTGGCGGTGATTTTGGTGCCTTCAAGTGGAGATACATCTTTGTTGGGTTCAAGACTTCTTCCTTTCTTCTTATCCTAGAAATTCATCATATTTCCATAGGTATACATGACTCTCTTACCATACATCACTATTTTTCGAGTCCTTGTCTTAATCCTTGAACTATTTGGTGATGTTTTTCAAAGTTAGAAATCTAGACATAATTATCGATCTGTTTTGAGAGGGTTGTAGAGATCTATCTAGTCTAAACTATGAGATTCCCCAGAGATATGAAATTGTAGGAAATCGAGTCTAGTTTCCATGAAGTCCAATAACAACACGTTTGGAGATATAGATTCTATTTTACGCTCAAAATAATGAACATGGGTCAGGCTGTGAAACATCAAAATATGAAACTTAGACTTTGTTTTCTGTTTTGATTTCTTGTTCCGAATCAAGATTTTTTGCAACCTTTTAGGGTTCTTAGTGACCTCTTGGAGAGTGTCTTCCTTAATTCATTTATTCCCATAACTTGAATTTGAGGTGAGTCATTTTTGTAGTTGTTTAAGCACTTGTTTGGAAAGATAACGTTCACCTATACTTGTGTTCTTGACTAATTCATGTTATGTGATGTTATAAACTAAATTTCAAGATTTAATTATAACATGGACATGTAAATCTATTGATGATGCAACTGAATTTAGGAGTCCTTTGTATTCTATAACTCTTAAATTAATTATTTAGTGCAAATTGAGAAAGTTAGGACCATGCTAGAAGTGAAGATTATTTCTGTGATTAAATTGTGATTATATGCATGTTATATTTCTATTTTTTCATTCTTGAATGAAATTAGGATATTCATGCTAGAAGTTTTTTTATGGAAGGTGTAACTCTTACATATTACTAATTGATTCTATGTATATTTATGTGATTATACCTTTGATGTGTGATTGGAGATGTAATATGCCTTTTATTAACTATAATAATAATTCACTAGCATGTTTACATAATGGTATTGTTGAGGTGTGAGTTTTTCCCATGTGAGAGGATTAATTAATTATATAATTAATTAAAATAAAAGGGTAATACACATTACAAGTTAAAAATGGTAGTAACCCAACTTAGGTGCGTGCCCTTATGGGATATCGAAGTGTAAGGATATCATTGGAGGAAAAGAGCTTTAGCCAAGTCGACGTCAAATGGTTTTCTAGTTGACCATTTCGAGACATGGTTCGGGTGCATGTTGCTATACTGGGACTAGAGTGATGTCGGCAATCTTGGATGTCATGTACAAACATCACGTTTGGGTGTAGGTATGCTCGTGGAGGTACCAAATACCACCCTCAAGCGACAACACATTGTATCCATACATGCAAAGTAGGAGTAGCGAAAGTGGAGAACCATAGACAGTGTTACGGGTGGGATCCGCGCCCTATTTGGTGCACTAGGTCTCCAGGTCACATTATTAGTGAATAGGGTCTTTATTTGGGGAGTGTTAGCGATGCAATAGACCCTAGTTAGCGAGGGACATTAATAGTAGTTAAAGCAAAGCAAATAAATTAATATTGTTCATGTCTATCCCACACACATTCATCCAACCTTCGGGCCATTGATCATCATGTACTTCATTCATTATATGAGAATAATTGTCATGAAATTTAATTATGTAAGAATAAAACTAAGTGAGAATGCTTTTATACAAAAAAATAGTAATTTCAAAAGAACTCATACTACATGTTAAAATCAAGTAACACAAATAACGAACTCATATGACAATGAGTAGTGCATTTTTATGGAAGATCGGTGACCATTGAGGATTGTTCATGTCTATCCCACACACATTCATCCAACCTTCGGGGCATTGATCATCATGTACTTCATTCATTCTATGAGAATAATTGTCATGAAATTGAATTATGTAAGAACAAAACTATGTGAGAATGCTTTTATACAACAAAAATAAAACAAATTTTAGTAATTCAAAGAGAACTCATACTACATGTTATAATCAAGTAACACAAATAACGAACTCATAAATTATTTTTGTGTTCTTCAAGAATTTGAACATCAAGTTCTCTTTCAGGCATTTCTACAAACACCTTGTGTGTAATATTCTCAAAGAATTATTTTTGTGTTCTTCCATATGTTACCTTTGCTACTGGTAGTAAGTTATGGTCAACTGCTCGGTCATATATCTTCAGTCTAAAAACCTAATAATAGTTTTTGGTTCACTTCCTAGAGAATAATTTCAAGCTTATATTATTCCCAACTATGTTTAGACCATTCAAAGACTCAAACAACATCTTACAAAATGGAAAAAGATCATAAATCAGTAAGTAAATCATATATAAAATGCTAGGGGTTTGATTTATAAAACGAAGAAATAACTAAAGGGGAATAGAAATCAAACCTGTTATCGATACATGGGGTATGTAATCGATTGGTCCGATCGAACCCAAAACAACGCACCTGACCACCAAGATTTAAACTTCGAAGAAGCAGTGTCATTCTGTAGGTCCGGCCTGCAGCTGAAAATTTTAACGAACCAACAAAGGGGATGGATAGAGGATCAAACCTGTTAAGAAGGAGAATATTTGATGAACATTGCAACATACATCACTTGCTCTGTAGAGATCACAGAGCTAATTTTCAACCATATGTTGACAACTAAAATTCATACTTGCAATTTGTAATAGAGATGACGCCCTACGATTATTTATGTTCTGAAAAACCCTATTTAACCTCAAATTAATCGGTTCTTATTGAAAAAAAAACACAGAAATCGAGAAAGAGCTAGATTTTACCTGTATAGGTGTTTGGGCATGGTACCGCTGGTCGACCGCCTTCTTCTACCACCGGCGTCAATGACCGGAACGTCATGAAAAAACATCAATACAGTAGAACCATAAGCGATGGGGAAGAAATCGACATTCGAAGTAAGGAAGAAGGACGTGATGATCAGTAAGGAAGAAAGGGAGAAGAAGAAGAAGAAGAAGAAGAAGAAGAAGAAGAAACCTAGGTTTCTTGATGGGTGGAGATCAGAAGTAGATAATGGAGGTGGGTGGACACCCATGTAGGAATCTTGAAGAAGAAAAACGATGATTATCAATGGAGGATGTTGTGGTGAAGTAATCGATGATCTAATGCCATGTACAGATGAGAGGGAGATGTGAGGGAAAAGGTTGGGGGCGACGATGAATAGAAGAGAAGAGGGAAGAGGCGGACGTGATGATATATATACTAGAAATTGGGCTTTAATTAAAGCTGATATTCCTAAATTAAAGGGATATTAATTGATTTATATATTTACCATAATTAATTAAATGTAAGATTACATATTTACCCTTTTTAAATGATACATTGATGCATACAATAACACAATAATTACTTTGAATACCTGAACCTAGCTCTCTCTCTCTCTCTCTCTCTCTATATATATATATATATATATATATATATATATATTAAGAATTATCGATGTATGTTGCATGGATTGATGTGATTGCACGACTTGACATAGTGTATGTGTATGTTTTGTTTTCATGCTTATGTGCTTGAGATTGACACACTGTGCTGATGTTGACACTTGTTTCTTGTCTGTTGTTGTGGCATTTTCATTTGTACAGGTAGCTTGATATTGATGACCTGGTGAGGTTGGGATCTTTTTGGTAGTTATAATCTTTTGGTTAGTAGTTATGATACCAGTTTGAGACTTCATATGATCTTTCATTTACATTTGGGTTTGATACTTGATTTGGTTGAGTTTTACAACTTCGTATTTTGATGAATTATTTTTGAAATTTTTTCTAAATAACATTGATGATGTTTTATTTATAAGACTTCTGCTAACGTTTTATGATATAAATTGGTCAAAAATAAAAGGAAATTTTTGGGTGAAAAATCACGGTATTACACTCATGCCGCTCCCTAGTCTTGTTGGATTAGTGTCTAAGTCCATAACTATTTTGGTATGTACTTGACTCGATGGTGCATGGTCCTTTTGGGTTGCCTTCACCAAAGCAACTTGATAGGATGAATTATGGAGAGAAAGGATTAAATATGATTTATTAATATATTATGGGAATAATATATTAAAGGAGAAATCATATTGTTTAATTAATATTAGTCAAGAATTAATAAGAATTAAGTTTGTGACTAAAAGAGATTAATTAAACTTAAGGGACTAGAATTGTAATTATAAGATAATTGCATTTGGGCTATGGATTGCCTTATATTAAGGAGTGGACGAATTCTATGGGGAAACCCATTAGAAATCGTCCAAGGCCTTTAAGGAAAGGAGTCCATTGGTTGCTTAGGGCTTAAGCATCCAAATTAGGGTTTCCTTGTTAGATAACCCTAATAGCCTCACTATATATAGAACCCTTATGCTCCAAAAACGTGGTGAACTAGTTATCTAGGGTTTCCACATGTTTTTGGTAGCCTCCTTCTCTCCTCCTCTTCATCTTCTTGCTCTTGGTGTTTGTGAACCATTAGAGGAGTGACATTTGTGACTCTAAGCTTTCTAAAGTTAATACAAGAAGGATTTGAGATTGTTATTGCTACATAACAATCAAGGTATGATCTAAACCCTGATTTATATGCTATATTGATTAACATATACTAGATCTAGGGTTTATAGTCTTGGATGAATTGCATGTACAATAGAGAAACCTAGATCCAAGCATTAGGGTTTGTATGAGCACATAGGATGTTCTTATGATCAAAACCCATCAAGTCTTAGAGTAGACCAGAATATCATCAATGAACACAATGACTGACAGATCAACCATCAGGCTACATACCCGTTCATAAAATCCATAAATGTTGTAGGTGCATTGGTGAGTCCAAATAGCATCACCACGAACTCATAATAACCATATCGAGTTCAAAAGGTTGTCTTCTCCATATCCTCCTCTCTGACCCTCATTTGGTAGTATCCTGACCACAAATCAATATTGGAAAACCAATATGCACCCTACAGTTGGTCGAAAAGATCGTCAACCCTCGGGAGTGGATAATGGTTCTTCATTATCAACTTATTCAACTCTCGGTAATCTATGCACCTTCGATAAGAATTGTCCTTCTTTTTACACAAATAAAAATCAGTTCTCCCCAAGGTGAACCGCTCGACGGTACTAGAAAATACCCCTTTAATGACACACGAACAATGACACACACTGATTGAGGATGCGCATTATTTATGTGTCCTAAAATTAATGTCAGTTTTCCAAAATTTGAAGGATAGAGGACACACATTTGTGTGTGTCCTAAAATTAGTGTCCCAACAAAAAAATAAGAACATGGAGGGAACCTATCATAAAAATCATGTCGTATACGAATGTTGTTTTATAATTTTTTTTCATGAAAATTGCATCTTCATAGTTTAATAGCTAGCGGGGAATGAAATCTCCCAAAATTAAAAATCATGCTAGTTCTTCTTCAATCCTCTCCCTTTTGTCTCCTCCTTCTGGTGTAAAATCTGTGAGTACAAGAAATCAATGCGCAAGGACACGGTTTGAAAACTCAAATCTTGAGTTAATCTTTAAGATCAATGTCTACACTTAATTAGTTGTTCTCGTCGAATCTGGTAATACCAGTTAGGACTTTAATGAAATATTCAACAAAGTACACAATATTAAATGAAGTAGGTAGGAGTATAATCAATGTAAAGAAAATAAATGAACAAGAAGAATGTTTGAGAAAGATCTTAACTTAAGAGAAAAGTGAAAGTAAAACAAAGAGAATTTTTGCTATCTTTGGAGTAACAATGCATTATTTTCTTGTCATTCAAATCACTCCTTATATAGGAAAGGAGGAACATCGTACAAACTTGGATACATTCCTAGGACTGGTTAATAATCAGTCACTAAAAACTGATCATCTAAAAGATCTACAAAAGATAAGTCCTATAAAACATTACATCATGAATAAGACAAGAAACAATAAATGTTCAAACTGACAGACTGATCTCGGATCTTTCCACCACCTCGGACTGATTCTTCATTTCAGACTCCATATCTTCTTCGAAAATTGCTAACTTCGGATCTTCATACTTGTGATTGCTAGAGGTTCACTTTTCAGGTTCCAACAATCTCCCCCTAAGTGAACTTAGCAATCTAGTCAGCTTAGTTGGTTTCTTCTTGAATGAACATGTGAGCTTTGTACAACCAATCTCGGACTTCAAGATACCATTGAAGTTGACTTATAAACTTGGAATTCACATGCTCGGGGGCTTCTGACTTAGCTGTATTTTTATGAACTTTTGAAGAGCTTTGGAGGGGACGAGATGCTTGTAAAGGACTCGGAAGAAGTTGTGACAACCCGATATTTCGAGACAATAAATTGTAACACCAGTAAAATTTAGTTCAAAATTTAACTTTCCTAAAATCTTATTTGGGTAGAATAAAGTAGTAGGAATCGTATTAAGGTTTTCGTACATATAAAGAACCCTAAAATCCGAGTTATAACGAAGAAGTTATGACCAACCGAAGATTCTCGGCAAAACCGGCAACACTGATAGACATAAAACGCGAAGTTTCAATACAATAAATTTTAGCCTTAGGTATCTAAATGAAAGTTGTAGACATCATTAAATCGTAAACGTACGTAAAAAGAACGTCCAAATCTGACTTCGTATGAGGAAGTTATGATTTTTCCAAGATCCGGATATAGCAGTAGACAGCTAAAAACTCGAAATAGAGATCGAGAGACTTTTAGCCGACACAAACTAAATGAGAATCGAAGGTCTCAACAATAGTAGCGCAAAGGTAAAAAGTCTGACGAAAACGAACGTCAGATGAAGAAGTTATGGGTTTATGACGGAGTTTTCGTGTCCCGGCCTACTAAAAATAATATAAAGATAATATATTAATAATATATTAAAAATAAAGTCAAAATTAGCCAACGGAGTCTAAACGAGAGTTGTAGAGCATAATCTCACCTACGCGTGCATATAAAGAATGTCGAAAACGGAGCTCGGATGCGAAAGTTATGAATTTCTGAAGTTCGGGACACGAATCCCGACTCTGTGTCAGAACTCACGACGTGAGTTTTGTAAAACTCACGACGTGAGCCCCTTGAATGACCCTTCTAGATCCACTTGACGTGTGACGCATGCCATGAGCAAATCAGAGCTGACTCACGACATGAGTAATGAAAAACTCACGACGTGAGACCCAAAATTCACCCTATATATAGGAATCGAGGGCAGCCGACTTTGGTTGTTCATTTCTATCATTTCTCCTACTTCTACACCCTATTAAGCCCCTCTAAACTACCCCAAAGCCCCGGTAACACCTCCAACACATGATGCAAGTCCCGAAGTCCCGAGATTTCCGAGAAATCGACTTCTTTCCAGTCAAAGTTCTGCTCGACTTTCGTCTCACCTTCTTCAATCTATCAAGTGAGTTCATACCCCTTAATTTACCTTTTAAATGCTTTTAAATATTTATAAATGCTTTATGGGGGGAATACAAGTTTAATCGTGTTTATTTATTATATCAGTCACATGTGATTAATAACTAGCATGCAAATGGATTTACTATACGTTAACTGTTTTACCAAACAGATTTCTTCAAATGAATTTCTTAAATGTTTTTACATGTTTAAAACTCTTTATCAAACTATCTTACACACTGTAAGCTTCCTTTCAAACTCTGTTACAAAGGTGTTTTCAAACAAAGGTTTTCCTTATACTTAAACTGTCTTATCAAACAAAATACTTTCAATCGTTTTATAAACTGACATCGGGTCATCGTTTCTTAATATTAAACTTTTCAAAGGTTTTAGAAAACTTCTTTTACGCTTTTATATTGTCAAATGCATGCCCATATATGTATAGCTATATAAGTAATGTTTAAAGGACTTAGGACGGTTAGCTCGCTTTATTTCCTTTTCCTCGTTGGGATGTGGCCTTAGGGTATCGGTTGCTCGTCTGAATGTCGTCTAAATATTAAATATATATCATGTATACATATATAGGTATAAAGGCTCCACTAGTCAGTTCAGTACCGTTGAGTAGCAAAGGTATACTTTCGGTTATACTCGTACATTACTAATAACTATAATAGGTATAGTTAGGAGATACTACTTACAATTCCAAGTACAAGGAATCACACAAGGGTCGGTTCATTCATGAGTCCATACTAATACATTATATGTTACATGAATACGCTCACATATATACGCTTACATGAATACATTTACATAGATACGCTTACATGAGTACATTTACATAGATACGTTTATAGAGATATGCTTACATGAACATGTCTACATTAATACGTTTAATAGATACTATTACATAGGATCTGTTACAAACATTTCGGGACTTACCATTCCACACCCGAAGCTGTTAGCTATAGAAGGGAAAAGGAGCATCGACGAGTGTCCATGGTTGTACTGTTCGGCGAGTTTCCACGCCGTGAATATCCTACTACAAAAGGATACGTCTTTAGTTATTACATTATTCTCCTCCCTTTACTTTGTGACACATTCACATGAACGATGAGGTAGGGTATATTTGATATAGATAAACTATTTTTCCTTATTACCTTTATATTGTGACTCATACACATAATCGACGAGGTAGACTATAATTTTTATAATAATAGTTAAACAGGGAAAAACCATCACATTTACAGTGATGCTTACTTTCAAAACAGTCGGGTTTTGGTAGAAGACTACTTTCAAAACAGTTGAGTCTTGGTAGAAGACTACTTTTATACTAGTAGGAAATAGGATTGCCTAGGGTTTTCAAACGTTTACAATTACTTACAAACATTTTCCAACTTTTTCCAAATGTTTACAAGTCTTTTGTCACAACTGTAAATTTTGAGCCATGTAATCTATGCATTCAATCTAATGTGAATCAAAAACTTCAGTCAAATACAAGATACAAGTACTATAAATAGTCATCAAACAATTGGAGACCCTAGAAGTTTTGGTTAAGTCCATTTTGGACTAAGACTTCCTTATTGGATCCAAATGGACCAATAAGCTTCCAATTGGACTATCATGGGTTTAGGACCCTAATTGGGCTCTAATTGGACCCACATTTGTTTATTTCAATATTTTGGGCTAGGTAGAACCTAGAAGGAAATAAAACACAAGTTTTGATCCATAATTTAACCTAACCTAGCTTAATAAAGCATAAAAATCACAATTTTACTTTATAAGTCCAATAAATACCCTAAACTACCTCTAATGTTGGGCTTAGGGGCAAAAGCCCAAATTTTTCCTCTTTCCCTTCATATTCTCGGCCCAAGGCCCAAATCCAAGGGAAGTTGACTTTGGTTGCCACTTCACTATTATCTAATGGATTTCTAGGCACATATCACATACCTCCATGCATGCATCACTTCAAAAGTCACTTCCTTTCCCTCTTCTCTTCTTGTTCGGCCGAGAGCAACACCACACACAAAAAAATATCTCAACTTTCTCTCTAGAACACTCAAGAACTCTCCTTCCTCCCCTCTCCAAAAATCTCGAAATTTAGGGACTTTCCAAGAGGATTTTTGCAAGTAAATCATCATCTAAGGTAAGATTATGCATAGATCTATGGTTTAAATTCTTTTGTTATCAAAATCCTTTCCTAATCTATACAAAAATCGTGATCTTACACCCTAGAATCATCTCAAAACTCAAGATCTTCATCAAAGGGAGCCAAGGCCAAAAACACTTCACTTTTCTTCCATCTTTCCTTCCAAAAACCGAGTCAACACCCCAAGGTGAGATTCATACCCCTATTTTCTGTTTTTATGAGTTTTGTGGGGGGGGGGGAATACAAGTGAAAGTGTAGATCTATATGTGTTTGTATGCCTTGTATGATTTCCATGCTTATATGTATGCTTATATGTGTTTTAATGTTGGATCTAGCCATTAAACCCCTCAAAACCGAGATATAACTTATGTTTTATGATTTTAGCTTCAAATGTGTTCCTACATAATAAGTGATACAAGAAAAATAGCTAAGTGGTTAGCAACAATTTTCTTTAAGCTAAAAACACACATTTTGGGCCAAAAATGTGAAAAATACAAAATTAAGGGCCCAAATTGACATTTTACAGATTCTGATGGTTGAAATGTGCCAAAACAGTTTCCATAAAACTATTTCTGGAATTCTATTCAATTAGAGGATTAAAAATATAAATTTCAAGCTTATTGGGCTAAAAATGAAAATTTCGGCCCAAGTAGGCCCATTATGCGAATTTTTCTGTTTTGAAGGGCCAAAACTATGAAATTCTGTAAAACAGTGGACTATAAGTGTCCCAAACCCTTTTCAAAGGTTTAAAATGCTTTTTAAATTTAAAAAGGACCAAAGTTGCAAAAATTTTCCAATTTGGGCCAAAATTGTCAAAATTGCGAAAAGAAGGGCTAAAACCGAGAAAACTGCATTTTCAGGGACTTAAACTGTTTTCTATGAAAAATATGCTGGAAAATATTAATTTCAATAATTTTTGGTGTTAAAATGTCAAGAAAAATAGTTTAAGGACCAAACCGGTAAATATTGCAATAAAAGGGTTAAAAATGTAAATTTTACAAATACTGAGGGGCTGAAAACAGAAATATTTCAAGGCTAATTCAAGATGTACAATTTGACCAAATAATGACACCTCGAATATCAACGAAATACAACTCATTACAATACCAAAAGTCGTTGTTAAACGAATTGGCTCGGTCTCGAGCCAATGGAAATCTACAACTACTAACTCTTCGACACTCCGAATTATACAAGTAACGTTTGGTAATACATATACATACGAGTGTGCACAGACGTCTACGCACCATCTTCGGGCCCCAAAAGTGTAAAATCTTGCTTGTTGGGCCTAGCTAGCCCAATGACCTGATCTTAAGGCCCGAAGACACATATTTTCTACGGAGTGTTGAGTTTTACCGACTTGGCACCACGTAGAGTGACTTTCAATGGCTTGTACCACTGGTCCCCAAGGGTCCATGGTATTGCTAGAAAAGTCTGCATATTTTACGAGGCGGGTCGGGGACCCCTCGCACGCATATTTTCCCCAACCGGTTAATGGAGTCATCGGGGTCTTCGTGACCTCTTTCTCTTCGGACGTGGGACTACACATTGTCCGGGCGATTGGATAACGCGATTAGTACTGACGATGCCTTCGGGAATCGTTGGTATATCTACAAACTGGGCGTTTGCGTAACGTGGGTTTGTAGTAAATAATCCTGCTCGAGAACCTTCCAACGTCGCTTGGGACTGACACTGCTATTTTCGTAATGGTTTCAACGCTACTTAATGGATTCCAAAAGAATTAGGGGAACATCGGGTTTCCCTAGGGTTTTTATTTCATACAGATTTGAAACGCATACATCTTCAATGAACATTTTTTTACAAGTATAGAAACAAACAAGCATACCTATGGATCTTCACAAACGTTTTCGAAAGCTTTTCTTTTCAGAAAATATCGGATTTTCTGGTGGTTTTTCAAGCTATATAAACATTCGATTTCAAACCCTACTTATGAACTCACCAACATTTCATATGTTGACGTTTTTCAAAATACTTGTATTCTCAGGGAACCAGTGAATCAAGGGAATTCATATTCAGTGACGGTTGCAGTTTATTTTTGTATGAATCGAACAAATTAATTTTTGGGAATGTAATGTTTTAAACAATGTATGACATGTAAACACTACTGGTTGTATTATGAAATGAATGGTGACGAATGTTGTTATGTTTCATATATATTCAATGTTATGGTATGCAATTGAGTCACGACAGCCCCCGGACGTTTCCGCCGTCTGGTTCGGGGGTGTGACATCTTTACTTTACAGTTTTTACGAATCAAAGACACATTAATACTTATGAATTCACCAGCTTTATTGCTGATACTCGCTTTCAAAATAAACTTGTATTCTCAGGTCACAAATAGATAGGTACGACGACCAGGTTTTGTGAAGACGGAGAAGTCAAGACTCCTCTTTTATTTTGATTATTTATTATGTTGTCTTATACTATGAAAGACCACACTTGTAATTAAAATTATACTATAAATGCAATGGATGATGTTGTTGCTTGTTTACTACTTTACATTGTTGTGATACATTACATGACGTCCTCCGCCCCGGAACGTTTCCGCCGTTCTCGATTTTGGGGTGTGACAGAAGTCCTTCTTGTTTGCCTTCTTTTGCAAGTAGACATACCCCGACACAAGTTCATCAATTGGCCCTTCTGTCAAAATTTCAGCTTCAGGCAACTTGTAGTCTATCTTTTCCAAGAACTTTTCAGTTCTGAACAAATAAGCAAGTTCGAATTCACTTCTGCAAAATTTTGTAACATAATCATTCAGATAATTCATAGCAACACTGTAGGCAACAATGTTTATCTAACTGTCTTTACGAGTTTGGAAATGTGTAGCAATGGTCAAGATGTCATTTGGATTAATCGAGGAGAAGTCGGCATCCGTGATGGTGAGTTGTGTTGACTTGTTCCGATAGACATAGCAACGATGCAACATACAGTCTAAGTCAAATTTTGTCAAAACCTACATTCTGAACCCAAATATCTTGGTTATTCTCTTCCGCGACCACACTTCTTTTTAGGGACGTGCATTCAAGGAGTATAAAGTCTTCAGTCATTCTCTTTCGGTTTCTGATGATCATTTGAGGATCATCTTCTGGGTGGAGTGGAGCAACTTTGATGTAGAACTTGTCATATGAAGAGACAGGAAGATCAATCTGGTTCGAGTCCTGAGTTGGTAGATCGTAATACATGAATGACACAATGTCCAATTCATTGATTATTCCTTCTCTATTGAGTGGGGAAATCCCTAACATTGGATTGGGGTTGCCTTTGAGAGCTTGGATTCAAATGCTCTCTTCCAGGGCCTGATCTATTTGAGCTTAGGACCAACCTTCAGACTTTTTGGTGGTATGTTCGGAACTTTGGAATTCCAAGATAGGATTTTTTTTCCTTTATCTTCTTGCTTGTTGAGAACATAAATCACATGTTGTATGTTCTCATAGATGGTGAACTCTGGAGGTGGAGGAATCAGAGGCGCTTCCGGGAGGTTGTCAGGTTTCCGAAGTAGAGAACCTTCATCAATTGAAGCTATTCTTGGTGAGGGAATTGGAGGCAACATCGACTGAGTGGCTTGGAAGGCATCAATTGTGAGCAGTCTTTGCCTTAGCCATTTCATGGCTTCTTTGTAGAATATCAGCTAAGGATGATGGCCATGAGACAACAGACCATAACCTTTGCTCTTCCTCGGAAAGAACTTTTGCCAGAAATTTCTTTGGAGCTTGAATACCTACCACAACATTTGAGATGTACTTGTCATCTTCATCATCATCATCACCATATGGAGTGCCTATAGGAATGATTTGAACAGAATCATCATCAGATTCATCTCGGAGTTTAAACTCCGAGGCAGACTTCCAAGAGATAGATTGATCTCTGTTGCTTGAGTTTTCTCCCCCTCTTGCATCGGATGGCCTGGCAACCGAGGTAAGCAAAGTCGAGTGCTAAAATTCTGAGAGTCGATCAAACACCTTCTGAAAACTGGTGTTCATCTGCAAGGTAAGGACATCATATGCTTCAGCAGTTGGAGTTTGAGCTTTGAGGTGGTTGAGTAGAGTGGCAAGGATCGAAAGCATTTCATCGAACTTATTGTTTGGGACATCCATAATATTCCAGCAGTCTTGGAGGAGTTTGATGAGTACTTGTTGCATGATAATATTCATCTCGTTTTTCTTCTTTATCTCCTTTTCCATTCTTTGAATCTACTTTTTCATGATGGACATGCGTTTGTTTGATCGGATCATTGGTGGAGCTGATCATATCATCGTGAACTTTCAGCATGGTGGTGATGGTTTCGAGGTAGTGATCAAGACTTGAGTTATACTTTTGCTCAACATCCTCAATGGTGTGCTTGTAATGGAGGGAGATGAGTTGATCCAAATATTGTGCCCTTTCTTCATCCGAGGGACCTGGTTTCTTGACTTTCGAGAGGGAAAGGAGAAGTGCATCCATCTTAGTGTCAAGACCAGGCGCTTTGGCATCAAGTTTTGAGTCAATTTCGGCAATCGAATTGTCTAATGATTCAACATTGGAGACAGCAGTAGAGACATTGTCTCGGAGTTCCAACAAGGCAAAGGGATCAACATAGTTTTCAGCTGATGATCCTGTGTCCGAGGTGGAACTCTCAGATTTGGCTTTCTCACTCTCATGATGGATTGGAGGTTCGGAAGGGCTAGGATTGTTGGCGTTGGTTGTTTGATCATTCTTGGGAGGATTTACTTCTATTTCACCTCCATGTGTGTTGTGAGCTTGATCATCAATATGAATTTCTTCATCAACTGGTTTGGATGATGTAACGCCCGTAGATCTAGGCTAGTCAATTTAGAGATAATAAGGGTCAAAAACGACTTTTTGACAAAAGATTATTTATAATAAATAATCTTAACCAATCTTTATAATATGTCTCAAGGGTTCCGTACATATAAAGAACGCTGAAATCCGAGTTATAACGAAGAAGTTATGGTCCATCGAAGTTTTACGACAAAACCGGCACGGCACCGGGAGATGTAAATAGTGAATTTTTAATAAATGACTTTTTAGCCTTATTGATCCAAATAAAAGCTGTAGTATATGTTAAACTGAGAACATATAAAAAAAAGAATGCCCAAATCTGACTTCGTATGAGAAAGTTATGAATTTTATAAGATTTGGCATAATAGTGCACGACCTGAAACTCGAATTTTAGTTCGAGCGGTTTTTGGCCTACGTGACCTAAATGAGAATTGAAGATCTCATTAATAGGAACCCAATGGTAAAAAGACAGATGAAAATAGAGTCTGTGTGTAGAAGTTATGAATTTTACGCGGACATTTAACAATATAACCTCCTCGTACTGTTAAATTTAAGATCGGCCGAGAATTAGCCTACGGAGTCAAAATGAAAATTGTAGATCTTATTTTTACCTACGCGTGGATTTAAAGAACGTCAAAAACGGAGGTCATATGTGAAAGTTACGGATTTTAGAAGTCGGAAGTGTGTTGTGCGAAAATGGGTGATGTGGCACAATCTTGGTCATTGCTTTCTCCCCAAGTCTTGCCACTAGATGGTGACATGTGGCACCAACTTCAGCCATTTTCACCCTATAAATAGAACCTCTCCCACCCTCATTTTCTTCACACCTTTCCCATTCTTTCTTCTTTTTACTCTCTTTCTAGAACCTCTCTCTAGCCCCGAAACCCCCCGAATAGCCTAGGGAACCTCCCTAGCACGAGGCGGAAGCCCCGGAGTGCTCGACGGCTCCGAGAAGAAGGTATTTTCAACTCGGGAACGCTGCTCCAAGCAAAGCTCGGTTTTCTATAAAACCCGTTGTAAGTGAGCTACGCCTACGCTATTTTTAATATAGTTTTTATTTAATTATAGTAACGTTATTAGGAACTTATAATAAGTACTTGGGCTATTATTATGGATTATATAAGTATTGTTTAATGCTTATATAATAGTAATAATAGCTAGACTATGAATTAGCCTCGACGAATAATAGACTAAACTCTAGTGGTAATAATACTAGGTTTCGTCGAAGGAAATTACTTTTTTTAAGAAGCGAAGCGCTGTCTGAGTTCGGAATCACCACCTTTTCAAGTGAGTGCATAGTCCCTTTCATGAACATGATTTTAATACAAGTATCGATTGAAGTATTAAATATATATGTTTATGTGCGAATTATTTGATGTTGCTTGGGATACTTGTTAAAGAACATACCTGATTATATATGTTGAATTAGGATAAAGAGTAAACCTAAATTAATTATGAGGAATATTGGGTAGTGTTTTCTTACGAGTACGAGTGAATTATACTCATAGAATAAAACCTTAGTATATGTCATTGATCCGGGAGCATGGATTAGACATAGTCATTGTCCCTAGTCCGAGAGTATGGATTAGGCATAATCATTCATCATTAATCCGAGAGTATGGATTAGTCATTCGTCCCTAGTCCGAGAGTATGGATTAGGTAAAGTCGTTCATTTCTGATCCGGGAGTATGGATTAGGTAAAACGGCTAATCTTAGGTCCGAGAGTATGGATAGTCTCGTTGTGAGGATCGACAGGGTGGAATACGAGCTGTTTATATATATGGTGAAATTGTATATTTTGTGAGTTTTAAACTATATATATGGTATAACATTGTGGGATTGAAATCCCTATGTACTCACCAGGTTTCCCAACCTGACCCACTCAGTTTATTTATATCACAAGTGTTGATATGAAGTCACATTACACTGAGAGATTAAGGAGATATAAATCACTAGTGATAATGAATGTAAGTTTTGTTTATGCTTATGTTTCTGTATTGACGATGACATCCCAAATGTTTTGAAATGAATAAAAATACTTTTCTTCGGGAGTGCTTTGATAATGTATTTATCATGTTTTACTGGGAACAAATTCCGCAACATTTTTATAAAAAAGGTACTCTGATTTTTATAAAGCATAAACATAATCGGTCTTTTCTGGCCGTGAAAATGGGGATGTCACAGATGAAGATGATGAGAGACTGGAGTCATAAGTGGGCCTGGATGAAGATGGTTTCTACAAAATGTGAAAAGATGAGAGAACATGAGGAGCTGCAATGGAGACACTATCATCATAAATTCTAATGTATGTTCCTCATCAGGATCTGCATGTAATGCATAATGGTGAGAGGACTTCGGAATGTTGTCTTGAAGAGTCTCTCCTGAAGCAAACTCGTGGTCAATGACTTAATCAGATGGACCAACAAATGGAAGGTTGCTTTGAATGTCTCTGTTCCTCATGGAAACAAGAGTAGATTCGACTTGTGATTGTGTGATATTTGGATGCCTGAAGTGAGCCCTGCTAACAATATCTAACCAATCGGGATCATCAGAACCTAGTTGTCATTTACCTTTGCCAGGTATCAGACTAGTTGTGGCATCCAAGGTAGGAGGGACTACTCCAACTTCGGAATGCTTCAGATCTGAGTCAGGAACCTTGAATCGTGCTTGTGCAGAAGAAGAATGAGTGATATCTGAGGTGACTCGTGGGTGTGTTACAGGGGGGTGCAAGGAACTATGTTCAACACCGACATCACCTTGTTAGGAAAGTGAGGGTGGATTATGAGGAGACTCCCCGTGAGTGTGTGCAATTGATTTTGAAACTCCGAAGGGTACTTTAGAAGAGTGTGTAGGATGGGTGAGAGGATGACCAGATTCAGTCAGAATGTCTTTGATAGTTTCCTATTGAGAGGAACTATCGACTTTGGTTCTCTTTAAGGCTTTTGGTTTAGAGCAAGATGTTTTCCTTTTAGCAGCCTTCTTTTTCTTTCCACCAGTCGAGACTGGCTTGGCCACATCCGAGGTAGGCTCAATGGAGACATGGATAGATTGTGTAGGGCTATACAAAATCGAAGTCTCCAAATGAGGTTTCAAATGAAGGGACTCGGATGGTAGGGTGGCCAACATGTGTTTAGGCAATCTACGAATAGGTCCGAAAGATGCATGGTTCGGAAGGCGATAAGTGTTAATAGCTTTGAAAGATAGATATACCTCTTTCGGAATTGCATCGATCGGAATTGGTTCACGCCTCTCTTGGTAGAGTTGTTGGATAGTAAGAGCCCAGAATCTTAGACTCAATGTAGCATTCATAAATTTTACGCCAAATTTAAACTTTTTCGATCATAAATAAAAACCATAAAACATTGTTTACAAAAATGTTTTCGAATCATTTTCCATCAGAGTGTCCCAAAAATCATAACATAAAGATGAGGAGCGGTACGATCAAGCCTTCGCCTTTCCATGGTCTCCTGATGTACCTGAAACAATAAACTGAAAACTGTAATCCCGAGGGCTTAGTGAGCTACCCCCAAAATACCAATACCACACTGACAATACCATATCAATAACAATCACTCCATCATCATGCATACTGGGCCATCGGCCTGAATGGACCGCCCTATCGGGCCTACAATCTGTCTAAATCTATCCCGAGCCTTCGGCATGACTGGACCGCCACATGGGCCTACAGTCTCCCCGAACCGCTCATAGGGTACGTTGGCCTTCAGCACAAAGCAGGACCGCCTCAACCCAACCAATAAGCAAATAACCATGTGCGCATAGCTATCATATATTGGCATATACAAACATCAAGCATATCTATCTCACTGATCACAATCATAAAATTCTCCTGTAACTAGAGTACCGACCTATTAGGTCACTAACACACCAATCCCTATGGATCATGAAAGCATAACATACTGTCTACCTTGATTCCGAACTAACAAATCATAACCACATGCAATATGCCATAACAATAACAACTAAAGGGTCGGCCTTGGTGTCGTAGACCCTATCGATATAGTGAGGATAACTCACCTCGCAGATGTCGACTCGGAAGGTAAACTCCAACTCTCAGATCACTCGACACAAGCCCCACCACCTATAACCATAGTTCAATATACGCATAAGCCTTTAACCTTATAAGGTACTTCATAACCCAATAGTCGACCCCTGATCAAGGTCAAAGTCCTCGGTCAATGTCAACATTCCATGTTGCCCTCAACTTGCCGAGTACACCCAGCTACTCGCCGAGTCCCTTGAAGCACGATCTAACTCGTCGAGTCATCGAGGTGACTCGTCGAGTTCCTTTGATCCTCGATCAAACCTTAAGGCCACCTGTCGAGTTCCCTCCTTGCGACTCGACGGATATACATGCGAACATAGACTTGGTTAAAACTTATCCGACTCGCCGAGTTGTTCTTCAACTCGTCGGGTCCCTTGACAATCTTCATCGGACTTGCCGAGTTGTTCTTCAACTCGTCGATTTCAATGGCCATCTTCATGCGACTCGCCGAGTCCATTCAGTCCTCTTCCCACACAGGTCCATTTTGAGCCATGCAGCGGCTCCAAATCACAAATCCAAGCTTCCAGGGCATGCTTATCACGTAAAGTTGCAAACTTTACGTGCATGCATGGCTTTAAAAGGCTCAAATTGGCAAATCTAAGCTATTTATGGTTCTTTACGCACAAATGGGAACTCAATCACGACTAAAGCTGCAACTTTATGCTTCTAGATTCCATAGAGAGTCCAAATCTGAAGTTACAACTTCAGATCTAGCCCATAGCTCATCATACCAACTTGATATTCCATGAAAACCCTAAAACTCACCCAATAAAAGAGATTTATAAGGAGAATGACGATTTGGGTACCTTTTGAAGTTGATATCTGAGATGAGTGTTGATTCCCACACTCCTATTGCTTAAATCTCCTTCTCCTCCAAGTCTTCTCCCTCCAAGGACTCTCTTTCAAGCTTCACACACACACGAATAAGGCTCTCAAGGGTTCTTTGGAACTGTAAGGAGGTCCAAGGGAGGCTAAGGTCTCTTTAAATAGGGGTGCAAACCCTGAGAATTAGGGTTTTACTTGCCAGCTCCTACTCGCCGAGTCCCGATATGGACTCGTCGAGTAGGTCACTTAACCTGCGATCCTTCTCGCTGCTACTCGATGAGTAGGTACACCAACTCGTCGAGTAGGGCCTAATCCAAAAACTCATATTAACAATACCTGAGAATCGGTGCGTTACAACTCTCCCCCACTTGAACTAGACTTCGCCCTCGAAGTCCGCTGGAATAAACAATGTGGGGTAATGCTCGCGCATCTCCGCCTCCAGCTCCCATGTCTACTCGGATCCCTTTCGATGTTCCCATTGTACCTTTACCAAAGGTATTTCCTTGTTCCGCAGAATCTTCTTCTTCCTTTCCAAAATCGCCACAGGCCTTTCCACATAATTTAGGTGCTCATCAACCTGAATGTCATCCAAAGATACCACTGCCTCTTGGTCCATAATGCATTTTCGCAATTGTGAAACATGAAATGTGTTGTGGATCCGGCTAAGCTCCTCTGAAAGCTCTAGCCTATAAGCCACCCCGCCAACCTTGGCGATAATCCTGAACGGCCCAATGTAACGGGGACCCAAATTTCCCCTCTTCCTGAAGCGGGTCACACCCTTCCAGGGTGAGACCTTTAGAAGAACCATGTCACCCACCTGAAATTCCAGCTCAGATCGACGTCGGTCGGCATAACTTTTCTGCCGGCTCTGAGCGGTCTGCAGTTGCTGTCTAATCTGTTGTATCATTTCGGTAGTTTGCAGAACTATCTCTGTCCGACCCATCACTCTATGCCCAACCTCGCCCCAACAGACTGGGTTCCTACACTTCCGCCCATACAACAGCTCGAAAGGTGGGGCGTCAATACTGGAATGATAGTTGTTGTTGTAGGCGAACTCCGCAAGCAGTAGGTGGGAATCCCAACTCCCACCGAAATCAATAACGCACGCCCTCAACATATCCTCGAGAGTCTGAATGGTCCGCTTATTCTGCCCATCAGTCTGTGGATGGAACGCCGTACTAAAATGCAGTTGTGTACTCAGTTCCTCGTGGAACTTCTGCCAAAAACGGGAAGTAAATTTGACATCTCGATCGGAAACGATAGAAACCGGAACCCCATGATGAGAGACAATCTCTCTGACGTACAGGTCGGCCAACTTCTCTGCCGACGAACTCTCCCGTATGGCTAGGAAATGGGCACTCTTGGTCAATCGATCCACGATGACCCATATAGCATCGAACCCCCTTGCCGTCTTCGGCAACTTCGTGATGAAATACATTGCGATCCTTTCCCATTTCCACATGAGAATCTCCAGAGGATGTAACTTACCATGCGGCCTCTGATGCTTAGCCTTGACCATCCTACAGATCAAGCACCTCTCAACAAACCAAGCGATATCTCGCTTCATACCAGGCCACCAATAATTCGAACTCAAATCGCGGTACATCTCGGTGGCTCCCGGGTGAATTGAAAAACGAGACTTATGAGCCTCCTCCATCACTGTTTGTTGGACCCCTCCGGACATCGGAACCCAAACCCGACCGTAGCGGGTCAACAATCCGCGGCTATCCTGAACAAACCGGGCGCTTTCGCCCTTAATCCTCTCCAACTTCCAGTTCTTTGGCCTCATGCCCTCAATCTAAGCATCTCTAATCAAAACCACCAGTGGGGAATCCACTGTTATCCTCATACACCTGGTTGGGGTCGAGGACCCAACTGACTTGCAGCTCAGAGCATCCGCAACCACATTCACTTTATCAGGATGGTAAAGGATCTCGTAATCATAGTTCTTGACCACATCCAGCCACCTGCGCTGCCTCATGTTCAGGTTCGGCTGGTCCAAGATGTGTCTCAAACTCTTGTGATCCATGTATATAGTACAACGGACCCAATACAGATAGTGCCTCCAAATCTTGAGAGCGAAGACCACCACTCCTAACTCAAGATCGTGCGTGGGGTATCTCGTCTCATGCGGCTTCAGCTGTCGCGACGCGTAAGCTACCACTCGTCTCCTCTACATAAGGACTGCCCCCAAGCCTGTGATGTATGCATCACAAAATACCACAAAATCTTCCACTCCCTCGGGGAGTGTCAACACCGACGCCTCGCATAAACACTGCCGGAGGGTCTCAAACACCCTCTGCTGCTCAAGGCCCCACCTGAAATCCACCCGCTTCCTCGTTAGACGAGTGAGGGGTACGGCAATCTTGGAGAAATCACGAATGAATCTCCGATAATACCCTGCTAAACCCAAGAAACTCCTGATGTATGAGGGATATTTTGGAGTCTCCCACTGCATTACCGCCTCCACCTTGGTCGGATCGACCAAAATCCCCTCCTGTTTAACGAGATGTCCGAGGAACTAGACCCCTCGTAACCAAAACTAGTATTTCGAGAACTTGGCATACAACCGTTCTCCCCTCAGAACCCCTAGCAACTCCCTAAGATGCTCCTCATGCTGTTTCCAAGTCTTGGAATACACCAAGATATCATCTATGAACACAATGACCAAACGATCGAGCATCGGTCTGCAGACTCGGTTCATCAGATCCATGAATACCGCTAGCGTGTTGGTGAGCCCAAACGGCATCACTACGAACTCGTAATGGCCATAACGAGTCTGAAACGCGGTCTTTTCCACGTCCTCCTCCCTCACCCTGACCTGGTGGTATCCTGATCTCAAATCAATCTTGGAAAACCAAGACGCACCCTACAGCTGATCAAAAAGATCATCTATCCTCAGGTGTGGATAACGGTTCTTCACCGTTAACTTGTTCAGCTCCCTATAGTCAATGCACATCCTGTGCAAACCGTCCTTCTTCCTGACGAAAAGGATCGGTGTTGCCCAAAGTGAACTACTTGGACGAATAAACTGCTTGCCCAACAGCTCCTGCATCTCAGGTGGTGTCAGTCGGTACGACGCCTTGGCGATAGGGGCCGCACCTGGCACTAAGTCGATCCTGAACTTAACCTGCCTCCCCGGAGGCACTTCGGGTAACTCCTCTGGAAACACATCAGCAAATTCCCTCACCACCGGGACCTCAGAAACTGAGAGCTGCTCTCTAACCCACGTATCGCCACATAAGCCAAATAACCTACACACCTGTGCTGAATATAATATCAAACCCTGGCTTCTGAACAAAACCCTGATCCCAACCTGGTGCCCTCACGATATATTACAAGTTCTCCCCCACTTGGGGTTCGAACCACCACCCGTTGTCCCTCACAGTCGATCATGGCACCAAAATGGCTAAGCCAATCCATCCCTACAATCACGCATACATCCCCCATGGGGATAGGAATCAAATCTATCGGGAAGGACACCCCGAAAATCTCTAACTCGCATCCCCGGTAGACCGAAGAAGCAGAAACCCCAAGCTCGTTGGCGATCGAAACTCGCTACGGACACTCAAGATCATTCATCGGCACACTGAACCCTCTAGAGAAAGTCTGAGATACAAACGACCGACTCGCCCCCGAGTCAAATAGTACCAAAGCGGGCAAAGAAGTCACTAAAAACGTGCCTAATCACAGGTACAATCAATAATCATAACACATATACAATAACTGAGACTGAGAATAGAAACGTACCAGCAACCACATCTGATGCGGACTTGGCCTCCTCGGCCGTGAGCTGGAAGGCGCGACCCTGAGCCTTCGGAGGCTCCAACTTGACTGGCCACCCATCCCCAATCCTCGCAGCAGCTGGCGTGGAACCCTGCGCAGGCTTGGTGGCGAGTTGCGGACAGTTGGTCTTCACACGACCAACCTGATGACAATGGTAACAAATCCTCATATCAGCTGGAGGGGCAGACTGACGGCAGTCCCTGGCATAGTGCCCCTCCTTGCCACATTTGTGGCACCCACTTCCTACTCGACAAACCCCCGAATGAGCCTTGCCACACTTTCCACAAGTGCGGCTCTGATGACCACCGGACCGTGTATCAGCGGTTTTAGACCGCTTAGGCGCCGACTGAGACTGTGTCGGTGCCTGACGCTACTCCTTCAGCCGCAGCTCTATCTCCAACTCACGCCGCCGTGCGGCTTCCTAAAGGTCCAGGAGGGTATCACATCGCTGAGTAGACACAAACTGTCGAATATCAGTCTTGAGCATACTCAGATAACGAGTCATCTGAGACTGCTCTGAAGCAAACTCCAGGCAAAACATAGCCCTCTCCGTGAACATACGGGTAATCTCCATCATAGACTCCCCATCCTGCCTTAATGTCAAAAACTCTTGCACAAGCCGCTCCCGCTCAACGCGTGGAACGTAGCGGGTGCGGAACATATCTCTGAATTGCTCCCAAGTTACAGCAGCCCGCTGATCATCAGTGTACGACCCAATCGTCAGCCTCCACCAGTCCTTTTCCCCAAGCCTTAGTAGGTTCAGGGCACACCTGACCTTTTGGTCAGCAAGACATGAGCACGTGAAGAAACAGCCCTCCACGTCAGGTAACCACCTCATAGCCCTAATCGCATCCTGTGTACCATCAAACGTCGGTGGCTTCGTATTATCGAAGTCCCGATACTGGAAAGCCCTGCCGACTCCTCCTCCACCCCCTGCCGCAGTTACAGCCGAAGTGGCTGCATCGGCAGCTGTCTCTGCTAGAGTTGCATATCGCTCATCAAAGTACTCAACCATCGCGGTCTTAATCGACCCAAACATCTCTGGCAGCTGCGCTCGGAACGCAGCAGCAATCTCTTCGTGCATGATCTCCCGGATCCTGGCATCCAACTCCTCTGTCCCTATCTGAACCACGGGCTTAGGTGCTATTGGAACCTCCAACCCTCCGTCCCCCGACCCTGATCCTGATCCCGATCTCGATCCGGATCCCGAAGCAACACGTCTCGTCACCACCATACTGGAAAATATATATATATATATATATATATATATATATATATATATATATATATATATATATATATATATATATATATATATATATATATATATATACAAGTCATCAGATAAATAACATAATGTCAGGAGACCGAAACCCCAAAAACCCCAGAGGTTGTGATTTCCTTGCTACGCGTATGGGTCCTGTGCTTTCAGTAGTACGGGCCCATACTACCTTCCACACCTACCCATATTTGTCTCAAGTATCATCACAACGCCCTAACAATATCATCGACATAGAAATGCGCCCAACCCCCACTTCTAGGGGGAATACCATATATCTCGCATCTAGCCTCACCACTTATCACAACTCACACATCCATGAAACTTCCATCGTCCCCAGCAGCGACGGTGCACGCTAGCTGCATGTAATGCTTGACCCCATAAACTTTCGAATATCCAATCCTACACTAAGGTCGAATCAGACATTCTCAGGATATAAGATCTTTATTATACACAGCCGTGATGCATACACCAAACATCTACAGTTATGATGTCAATTCCATATATAAGAAACCCTAGGCTAATAGGCATCATATAATTAGGAAAGGCTATCATGCGATTCCTGAAGATCCTTAGCCTAGCACTAGCATGCTGTTCTAACATATCATAATATCAAATAACTGTATGGTATTTTGGGGTTCACTTACAGGCTCTAGCTGATCGTACCCTCTGCATCCCCCATCCTTATTTTGAAAACCATTTAAAATTTATTTCCCGAAAATCTCCTTGATTTGAGACTGGATTCACACGAGTGTTCCTCCAATTCACTCAAACCAAGGCTCTGATACCAACTTGTAACATTCATAAATTTTACGCCAAATTTAAACTTTTTTGATCATAAATAAAAACCATGAAGCATTGTTTACAAAAATGTTTTCGAATCATTTTCCATCAGAGTGTCCCAAAAATCATAACATAAGGATGAGGAGCGGTACGGTCACGACTTCGCCTTTCCATGGTCTCCTGATGTACCTAAAACAATAAACTGAAAACTGTAATCCCGAGGGCTTAGTGAGCTACCCCCAAAATACCAATACCACACTGACAATACCATATCAATAACAATCACTCCATCATCATGCATATTGGGCCATCGGCCTGAATGGACCGCCCTATCGGGCCTACAATCTGTCTAAATCTATCCCGAGCCTTCGGCATGACTGGACCGCCACATGGGCCTACAGTCTCCCCGAACCGCTCATAGGGTACGTTGGCCTTCAGCACAAAGCAGGACCGCCTCAACCCAACCAATAAGCAAATAACCATGTGCGCATAGCTATCATATACTGGCATATACAAACATCAAGCATATCTATCTCACTGATCACAATCATAAAATTCTCCTGTAACTAGAGTACCGACCTATTAGGTCACTAACACACCAATCCCTATGGATCATGAAAGCATAACATACTGTCTACCTTGATTCCGAACTAACAAATCATAACCACATGCAATATGCCATAACAATAACAACTAAAGGGTCGGCCTTGGTGTCGTAGACCCTATCGATATAGTGAGGATAACTCACCTCGCAGATGTCGACTCGGAAGGTAAACTCCAACTCTCAGATCACTCGACACAAGCCCCACCACCTATAACCATAGTTCAATATACCCATAAGCCTTTAACCTTATAAGGTACTTCATAACCCAATAGTCGACCCCTGATCAAGGTCAAAGTCCTCGGTCAATGTCAACATTCCATGTTGCCCTCAACTTGCCGAGTACACCCAGCTACTCGCCGAGTCCCTTGAAGCACGATCTAACTCGTCGAGTCATCGAGGTGACTCGTCGAGTTCCTTTGATCCTCGATCAAACCTTAAGGCCACCTGTCGAGTTCCCTCCTTGCGACTCGACGGATATACATGCGAACATAGACTTGGTTAAAACTTATCCGACTCGCCGAGTTGTTCTTCAACTCGTCGGGTCCCTTGACAATCTTCATCGGACTTGCCGAGTTGTTCTTCAACTCGTCGATTTCAATGGCCATCTTCATGCGACTCGCCGAGTCCATTCAGTCCTCTTCCCACACAGGTCCATTTTGAGCCATGCAGCGGCTCCAAATCACAAATCCAAGCTTCCAGGGCATGCTTATCACGTAAAGTTGCAAACTTTACGTGCATGCATGGCTTTAAAAGGCTCAAATTGGCAAATCTAAGCTATTTATGGGTCTTTATGCACAAAGGGGAACTCAATCACGACTAAAGTTGCAACTTTATGCTTCTAGATTCCAAAGAGAGTTCAGATCTGAAGTTACAACTTCATATCTAGCCCATAGCTCATCATACCAACTTGATATTCCATGAAAACCCTAAAACTCACCCAATAAAAGAGATCTATAAGGAGAATGACGGTTTGGGTACCTTTTGAAATTGATATCTGAGATGAGTGTTGATTCCCACACTCCAATTGCTTAAATCTCCTTTTCCTCCAAGTCTTCTCCCTCCAAGGACTCTTTTTCAAGATTCACACACACACACACAAGGCACACACACACACACGAATAAGGCTCTCAAGGGTTCTTTGGAACTGTAAGGATGTCCAAGGGAGGCTAAGGTCTCTTTAAATAGGGGTGCAAACCCGGGGAATTAGGGTTTCACTTGCCAGCTCCTACTTGCCGAGTCCCGATATGGACTTGTCGAGTAGGTCACTTAACCCGCGATCCTTCTCGCTGGTACTCGACGAGTAGGTAAACCAACTCATCGAGTAGGGCCTAATCCAAAAACTCATATTAACAATACATGAGAATCGGGGCGTTACACTCGATATCTCCAGAGGCTTTCTCTTCACAACAAACTTCCAAAAGTTTTGCCACAAGACTTAGGTTAGGTTAACGACGTTTGTTTTCCCAGAAAACTGTTTTAGACGACGTAGAGCCAATCTTTGCTCATATTGTCCGTTCCTCCATGTTTCCTATACATACCTCGAAGGATGAGGTGCATGAGAACTGTCCCTAGATCAGGAACTGCAGATTTCTTGAACTTTTTCACTTTAAACTCTTCAACATACCCAATATGGTTGAGAAACGTCTGAAACTCTTCAGACGATGGCTCTTGAACTGTAAAGCCCTTATGGTTTTCTGGAATCCCAATAGCCTTCAAGAAGGTTTGCTTGGAAACTGGTACAATATGATCTCCTGTAATCTTGATTTCTAGGACTCCATATTCGATTTTGATTCTTTCAAAGGTTGTATGAAGGAGACAAAGTGGAATGGGTGGATTGGGGATTTTTGTGAGTGGCACGACGATGGGATGACGGGATATGAACTCGATCATAACCTGGATGGACTTGTTATAGTCCATGGGATCCAAGGAAAACAGTTAAGTGGTGTCTCTGAGGAACGGTTCAGTCGACGATGATGAGGCATAACCCTTGGATGATTTCTTCTTGGGAGCAATAACAGTTGAGTTGTAGGCTTCATTAAATCCTGAAATTAGTGGTGAATCAATAAAGTAGTTTAACCGAGATCACCATCACTACTATTAAACTTAACGAGGTAAAAAAAGTTTTAATAACAAACCGATTGGTTTGAAATTTGAATATTAAATTGCATCAATTATAATAGAAACCGAAAGTGAAGTACCTATATCCTAGACGATAGAGCTCCAAACTAAAAGGCACCTTCAACCTAGGTTTCTACATTAAATAAAAGAACTCGAATACATACCATAATAGGATCATACTTTTGAAAAAGCTTGAACCAATAAAAAGTAGCGATGCACTTTTCTGTTTAAGTCCATTATGCAAAAACAACCATTTTAAGCATCATAGTTAGCTCTATTATGCAAAAGTACATTGCCATTTTTTGATCCTATATGTTGAGTAAATGATAGAAATGACAACATACTTTTCTGAAAAAAAACCAACCACTCACCAACAAACCATTGAATAACAACACAACATTAATTTATTAGTCTTGTTTCTACTTTCATGGCTTTTATCGAATAACAATCCAACATAAAGGAGAATTTTATATATGTCCTTATTAAACATCAAAATTTTATATTTACCCAACCTAATATCTAAAAAACATATTTTCCCTAATATTCCTTTAAAATATTATATTTTCCTGAATAGATTTTTAAATATATATATATATATATATATATATATATATATATATATTTTATATTTTAAACCCTTTTTTATATTTTAAGATCATTAAATTTAAAAAATAAAACAAATAGACCATGTTGACCTCAACCAATTGTTGTAGGAACCACAATATGTGTTATATATTTGTTTATTTCTTATTTTTGGGACAAGTGGAATTTTATTAACAATCATGTATGTGTGTGAATATGTGTGTGACAGAGAGAGAGATCTTCATACCTTATATATATATATATATATATATATATATATATATATCCAAACTTAGAAGAGGTTGTGCAAGTAATCATGATTCCAGACCTACAAAATCCCACAAGAAATCATGATTCCAAACATTTTCCAAAACAGGAATAGAGCTCATGAGTTGTTCAAACCTAAGTAGCAACATTGAATTCTAGCAATGGATTCCCATTATTATATGTCACTCTGATCAATTCATCCATTGTGTATCCATACAATACATAGATACTTGTTCAAAATTTCCACATAACCACGATGGTGCTTTCCGCAATGCACCTCAAGAGTCCTCTGGCTTATATATGGCTCTAGAGCATACTGTAAAGAGTAGAACATGAAATCTATGGGTAGCAAATGGGAAAGATAATAGGGAGGAGAGAGAAAAGATAACAAAGAGAATTACCATTTTATAAGATGGAGGTTTCAAGTTGTAGTAAGCATATATGTTTTTGGTTGTATGGTTGTATGGTGAATCATATACAACACCAAAAAATCAGTTCAATGGCCCCGGAACACTGAACATAAATAATAATTATTTACTTATCAATAGACAACTAAAATATATAAATTAATCTAGTCTCGAGCTACTACAAGATGTTGTATACTCTCTTAATATAATACATCATATATTATGTCAAAGGTAAACATATTGTCAAAAAAGAAGATCGTGAACCAAATAAACATAACAAATTGTTACCGATGGTGTGATTTATGGTCTGGTATAAGGGTTGGGGCTGCTAGCTTCCAGGTGAACAAAACTAACCAAAATATTGAGCTCTAAGAATAACATAGCCTGCTAAGGTTAATCGATTGAAATCATGTATTCCTCTTACAATAAAAAAGTCCAAATTTTCGACTATTTCACAAAAAGCTTGCAATTTTTCCAAAAGCTTTATCTAAATTCACCAAAAAGCTTGCAATATTTTCATGAAATCAAGGCAAATTAATAATGTTCTAAAATGAACAAATGAAATAGCCTGTCACTTGAAGAACAACCCTTACAAAGACACCAAAGCCTATTTGAAGTCAATGATGGCTGAAGGCTTCAATCTTTGCATAACACAAAGTCTATTTGTTTGGAAGAACAAAGAATGGAAAAATACTCTGAGGATTGTCGACTTCCACCCTCTTTTTGTTAATGCATCCATATCTATTAACCTAAAAAATAATGACCAACAACAACAAAATCAATAACCGAAAACAAAATCAACCACATCAAATAGGAAGGAAAAAGAGAATCCCTAAATTGAGGAATCTAATAACCTAAATCAATTTTAAGAGGAGGTGATATTTCGAATGAAATAGAAGTAAAAGAATAACTCCATGAGCACCATAAAGAGACATCAAAACGTAAACATAGTTAATTATAAACAGATTCACCTGATTTCTCCACCATCGCTACCAATCAACTTTTGCCTTCTCTCTCTGTGACTCAATAGCAAATCATATTAAACATTTCATAAACGGGCAAGACTGAAATAAAAACAACCATAAACGAATATACTAAAACCAATATCAACGTCTCAGAAATATTTGGGGAGTAGAGACCTACAAAAGAAGACGATTTTCTTTTTGTTAAGGTTTGAGAGGGAGAGAGATTAAACATGAAATTGAACAAGAACGTAGATGTCTGCTCCAAATGCCAATGGAGCTCTATTTATATATACAGAGTTCCGAGAGACCAGGGAAACGTGGGCAGTTGTCCGGATCACCAGTTAATCTATATTAATAAATAAAACTCATTTTCTGCCACATGTCATTACCTCATTTATTTGGACACATGACATTTTAATAGATTTTTAGAATTTATTTATTTCCACATGTAATTTTCTAATTTGTTCACATATCATAACTTATTTCAGTTACAATATTGAGAGAAATAAATGCTTCCTTGAAAAAGAATGATATATTATAATGTAATAAATGTCATAATTAATGAGAGCTCTAAAATTAATATTGATATTAAATATTGATATTAAATTTAATGTTTGAATATTGATATTAAATATTTATTTTTAATAAAACCCGTGTAGTACACGGGTCTTACACCTAGTTGCTAATAAAACGGAAGGTGAGCAATCGAAGGAGAAGAGGGTTAGCCGAACGTGGGGAAGAAGAAGCGGAGGAAATTAGAAACTGATTTTTTTTTTTTGTAAATAGGGAGTTTATACGGGTAGGTTCGAAAGTTTAGAAGATCATAAGGTTGTGGTTTACGTTAGTAATAATAATTAATATTATATAGTTTGAGATAAGCATTTATTTATTTTATTAAAATAATTATAATTTAATTTTATTGATAATATTCATCCATATTTTTAATGTAAGAATTTTTATTTAATAATTTACTAGTGATTTTAGTTTATCATCTGCTAAATTATTTTTGATATGATTGATTCATAAAACCAATGTTTTAAAAACCGGTTTGAACCGGCCGGTCGAACCGGTTGGACTGGGAACCGGGAGAGAGAGCGGTTCAACTATCACCGGTTTTATATTGATTTCTGAACTAGATTGAACCGGCCGGTTTTTATAAAAAACCGGTTGAACCGGTTAAACCGAATAAAAACACATGAAAAAGAACCATTTACATAATAAACATTGGTGATTTTTTTTAAATCTATTTAGTTTTCTTTAAAAAAAACATATGGTAAAAGTTATAAATTCTTTTGAGGTTTTTGTATTCATCAAAAACTATATTTCGTTTCGGTATTATACTTTATTTTCTTTTTAACGTATATATATTGATGTAAAATACTAAAACTTATGGTTATGTGTTATTTTAATGTTTTTGGATTCATCTACAACTTATTTTTATGTGTATTTTTAATGTTTGAACTTGTAAACATCAAATTCCTAATTTCTATATGTATGTATGTGTAGGAAAATAGAAAAAAACATGAAAAATATAGAAACCGGTTCACCCGGCGGTCGAACCGGTTAAACCGACTGTACCGAAAACTGGTCAATATACCGATTCAACTAAAAAACCGGGTTTTAAAACATTGCATAAAAACTATTGCTAAAATTTAATTTTTTGGCCCTTAAATAATTGAAAATAAAACGGAGTTCTCATTGTCTACTTCTTTTAGGTCTTTCTTTCCCTCCAAGCCAACAAGGAACCCTTCTTCACCTTCATAATCTCCATCGGTCCAAAAATCGTCACTCAAGATCACCACATCGAAAATTCTTAGGCATATTTTTCACATCCCGAATCCTAATTTGCTCCACAGGTACGTAATGTTTATATGCCCATTCATTGATTCATGTACAAGCACGATCAAGCATCTTTCATGAATTTCAGATCCAAAGTTTTCTGTTACACTTGCTAGCCATCATCTTCCTTTTGAGTGCAGTATACCCTAACATTTCGTGTAAATGATCACTGTTGTCTGTGAATTTATCGTTAACCTTTACCCTTTACGAGATACATGATTTTGAATTTAGGGTTTATCATCAGCCAGAGAGTTTTTGATCGATAGTCATTTACGATTTGCACTATGCAGGGTCTTTCACTGATATTCTATACGACATGGGTGACAGTCAGTACTCGTTCTCTCTTACTACTTTCAGGTATAATCGAGTTTATTCTCTAGTCCACTAATCTCAGATATACACTAACCTCGGATTTGTATATGCTTAAAAATTAAAATGACGTTTCTTGTATTCCAATTTAAAACCATGAAATCTGAGTTTCCAAACCTGTATTTTTATACATTAGATGGTATGTATGGACACATATGTATCTAGGAAAATTTATCTGGTTTTATCTGTTGTTGCAGCCCTTCTGGAAAGCTTGTTCAGATTGAACATGCCCTCACAGCTGTTGGCTCTGGGCAAACTTCATTGGGGATAAAAGGTAACTCCAGTTTCATGATTTTTTTTTTTGGTCCTTATTAGTTTTAATAGCTATTAACAACTTATAGAACATCATAGTTATCGCTGTCACAGTAATTATTGTTGCATATTTTGATTTATTTATCAAATCTTACCTGTTCAAATGCTTATTGCAGCTTCAAATGGAGTTGTAATTGCAACTGAAAAGAAGCTCCCATCAATCTTAGTCGATGAGACATCGGTAATTACAAATTATATATCCAAAGCATTAGTTGTTAAACTGTAGCATTCTAATACAAAGCAAAATATCAAATCCACTTCAATTTTCACTTTTACTTCTTAAATATTTGTACTGTATCTGATATATTGTTTTGTTGATTTCAGGTGCAAAAGATTCAGATTTTGACTCCTAACATTGGAGTTGTATATAGGTAAGGTTTCAAAAATTCAAACCAAACATTTTTATGCAGAATAGCAGCTATGATTATTATACATGTTTTAAATTGCATTTTATTTTCATTTCCAGTGGCATGGGGCCTGATTCTAGAGTTCTAGTCAGGAAGAGCAGGAAGCAAGCAGAACAATACCATCGACTATACAAAGTACGCTTATTGTCCCATTCACACTTTTAGGGCTGTTTCTTTTTTACTTAATGGGTTAAGCACTTAATTTGGACAACTATACATTCATACTGGACTTAATGGGAAAAAAAGGAACAGCTCCTTAGTTTTATTTTTTAGATAATCTTCAGCAATTTCTAAGCCTTTTAAATTTGAATTTTTGTTTGATATGATATTTGCAGGAGCCAATCCCTGTTACACAACTTGTAAGGGAAACTGCTGCTGTTATGCAAGAGTTTACTCAATCTGGGTAAGTTTGTTTTTCTTACCCTTTTTGATGGTGAAAAATAAGTTTTTATTTTTATTTTTTTATAATAATTACTTACTAAATATTCCATATTTTAAGTGGAACTCTTACATTCAGCTTTTAACATATGGTTCTTTGTGTAGTGGTGTAAGGCCTTTTGGTGTTTCACTCCTTGTTGCTGGTTATGATGACAAAGGTCCTCAACTATATCAGGTATGTAAATTGGTTACATTATTCTTTTATATATTAACATTTTTTTAAATGGTGTATTTTGTGTGGAAATGTATTTGATGCAGGTGGACCCCTCAGGTTCATATTTCTCATGGAAAGCTTCTGCCATGGGAAAGAATGTGTCTAATGCAAAAACATTTCTTGAAAAGAGGTGTGTTACTAACTTATTATGATTGTGAGAATCCTTAATTTTTCATAGACATTTGGAAATGTGAAGAAAATATGAAGCAACAAAATTGTTATTATTAATAACTGTAAATATTTTTGAATTGTAGGTACACTGATGATATGGAGCTTGAGGATGCCATACACACAGCTATTTTAACATTGAAGGAGGGGTAAGCAAAGCATCTTGAATTTTACTTAATGATTAGAAAACATTTGAGAAAGTAATATAGAAAGTTGAAGGAAAAAACGAGGGCGAATTTGTAAAATTATAGGAGTTTAAAGTGTTTTTTTTGATACATTCTTTTATAAGTTGTTCATACTGTATTAAGTTAAAAACTGTATATACAAAGTCTGTTTCTTTTTTTTTTTGTTTGAATTGGAGTAAATGACTATTTTACCCTTTTGTGAGCTTGCATTGAAAAACAAAAGTAGGCCAATCTTGTAATAGGAAGGGTCTTAATACATAAAGTGGCCAAATCTTTCACTTAATCCATTAAGTTATTCTGTTTGTATTATGTAAAAAAACAACCTTATATATCTGTATGCATTAAGCTCCGTATCCCTTAAGTTAAAAAACAAACAACACCTAAGTTTTGTCCTTTAATATGTATTTCAGATTTGAAGGACAAATTTCTGGAAAAAATATTGAGATTGGTGTGATTGAGGCAGACAAAACATTCAGGTAGTTTTATAATTTTGCATTATAATAATGAATCTGACTATTAACATCTTGTTAAGTTAGCTTGTAATAATTTTGTAATTTTATTTTTTGTAGAGTCTTAACTGCAGCTCAAATCGAAGACTATCTTCAAGAGGTGGAATAGTTATTTGTGTTTGTATTGGGATTTTAAGTTTTCTTCAAGTTAAAAGATTTCCAGGTGTCAGAAATTTAATGGATTAAGCTGTGTTTGACTTTGACTAGAACCGTTATGTACTTGTTGACTATCTTGAAGAACTTATGTGTTGGTGAAAGGATCTATTTGGTTTTGCATCACTAAACTCAAAACAAAAGCCATGTCTTACATTATTAACATATAGGAAAAATTTCTTGTATATCCCTGTTAAACAACAAAATTTGCCCAGCTTAAAACCTAAATATCATATTTGCCCTTGTTAACCTTTAAAATATCATATTTATCCAAAATCTTATTTTTTAATAATTTATAATCAAATATTGTGTTTTATAATTATTATATATAAAACAAAAATATAAATTGACCATATTGTCCTTGAATATTACAACCATTTTCACATGACCAAGTTACCACTAACCTTGGAAATCAAGTACTGTATCACTGAATTCATGCAGGCTTCAAACTACGCCTTTTCCCTTTGTTCAATATCAAGAAACCAATTGATCAATTACCAGGTATTTATCAGAAGGAGGAATAAAGGTGACACCAACAACCAGACTTCCCAATTTTTCTATAAGGTGAAGTTCGTTTCTTAACCACATCGATTAACTACCAACAAATTGTCGGTGGCCTTTGATTTTACTCTTATCAAAATGGGTTTTCATGTTTGAAACCTTTTCCACATACATGGCGTAAATTCCTTCCTTAACCACCTTGATAAGCCCCAACTCAGTTCTGAAATGCTTTTAGCTTAATTGCTTTATTTGAGTCTTTTTATTTTCTGTTTTGGGGTCCAGGGGTAGTTTTGTCCTTTTGTTTTTTTTTTGTTTATCTGTTATTGGTTATTTTGGGAGCACTATCTTTGTTCCTTATTTGTTTGAGGGACCACTCCTTTTGGAGTATCTTTCCTTGGTCATGTCTAGTATATATACCCGTCAGGGGTTAATGTTTAGATAGCTAAGAATTTTTATGAACTAGAACTTTGTTCTTTTGGAGAGCCCATTTCCTCTCGAATGACTGGGAATTATCTTAATATTATCAAGTGATTTTGTTAGTATGCGATAGATTCAACAAGGGTCTATCACACCTCAATTGAGAGGATCAATTTCTTGATCATTTACTTTCATAGATGTAATTTTAAGCCCTAGTTTGGCAAATTTCGTTTTGGTTTTTAATAAGTTATGTGCTTTTCTTCTTGTCTACATATGATGTTTGGGTTCCTTTTCACTTCTTACAATGGTACTTCATGCTTGGTTATGGTTCATATGGTACCTAATTCTAGAAATAATTATGTTTTTGGTTCAAGATGCAAGGATAATCTAGTAGGTGAACCGATTAACTTATTTCAAGAACAAATGATAATAGTAATTTGTCTGGAAATTAGGAAGATAAGTGGAACATTGTAGCCAAATGATTGGATTTTAGAATCAGTAACAACAGAAAACGCATAGGTTATAGTTCAAGATGAAAAACATCGATCTACTTAATTACTAGTTGAGTAATCAAAAATCAGAACTTTCAATCAAAATTTTATAATATGAAATTCCAATCAAAATGTTATGAATCAGAATTGTTTGATCGATTATCAAAATTGACAACATCAGTCTATGTTTCACGTTCAATTACTTGATCCGACTTTAATTCCCATCTTCCCGCTTCTTTGTTGTACAAATGCTGTTGATGGCGACATTGGATGAAGCTGGTTTTAGTTGGTGCAGATCATAGTCGTAGCTTCCATTACGTAATCAGGAAAAGGGTTTAAGATCAATGGGCAAGTTGGTCAATTAGCCTTTAAACTTTAAGTTAAATTGATTATAAATACTTGAAGTGATTAAAAGATTTTAAAAAATATTCAAAAAATAAATTTGGGCAAATATGATATTTTGAAAGTCAAGAAGCACAAATACGATATTTAGGTTTTAAGCTGGATAAATACGATATTTTGTTATTTAACAAGGGTATACATGAAATTTTCCCTAACATATAAATTTAGTGTAGCAAATAGTTAACTTCTTACGATTTTTATATGGTTAAACCGAATAAAAGGTACTTGAAATTTTTTGCATATCTACAAAATCGACATTAAGGGTGTGCTCCACATGAACCTTTTGTGACGTTTTAGATTCTAGCTTTTGAAAGAAAAGCTCAAAAAAAAAAAAAATTGTTCGATGGCAGAAGCCGCATCATCATGGGCGGATCTTTTCAAGGGCTAGGGGGGGGGGGGGGGGGGGGGGTTTGTGGGCCCCCCTGATTTTTTTGGCATTAATAGTCCCTATGCTTTAACTTTATACATATTTAGTCCAAAAAATATAAAATTTTGACTATGCCCCCTGTTGACCAATTTTTATACAAATTATGTTTTCGCCCCCAAATGAAATATTGAAGCTCTGCCACTGCGCATCATGTGGTGTTTAACAAAAAAACTCCTACTTATTAATCAAGAAATTACTATATTTGCCTTTCGAAAAATACATTTGTATTTTATATTTTACAAAATATCTTTTGTAATTTTATATGTTTAAAAGATTATAGTTACTTTTGTATCAAATAAAAGCTAAACTTTGTGCTAATAGCTGCTAATTTTAATGAACCCTAGTTCTCCATTTACAAGTTTTTACGATGAACCTTTATTTATTTATTTATAATTAAATGGAAATCTGAAATCTCACTTGATCCAAAACAAAACCCACTTAAGAATTCCATTTTACATAAATATTCGAACTTTTAATGGGTGCAATTTGACAAGTTCGAAAGATAAGGGGCCATAGTCGGCAATATCACAGTAATGTTTAGATGTATATGAACAATGAACGCTTTAAAAATGTTCGATTTTGGACGACGAGTCCAACATGGGTACCGATCGGAAGTCGAAAAAGAAGAGGTCTCCGGCTGAGTTCTCGTCGGAAGGTTCTTGTTCATTATCTTCGTTATCATATTTCTGTGTTTATACAGTTTTCAATACGAATTGATGCGGATACTCGTGTTTTGTAGATGAAGGGAAGAACAAAAGGCGTAGAAGTTCAGAAACAAAGAGTGATAAGAAAGAGAGAGACTCCGATAGGAAGCACAAATCGCATAAATCTTCAAGTACAAAAGGTACGCTTCGCTACATCATGAGCTTACATCCAGTTTTAGTTCAATTGTTGATTTGTTTCTGAAATGGAGGAAAGCTAGGGTTTAATTTGTTATCGAGTATCGTCTTAGTATAAACACTCTCGATGCGATTAGATACAGAATCAAGCTACTTAGTGCGATTAGGGATTTTCGTCTGTCTGTCTGCGCATTCTGTTTTCCATTCACGAAGATACGATACCCAATTTTTAGCTTTCTGATGAATCTGATACCTTTGTTCTTGTGCAATTGGTATCTTGCCAATAATCCCTTTAATTTGAACAACAAGCTGATTACTGTTTCTCAATTGTTCTAACATTTATTCAGAAGGGAAGCACAAACACAAAAGTAAACACCACAAGCATGAACGTCGTGTGGTGAGTCCTGTTCAATTGTCTTAATTCAAAAGTTTTTAGCAGAAAGTTATTGAACTTCAAGTATATGAAGAAGCTTTTGACTGAATGTTTTCAGATATCAAATTTCAAGGAGCTTTCAGACGCTGATTACTTCTCCAAAAACAATGAATTTGCCACATGGCTCAAAGATGAGAAAGACATGTTCTTCTCAGATCTTTCTTCAGAATCTGCACGTAAACTATTTGCAGAATTCATCAAAGATTGGAACAAACAAAAGCTTGATTCCAAATATTATGATGGCATTGTGACAGGGCCACGAACATCTCATAATTGGAAAATCAAAGTGGATACAAAAGGGTAAGTTCATAATATTTTTAGCATCAGACAATGCAGATTTTAGCTATCTGTTACTTTGTAGAATTGTAACACTGAGTTTCAGTAAATCTAATTTTAAATTCGTGATTCTTTCCGTGATCAAACTCTCAAATACATTTATGAAATGATTGGGGAACAAGCTTTAGCCTTTAGGGTTGAAGACTTCATAAGTTTCCTCAATGTTCATACTTAGTCCCTTAACTTAGGGTTTGTTCTGAACTCACCCAAGTTGAAAATATTTTCACATTTAGCCTCCTTAAGAAAAATATTTAATGACAATTCTAATCCAATGATCAAATATATATGATACGAAGGTCCTATAATTAAGGCTCAAAGCCTCTTAGATTTTCCCAATATTGAAATAAGCCCAATACTTTATATAGGCCCAACACCTTAATATGCCCAGACCATTAGATATCACATGCCCAAAAGACATTGTTATTTTTGGTTTAGATTATGCTTTAGTTAATCATTTCCAAGTAAGTATTAAACTTAAAATATTTAATTCAGATTTTAAATAATCTGAATATTTCAAAACTATAAAATTAGTAATCAACATGTGTCTAAAAACCGACTATTCAAAATTTTGATTGGACTTGTACATATATTTAAATACTCCCACACATAAATTAATAGGTTTTTATGCCTTTTGGCAAAAATAAGTTAGTATATTAGAATTTATTGTTTGGTAAAATCATAAAAAAGTAATTTATTTTAGCTTACGAACTAGTTTATAAGCTGTTGTTGATAGACTATTTTCAAATAATTTATGGAGTTTTTTCAAAAATATTCTAAATATGTCTTTAATTTTATCTACTTTTTAGTTATATATATATATATATATATATATATATATATATATATATATATATATATATATATATATATATATATATATATATATATAAATGTCAATTTATTTAGTTTTACGTTGCAATCTAACTTATAAGGTATTTTTAGTTTTTACAAACCATATTAGTTCATAACTAACAATTAGCTTTCCAGCTATAAATGGTATTACTCCTCGTTTAATCCTATTATCACGTCTTCGAATATTTAGTTTGTATAACCAAAGTACTCCACTAAAGCAAAATTTGTAATTTTAGTTTTTGTTTTCTATTTTCTTTTGCTTAAAGGAAGGGTTTATTTGTCATTCTAAAAGTCAAAGTTTGACTATAAAATTTTAAAATAATATAGATATGGATATTAGGCATGACGTGTGCGGATCATCATGCTTAAGAAGGAAGGAAGTTAACATCATTAAATGTTAGCATTAAAGTTGTTGCAGACAATTTTCATTTAATGAGCGAAATTAAGTACAAGGTTTTTAATTTGTACATCGTGTATAAAGAGTTGTACATCTAATAAATTAATACTTTTGATTTACCTCTGCATGCTAAAATACAAAAAGTAATGATATATTCATAATTTAAATTTATTAAATGTACTTTCACAAAAACTTGATCACTATGAGTAATTAAAATAACATTTCATTAAAATAAACAACATTAATCTAAGTAAGCTCATATAATGAAGTTGTGTTTCATGAAACAAGATACTAACCTATTTATTAAAACTAATAACTTAATGTGATAAAAAGGTTACCTGTTTGTTAGATAGTTATGTGAAGACTTTTATTTATGTTTGTTCATTGTAAAATATCAAGGTGTTTTTTTTTGTTAAATCAAAAAATTAAGACAATTAATCCCATATAATAAACCAACTAGGTGTAAGCCCTATGTATTACATGGGTATATTTAAAACAATTACATATGTATAAAAATTTCAAAAATTTGAATTTATAAGAAAAAAAAATATTGAATTATTAAAATTAAAGTGTTTTTTTCTCTTTTAAATTTAAACAAATAATTTAGATAAATAACCAAAGAAAATTAATGAGATTTTATTTTAGTAATTTTGAAATTATAAGGAAAGTTTATTAATGAAATTTATATGCATTTATTATTAAATTTAAATATCATATGAAATTTGATAAAATAGAAAAACCACAAAATTACATGTGGAATAAAAGTTAATTCAAAATAACCACAAAATGACATGTGAGCAATTGAATGAGAGAATGACATGTGGCAAAATCATTCTTATTTATTAGGGTAGATAGATATTTGGAAGCCCAAAGCATTAAAAAGGAAACAATAAATTAACCCTAAAATCTAAATGCTCATAAGAACCACAACCACATAGAGGGAGGGAGGGAGTAGAAGGGGATCAATGGCTCCTTCAACATGCCAAGGCTCCATATTTTTTGGTATTGGTCATGGTGGTAAATCGTAGGTTAGTCGAAGGCAAATCGCCTCCATTTCATCCATCCCGAGGAACATTATTGTTTCAGACACAAAATAGAAAGCAACGTTCTTAAGAAAATATGTGGGTTGTGACATTTGTAAGAAAGTTCCAAATTAACAAAATATTAATACATAATCATCTATCCGAAATCTAGATAAAAATCCACAAACTTAAAATTTATTGACAAAGCTTCCCATACAAATAGCTTGCTCCAAGCAGTCGAGACAATGTAGGCTGTTAGACGATTTGAGTTGTTCTCATTAAAGAAAGCCTGAAACTAGACATGGTAGAGTTCAAAGTATTAGATCATATAAGTCCTCATTTAAACTATTTTTATTTTATTTTTGGAAATGGCAAATATGATATATAAAGAAAGCCTGAAACTAGCCATCTAAGCGCCAAAGAAACAGTACAAGGGAAGTTAAATCGAGAACAATTACAAACATAGGAAATTACAACTACTTTTATTTTATAATTTCAATATTTTCATAAAAAATAAGAGTAACATTAAATAATAGCTAAACATAATATTTTTATTTAAATTAGATCATAAATTTCTTTTAAAATATAACTATTTTGACTTTTTTTTGGTAAGTTTCATCGATTTTTACTTGTCTTTTTATAAGAGCATCCACAATGGTGAATTTAATGAGATAGTTGAATGAGGTGACAAGTCTACGTGTCATTCAATGAATGAAACTCTACCATTGTAAGATCTCACATTGACATTCAATGAATTTGGAGTTCAATGACCATTGAACTCTTCAATGAGAAAAATGAAACTTTTTAATTCTTAAATATTTACTATAACGTACGTTTTGTAACGTTCTATTGAACTTTATAGAGTTCAATGCATTATAGGGAAAAAATGATAAAGTTGTATGGATTGTAGAAAGATGACGTGACAATCTATTGAACTCTTTGAAGTTTAATGTATTGTGGATGCCCTAAGTTGGATGCCCTAACTTCCATCGATTTTCTTTTACTTGTATATTTCTAATATAAAAATAGTAGACATGGCTATTGTTTTATAAAGAAAGACATTTTATTATGACATATTTTTGATTTAATCAGTAAAACTTTATTTTTTCGATTAAATTGCAACATTTTGATTTTGACATAAACGTTTTTACTGTTATGTGAAAATAAAAATCTTAGAAAATAAAAAGAAATGATAATAATTGAATAAAATAAAATTTAGTTAATTTAATTATCATTGATATATTCAATGTTAGGAATTCACTTAAAAGATTATTACAATCAAATTGGAGAACATTATGAAAGTAGGGTATGATGGTGAAAACTTTATAAAAGATGGTTTGACTAGGTGAATCAACCAAATTAAGTAAGTTGGACCATTTTTGTTATGCCTATAGTGGGGTAAGACTTATTATGTCAAGATGAAAAGTGTTTGGCAGTGGGTTATTTAATGGTGGCCAAAGTTTGAACTTAAAAATTCTAATGGTTAAGTTGAGATGTGGACTTGAAATAAAAAGCTATTTAACTCTCTTATCTCTTATTTCTCCTAAACAATTTAGAAATGATATCTATGGTTGAAAATTATGATTTGAAGCCTCTATAGTGTGATCTAAGGCTATGGTTTGAAGATTAAGAAGAAGGTTAGAGCTAAAGATAATTACCAAGACATTTTAGGTATAGTTTTCTTATTTCTAACTCGAAATTGGATCTAGGGTTTACTTTGGTTCCAAATCCAAAATTATACTCCTATAAGATGTTTGTAGTTTATTTTAGTGATGTTCCCATCATCCAAACTCCTAAACTCCATGGAATCTAACCGTAAATGATTGTTGTGGAGTTTGATGAGGATTTGAGGTTTTGGAAGCTCCATCCATGGTGGAATCATGTGTGACTTAGTTTGATTTATTTTGATGACTAAATTAACTTTGTTTAACTTATTAAAAAAAATTCTTAAGTTGGATAATCATCAATCACCATGAGTTTCACCATTTAGGTATAAAGTTGAGTTAGGCTTCCATGGTAAACTATGAGCTTTTGAAGATATGGTCAATGTGTTTGAATCATGTAATGATGGAAATTAATAGGAATAGAAGCACTAGATCATGTGGAAATTGGATTAATGATGATTGGTTTGGTTGGAAATGACTTTGAAGATTAAAATTAAAGTTGAGTTGTAACAACTATGAAATCATAAATTTTAACCCATGAATCCATTAGGAATCGAGCATTCCATGGTTTAATAAGATGTTTAGAAGCTTATCAAGATTAAATAATGATATTAAGATTTATTTAATTTATTAGGCTCATTGGTGAAGTTTGGGAGTAATGGGAGCCAAGTACATTCCTTAATAGTAAAAACTCAAATTTTAGGTTGTCATGTGTAAATTTACATAGATGTGTAAATACCAAAGAATAAGTTACATGACCATGTAACCTTTTATAATGTTCAAAATTGATTTTTAAAGCGTGATCTGTAAACACTTGACCTCCAATTGTTTCCGAAACTTCCATATATGGTTATAACAAGCAAAATGAGACTAAGAAAATTAGGCACCCTCTCAAGGGTATTTTGATCATTTTAGTAACACCTTAAATATATCATTAGGAAGTGATAAAGAGACCATTTTAGCTTTAAAGTTACTGAATTAACATCAAAATTTGTTGCTGTGATTTTACGGGGAGTACATGTCCTTATATACTTTGTTGTTTTGATTGATTTGATTTATATAATTTTCCTTATGTGTTAAATGCCTATTATATGTATTGTTTGTAAATTGCATGAAAGTTATTTTTGGAAATATGTTTTGATTGTTTGAAAAGATTAAGCTTTTGAAAAATATTTTGGCATTCTTATATGCATTCATTTAGGTTGGGAATTTGTAGGTGTCACTTATGATATCCATATAGGACTTGACAATTACATTGACCGTGAGTATATTTCTAGATAATCCTCATTATTCACAAGTGAAGTTATCTACCCCTCTGGGTTGTGCTTGTGTGATGGTTTATAAGTCACCTTGTTTTAAAGTTGAGTAGGTTTGGGGTATGTATGTTTGGAATACAGTCATTCATACACGAGTCCTAAATAACCATCAAAGATGAGATTGGACTATTGAGGTTGACACTGGATTGGGGTAGATGTTTAATATTTCACTATTGAAACAATTTGTTGTTTGATTTTTCTATTTGATTATGTTTAAGGTTTAAAGCTTATTGATCTTGTTAGTTAACCATTATTAGCTTATATCGGATTTGTTGGCTTATTTGAGTATGTTGAAGTTTTAACTTTGGGTTATGACTTATGGGCAATAAGCCATTAACTATGGATTTTGGGTTAGTATACCCTTTGACTTGGTATTATGGGTTATTATACCCTTTTAACTTCAAATTTAGGACAATTACGCCCTTGATTTGATAATGTTTATATGTTGAAGGTTTGAATATTTTTTTATTGATTTGGGGGGGTTAGACTTGAGTCTAGGAGTTGTGTCATTGGGCTTTTGTATTCGGTCCAATATTATCACGGTTTGGGCCTGTCCAACCGTGTTTTTGTTATTAGGGTTTAGTATTTATGGTGCATGCATGCATCGTCATTAGTACGCTTCTTGATTATTATCTCTTTCATTGTACTGTAACCCTAGCACACCTCTACAGTAGTTCTTAGTCGAACTCTTCTAAGGTGTTGCAGATTCAGTCATTCAACACTTGTTTGATTCATTGTGTGTTCATACTTTTAATTACTTTCTGATTTACTTGCTAAGAATCTAAACGATCTTAATAGAGTTTTCAACTCATCAATTGGTATCAAAGCAGGAGACTGTGTAATCCATACACATCTCTTCTGTTGAATAAGGTTTTAGGGTTTCCACTATCATCGTTTTCATTAGAGCCGTCATTTTGTTATTGATGCAGCTCTTAGATCTCGATCTTACCCTAACTCAGTTTACTAGTATGATTCTTGGCAGGTTATCAAACTGAATCATCATGTCACACGACGACTCTCAATCAAACCCCATCAACATATCCAACAGTATCGGATCTATCACGAGAATCTCGATTTTATACACTCATGATTATGAAGTCTGGATGCATCACTTTGAGGACTATGTTCTTCTTTCAGAGGAAAATGGGTATCTAATATGGGAGGCGATCACCGTGGGTCCGTTCGCTCATTTTGGAACGAGTAAAATCATCAAGACGCAAAAGGAATACAATCAGCTTATGATTGACGTAGAGAAAGTTCCTCAAGACGAAAAGAACAAACTGATGAGCAACATCAAAGCTATGAGGATGATCATATTTGCCTTATAATCTGATGCATTTCGTCTAGTTAGTACATGCATAACAGCTAAACAAATCTAGGATAGGCTTAAGGAGCTATATTCTACAGATGAAGATTTAGAGCACTCAATACAAACTCTGTTGCTCTCTGAGTTCGGTGACTTCAAGCAAAAGCCCGAAGAGAAACTTATTCAAACGTTTGATCATTTCAATCATCTTCTCAGCAAGATGATCAAGCATGGAATTGGTAGAGAGGTAATCGAGCAGAAGGTCACTTTCATGAATGGCCTGAGACCCGAATGGATGGAGGTGGTTTCAACTGTACAAGCTCATGAATAGTTCAAAACCTATTTGTTGGCGAAGCTTGTGGGAATACTCAAATCACATGAAAGCGTTGTGACTAAGGAGATGAATGTGGTTTCTAGTATGGGATCTTTGGCCCTTCTCTCAAAGGGCAAGAGCGTGGCTGAAGAAGAAGAAGAGTTGGATCTTTCTGAATGTGATCTGAAAAACGAAGAATATGCATTGATGGTCTCTAATCCCAAGAAGTTTGCTCGTAAAAAGTTTCCTACCTCCAAGAACCGAAACTGGCAAGGGAGCTATAGTTTTGAAAAAGTGAAAGAGGAGATTAAAAATGTTCCTCAACAAGAAGAAGCAAAGAAGGAGAGCAAGCTTGTAGGTGACTCTGGATATGATTATAATTTCTGTCATAGCAAAAATCACTTTGCCAAAGATTATATGTTGAGAAAATTGTTCGAGAAGAAGGATGGAGAAGATGATGAAGCGTATCACCTGCGCAAACTGGAAGAAATAAAGAAGAAAACCATTAGCAATTCTATGAATGCTTTAATTGTGCAGGAAAACATTGTTGATGATGAGTTCGAAGGCGTAGAAGTCTGGTCTACAGACTTTGAAGACGAAGAAGTTCGCAAGCCCACACATGGCAAGGTTTTTGTGGCGAAGGAAGATAACATTGAGTTTGCTGGAAGGTGTTTAATGGTGACTACTGGAGTGTCACAAATGAGATGATACACAACCGATGGTGGAGGTGAAGATGCGAAGGAAAGTGAAGACAAGTGCTTCGTTGCCAAACCGATGGGTGAGCAGATCAACGAATGCGATCAGTTAATCAAGAAGGTACAATCCATTCTTGAATCACTAAAAATACCACTCACAAACTATGAAAAGGAATTAAACGAATTAAAATTTGAGTTTTCTAGTTTAAGTGGTAGTCTAAAACAAAATCACCTAGCAAATTCTAACCTAACTGATCAACTCAGCAGGGTATCTTCCAAGAGTGAGGAGAGAAGGATGTGGATAGAGAAGAAGGAAGTGGAGTTAGTTAGGCTAAAAGATGAAGTGATTTATTTGCAACATGATAATTTGAAGCTTTTGAAACAAAGAAACATTTTTTGCTTGATTGCTAAACGTTTATATACTAATATCACTCAATTGCATTTAGATTGTGAGATCGGTAAAAAGATTCATAAAATGATTTTTCCCTTCCTAGAATTAAAAGAGGACGAAGTCGATGTTGATGGTCTTAACTGTGAATCTATTGTTTCTTCATATGAAATTTCTAACGCCTATAAGATCGGTCTGGACAAAATCGAGTCCTTTATTAAGTCCAAAGACCATAAGGACATGCTTAAAAACCTTTTGGACAAAAACGATAAATTGAAAGTCAAGACCGAAACCATGCAGGAATTTGACTCATTGAATGCCAAGTTGAGTTCAGAAAACAAAAAAAAATGTGGAAAACACTTTTGAATTTGATAAGGACAGTGATTTGAGGGACATATCTGTAGAGGATGAAGTCGACTGTTCTGAATTTGTCAAAAGCGGAACCGAACCTACCAAAGGTCATATATCTGAAAATTTGGTTGAGTTCGCTCGAATGTCCCAAGATCTGAAACAGAAGGCTGTGGTATGTCAAAAGATACAAACTGTACCAAATCAGGTATACACCACAACAGGGGTCACTTAGAAACAAACAACCGAACTTACAGCCATAGTAAACAAAGACACGCAGGCGGCTTTGATAATTATTTTTGTTCTGCTCCAATTGAAAATGCAGATGAGAATGTTGGTTTATCAGAGAGAACCTCATGGAGAGTTAAAGGCAGATATGTGGCAGAACCACTCAACAAGCCTGCAAGCTTTGATGTACCAAGCACAAGTGGTACCAAAGAGATTCCAAGCGAACCTGCGAAAGTGGCGAGCGAAACCTCTTCATTAAGGAGTGAAACTCATGCTGAGAGACCGAAGCTGAAAGTAAACATTCACAAGTCTCAAAAGCAACTTGCTGAACAAAAAAGCCAGCGAAACAGGAGATATCAAAAGAATCTCAATGAAAGGAAGCAATTTTGGCAATCCCAAAACTCGAATTATGTTCACACAGAAAAGGCGTTCAATTTCAAGGCGAAAGAAAGATCAAAGGGAAACTCTGATCCATGCACTTACTGCCAATCTTGTAGACAGACGAACGGAAGAAGCAGTTTTGATCCCAAATCTAGTAGTGACAAGAACCGAAAGACAAGCTTCGGTCCCAAATCCCATCCTCCTCATTCTCAACCAAAACAACATCCTCACAAGGATGTCAAGGGAAAAGGAAAGCTTGTCTAAGAATACGAAACACAAACGAAGAAGACGACAACTAACTCTAGGAAACAAGAAGACAAGTTTGTTATGAATCAAAATAAAATTCCATAGTCTGATTCAAACAAATCGAAAAGCCAATAAAATTAAAGTTTTCACCATCAAAAGGAAAGACGAAACCACTTTAATAAAATGAACATACTTGGTTGATCTTTCTATTGCTATTCCCTGTCCTGTAAAAAGCTCACGTGGACCCAAGCAATTTTGGGTTCCTAAATCTGCTTGATTTTTTGCAGGTTATTCGTGACGATCAGTTCGACGACAAATGGTATATTGATAGTGGCTACTCGCGTCACATGATTGGGAGAAGGGAAGAACTGAGGGTGTTTAGAGCTCTAAAAGATGGTGGATGTGTCAAGTATGGAAATAACTCATATGGCACAATAAAAGGCTATGGAATGATCACGAACGGAGATTTTCCATTTGAAAGGTGGCCTACGTGGAAGGATTGCAACATAATCTCATAAGTGTCTCGCAATTGGTTGTAGGAACTGGCCTAAAGGTCTCATTTGATGATGAAGGATCCGAGATCATTGAAAAGAAAACAAAGACAATTTTGTTGAAGTCCCAGCGCAAAGGCGAAATGTATCCATTAAATCTGAACCCAATACGAGGGAGGCCTGCTATATGTCTTTTAACGAAAGCTCCTTCTGATGAAAGCTGGCTATGGCATCGGCGACTCTTGCACCTTAACTTCAAAGACATCAACAAGCTAGTTCTTAGTGATCATGTGCGAGGTCTGCTACTTCTAATGTTTGACAAGGAACATTTGTGCGCTGCATGCGAAATGGGAAAGCAAAGCTGGAAGAGTCATCCTACATGTGTTAAAACAAAGATCATCAAACCTCTTGAGCTTCTACACATCGATCTGTGTGGTACGTCGGCCATAGAAAGTATCGGTGGTAGTAAGTACATTCTTGTAATAATTGATGATTTTTTACGTTTCACCTGGGTTTTCTTTCTTAAACAGAAATCAGTGGCAACTCCAAAGCTCAAAAACTTTATAAAGCAAGTGGAGCTTCAACTGCGAAAGGTGGTTAGAAATGTCCGAATTGACAACAAGTTGGAATTCAAAAACCAAGAGTTTGAATATTTTCTTACTGAAAAGGGAGTGTCTCACAACTTATCTGCTCCCTGTACTCCACAACAAAATGGTGTAGTTGAACGACTAAATCGTTCGTTGTGTGAAGCGGCCCGAACCATACTCAGCTTTGCTTCTTTACCTATGTACTTCTGGTCTGATGCGATTGCAGCTGCCTGCTATACCCAGAACCGATCCTTTCTCAATAAGCGATTTTCTATCACACCATATGAAATTCTAAATAATTGCAATCCTAATGTTAAATTCTTTCATATCTTCGGTTCTAGGTGCTTTATCTTTAATTCTAAAGAGAACCAAAGCAAGTTCAATGTGAAGGCAGACGAAGGGATTTTTCTTGGATACTCTCTTACCTCCAAGGCATATAGGGTTCTGAATAAAAGATCAAAGATGATAGAAGAAACCTATTATGTCACTTTTGATGACAATTACATGAAGAAACTTCAATCCACCGAAAGTCCAATGGAGGAGATCTTTCCACAAACAGGTCACGTCATGACTCCTATGTCAAATTTGTTTGAAGAGTACATGCTGCTCTTTGATGAACCGGAGAATGCAACTCTATCTGAAGCGAAAGCCGCTGATAACAAGGTTGACAACCTAAAGAAGATAATCAATGAAGCTGCAAAAGCTATAGATAATGAACCTCAAGGTCCAAGCGAACCTCAAGGTCTAAGCGAACCTCAAGGTCCAAGCGAACCCACAAACGACCGCACCACATTCGAGGGGGAGGGTTCGTCCTTACCAAATCAATCTCATTTGCCTTTCTAGGGGGAGAAACACTAACTCCAAGGCTTAGGAAACACTAACTCGCTTGGTATGAAACACTAACTCGCTTTCTAAATTTGTCTAAATTCAAACAAGGTTCAGTTGACCCAACCTTCTTTCGCAAGAAAGAGGGTGAACACCTAATGATCGTTTAAATTTATGTCGATGACATCATCTTCGGTTCTACGAATCCTAGCTTAACGGTTGAATTCTAGAAGTTGATGGAGACTAAGTTTGAGATGAGCTTAATGGGTCCAATTAACTTTTTCCTTGGACTGAACATAAGACAGGGATCCAAAGGCATATTCATTAATCAGGAGGCTTACACAATGACTCTACTAGTGAAGTTCAGTATGATGGGAGATTCTAAAGTAAATGTTCCAATGACATTCAAAATAAAGTTAACACCATATCTGAGCTGCTGATATGACACTCTATCGTCAGATTATAGGGTCTCTTATGTATCTAACAACTAGTAGACTTGACATTATGTTTTATGTCTACTATCGTGCCAAGTTCCAAGCTAATACACATGAACCTCATATGGTGGCTGTGAAAAATATCATTAGGTATTTGAAGCGAACCTCGTCTCTCGGTCTTTGGTACCTAGTAAAAACTGGCTTCTTTGTTCAAGCATTCTCTGATGCTGATATGGGAGGATGTGGTCTAGACCGAAAGAGCACAACTGGCGGGTGTCAATTCCTTGACGGAAAACTCGTTAGCTGGCAATCCAAGAAACAAATGTATGTGTCTCTTTCTACGGCCGAAGCTGAATACATCGCCGCAACATCTTGCACTCCACAGGTTATATGGATTCAAAGTCAACTTAGGGACTATGGACTAAATATGAAGAAAATTCCCCTCTATTGTGACTCAGAAAGCGCTATTCAGATTTGTCACAACCCAGTGCAACACTCCAAAACGAAACATATAGCACTGAGGTACCATTTCATCAAGGATCACGTAGAAGATGGTAACATTGAAATCCACTTTGTTCGATCCGCTGATCAATCAGCTAACGTTTTCACGAAAGCCTTACCTGAAGAAAACTTTAATAAAATACTCCAAGGCTTAGGAATGATGGAAGCTGAATCAGTACCAAAACCAATTTCGCCTCATTAAAAGTAGGCAAGCGAATTAGAGCGAACGCTCGGTCTATTTCGGTTCCCAATTTTTCGGGAACCGAAATGAACCGAACGCTCGGTCCAGTTCGCTTCATCACTCCAAAGGTGAAGTTTCGGTTGTATAATTTTTGTATACTATGTATGTCTTTTCTCAATTAATTTTATGTTTTTCTTTTCTTTTTCATAAAATCCAAAATTCTTTTCTTTTCTGTTTTTATTTCTTTTCAGAAAATTCATAAAATCCAAAAATATATATATATTTTTTCTTTTTTTATTGTTAGTTTTTAGAAAAATCAAATTGATCAAAAATATTTTATTTTGTGTTTAGTTTTATTCGTTCTTCTTTTTCACAAATAAAATCAAAATACCAAAAATATCACATTGAAAGGACTCATGGACAACTTCCAATGGTGGAGCTGGGGCAGGTATAACTCTCTCTATCATTGTATTAGCTAAGTGTCCCTAGAAGCATGCTGCTGCATGTTGACCGAAGCCTTAAAGACTTCAAGTGAAGCTTTAATGATTCGGTATATACAAATTGATTCTTCCAATCAGGCTAATAAAATCACTTAAATCACGAGCTACCTTACTCTTCCCATATATAGTCAAGAGTTAACTGCTTGGTCACTTTCGCATAGCAGAGGTACTTTCGGTTCTTTAACCACCTCAACTCCTTTCTCCATCATATTTCATTTCACACTTGTAACCCTTGAGACTCTCAAAATTTACCACTGAGGTTTACGGTTACACAACATATGTGTTAATGATCTTAGTTTTGTTTCACCACGTGCTAAGTGAAACCCAAAATCCAACACCTACAATGAATTGACGGTGAACAATCAAACGTTCCAGTTTTCACCCAAGTATTCACAAAACCAATTGAGTGGGTGTAACGTCCCAAAATTTCAGACTAAAAATTTCTTTTAATAAAACATTACTTTAAGCAAATTCATCATTTCAAACATAAACAGAGTATTAGTTTCCAAAATACATGTTCGTTATCAGAGTAAACATTCCCAGGCTGTCTAAACTATGGTGTGTGCCATGCGATCACCCCGAGCTCTTCCCTCTGCTACCGGAAGTACCTGAAACCAAAACTGAAAACCGTAAGCACGAAGCTTAGTGAGTTCCCCACCCTACCACATACCATGCAAGCATATAACATACAACATTCAGCTAGGAGTTATGGGCCTCGCCCACACTCGTGAAGATACGGGCCCTGCCCACACTTCGCTAGCCGGGAGATACGGGCCTCGCCCACACTCGTGAAGATACAGGCCCTGCCCACACTTCGCTAGCCGAGAGATACGGGCCTCACCCACACTCTACTATCTGGGAGATACGGGCCTAGCCCACACTCCACTCTCGGAGAGATACGGGCCTTGCCCACACTTAACCGCTAACTCATAATATACAAGTATATACAATCATATACTAATCAGCTAGGAGATACGAGCCTCGCCCACACTCATGGAGGTACGGGCCTCGCCCACACTCCGCTATCTTTGAGATACGGGCCTTGCCCACACTCAGCTACTATCACAAATATCATAACATAACATATTATCAGACATATCTGGGGTGTCCGATCTACCCTTCGGTCCTAACGACCGAACTTGGGGACTATTCCCCCTCCTACTACCACTATCACATATAACATAACTTGCCAACATATAAACATATCATCACATGCTGTCAGATGTTTCTGGGGCGTCTGACTACCCTCCGGTCCTAACAACCGAACTCTACTGATGAGTCATGGAACCCCATCCATGCTCCTACTGATAGTGAGATACGGGCCCAGCCCACACTCACTCTTTCTCTAACTTGGGCCTCGCTCCCGAACTGCTGCTAATGAGGTGCGGAACACCATCCACACTCTGCAATTGGTGAGACACAGGACCTCGCCCACACTCACCTCCCTACAAGGCACATACAAGTATCACGCAGACAACAAGTATAAACTATCACATAACCATTCCTTGGGCACCCGCCCTCTGTCATTGGACCTCATCCCGAATATCATACTAGCATACTGTGCCTAGGGCTAATCCCCGGGTCTTCTACTCATAACTACATGGGCCCACATTGTGGCCGTAGACCCATTCATACAAAGGGAAACTCACCTGCACTGGCTGAATTGGCTGATGAGCCCACTAGCTGCTGCCCGACAACTCTCTGAACTCCTGCTCCACTCGCTCCCCGAGTTACCAATGTCAATGCAACACTGAGTCTAACTGACCCCCGAAAGACAATCAAATCAACTCTGGTCAAGGTCAAAGTCCTGGTCAAAGTCAACCTTCCAGGTCAACCCTACTCGCCGAGTCACCTTATTGACTCGCCGAGTTTATATGTTATGAGTCCTTCTATTCGCAACTCGACTCGCCGAGTCAGTCCATGACTCGCCGAGTCTACCGATTTCCGAGTCCTGACCTGTCCAACTCACCGAGTCTCCATTCGACTCACTGATTCGAGTCTCAACTCGAAGGGTTTGGGGTTTTCGCGACCTGACTCGCCGAGTCCAAGAACAGAGTCGCCGAGTCCAAGACAACCTTCAATAGACTTGCCGAGTTGTTCATCTAACTCGCCGAGTTCCTGACCAACTTCATCTGACTCGACGAGCTGTTCATCCCACTCGTCGAGTTTCTCCAAATCTTCATGCTACTCCCCGAGTCCACTCAAAGGACTCACCGAGTCCATTCAGATCTCCATACATGCAGAGGACTTTTGAGTCATGCATGGACTCCAAACTGTAGATCTACCCTTCCCAAGCCCATTCCTCACGTAAAGTTGCAAACTTTACGTGTAGAGAAGGAGATCTAGGCAAAATACACCACAAACTAGGGTTTAAGGCAAGGAGGCTCCATAATCAACTCAAGGGCTGCTACTTTATGCTTCTCAAGACCATAATATGCTTAGATCTGAAGTAGCAACTTCAGATCTGGCTTCTAACTCAAAATAATAACATTATGGCTAAAAAGCCCCAACAACCACACATAGATCTAGGTGCAAAAAGGGTCCAGGAACTAGTTTATTACCTCCAAATGCTTAGAATGAACTCACAATCCCAGATCTATGGTCCCTTCTTGCTCCTCCAAGTTCCTTCTTCCTTCTCCAAGCTTTAATGCACCTTCCAAGGCAACAAATGGCTCAAATAGAGGATATGGCGGCTAGGGTTTAATGTTCTGGGTGAAAGAGGCAGTAAAGGAACCCTAGGGGAGAGAATGAGGTGCTTAAATAGGCTCCAAGTCCCAAATTTAGGGTTTTCCTTGCACAGACCAGACTCGCCGAGTCCACTTGGCCGACTCGCCGAGTTGGTCACTTACACCTCGACCCGGATCCCGCTCGGACTCGCCGAGTCCCTCCTTGGACTCGCCGAGTCGACCCCTAAACTTAGGGTTTTCTTTCCTTTCTTGGTCTTCAAAACTTTGGGTGTTACAGTGGGAGGCACCAAGAAATCTATTTTTATTTTTGAGCAATATTTATGAAATTGTCTAATACCAAGACTTTTCTACCCAAGAGATCCAGTTTAATTTTGTTTTTGAGATTTCTATTACATCACCAAGTCATTGAAAAATGTTCGAACCTACTTGTTTTATAGACCACATTGGTCTCACAAGTACTTCATCTCACTTTTGGTCTTATATCAAGCTCCGTAATGAGATTGAAGCGCAAGCCACGCTAATAGCCTTATCCTAAAAAGATGCCTTTCAATGCTTCTTAATAAGCATCTGATCGTATTTTAACGGGAAACCACACAGACACTTCTAAGTCTCTCTTGACTTTGAAGGAAGAGATTCGTGCCCGGGATCTATTGTTTCGTGTCTTAATTAGCATCACTTATATCCCACAGATAATTTGTTTTATTTCTTTTCCTTTGGCAGACTCTTGCTCGGAGATCTTTATGATTTTCCACAAATCTTGATCATGATACTTATGGCTATTTCTCAGATCTATGGTTTTGGTTCTGTAACACCTCGTTTATTTATTAGATAAATAAATAAATTAATGAACGAAGGTAGCCCTAAAATCAATAATTGTATAACAAAGGATGGTCTCGAAGAGATAATTAGCATAATTTAGAAGTTGAGGGTTAAAAGTGGAAGTTCTGGACTCAATTATAATTATTTATGAAGACAGGGGGCTCCGTGGTAATTATTTGGATTTAATTTGAAAGAAAAAGAGAAGGGAAGACTAATTATGTCATAATTGAAAGATGGGGGTTAAAAAGGTAAATTTTGGATTACTTTTGTAAAGATTTTAGAAGATGGGGGCTGTTTAGTAAAATCCGGACTTAGTTTGCAAAGGAATTCAAGGGGCAGGGTTTAAAGGGGTAAATATGGGGCCTATTTCGAAAATAATTATGAAGGGAGGGGCCATAACTGTCATTATGGCGATAAGTTTCATGGAGGCGGGTATAAAACCCTTGTGTTACCCTAACCCTACAGACCATTTATGCAGCTACCACCTTCACCTTATGTCTCCCATCTCCGACGCCACTTCCTTCTCATTCTCCCCAGCCGTCGCCGTTAAAACCCAAGACCACCGCCGCTTAAGCCTCAAACCTCCGAACCCGACCACCTTGCCTCCTCCTACTGCCTGGAGGTCCATTGACGACTAAGTCGGAGCAAGGAATGTCAACGAGAGGGTTGTGGATCTCTTCAGCCGCCGCCCAGCCGGGTTCGTCCGTCGCTGCTACCTTTACCTTATGCCTCCCATTAGTCGTTGTTGCCGCTTTCTTGCGTCTCTACTGTTCGGTGAACGCTACCAGGCGGGTGGCTGCCTTCATGAAGCAGTTGTTGCTACTGACACTGCCATCCGAGAGCCTTGCTGTCGCTGCCGTGGGACACCAAGGGGTAGCTGTAGTTGCTTACAAGATTATAGTGTGGATCGGGAATCTGTCATCTAGCAGCTATGGTTTTGTCAGAAGGACTTCAGCAGTGTGAGATGAGTCATCTTCCAGTAGGAACGGGTCTAAGGCCACAATGCCGACCCGTTTAAGTAGTTGTAGTATATCGGGGTAAGCCCGATGTAGTTTATATGTTTCCGGACTTTGGTCCGATGCTGGGGCAAGCTCGATGTATGTTAATTTACATGTTGTATGTTATGTGTTCCAGGGTAAGCCCGATGCCGGGGCAAGCCTGATGTATGTTAGTTATTATGCCATGTGTTATGTGTTCCGGGGAAAGCCTGATGTATGCTAGTTTATATGTTATATGTTATATGTTTCGGGCTTTGGTCCGATGCCGGGGCAAGCCCAATGCAGATTATGTGATTATGTTATGTGTGATATATGCTATGTTGTGTATGTGCCGGGGCAAGCCCGATGCTGGGGTGAGCCCGATGCTCGATACGGTCGATGCCGGGGTGAGCCCGATGCCGGGCAGGAGTCCGATGCCAGGTAAGCCGATGTCGGGATTCGTCCCGATGCAGTTGGGAGTAGTCCCAAAGTTATATTTATGTTATGTGTTTATGTTATATGCATTGTGGATATGTTTATATGTGTACCAGATTACGGTCCGATGCCCGGCAGGGCCCGATGCAATGGGATAGGCCCAATTTATGTGATTAGTATGGTATGTGGTAGTGTGGGGAGACTCACTAAGCTTCATGCTTACAGTTTTCAGTTTTGGTTTCCGGTACTTCCGATAGCGGAGGGAAGAGGTCGGGGTGATCGCATGACACAAGCACCAAAGGAGTTTTAGCCTGGGATGTTTACTCTGATAAAATAAAATAATGTTTTAGACATGATACTATGAAGTGATATGTTTTGAATGAATGGTTGGCACTTGTGGTTTTATTATTAAATTAAAAACGAAATTTTTGGTCATGATTTTTGGGTCGTTATAGGTTCAATATGTTACACTGTGTTTGGGAGCGAAGGCACTTCAATACCAAAGAAAGCGAAAGGATGAGTTCACATTTCAAATGGAATTTGAACCGTTTTAACATCAAAGAGGTGATTCAGAGTAACAGTTGTGAAATCACGCTTTTCAGGCATCACGTCAGAGGATTGTACAATCGTCATTCCAGATTTTTCTCTCTCATGGTAATCGTATAAAGGGATTTCTCACTTCACTTTTACATCTTTAACACTTACAAAATTCTCTCGAGCATTAAATGGCGATTTCTCTCCACTGTTCATCTTTTTCTCTTCAAGCTTCATCAATGACAGACTCATCATCCCTTCATGAACAAAGCGCACAGTCCTCGCTTCTTACCATCATGCTAAATCCAGAACTGATCATCGAACTTTCTCCTTTCCAGTATGATCCCTACATGCTTCAAGTGGTTGAATGCCTGAAATATTCACCACTTGTGATTGCTCTCACCATGGTGGAATCGGTCCCGATGTCACTTCTTTCTCAAGTCTACTCAACAATGCTATACGATAAAGCCAAGGAGCGGATTTTCTTTGAGATCTAAAACCATAAGACTTCGATTTCAAAAGCTAGGTTTTGTTCGTTGCTAGCGCTTGTCTTCAATGACTCCATGATCAACCCAGATTCGATCACTACGACTCAGCTATTCACCATGTTTTATGATATGGGGTACACCGAAGTTCTTACCATAGTGACGAAATTCAAGAAGTCATGCCTTCCTCCACAATGAAATGGTCTTTTTACTCTCCTTTTCAAGGGTTCATCGGAGAGGTTTGCAGGGTCTGATGGGGGCAAGAAAAGCATTCATGACTCTTCTTTACGGTCTTTACCATGGAGTCAACATGGACTATGGGTCTATTCTTTGGACTCAACTAGTACAAAGCCTCAACTCAGTTTCTCGTTATTCTGAAATCTCTTGCGGCAGGTTTTGGACCTTAGTCACTCAATGGGCAATGGAGAAATTCAACATTCCAACAATCGTAGATTATTTGATGTCATCTATAGCCACTTTTCACATGATAAAGATTATTGTGGACGATCCATCCAAATTTCTGTTCATCGGTTCAGTTCCCGAATCTATGTTCAAGTGTGTTTATGGGGAAAGCAAGCTTATGAATGAATATAAGAAGCTTCCTCTTATGGGACCGAGGCAAATCACCCCTGAAACGCAACGTTCGTTGGATACCGCTGATAAACCAGTGAAACGGGGGAAGAAGTTTGAGTGAAAAAGCAAGAAGGAAGGACCCTCATCTAAAGTTGCTACACCTAAAAAGCGAAAATCAGAACAAGCAGCTCCTTCTGCTCCTAAGAAGCAAAAGATCAAGAAGAAGGCACACAAGCCAAAGGTTCCATCTTCAAGTGATTCAGACTATGTTCCTTCTGATCAACAACCCGAACTAGAGTCAAGCGATAATGAAGATTCTCAACATGAGAGTTCACGCCGAGGAGCTTTGCCTTCACCTTCACCGACTCGTCAAGGTAACTGAAACTCACCCCCTTCCTCTCCTACTCACTCTGTTCCTATCACCATTGCTCCATGCCCACCTCCCATCTTCTCTTCAACGACCACTTCTATTCCAATACCAACCCCTTTATTCACTGAAATTACCATCACTACTATACCAATTACATACGAACCTCAAGTTTGTGTCAACGTATCTGATACGGGGGTTCCTGCTTCAGGAACCGAACCACCCGTTACTTTTGAACCTCTTTCACCACCCAACTCAAACGAATCTGACACTGTTCTCGGTGGAGAGGATATTCAGTTTGATTCCTTCTATTATAGCCCCTACAGAGTTTAGTGCGATGATGATTTTGAAGCTCCTGTAACGAAACGACATTTTAGGGATCTCAATGAAAAGCTCGATAAGTTGCTTTCTTCTTCCTCTTCCGCTCCAAGCGAGACTTACTTAGAGGCTGCTATCAAGGCTATGTTTGCAACCTTTGTCAAGGAACATGACTCATCTATTTCCAACGTTGCCAAAGTCGTTGAAGCTGCCACCTCCTCTTGCCAGAAAGCAGCAATTGCTGTTGAAGAATCCACAAAAGATTGCAAGAAAGTGATCGAAAATGTCAAAAAACTAATTTTTAATGCTAATATTTTTCTAGATTCTCTTCAGGCTACTACTCAAGAGAATGCTCAAACAGTTAATGCCTCGGTTGACAAGCTAACCAACTCGCTTCAAGATGAGAAGAAACACTTTGAAGAAGCACGCCAAAGCATCAAGTCTGACTACTCTGGGCTTCAAACTTCAATCCATGTCCGTCTTGATAAACTCTATGCTGATCTTGCCTTGGAAAAAAAGTTATGGATGAACTTTCCCTCAAAGACACGAAGGTTAAGACTCTAGCCTTGAAGCTCACTCAGACGCAAAAGGAAAACGATGACCTCTAGTCAGAGAGAGTCGTTATCAAAAGCTGTATTGGTGATGTGCATTTTCTTCTCTCCAATATCCTGGAAGCTCATGATTCGGTCCTTACTAGTATCGTTTGACGACACTTGGCTGAGAAGCTGAGACCAGCTCTTGACATACTGAGCCGTATTGAAGGTGTTCCGGAGACTGTTGTCCCTCCGAAACAAGGGGGAGATGCAAGTCAGGGTCAACCACAACAACCTCCAACAAGAAAACCCATTTCACAACCGAAAGTCACTACTGAACCGAAGGGTAATGAAGCTTCGGGTTCTAGTGTGAGGGAAAAAGGCAAGAAGATAATCGGTGATGATGATGAGGAAGAAACCGAAGAAAATGCTCCCAAAACCGAAGAAAATTCTCTCAAAATAAAGCAAAATGACCGAGAGCTTGAAGAAAAGCTTCGCATAAAAGAAGAAGTAGTAGAGAGTGAAAGAAAAGCGAATGATGCATTGGAACATAGAAAATCTCTATTTCCTATGTGGTCATTGGAGAAAATTTTAAAAGAAGCAATTGAGTCTCCCAACACTCATTGGCTTGAACCAGTCCTCTCGTTTGATCGTGAGAATTCCAAAGACTCTCAGTTCGACATGCCGATCACCCGAAATGCGTTCGTATTTCATTGCTTTGAGCCAGCAGTTGTTGTACCCTCTCCTGACCCGAAGGTTGATCGAGAATTAATTGACTACTTTCTCACATTCTCTCAACCACAATACTTGACGTGGAGCGCACAAAAGATCACAACGGTCAAAGTATTGAAACCAACTTCGGTAGGGAATTTTATAAATGTGAAGTTCAAAGTGACCCGAGGCTCTAACAACTCGGTTCATATGATTTCTCTTGCTGATTTGCCAAACTTTAACCCACATGACCGGATCCTCCTGAAAAATATTTTGCTGACTGATCAACAATAGTACGAGCCTATCATCGATCACATCAAGCGAATGTTGGTGTGCTGCATTCTTGAAGTTCCCAAGATGGATCAAGAGATTGCCTCTGCCTTAAGTAAGAGGCCTACAATCAAACCAATTGGGAAGGAAAGCGACATTAACATGATGCGGATAGGTAAGATCGACCCGAAGTATCACACTGTCATGTTCACCAGAGCCGAAGGCCAAAAGTGCTTGTTCGCTCTTGATGACAAACAACTGTTTTCCACCACTTGTCTAGAGCACATTCTTGACATCATTTATAGGTGTAATCTAAATAGTGAAGCTGATAAGAAGATTTTTTCGGATATGCTTCGGTGGTATATAGACTTTCATCAACCTCTTCTTGCCATCATATCGAAGCTGTTCAAGACTATGAAGAAATCCACCCTCACTCAACCGAAGAGATCTCTCGCCTCAATTGACGCAAAAGGGGAGATTGTTGAGTCTAGGAGTTGTGTCATTGGGCTTTTGTATTCGGTCCAATATATCAAGGTTTGGGTCTGTCCAGCCGTGTTTTTGTTATTAGGGTTTAGTGTTTATGGTGCATGCATGCATTGTCATTAGTACGCTTCTTGATTATTATCTCTTTCATTGCACTGTAACCCTAGCACACCTCTACAGTAGAAGTTCTTAGTCGAACTCTTCCGAGGTGTTGCAGATTTAATCATTCAACACTTGTTTGATTCATTGTGTGTACATACTTTTAATTACTTTCTGATTTACTTGCTAAGAATCTAAACGATCTTAATAGAGTTTTCAACTCATCAAGTATGATTATTGTCATCGTTACTCCAATGAGTGAATCCACTGCATTCTCAAGAGGTAGTTAATTCCCGAACTTTTTTTTGACATATATTTAGATTAATGATTAGAGTTGGAATAGAGATTATGGATGATATTTTGAAGGCCATGGATTTTGTGTTAATTTGGGATTGTTATGATATTACATTGATATAACCTCTCTCTTTTGAAAACCTAAACTTATTTTGAACTATGATCCCGTGTGTTTTTTTCGAAAATGTAACTCTATTATTCTTTTACAAAAAATCATATTATTTTAAAAGGTATTTTAAATCCACCCTAACGAGGAGTGCTTCATAAACCATACTTATGACATGTTTTCTTTAATAACCATTATAATATATGAGAGGTATAATCACTTGTGTCTCCTAATTGGTTCAACCTTCAATCCAAACCTCTCCCTTAATCGACTAAATTGCATAAACGACCCTCTTATTTATCTTTATGTTTGAGTTTTTCATGAATTTGTTTATGGTGTCAAACATATAATATCTTTGGATCAGGTTTTAGAATAAGTTACTTTACAATTGGTCAATCACGCCTTTCATATCTTATATCATTTTCTACCCATCTCCTTTCCAATCATATAACTTTTCTTTCATGACCATCATTTACTATGTTCTTAATTATTTGTGTCGATAATTACAATCATCTTCATATTCTTGTTCCTATTCCACATTCCTTAGTTGTAGATTTCATAATAATATTCTATCAAGGAACAACATTTAGAGAAAAACTCTTACATTTTGTTTATATGTAGAAAAACCCTTACGTTTTTGTAACACCAGCGAAATTAGGGTAAAAAATTTAACTTTTATAAAACAATAATTGGGATATACCAAGTGGTATATATCGTAACGAGGTTTCCAAAAATATAAAGGACACTAAAATCCGAGTTATAACAAAGAACTTATGACCAATCGAAGATCCACGACAATACCGGTAAAACACTGTTAAGCCTATAATGCGTAATCCCGATAAAATACTTTTTAGCCTTAGGTATCTAAATGAAAGTCATAGATATCATTAAACCGTGAACATACATAAAAAGAACGCCCAAATCTAACTTCGTATAAGGAAGTTATGATTTTTTGAAGTTTCTGACCTAGCAGTAGACAGCTAAAAACTCGAAATAGAGATCGAGCGGTCTTTAGCCGACACAACCTAAATGAAAGTTGAAGACCCCGACAATAGCAGTACAACAAACTTTTCCAGGCCCGGCCTGTTAAAAATAATATAAAAAAAATAAATTCAAAATTAGCCGATAGAGTCTAAACGATAGTTGTAGAGCCTTTTCTTAGCTACGCGTGGATATAAAGAACGTCGAAAACGGAGCTTGTATGCAAAAGATATGATTTTTTGAAGTTCGGGACACGAATTTCGACGCTGTGTCAGAATTGTTAGTGTTCACGACGTGAACATTCTGACTGATGCATTTCAGAGCCACTTGACAAATGATGCATGCCATGAAGAATTTGGGAAAAACTCACGACGTGAATTGGTAAAACTCACGACGTGAACTTCGATTTTTAGCCTATATATAGAAATCAAAGCCTTTCGAGTTTGGCTACTCATTCCTGACCTCTCTCCTACTTCTACTCTCTGTTAAGCCCCTCAAAACCACCCCGAAGCCCCCGGTAACACTTGGAACACGAAACAAGGCCCGACGCCCCAAATTTCCTGAGACACTGATTCTCTCAAGTCGAAGTACTGCCTGCGTGAAGCCCCGGGTTTTATACTCAAGCTCTGAAGGAAGTTCTATACTCCCAAGATCCCCGAGAATCCCGAGATTTTAACTCTCTCTAGTCGAAGTTCTGCTCGATTCTTCTCTTGACTACTTCCAAACAACCACTTCAATCAAGTGAGTTCATACCCCTACAAACACACTTTAAATATGTTTTCAACCGCTTCTAAACAATTTCAAGGGGGGGGGGGATGAAAGTAAACACACGGATAAAATCGTGTGAAACATCGATCTTTTGCTACACTTTTCATACTGTTGTTTTAACTACCATATGAAGTTGTTATCATGCAAAACACCTCACAACACAACTTTACCCTCTTGGGATACAATATGTTCTATAAATAGAAATATGTTTTATTTATACGTTTTCATACTACATCATATCAAGGGTAACCATTTTCAACTATAACATGATGCTTTTACAAGAAAACTCAACTCATCATCACACCTTTGTAACACGGTAGAAGAGGAAATTGTCACACCCCCAAACCAGAACGGCGGAAACGCTCAGGGGCGGACGACTTCATGTGGTAGCATAACAAATGAATACATAGTAAAGAAAGCAATACAACCATCATATATATAATTGAAAGTTTACATTGTTAAAAGGTACATGTTCAAAACCAATTACAATATGATGCCAAAATATGAATTTAAGCTGACAACGCAGCGTCCTTTCTTCAAAAGCTGTTTGTTACCTGTAATTACTGAATCCCTGGGACATACAAGTAATTTTGAAAGAGTAGATCAGCCTTTTAAGCTGGTGAGTTTCATAAGTATTAAATGACAATGTTTGTATGAAATGAAATATTTTGTTTTTGTTTGTTTGTTCCTAGAAAATCCCATATTTTCTACTAGCATAAATGTAGCCTTCTATCAAGACTAATGTTTGTTTCTAGAAAATGTATGTACGTATAAAATATCCAATATGTTCGAAAAACCTCGTAAATCAATGTATTTTTAATACCCCATGTGAGTTTTATAACCATGCTATTGACTCGGATTGCCCATACACAACGTTCTTCAGGTGTTGGAATGTTCTGACGTTTGTCACCCCAAATGGTGGACTGTAGCTAACAGTTAGGGCGCGGGGTTGTCAAGCCCGTATAGATCTATACACAAACACCAGGCTCCCCCTCCAAGGGATTCTGGTATATAATATAGGTCTTGAAATGTGTACTCGAACGTACGTGAAGTTAATGTCTCACAAAACTTAGTATAAAAACAGATTCACGAGTTAAAATGTTCATTTGTTCTTGTATGTGAAAGTGACTTCTTGAAAATAGTGTTTCTAGTATGTAAGAGTTAGTAATGTTCTCGTAAAACTATACCTATTATAGTTTTCTAAAAGTGTGTCTCGTTTGTTTAGAAATCCCTAGAAAATGAATCACTTGCTGTGAAAGTATAAATTTTCATAGTGTCTAAGTTGGACACATATACATGCAATCTAAGCAGAGTGTTTAATTTATACATATATAACAACATTTTTCATTTGAAAAGAGATAATGTTATCGTGATATATTTTACATACGAAAGTTCCCTATAAAGTTTATAAATCACATATGATTCTGTTGAATAAAAGTGTATAATAAAACTTTATATAACACACGATAATAATCGTGTGTTTTACTTGTATTCCCCCCCCTTTGAAAGCATATAAAAGCATTGAGAGAATATTTAAAATGTTAATTAAGGGGTATGAACTCACTTGAAAGATCGAAGAAAGGCGAGATGAAAACCGGGCAGAATTTCTTCTCGGGAAAGTGGATTTTCTTGGGATTCTCGGGAATCTCGGGAGTACAAACGACCTTCGGGACTTGAGCAAAGTGACCGGGGCTTCAGGTTAGCACGGGCACGGAAAACGAGGCAACAACGCAAGAGAAATGAGAGAGAATGACCCTTTTCTTCGGAACCCTCGCATCCCTTTTATAGGGGGTGGGAACCGCCTCGGTACGCTGGGCGTACGCGCGCGTCACGCATGAGCGCATCCTCGACTGCTTCGGACTCCAGATGGGACGGGGCATAGCCTCGCATAAGGCGAGACGTGGACGATCCGAGGCCTAGGCCTTGAGTACGCTGGGCGTAACTCGGCCCTATCTGATGACTCGCCTTCAGATAGTACCAAGGTTAAATAATAAAATTTATATTTTATTTATTTAATAAACTTCTAAAATTCATATCTTCTTCATACGAACTCCGTTTTTGATATTCTTTATATCCACGCGTAGGTGAGACTACGCTCTACAACTTTCGTTTAGATTCCATCGGCAAATTTTGAAATTATTTATATTATTTATTTTTAAAAGTTCGCGTTAAGAAAATTTCGTTAGAAATTCATAACTTCTTTATCTGACGTCTGTTTTTGCCAGACTTTTTATCGCTGAAATACCATTGTCGAGACCTTCGATTCTCGTTTAGGTCATTCCGGCCAAAAGCCGCTCGATCTCCGATTCGAGTTTTTAGCTGTCTGTCGCTAAGCCGAACTTGGAAAAATCATAACTTGAACATACGAAGTCGGATTTGGGCGTTCTTTTTACGTACGATCACGGTTTAATGACATCAAACATAGTAGGTATTTAAATAGAAACTTTTTGGACATTTTATTTTCGAAGTTAATTTCATTATCACAAAAGTGGTTACAATACTTGACTTTTTAGTTCATTACATAGAGTTGAAATATCGGGTTGTCACATCATCCCCCCGTTAGAGGGAATTTCGTCCCGAAATTTAAAGTAGTAAAGATACTAGTGAATCAGAGAAAAAGATGAGGGTACTTTTGTTTCATCTGATCTTCGCGTTCCCATGTGAATTCAGGTCCTCGCTTGGCGTTCCAACAAACCTTCACGATGGGTATGCGACTTTGTTTCGTTTGTTTGACCTCTCGGTCCATGATTTCTACCGGTTCTTCCACAAAGTTGAGGCTCTCGTTGATCTCGATCTCGTCGAGTGGAATAACAAGAGTCTCATCGGACATACACTTTTTCAAGTTCGAGACATGGAAGGTTGGATGTATGTTACTAAGTTCACGCGGTAGATTAAGCTTGTAAGCCACAGGGCCGATTCTGGCAAGAATCTCGAAAGGCCCTACGTATCTTGGATTTAGTTTCCCACGCTTTCCAAAGCGTATTAAGCCCTTCCACGGTGAGACCTTCAATAAAACGTGGTCTCCTACCTGGAATTCCAAAGGTTTCCTCCTTTGGTCAGCGTAACTTTTTTGTCGGTCTCTAGAGGCTTTCAACCGTTCACGAATTTGAACGATCTTCTCTTTCATTTCTCGTATGATTTCCGGACCGGTGAGAGTGCTTTCAGGAACTCGTCCTTTAGCTAACTGGGTGTCGCCAACTTCAGTCCAGCACAAAGGGGACCTGCACTTTCGACCATAGAGGGCTTCAAACGAAGCAACCTTTATGCTTGTATGATAACTATTGTTGTATGAAAATTCGACAAGGGGTAAATGGATATCCCATGCCTTTCCAAAGTCAATCACACAGGCTCTCAGCATATCTTCCAAAGTTTGTATTGTTCTCTCACTTTGCCCGTCTGTTTGTGGGTGGTAGGCTGTACTCATATCTAGCCTAGTCCCCAGGGAACTTTGTAGTGACTGCCAGAATCTTGAAGTGAATCTACTATCTCTATCGGAGATAATGGATATCGGAACACCATGCAGTCGCACTATTTCCCTTAAATAAGTTCTTGTAAGATTTTCCATCTTGTCAGTCTCCTTGATTGGTAGGAAATGCGCGGATTTGGTCAATCTGTCGACAATGACCCATATGGTATCGACTCCACCCGTCGTCTTGGGCAACTTGGTTACGAAGTCCATAGTAATCCGTTCCCATTTCCATTCCGGTATCTCCGGCTGTTGCAGTAATCCCGACAGTTTCTGATACTCGACCTTAACCTTAGCGCAAGTAAGGCATTTACTTATGAAGGTAGCAATTTCGGCTTTCATGTTAGGCCACCAGTACAGTTTCTTAAGATCCAGATACATTTTATCTGAACCTGGGTGAATGGAATATCTCGTGTTGTGTGCTTCGGTCATGACTACGTCTCTGAAACCACCATGTTTCGGTGTCCAGATTCGATCCATGAGATAATACGCTCCGCCACCCTTGATTTCTAGATTCTTTTCCATTCCTCTCATGGATTCACCTGTCACATTTTCAGGTTGTAATGCTTCCAATTGAGCCTCCTTAATTTGTGTGGATAAGTGGGAATGGATAGTCATAGTCAGAGATTTGACTCTCCGCCCAGTGTATTCTTTTCGACTGAGGGCGTCAGCTACCACGTTGGCCTTACCAGGATGATAACGAATTTCGCATTCGTAGTCATTGAGTAACTCGACCCATCGTCGTTGTCTCATGTTGAGCTCCTTCTGATAAAATATGTGTTGAAGGCTCTTGTGATCGGTGAAAATAGTACTCTTTGTTCCGTACAAGTAGTGTCTCCAGATCTTCAGAGCAAATACCACTGCTCCTAACTCAAGATCGTGTGTCGTATAGTTCACTTCGTGTGTCTTAAGCTGTCGGGAGGCATAAGCAATAACCTGTTGGATTAGTGTCTAAGTCCACAACTATTTTGGTATATACTTGACCCGATGGTGCATGGTCCTTTTGGGTTGCCTTCACCAAAGCAACTTGATTGGAGAAATAAATAAAGAGAGAGAGGTTATTATGATTTATTAATATGTTATAAGGATAATATATTAAAGGAGAAATCATATTTGTTTAATTAATATTGGTCAATAATTAATTAAGAATTAATTTTGTGATCAAGTGTAATTAATTAAACTAGAGGGGCTGAATTGTAATTATGTGATAGTTACAAAATAAGGTAAGGATTATCTTATATATGGTGAACGAATTTGAGGTGTAAATCCCTTAGAATTTGACTAGGATAAGGATTTCTAGGACTTATCTTATGGTTGCTTGGTGGACAAGCAACTAGATAAGGATAAGGACTAAAACCCTAATCTTTACACCTATATAAACCCCCTAAGGCTTGTGAATTCGTCCATCCCTTCCCAAGAAGTCTTATGGACGAATTCTAACCTCCCTCCTCTCTCTTTATACCTTCTCCACTTGCTTATGGTGTTTGTAAGCCATTAGAGGAGTGACACTTGTGACACTCTGCTTTCCAAGGTCAATTCAAGGAGGAATTGGATTGTTATTGCTACATAACAATCAAGTATGTACAATAGAGAAACCTAGATCCAAGCTTTAGGGTTTGTATGAGCACATAGGATGTCTTATGACCAAAACCCATCAGTGGTATCAGAGCCATGATTGGTTTCTATTGTATTGATGCTTGATGTAACTGAAAATCGTGTTTTGGCCTCACTGTTCGACCTGACTCGGCGAGTCACTCTTGGACTCGGCGAGTCAGCCCTACTCAGCGAGTTCCAGAGGGTGACTCTGCGAGTCGGTGCGTCAGACAGTGCTTATCTCGGGATTTCTTGTTGTTTTTGCATTGGGATAATTACCTTATCATGTTAGATTAATATTAATCCGATTATATGATATATTTGACTATAATTTTAATCTAATTGAAAATATTTATCAATTAATAGGATAATTGTTTCCTTATAAGATAATTGATTAATTATTTTAAGTAAATTGATAAATTATTTTGCAAGAAATCATCAAATATGGATAATTATGTGATTAAATGTTAATTTGAATTATTTGTTATTTGATCCTTGTTGTTGTGAAAAGTTTCATATTTGGCCCTTTAGGTTTTATAGTTTAAATTTGAACCCCAAAAGTTTTGTTGTTTTGAAATTTAAATAGTTGAAACCCTAATGTTTTGAAAAAGGTTTCAAAACTTGCCCTCAAGTTTTGGAATTTAAATTTTGATTAAATAGTTTAATTTTGATGCATATTTAAATTCTAAACCCTTATGGTTTGAAATGTTTCAAAACTTGCCCTCAAGTTTTTGGAATTTAAAGGTTGATTAAAAGTTTAATTAGAAATGTTAAATTCTAAAACTCTAGTATTGTTTTGAAAAAGTTCAAATCACACCCTTATGGTTTTATTAATTAATTAAGGTGTATAATTAAAAGAGGTTTAATAAATCCATAAAAGTTTAGGTTAACCATTTAAAGAATTAAAAGTGTAATTGTTAAAGTTAACCACATAGTATTTTAAAAGTTATAAAATACACTCTATACTATATATAACATTAAAAGTCTAACATTATATATATGTATAACTAAAAGTCAGTCTTACCGTTAGTAGGCCTCATTCACGAAGCTGGTCTACAAGGGGTGTTTAAGGAAATTGCCTATAAAATGGCGATTGAATGGGTATCCACTCTTACCCACCGCACTCTTGACTAGTGGAGAGTCGTTAGCCGAACGGGTAGGATAGGACGAAACCTTCCTTTATAAGTATAATGAAGTATAAAAGTAACTAAATGTTTTCATATAATTCCCAATCTTAGTTACTTAGGCAAAAGTGAATTGATGCAATTCCATGAAATTACACTTTGTGCCCTTGCGAAGACGTTAGTGGAGCGTGTGTGGTTAACCGGCACACTAAATGGGTCTAAGCAAAGGTAGCAAAGGGTGACTCAGTGTTTGTCATGGTTCGGTGGAGTGTGTGTGGTTTACCGGCACATCGAATAGGTGACTGTAACATGTGAGGGCACCATGTAGTTTGCATGGTTATTCACACCCGCTTTGTGATCCTCGGCATCCCAGTCACAAACAAGAGGGGCATATCGAGATTTAAACATGCCATTGAAAGTTCAATGAATCTCAAAGGATCTAGGAGTTTTCATAGATTTAAAACTTAAATTCTTTTTCGTTTTTCGTGATGGAAATTAGTGAATCGTCATTCACTTACCTTCAAATGTTCTGCAATTAGGGTTACGGCATCCCTCTCCCGAGTTGTAGAATATTGTGTTGGGTCCTAGCCTTAGTATCTCATTTGGGTGATTTACTAAGGACTCATTCAATCAACTAACTTGAATTGGTTTTCTCCCGTATTATAGATGTCAAAGTTCGACAACTATGGTCTTCCCAAATCCCGTGGAACAAGCATTCCACATGAAGATGATATTCCACGATTCGATCGAGGATCAAGAAATCATGCTTCACTTCCTCCTCCTCCTCCAATTATTCTCCCTAACCCACAAGATTGTAAAATTGAAAGGTTCAAAATCACTCAAGCCCTATTGGCAAGTAAACATAAAGAAGGAAAGTCGGTGTGTGCACACGTCCTAGGGATGAAGTCGCGCATTGATAGACTAAAAATGATGGGATCCGTTGTTAGTGAAGAGATGGCTGTTGATTGGGTTCTTCAGTCACTTCCCAACTCATATAGTGAGTTCGTAAGAGAGTACTATATGACGAACCGCAACGTGACCCTTATAGATCTCACCTATATGCTTATTGCTGCCGAATCAGCAATGGTTTGGCGCAATAGAAAAGCAAAGTTGATTAGTGAATCTGCCTTCAAGACCTCTATGGATATAGACAATGGCAATGAAAGACATGCAATGATCGAAAAGTTTGATCATAAGAGAAAGGCGATGTCTGAAGTAGTTCCATGTGTTGTGCCAAAAGAGTCAATTTGCTTTTATTGCCAAGAGAAGGGGCATTGGAGACGAAGTTGCCCTAATTACCTAAGAGATCTAAGAGATGGGACAGTCAAAGGTATGACTGCGCTTTAAGTAAAAATCCACTATCTAACTCCATTAAGTTCCTACTCATTGATTCTAAATACATGATGTAATAAGATTACATTTGAGTGTTTTGTAGGGTCGGTGAAAAGAAAGGAAGCTTGATAAGAGAGCAAGATGAATCTAATCACAAGAGATGGATCTCGATCGCATGGACTTGAAGATTAGATTTTGAGCTTAGAAAGTTATGATAGAGTTGTTAGAAATTTTCTTTTGTACATAGTTTTCAATGGATTTTGCATTGTAAGGACAAATTTTTCCGCTGCTTTTATAAATAAAATAAATTTTCGTTTGACTTATTTATTTATTTATTTCCTTGCAATGAAATCGTTATGAAAATTGGTGTTTGCATATTTCTACAACAAATGGATATGATTCTTATTTATGGTGTTTATGGAAAAGTCGAGAATTTACCAAATAGGGAGAGTTTCTCATCGCCCAAAGTTTCAATTGGACAGAAACTTGGAATCATGCAACTTGGTTGCACGATGAATGAGAAATTTCATATTTGGAAATTAGACAAATTCACTGACAAAGAGTCAAGTGAAGGACTAAGAGATTGAGCACACAATGTTGCGTGTTGATCAAGACCACCATAAGAGTAACAAAGATATTCATCATGATTTACTAAAGGTTTAGTAAATATGATTATACTTACAAGATTAAGTGTAATTCTGAATTGATTAAAGGGTTTAGATCAATAGCAGAACGAATAAGAAGAATCAAGTAGGCAGAAAGATAAAAGTTTCTCCATTCTAAGAAGAAAGGAGAGTAGCTTTTAGGCTTTATGATATGTCTTAGTGATTGAGAACCATATCTCAATTGATCCTCTAAGTGAGTCTTAGTACAATTGTATGTCTAAGAAGAGGAATCAAGAATTGAAGAAATGGTTAAATCAAGAAGTCAATCATACTTCGTTCCAATGATAAATCTTAAAGTTAAGATTGTGACAATGAGTGATAAGTATTAAGAAGGTTTGTAACATTCATCAAACGTGGAAAGTTGTGATGTCTTGGATAAGACAAAGACCAACTAGGACCAATTTATGAAGTCTTTTGATAAAAGCTACACTAACTCTTGAATATTTGTTTGTTAAGAAATGGTTTTTGACAAGAGAATCTTATATGTCAAGGAGTCAGTGGGAGTCTTAATGGTCTTGAAAGGTTTCAAGAACAAATCAAATAAACCTTATCGATCATCACTAGCACACGAGTTGAGGTTTACAACCTATCGTGTTGACATTATTTTGATTCTGTGCCAATCCAATCGAGTTAATTATGCATGTGAGTTCTATGAGTTCTCATTTTGAACGCATAAAAGGCAAAGCACCTTAATCAATGGAAGGTACATTGATAGGAAAGGGTGAGCTACTTAACTACTTGGAAGACATGGTGGGCAGCTGTGCTACCATAAAGGCAAGAAATTGAGATCAAGAAAGTTCGATCCATAAGAGTTTGAATTTGTCGTAAACCTTGGTTTTGACAAATTCACATGGATAGGAACAAATACACTGTTTAAATCTAAGTGTCATAAGATTTCCTCCTTCATGAAAATGATTGTGAGGAAATGCTTTCACTAAGACAGATTTTAAGAAGATAGTGATTGTAAAATTGCATTCTCAAATTCAATCATGGTTACGGCATCCCTTTCCATAATTTGAATTGTGAGGTTTGGCAATTAGTCTTAATTGTTTAGACACACATATGAACTATCGAAGGCAAAGGTGTATAAGTTCAAGAAGCATTGATAAAGGATTATCAAAGCACTAAGTATTAGAAACATGAACTTAAGAAATTCAATAAGTATTGTTTTTCTGAAAATTAAGATGTTTATGAATACATGTCGAAGCTAGTGGGAGCATAAGTGTTATGTTTTATAATAATCATCATGATAGTGGGAGCATAAAAGTTATGATTGTATGATTATTAAGGAAAGTATTGCAAGGTTAGCAATATTAATTATAGAAAACAAGAGTCATACTTTGCAAAGTCGCAATAGTTGAAGAGTTGTTTTGCTATAATTAAGGGAGAGAATATTATGCTTCATTTCAAATCTAAAGGGTTAGGTTGAGAAATGTTAATAAAATTTAGTCAAAGGTACAAAGTGTGTTCTTAAAATTTCGATTATGATTACGGCATCCCTCTTCAAAATTCGAATTTTAAGAACATAGCAAATAAAACATTATGCGTCATGTCCCATACGCTTCGGGTATAGGATCGATTGCAAATGCTTAATGTTTGACCATTCTAAAATTTTCCAAATGTCGAGCGCATTTAGAGGGAAAAGGGACTAGAATTGGTTTTGACTAAAAACAATTAAACAACTATCAAAGGACAATCCAAAGTTCGACGAGGATTGGTCGCTTGTGAATAGTTGGAAGTATAGTATTGGAAAATATGGAAATGTTTCCATATTGGATGGACCATATCGACATCATTACGAATATATAAGATTGTATTAAGAATGAGTTGTCATATGGAACATATGGAAATGTGTCCATATTGGGAATTGAATATTGAGAAATCTATGATTAGATTAGAAACTTCTATGCAAAAGGATGTTTAAAGAAAGTACTTTGAGTGAGAGACATCACGTCTATGGAATTGTCTTGTAAGAATCTCCGATAGAGGACTTTGTAATATCATTGGCAATAGTCTTTGTGACTTTGGTGCAGTGACATTACGAAAGGATAAGTTGCATAGAATATTAGAATCTAGCATATTCTATAAGTAGCAAGAATTTGATATTCTTTAACTTATGGAAAAAGGATTTGGAGTTGAGAAATGAAAATGATTGGAAATGTGTTCAATATGATCTATTTCACAAAGTAAGAACCATAGGTAAACATTGTGTGCATGCTAGGAGCATGGGACAAGTGTTGTAATTCAAGTAAGAAGTTGATTACCCGGAACTACAAATAATGAGTAATCAATATGGTGATAAATAAAAGGTGTTTTATTTATGCTCAAAGGGTTGAGGCCATATGGGATTAGTATTAATCTTGTGTTTCACATTTGCATGTTTTGACTTCCAGAATAATTGAGTTTATTAAGAATAATCGAATTATTCAAACGGGCCACAGTCGTTCATATGTTGGAAGTAGATATGAATGAAGACTGTCGTGAATTGGTGTGTGGATTGTCTAAAAGAGTATTAGACATAAGCAAATGTTTGTTGCAACGTTCATGAGTGCTTATGAATGTGATTTGAGCATTGGATTAGACCCACGCTCACTTGGATCACTCCATGGATTGTATCACGAGTGATTGGTGAGACGATAACATCTTATATTCTTGAAACCGAGATGTGTGAGTTGTATCTTGAAAATAGGTTGCACATTGATAATATGTAAACGCACTAGTAACTTGGTGTTATAAAACATATTGTTGTGTGTGATTCGGTGCGTGAGTACAAGCAAGCATTGTATCAAAGTTTATCCGTTCCTTTTATTCAAAGTAGGATAAAAGCGATATCTTTGGGCCCCTCGATGGTTTAGTGATGACAAACGTAAATGCTCGGCCGGGCTAGGGCTAATTTGATTTGTTCAATTAGTCAGTCGTCATAAATCAGAAATCGAGATATAGTACAAAGAGAATGATTTGAAATCATATCTCATATGATATCTAGAATGGAGGAATATATGATCCCTTATCTAAGGACACGCGTATCTGATATGATCAGAGTTGACAGCGGCTTTGGAAAGCTACGATTGCAGATCGGGATCCGAAGTCACACGCAGAATAGTTGTTAGACTTATCCAAGTGGGAGACTGTTGGATTAGTGTCTAAGTCCACAACTATTTTGGTATGTACTTGACCCGATGGTGCATGGTCCTTTTGGGTTGCCTTCACCAAAGCAACTTGATTGGAGAAATAAATAAAGAGAGAGAGGTTATTATGATTTATTAATATGTTATAAGGATAATATATTAAAGGAGAAATCATATTTGTTTAATTAATATTGGTCAATAATTAATTAAGAATTAATTTTGTGATCAAGTGTAATTAATTAAACTAGAGGGGCTGAATTGTAATTATGTGATAGTTACAAAATAAGGTAAGGATTATCTTATATATGGTGAACGAATTTGAGGTGTAAATCCCTTAGAATTTGACTAGGATAAGGATTTCTAGGACTTATCTTATGGTTGCTTGGTGGACAAGCAACTAGATAAGGATAAGGACTAAAACCCTAATCTTTACACCTATATAAACCCCCTAAGGCTTGTGAATTCGTCCATCCCTTCCCAAGAAGTCTTATGGACGAATTCTAACCTCCCTCCTCTCTCTTTATACCTTCTCCACTTGCTTATGGTGTTTGTAAGCCATTAGAGGAGTGACACTTGTGACTCTCTGCTTTCCAAGGTCAATTCAAGGAGGAATTGGATTGTTATTGCTACATAACAATCAAGTATGTAAATAGAGAAACCTAGATCCAAGCTTTAGGGTTTGTATGAGCACATAGGATGTCTTATGACCAAAACCCATCATAACCTTCCCTCTCTGTATAAGAACACAACCAAGTCCTTGGTTTGATGCATTGCAATACACTACAAAATCTTCTATCTCTTCGGGAAGGGATAGTATCGGTGTGGTGCACAAGGCCTGTTTCAGTGTTTGGAACGCCTTCTCTTGTTTCGCTTCCCAGTCAAAGGCCACACCTTTCTGGGTTAATGTAGTAAGAGGTTTCGCAATGCTACAGAAGTTCTTTATGAATCTGCGATAGTAGCCAACGAGACCTAGAAATTGACGCATCTCTGTAGGTGTCTTTGGTGCCGACCAGTTCTCAATGGCCTTAATTTTGGAGGGGTCCACGTGTATCCCCTTTTCACTAACAACGTGGCCCAAAAATTCGACTCTTCGAATCCAAAATTCGCATTAAGAGAACTTCACATATAGCTTCTCCGATCGCAATGTTTCTAAGACTTTTCGTAGGTGCTGACTATGCTCTTCCTTACTCCGGGAGTAGATAAGTATATCATCGATGAAGACGATGACGAACTGATCCAAGTAAGGACGGCACACCCTATTCATTAAGTCCATGAATACTGCTGGTGCGTTGGTTAATCCAAACGGCATCACTACAAATTCATAGTGTCCATAACGGGTTTGGAAGGCTGTCTTGGGAATATCCCCCTCTAGTACTCGTAATTGGTGATATCCGGATCATAGATCTATCTTCGAGAAGTAGTTCGCTCCTTGAAGTTGATCAAAAAGGTCGTCAATGCGGGGCAGAGGATAACGATTTTTGACTGTAAGTTTGTTCAGTTCTCTGTAGTCGATGCACATGCGGAACGATCCATCTTTCTTCTTTACAAACAAGACCGGTGCTCCACAAGGTGAGAAGCTTGGTCTAATAAATCCCTTTTGGTGGAGTTCGTTAAGCTGATTGGAAAATTCTTGCATCTCAGCTGGTGCCAGGTGATAAGGCGATTTCTCTACCGGGGTAGCCCCTGGAACTAAGTCGATTCTGAATTCAACTTGGCGTTGTGGTGGTAATCCCGTTAGTTCTTCTGGAAAGATATTGGGAAAGTCGCGTACTTCTGGAATGCTCTTGATGTCTCTTAATTCTTGACTCGTATCGACGATGTGTGCAAGAAATGCATGACAATCCTTCCGCAAACACTTTCGAGCTTGGATGCACGAAATGATGCAAAGGTTGAACTTGATTTGTCACCGTAAATCACTAATGTTTCGTCGTTAGGAAGACTAAGACGAACTGCTTTCTCAAAGCACATGATGTTGGCGCGAAGAAGACTTAACCAATCCATGCCGACTATGACGTCGAAACTTTTAATTTGGACCGGCATGAGGTTGATTGGAAAAGAATGACCGTCTAAATTTAACGTACAGTCCATGTATATACAGTTAGTGTTTTCCGTTTTTCCATTTGCCATCTCTACAGTGAATGATTTTTCTAACTTGCTAGGTTTATGTTTAAGTAAGTGAATAAAGTTTTGACTCACGAAGCTTCTCTCCACTCCACTATCGAATAATATGCATGCATATGAATTATCGAGAAGCAACGTACCAGCAACTACAGTCAGGTCAGCTACGACTTCATCGTGGCCTATAGCCAAAACTCGTCCCTCTCCGCCGGTATTTGCTGCCTTTAGGCAGTTTCTCTTGTAGTGGCCCACCTCGCCACAACCATAGCAAGTTTGGCCTACACCTGCGTTGGGAACTTGAGTGATCGGCTTTGCGGGATCCTTGCAGAAACGGATAGTGTGTCCCTTTTTGTTGCAGTTGGAGCACTGCATTTCCCGACAAGGTCCATGATGGTGATAAGTGCATTTGGTGCACTTTGAAAGGTTACCCCCATAAGGCTTTGTTGGGTAGGGATATGTAGGAACGGTAGTAGGTACAGTAGCAGCATTCACTGAAACCATTTGCTGTTTCTTCGCGGATTCTTGGGAAGACACACCCTTCCCTTTATTCCATACTCTCTTCCTGTTATTGTTGTTGTTTCCCTTTTGTGGTTTTGGTGTAGAAACCGTTGAGTTCTGATGACTTCCATAATCAACAAGAGATTGTGCCAGTTCCTTGGCACTTTCAAAAGTGTCAGGTTTTGAAGCTAACACGCTTGACTGAATTTGGAGCAACAGTCCCCAAATGTATCTCTCTATTTTCTTGCTCTCAGGAGCAATCATATATGGGCAAAGGATTGCCAGATCGCAAAATCTGTTGGTATAAGTTGCTATGTCGGTACCAATCATTCCGAGCGTCCAAAGTTCATGCTCGAGTCTTTGAATCTCTCCTCGGGGACAGTATTCTCTCATCATCATGATTTTTAAGCTCTCCCAACTTATGAAATTTGCCACTATAAGGGTAAGTACCTTAACGTGGCCATTCCACCAAGTTAAAGCTCTATCAGTAAGTGTAAAGGTTGCAAACTTGACTTTGCTGTGCTCGGGACAGGAGCAGATTTCAAAGACTGATTCTGTCCTTTCGATCCACTGCCTCTTAGTCATCACACCACCAGTTCCATTAAACATCCGGGGTTTGGCATTTGTGAAGTCTTTATAGGTGCACTCCCGGGGTTGACCATGACTCTCTCCATGGTTGGATGGATGCGTGCCAGTTCCCGAACCAGCAGTATCCGAGTTATTGATCTGTGACATGGCAGCTGCTACAACTGCGGTGACTGCTGCTTGGAACATGACAGCATCAAATTGAGGAGGTGGAGGTGGTGGTGGTAGAGATGCTTCCCCACAGTTTTTTCGTCTTAGGTTCCTATGCGGAGGCATCCTTCAACTATAGGTTGAAAAGATAAAGATAAGAATTCCATAGCATAGAAGCTGTATGTGTCTCATGAACTAAATTGCTATAGCCCAACAACAGATGATAGTACGAGTCTCAAAATAGAATAATGAAAGTTATTTGTAAGATTGAAATTATGAAACAAGCATTTGGTTTTTCCATAACTTTTTAAGGATTGAATGAAATACTCCACGTAGTAATAATAGTGCCACTTATATTAATATAATAGTTGATACAATGATCACGAAAATTTGAGCCCTATAAGGGTCTCCGGTTACAAAGTTTAAGGAAAAATTAAAAACTTTTAGCCGAGGTCCTAAGTTATAACAAAATTTGAAATTTTGGCAAGCACTACTTGCAACGTAGGTTGCGCTTGGAGCTTGACTCCGCATCCGATTGCTTCGATTCCATTAGACGCCTATCAAAGGCGGCTTGTTGTTCCCTGAATTCGGCGAGGGCTGCAATCATTTGTGCTTGGAATGCCTCGGTTTGGAGTTGGGCATTGTCCTGAATTCTGTCCAGCCTACGGATGTCAGAAGTGTGAACCTGTACTTCCACGTTGACTTCCCGAATTCGGCTAGCTTGAACTCCGGATTGGTAGGACTGATTGGCTAGTTTGCCCACCATTACTGGGCGTGCCCGATCAGCCGAACCTCAGCCACAGACATCGTAGAAGTCTCGGCACATGCCGTACGGAGGGCGTAGGTTTTGTTGTTGGCTCTAATGGTGGAGGTGACTTCCCCAGACGGGAGTCGGTCCTTGAAAGTTCCTTACGAAGACGGGAGGTTGTGCGGATGGTGGGTTGATCACTTCCGGCTCTGATTCGGTACCGGAGTCATCATCCAATTCTATGGGTTCTTCGTCCTCCTCAGGATCCTCTTCGATCCATCCCCCGTTGCCTTGGTTGGGATAGTAGGGGTCGCCGGGGTGATGAAATCCAGCCATTTGACTGTACGAGAATAGGGTTATAAGAATCGAATAATGTTTGGAACATGTAAGACTAAAAAGGTATGTTAAGTTATTCTAAGTAATAAATACCCCTATAGTATTTAAATTCGTGTGTTTGATTCTCGTGATGTTTTGGTAAGTTTTGACTTGTTGCTTACTACGAGCAATCCTCGATATATATTGGTCCGATCTCGGACAAATATAGTTGATCATGCTATATTTGTCCCAAATCCGATTACATATATTGAGTCTTAATCGTAGTGTCCAACTTGTCTAAATACTTCTTCTATAGTTATAATCATGAAAATAAGTTTGTTGTATGCATGTATTTGTACTTAAATGAACTAACATTATAAGTTAAACGAAACGCGGCTTAGGCGTAAAAAAAATGTTTTATCAGAGAGTATTAGTCCCTTAAGCATTTATATTTTGTATATCTTATGTGGTTCGATATACTTAGTTCACTATAAACATTTCTTTGATACCAATCTGTCACACCCCCAAACCAGAACAACGGAAACGTTCAGGGGCGGACGACTTCATGTGGTAGCATAACAAATGAATACATAGTAAAGAAAGAAATACAACCATCATATATATAATTGAAAGTTTACATTGTTAAAAGATACATGTTCAAAACCAATTACAATATGATGCCAAAATATGAATTTAAGCTGACGATGCAACGTCCCTTCTTCAAAAGCTGTTTGTTACCTATAATTACTGAATCCCTGGGACATACAAGTAATTTTGAAAGACTAGATCAGCAGTTTAAGCTGGTGAGTTTCATAAGTATTAAATGACAATGTTTGTATGAAATGAAATATTTTGTTTTTGTTTGTTTGTTCCTAGAAAATCCCATATTTTCTACTAGCATAAATGTAGCCTTCTATCAAGACTAATGTTTGTTTCTAGAAAATGTATGTACGTATAAAATATCCAATATGTTCGAAAAACCTCGTAAATCAATGTATTTTTAATACCCCATGTGAGTTTTATAACCATGCTATTGACTCGGATTGCCCATACACAACGTTCTTCAGGTGTTGGAATGTTCTGACGTTTGTCACCCCAAATGGTGGACTGTAGCTAACAGTTAGGGCGCGGGGTTGTCAAGCCCGTATAGATCTATACACAAACACCAGGCTCCCCCTCCAAGGGATTCTGGTATATAATATAGGTCTTGAAATGTGTACTCGAACGTACGTGAAGTTAATGTCTCACAAAACTTAGTATAAAAACAGATTCACGAGTTAAAATGTTCATTTGTTCTTGTATGCGAAAGTGACTTCTTGAAAATAATGTTTCTAGTATGTAAGAGTTAGTAATGTTCACGTAAAACTATACCTATTATAGTTTTCTAAAAGTGTGTCTCGTTTGTTTAGAAATCCCTAGAAAATGAATCACTTGCTGTGAAAGTATAAATTTTCATAGTGTCTAAGTTGGACACATATACATGCAATCTAAGCAGAGTGTTTAATTTATACATATATAACAACATTTTTCATTTGAAAAGAGATAATGTTATCGTGATATATTTTACATACGAAAGTTCCCTATAAAGTTTATAAATCACATATGATTCTGTTGAATAAAAGTGTATAATAAAACTTTATATAACACACGATAATAATCGTGTGTTTTACTTGTATTTCCCCCCCTTTGAAAGCATATAAAAGCATTTAGAGAATATTTAAAAGGTTAATTAAGGGGTATGAACTCACTTGAAAGATCGAAGAAAGGCGAGATGAAAACCGGGCATAATTTCTTCTCGGGAAAGCGGATTTTCTCGGGATTCTCGGGAATCTCGGGAGTACAAACGACCTTCGGGACTTGAGCAAAGTGACCGGGGCTTCAGGTTAGCACGGGCATGGAAAACGAGGCAACAACGCAAGAGAAATGAGAGAGAATGGCCATTTTCTTCGGAACCCTCGCATCCCTTTTATAGGGGGTGGGAACCGCCTCGGTACGCTGGGCGTACGCGCGCGTCACGCATGAGCGCATCCTCGACTGCTTCGGACTCCGGATGGGACGGGGCATAGCCTCGCATAAGGCGAGACGTGGACGATCCGAGGCCTAGGCCTTGAGTACGCTGGGCGTACGAGCTTACGCTGGGCATAACTCGACCCTATCTGATGACTCGCCTTCGGATAATACCAAGGTTAAATAATAAAATTTATATTTTATTTATTTAATAAACTTCTAAAATTCATATCTTCTTCATTTGAACTCCGTTTTCGATGTTCTTTATATCCACGCGTAGGTGAGACTACGCTCTACAACTTTCGTTTAGATTCCGTCAGCAAATTTTGAAATTATTTTTATTATTTATTTTTAAAAGGTCGCATTAAGAAAATTTTGTTAGAAATTCATAACTTCTTCATCCGACGTCTGTTTTTGCCAGACTTTTTACCGTTGAAATACCATTGTCGAGACCTTCGATTCTCGTTTAGGTCATTCCTGCCAAAAGTCGCTCGATCTCCGATTCGAGTTTTTAGGTGTCTGTCGCTAAGCCGAACTTGGAAAAATCATAACTTGAACATACGAAGTCGGATTTGGGCGTTCTTTTTACGTACGATCACGGTTTAATGACATCAAACATAATAGGTAATTAAATAGAAACTTTTTGGAAATTTTATTTTCGAAGTTAATTTCATTATCACAAAAGTGGTTACAATAGTTGACTTTTTAGTTCATTACATAGAGTTGAAATATCGGGTTGTCACAGAAATAATTTCATACAAACGATTTTCATCATATTACTCGTGAACTTGTTGTTAGCCATCATGTGAGTTCATAACCCCTTTTATACGCCTTCAAATACTTTATTATGTACTTTTAATTCATTTCGGGGGAGAATACAAGTAAACACCCGGTTAATCCCGAGTGAAAACGTGAGAACTCTTGTTATACTTTGCATGCATTAGACTTATACAAAATGCATAGTATCCAGGGTAGACATCGTTGTTAAACTATTTGATGCATTCAAAGAACTTATGATTTATGCTTTGTCAAACATTGTGTAAGAGGATAAACATTGCATACAAAACTATCACTTTAATACAGACTTAGTTGAGAATCCGTGAGATGATTTCATCTTCAATGCTACCTTTTTGTTAAAAGGTACTACCTAAAGTCCTGTCTTTTATAACCAAAGTCTCTCGTTTGGAGAGCATGTCAAATGTGTATAGATCTATACGGGAAGTCATGATCTCGCGCCCTGACTGTTAGCTACAGTCCTTTGGGTGACAGTTTGTCATAAACGTTTCGACGCCTGAAGACTGTCGCCACAGGAATATTATGTTTAGTATGGTTATAAACCTCACCGGATAGACAATTATTATGGTATTCTGATTTTATGAATGAGTAGCTATTAAAACTATTCTTCATTTAACAAGTGCGATCTTCTTATATCTTTATTATATAAAACTATGCCTCAACGTTTAAGCATGTCAGTTGCTTGCGATTTTCGGTCTTGGGCATTAGAGACTGCCTGTTACTTTAGGAAAATAAGGGATTTTCCTATGTCTAAAACAATCAACTAATAGGACAATAAGGGATTTTCCTGGTGCAACTATTTACAATTCACAACACGAACATATGCATTTCATACTTTTATAAGAAATTAAGGGATTTTCTTGGAAAGCGCACGAACTTTGGAATGGAATACATTTTCTCAAAACCGCTTATGAACTCACAAACTTAATTGTTGACACTTTTTCTTTGAAATAACTTGTATTCTCAGGGAACCGCTAAGCAGGTTTGGAAATCATCTTTTGGGGATTAACGTTCTGGCGTTAATGACATCTTTTGAAACATGTTATTGTATTTATATTTTGATTATGTAACAACTACGATTATGTAAACACTTGAAACCTATTTATATATTTTGTGTTGTGTACTTTCCTTACTATGCAATTGTTATGATACTGAATATGACGTCCTCCGCCCCCGAACGTTTCCGCCGTTTTGGTTTGGGGGTGTGACAGATTGGTATCAGAGCTTTGTTTATAGTGAATTAAGTATATCAAAACCATTTTTGGTATACAACTATAAACACAACTGGGCGAAAACACTCTGAGTAAGAGTCATGCTTTTAAAATAAAATTTATTTAATTTTGTTTTAAAGTAGGCATGCATCCATTTCATATTAATAAGAGGGTCAGTATCATAATCAAAACAATATAGAAGTATTATAGATGAGTTGTACGATACAGGTATGCCTTGAGATATGTAATCGAGACTAGGATGAATATAGCTTGATCAACTATATTTGTCCGAGAGCCGACCAACGTATTCCAGGGGATAGGTACAATGGACAACAAATCTAAAACTTACCAAACTTATCAACCTTAGAATCAAACATAAAATTTAGAGTACTATAGGTGTATTTTATGCATACAATAAGTTTGACTTTGATGTTCAAACTTATGTGCCTTAGTTCTAGACAATCCTTATCTCCCTATTCTCGTATAGACACAATGGCTGGATTCCACCTACCAGGAGACGCCTACTACCCGAATCGAGACAATGGAGAAGGGATAGAGAATGATCCAGAAGAAGAAATGCAAGAAGAATCAGACTCAGATCCCGAGGACAATAACCTACCCTTAGCGGCTCCAATTGAAAATCCTAATCCTCGACCGGAATTTCATGACTCGACACCTCTATGGGCAACCAACCTGAATAGGTGGAGTCGCGAACAGGGTCAACACCTTCCATTCAATGGAGACCGAAACTTTTACAATCTAAGAGAGGGAGGCTCAGCAGACAGAGTTCTTCCTATAGTGGTTCGCCGAATTGCTCGCATTGATGAACAACGAAGGACAACCATCCATCGAACTGAGGAGAATGATGCGAACACTGGAGTCAATACAGTTCGCATCCGACAGTTAGGATTAGCTCACGGGAGAATCGTAAATCAAAATGAAGCTTGGCAGAGAGAGCTAACTGAAACTCAAACTGAAGTTGGGGAACTTAGAGCACGCCAGGCAAGGTATGAAATGCGTTTGCTCGAGATGGAACGTCAGTTGGCAGGTCAAAAGGCTCAGCAGAACAGTTCCCACCGCAAGTAGAGGATACTCTACTCACTCCTTCTTTTGGGTTGTGAAATAAGCTTAGTATGTACTCTAAGTAGTACTCTTTTCATGTAATTATTCTTGTCTTGCAAGTACTGTCTCGTTAAGTCTTTATACTGTCAGGTTTCCCTATGTGGTATGTTATAGACATACACCAAGGTTAAGTTTTTCCGAATTCTATGTAACTTTTGTACCAACTATTATGACATACCTCTTGTTTCCTTTAAAGATTATCTTTATCAATCCGCGCTTTGGCTATGTAGGCAGTTCACGTCATGAACTGTTATAGCTACTCACTACACTGTCCCTGTGGATCTAATCGATTGTAGTTTAATGTTATTGAACTCAACAACACTGGCGAAGTCTTGCCACCATTTCATCTGTAACCATATACTGGAAAATGCCTTCTCACTAATCAAATGGACTAAACCCTTCGATAAACCCAACTTTTCTATCACTTACACCCTTTAGAGAGAGAGATGGTTATCATAGAATAACAAACCTCTATAACTTCAACTAGGGCAATCAAAACAACGACGAAGATTAAAACGTGCCTGAGGAAAGGCAAGAACGCCGTGTTTATAAGATACAAGATATAACAAATCGTTACCACCAAGGAGAGGACAGAGAACAGAGGGAACCACTCGTAAAGCATGAGAGGTGGTAGAGAACCCGATGCGTCAGACTAATAAGTAATAATTATTATTACCTAATGAGTTGGTAAGTATATTACTCACACTATGAGATGGGTACATCACATCCTTCTTCATGACCCGGAAAAGTAAAGGATATACCCTCTCCCAAAATGCATGAAACTAGATCAACTTGAGATTTCAACCCTAAAGTATAAATACATCATAAGGAATGTAAGCAGGAACATTAGAAACCGAATATCAAAGTGAGGAAATTATACGTATAGAATCCAACTAACAACGATCCTAGTTATCTAACCAACTCGTTTCACATCATGTAACAGAATCATGTCTTCACTTGGAAGTAATCAACCAACCAACGACACACCACTTCTGCATATAGACTCAGCTACTCTTCGTGTTGCAGTCACAATCGTCATATCAGCCATCATGGCTTATATCAATGCAAGTAATGCTAGTAAAAATGGGAATGGTGTCGACAATTCAAATCTCTGCAAAAATCAAGGAAACCAACAAGTGCGAGCCTATAAGAATAATCCAACCCACAAACCTCGTAATAGGAAACGAAAACCCTGGAATAGGAAAGGGAACAATTTGAAACAAGGGCCTCCTAAAAGACAACAGATAGTGACAGCTCACACTGTTACTATTCCTACCACCAACACCCCAAGGCCGTACAACAACAACCAGCCTAAGTGCAACCAATGCAACTTTCATCATCACAGACCTTGCCGTGAAATGTATTGCGCTAGGTGCAACAACAAGGGGCACACTGTCCGCTACTGTAGAGGACCAATCCAACCACATGCTCTAACCACGAATGTCGGTGTTGGCCATACTTGCTATGAGTGCAGAGCAACGGGGCACTTCCGAAGGGACTACCCGAGAGAAAACAACATAAATGCTGGCAGGAGAGGTCGAGTATTCGCAATGGGCCAAGAGGAAGCCGTTGTAGATCCCACTGTTGTTATGGGTACGTTTCCCCTTGATAACTCCTATACATGCATTTTGGTTATTAGTGGAGCGGAAATGAGTTTCGTAAGCCATAGATTTAAAAATCTACTCAATCAAACAACCCAATCATTAAGCAAAACCTTCATAGTAGTAATATCAATAGACTGAAAGCACTGAAAACAAATAAGTAGAATGCACTATCCCACTAACAAACACTTTTACTGATCGATTTCTCTATTAATATGACAAGAAGTTCCCAAATAGCTACTAGAAATGGATTGGCTTGGTCTTCACAATACCAATTGCATGTGCTATGAAAAGACCCTTCACTTTCGCCATTGACTAACAAAAACCTTTCGATCTACAACGACAAATCCAACACCATTTCCAAAATCATAGTTAGGTTTCAAAACCCCGAGGTACTCATGTGAGGAGTATTATATCTTTACAACCTTCCCGTAGTATCCCCCAACAGATCATTCAGAAATACCACGCGTACAACGAGTCAACTCCAAGCTCAGAAACTAGGAGTGAATTCAACCATGAACTTCAAAACGAAGCTGCCCTAAAGCATTGAGTGAATATGCTAACATTGAAAAGAACATAAGTAAATAAACCCAAAACCACACGATCCCGATCGGTTGAAGCGATAGACGGAATAATAAAGGTCCGCTGGAACACCCACATTGGGATCTAGATTCATAAAGGAACAAGAAGAACAATTGGACCAAAATCACTCACACCTGCCCACAACAATTGGAGTCCCAGTCGAAATGCGAATTTCGGGACGAAATTCTCTCTAACGGGGGGATAATGTAACACCAGCGAAATTAGGGTAAAAAATTTAACTTTTATCAAACAATAACTGGGATATACCAAGTGGTATATATCGTAACAAGGTTTCCAAAAATATAAAGAGCACTAAAATCCGAGTTATAACGAAGAAGTTATGACCAATAGAAGATCCGCGACAATACCGGTAAAACACTGTTAAGCGTAAAATGCGAAATCCCGATAAAATACTTTTTAGCCTTAGGTATCTAAATTAAAGTCATAGATTTCATTAAACCGTGAACATACATAAAAAGAAAGCCCAAACCTGACTTCGTATAAGGAAGTTATGATTTTTCGAAGTTTCTGACCTAGCAGTAGACAGCTAAAAACTCGATTCTTCTCTCGACTACTTCAAAACAACCACTTCAATCAAGTGAGTTCATACCCCTACAAACACACTTTAAATACGTTTTTAACCGCTAAAATTGTGTGAAACATCGATCTTTTGCTACACTTTTCATACTGTTGTTTTAACTATCATATGAAGTTGTTATCATGCAAAACACCTCACAACACAACTTTACCCTCTTGGGATACAATATGTTCTATAAATAGAAATATGTTTTATTTATACATTTGCATACTACATCATATCAAGGGTAACCATTTTCAACTATAACATGATGCTTTTACAAGAAGACTCAACTCATCATCACACCTTTGTAACACGGTAGAAAAGGAAATCATTTCATACAAACGATTTTTCATCATATTACTCGTGAACTTGTTGTTAGCCATCATGTTAGTTCATAGCCCCTTTTATACACCTTCAAATACTTTATAATGTACTTTTAATACATTTTGGGGGAGAATACAAGTAAACACCTGGTTAATCTCGAGTGAAAACGTGAAAACTCTTGTTATACTTTGCATGCATTAGACTTATACAAAATGCATAGTATCCAGGGTAGCCATCCTTGTTAAACTATTTTATGCATTCAAAGAACTTATGATTTATGCTTTTTCAAACATTGTGAAAGAGGATAAACATTGCATACAAAACTATCACTTTAATATAGACTTAGTTGAGAATCTGTGAGACGATTACATCTTCAATGCTACTTTTTTTTAAAAGTTACTACCTAAAGTCCTGTCTATTATAACCAGAGTCTCCCGTTTGGAGAGCGTGTCAAATGTGTATAGATCTATACGGGAAGTCATAATCTCACGCCCTGACTGTTAACTATAGTCCTTTGGGTGAAAGTTTGTCATAAACGTTTTGACGCCTGAAGTCCGTCGCCACAGGCATATTATGTTTAGTATGGTTATAAAACTCACCGGATAGACAATTATTATGGTATTCTGATTTTATGAATGAGTAGCTATTAAAACTATTCTTCATCTAACAAGTGCAATCTTCTTATAGCTTTATTATATAAAACTATGCCTCAACCTTTAAGCATGTCAGTTGCTTGCGATTTTCGGTCTTGGACATTAGAGATTGCCTGTTACTTTAGGAAAATAAGGGATTTTCCTGTATCTAAAACAATCAACTAATAGGAAAATAAGAGATTTTCCTGGTGCAACTATTTACAATTCACAACACGAACATTCATATGCATTTCATACTTTTATAAGAAATTAAGGGATTTTCTTGGAAAACGCACGAACTTTGGAATGGCATACATTTTCTCAAAACCGCTTATGAACTCACCAACTTAATTGTTGACACTTTTTCTTTGAAATAACTTGTATTCTCAGGGAACCGCTAAGCAGGTTTGGAAATCATCTTTTGGGGATTAACGTTGGCGTTAATGACATCTTTTGAAACATGTTATTGTATTTATATTTTGAATATTTAACAACTACGATTATGTAAACACTTGAAACGTATTTATATATTTGGTGGTGTGTACTTTCCTTACTATGCAATTGTTATGATACTGAATATGACGTCTTCCGCCCCCGAACGTTTCCGCCGTTTTGGTTTGGAGGCGTGACAGTTTTCAGTTACCTTTCACATTAACCCACATATCCAATTTTTTTAGAAATTACCGGTTGTTTTGTGACATGACATTTACTTTTTTTTGTTATTAGGTTAACATGGAAACAAAAATAAGTGACGTTACCTCTTGTCTACGGTAAAACATGAGAAATATATCATTTACTCAATGATTATTTTCTCAAGCAAAATAAGTTACATCGTTTAGTTTTTCCATGTCAACCTAAAAATGAATAAGATAAATTGAATGTCACGAAACAACTGATAACTTCTTTTAAAAAATGGATATTTGGGTAAATCTAAAATGTAACTGAAAATGTAAGGGTTTTTCTGTATATAAACAAAATATAAGAGTTTTTCTAAATGTTGGAAGATAAATGATTGTGGTTCTCTGCATTTTTCCCTTCTATCAATACATATCCATTCAACTTAACATCTTAAGAAGCTAAGAATTTTGAGATGTTAATGATACATTTTTTGATGTTAAAGATGAAATGTTTTAACTCCATGTTTCCAATAGGATAAAAGATTTGTTTGCTCCTAATTGAAATATGATAATAGAATATCATTTATAAAAAAATCATTCATTTTAGTGTTACATAAAGCATTGACATTGTGAATAAATAGCGGAAGACTTTTTCAAAGTAATTTCAAAGTTGTATTGAGAATGTTGCTGTAGTCAAGGTGGGTATTCATCTCTGATAATCCTGAAAAATATTAATAGTAACGGGTAAGCGAAAACACTTAGTGAGCATACACAACACTCATCCATTATATTAATCAAATACCTCCAAATACGATGTAGGTTCACAGAACATATGAATCATAAGTATATGTTGGACACACTATGGACGATTGTGATGGGTTTCGAGCCTCATTTGATCAAACATAGGACACCAGAAATAGTAAACTGTTGGACTAGGTGTCTAAGCCTATAAATATAATTGGTATAAACTTGAATTAACAGTAGCACAGTCCTTTTGGGCTGCCTCAAAACTAACAATCGGACAAGATGATTTTTGGAGAGAGATGTCAATTTATTATTTGATTAATAAAAAGAAATAATTTATTAATATATTATGAAAATAATATCTTAATTAGAAATAATAATATTTAAATAATAATTAATTAGAATTAAAATTAGGATTAAAAGAATTAATTAAACGTTAATGGTCTAAAATGCAATTGTTCGATAGTTGAACAAAAGGCACCAAAACCTTCCTCCATGAGGGTGGATGATTTCAAGGGGATAATCTAGGGTTTCTAGATTAACCTATGTGGATAATAGGGAAGCAAATAAATACCAAATTTGAATTAATATTATTTAATTCAAATTAGGGTTATCTAGGGTTTACTTGTATCACTATATAAAGGACCCTAACCCCTTAGAATTTCGACCACCATATCATTCCAAGGGATAGCCAAAAATTCTCCCTCTTCAAGTCATCTTTTTGCTAGCTTGGGTGTGACTCCACTAGAGGCACGACATTCATGGTGCTTTCTTCCAAGAGAACTTTCAAAGGGAGTTTCTAGTTGTTTGATATAACAACTAAAATGTATATTACCCTAAACCTTTTCTTTAGTAATTTCAAAAATATACTAGGATTCTTAGGGTTTCTTTTGATGTTCATAGTTATAGGTTCAATAGTGAAAACATAGATCTTGTTTTAGGTTGCATGCACACTTAAGATTTTTAAGTTTGTTTTGTTATGCCTAAAACCCATCAGTGGTATCAGAGCATGTAACACCCCCCTTTGACACGTATCACAATATTATACTCTTTTGACTCCCACTGCGAAAACTTCCCTGGGGTCGCCCATCCCTGAATTGCTCTCGCCCAGGCACACTTAACTATAGAGTTCTTATGGGGTTTGCTGCATTCACGACTTTAAAATGCGTTGTGACATGGAAGGTATCCACATCCCTTATAAGGAATGCTTAGTTCTCCTTCCCAACCGATGTGGGATCAGGTGCAACCCACCTTTACCCCCCATTATAGGGTTTGACGTCCCCATCGAACACATCGAATTGTGCCCTAGCTTTGATACCATTTGTAACATTCCCCTTTGGGACGTATCACAATATTATCCACTTTGGGCTCCCGACGCACCTGGTTTATTTTCAATTTAACTTGCTATAATTTTTGAATTTGATCAAATTAGGGTTTATAGAAATTAAACCCTAAAAGGCCATAACTTCGACTAGGGCTAGGGTTTTAGAAACCCTAGCCTCTACCCCCATGAATTTCGAAATTAGGGCTAGGGTTTTAAAACCCTAGCCTTCCTCCCCAAGCAATTTCAAAAATTGGTAGGTTGTTAGGGTTTTTCAGATTTTGGTAATTACCATTTTACTTGCCTAAAAAGAGATAATAAAAATTGGATACATCTTATACCCTATTTTTTCGAAAATTTAGAGGGTAAGGACTAGGATTAAATTATTTGATTAATTTGATTAATTTATCATTATTTGATATAATATATTTAATTAATTGTTAAATAATAGATAAATATTAAATCAATTGGTTTAATTTTAAATTTAAATTATTTATTAATTTTCGAAATTGAATTATAAACCTAGTCTTCTGAAAAAGTTTTACAATGCACCTTATACTATATGTAAAATTAAAAGTTTAATAATTACTATAAGTATATGACTAAGTCAGTCGAACCGCTAGTACGCCTTATTCACGAAGCTAGTCTATAAAAGAGGGGGGGGGGGGGGATAAAGAAACTACCTATAAAATGGGTTGAATATGATGGGTTTTGAGCATACTAACACTCCTATTGTGTACATGCAACCATAGAAACCTTGGATCTTTGTTTTCTCTAATATTCATGAAAATTTGTTTTCCAAGGTTTTCATCATAACTAGCATGGCATGGGGAACTTGTAATATAAAAAAACTAGTAGAATGACATACCTTTCTTGTAGCTTGGATTTTTTAAGACCTTGTGAGCCTATCACCCCAAATGTGATGCCTCAAATGTTTCACACAGCACCACAACTCTTGGAATAACTTGAGAGAAGAACACTTTCACTCAAAATCGGCTAACCCTCCTTGTTCTTGTCTTAGTGCACGATTTTGCTTACCATGAGCTTTTATATATAGTGTGTCACATGTAGGGTTACACCATGTACACCCTAATGTGCATGGCATCTCATTGCCCCCATGATCCATGGGTTTTAACCTCCATGGAGCATCCATAGAGCACCCAATGGGCCTTAGCCCAATCTAGTGAATCATGGACCATAAGCCCACTATATAAGAATGAATGATTTACAAATCAATCCCCATATATTTAATTAGTCTCTTTTTGAACACAAAGTTAATTCCAAATTAATTCTTGATCAATAATAATTAAATAATATGATTAATATATTAGAACTTATAATATATTAAAAAACCATAGGTGTCATTTTTCTCATTTTGTCTATCCAACTGTTATGATGCCATGCAACCCTCAAATGGACCATGCCAAATCGGGTCAAGTACATACTAAATATAGTTATGGACTTAGATACCTTATCCAACGGTCTCCCACTTGGATAAGTCTAATAACTATAGTTACAGGTATGACTTCAAGAACCGACCAACAATCATAGCTCTTTCACAGTCTCGCGGAATTAAGATGATGTGCCATTTAAGATAAGTGATCATATAATCCTCTGTCCTAGATATCAGCCGGACAAATACATGGAAAAATGTCGTACTTATTGTCCAACAGTTCGTTTCCCGATTTCCGATTTGTTTGACATAGAACTAAACTGAACGCATTAATTTGGTTCTGACTGGTCCCGGTACATAAGTCAAAACAAAATCATCGAGGGGCTCAGATATCGCTTTTAATCCTCCAAGTACTAGAAGGAACGGATAAACTTCGACTCATATGCTTGTACTAACTACGTGTTGAATCATACACAAAAGCACGTTTTATAACATCGAGTTACCGATGCATTCTCGTACAATCAATGCACAACCAACTCATAATCAACATCTCATATCTTGAGGTTTGAAGACTTATATGATATTATAGTCTCACGATCACTCGAGATAAATTCCACGAAGTGATACAAGTGAGCATCAGTTGAATCCAATACTCATAATTTATGAGCACTCATGAATGCTGTAGCAACTTTTGCTATGTCTAACACCTTAGACATCTACAAGCCCAATTCATGACAGTCTTGATTCATATCTACTTCCAACATATGACTAACTGCGGAGAGTTTGAATAAATTAATTATTTTGGAAGTCAAAACATGCAAAATTGAAACAATAGTAACCAATTGACACAAGATAGCAACACATTACTTATAAGTAAACAACTTTTATTTAACCATCAAATGTCAATTACATTTTACAAGTTTCAGAATAGCTCTTTAATATGTAAAATTAATATCATCCTTCAGCCCGACGCGCCTCGCATGTTGCAAATGCTTAACCCTACACAGTCCCTTCGTGAGGGGATCTGCTGGATTCTCATCCGATGATAGCCTGTTTACCACGAGGAGTCCTTCTTCTATCCGATGTCTAATGAAATGGTATTTTCTATCGATGTGCCTGGATCTGCCGTGATCCCTTGGTTCCTTAGCTAAGGCAAATGCACCCTCATTATCACAGAAAATCCCCATAGGCTCCTTAATACCTGGTACAACTCCAAGGTCTCCAATGAAGTTCTTTAGCCATATAGCCTCCTTTGCCGCCTCGGTTGCTGCTATGTACTCTGATTCGCAAGTTGAATCAACTACTGTTTCCTGCTTGGAACTTTTCCAAGTAGTTGCTCCTCCGTTTAGGGTAAAGACCCAGCCAGACTGAGAGCGGAAATTATCCCTATCAGTTTGGAAGCTAGCATCACTATACCCCACAACTCTCAAGTCATCACTCCTACCAAGGGTAAGGACCCAGTCCCTTGTCCTCTGTAGGTACTTGAGAATATTCTTCACCGCAGTCCAGTGAGCCTTGCCCCGATTCCCTTCATATCTGCTGACCATGCTCAAAGCAAAGGCCACATCAGGGCGAGTACAAGTCATAGCATACATGATCGAGCCTACAACGAAAGCATACGATACTCTACTCATCTCAGCTATCTCAGCCTCTGTACTCGGGCTCTGAGTCTTACTTAATTTGGCGTTACACTAGATTGGTAAGTCACCTTTCTTGGAATCCTGCATGCTGAACCTCTTCAGCACCTTATCCAAGTAGGTACTTTGACTAAATCTAGTTAGTCTCTTACTCCTGTCTATCAATATCCTTATCCCAATGATATAGGCATCTTCTCCAAGGTCCTTCATAGAGAAACACTTCCCAAGCTAGGATTTAACCTCCTGCAAGGGTGGGATGTCATTTCCTATGAGTAGTATGTCATCCACATACAGTACCAAAAAGCTAACTATACTCCCACTAGCCTTAACATATACACATGACTCATCTTCGCTCATCGAAAAACCAAACTCTTTGACTTTCTCATCGAAACAAATATTCCATCTACGAGATGATTTTTTCAATCCATAGACGGATTTCTCAAGCTTACGCACTCTATTTGGGTGCTTTGCATGGAGAAAACCCTCTGGTTGACTCATGTAAACATCCTCAGCCAACTTTCCATTAAGGAAAGCGGTTTTGACATTCATTTTCCATATTTCATAATCATGAAATGCTGCTATGGCTAACATAACCCTAATAGACTTAATTTTTGCTACTGGTGAGAAGGTCTCATCATAGTCAACTCCCAAAGTTTGAGTGAAGACATTTGCAACCAGTCGCGCTTTATAAGTGTGTATATTCCCATCCATGTCGGTCTTCTTCTTGAAGATCCATTTGCACCCGACCGTCTTACACGCGGTACATTGTCAACCAAGTTACAAACTTGTCTGTCATACATGGACTGAATCTCGCTGTCCATGGCCTGCCATGGCTTCCTTAAAGTTGTTAGGCTCACCCAAATTTACTTGTGTACTATAACTGATAAATGCATCACCTTCCGCAGTAATATGAAAACCATAGTAATGCTCAGGTGGATTCCTAACTCTTGTGGAATGCCTTAGAGGTACGGACTCATCAACAAGAGTTTCATCCTCAGGTTGATTGCTAGGATTTGAGGTTCCTTCACTGCTTGACTCTTGAAGTTCTTCAAGGTCAATTTGCCTCCCACTGTTTCCTTAGCTTATAAATTCTCTCTCGAAGACCCCTCTTCTTGTCACAAAGACCACATTCTCACTGGGTCTGTAGAAGAGATAACCAAAGGATTTCTGTGGGTAGCCGATGAAAATACACCGATCACTACGAGGTTCCATCTTGTCTTGAGTCTCACGTCTCACGAAAGCCTCGCAACCCCAAATCTTAATGTGGTCTAAATTGGGAACTTTCCCAGTCCATATCTCGTGAGGTGTTTTGGCAACCTTCTTGGTAGAGACTAGATTAAGGATATGGACGACAATCTCTAAGACATACCCCCAGAATGAGATTGGTAACGAAGCTCGTCTCATCATGGAATGAACCATGTATAACAAGGTTCGATTGCGCCTCTCAGCCACACCATTAAGCTGTGGTGTCCTGAGAGGTGTGAATTGTGAAACAATTCCACATTCCTTAAGATAGTCAAGGAACTCTATGCTAAGATAATCTCCTGCTTGATCGGATCGGAGAATCTTAATGTTCCTGCCCAGCTGATTTTCCACTTCCTGTTTAATATCTTTGAACTTTTCAAAAGTTTATTATTTATGCTTGATTAAGTAAACATAACCATATCTACTGTAATCATCTGTAAAAGTCACATAGAAACAATTAACATCCCTTGTGGCGATTTTGAAAGGTCCACACACATTTGTGTGTATGAGGTCGAACAAACCTTCACCTCTTGCACAAGAACCAGTGAAGGGTGACTTTGCATTTTTCCAAGCAAACAAGACTCGCAGCTATCATTTGACCTTAAGTCAAGTGACTCCAAGACTCCAGCCTTCTGGAGTCGGCCTATGCGCTTCTTGTTGACATGTCCAAGACGACAATGCCACAAGGATGCCTTATCCAAACTAGTGGAAGAATCGATATACAACACATTATTTCCTAAGCTGTCTACAAACGAAACAGTTTCATATACACCATCACAAGGTAATGCTTTAAAATAAAGAATATTATTATAAAAAGCATTAATACCACCAACTTCATTATTAAATGAAAAAGTAAATCCTTGTTTGTACAAACCATGAAAGGAAATAATATTTTTCGCCATTTCAGATGAGTAACAACACTTATTCAAATCTAACATTCACCCACTACTTCGAAACAAATAATAAACTCCAATCTTGGTGACAGGTGAAGCTTTCCTATTCCCCATGATCAAGTTTATCTTTCCATGCTCCACATCCTCACTTCTTCTTAGGCCCTGCAAATCAGAATAAATATGAATACCGCAACTTGTATCAAGAACCCAAGAAGTAGAATGTAATGAGTTATTAGATAATATAGTGTAAATACCTACACGGGTAGGTTTGACCTTCCCATCCTTAACATCTTGTAGGTACTTGGGGCAGTTTCGTTTCCAGTGCCCCTTTTCTTGACAATTGAAGCATTGAGCTTCCTTTGGGTTGGAAGAAGGAGTGACAGAACCACCTTTAGTTCCACTTGAAGAGGAGCCATCAAAAGACTTTCCCTTGGTACCCTTCGAAGTGGTCTTCCTCTTCTTCCCTCTACTTTGCCCGATTGCCAGAACAGGGGCTTGGTTAGGAGTAGGAGTAGTAACAACCGATTTACCCTTGAGACCGGTTTCGGTAGTCTTCAATAGTCCTTGAAGTTTGCTGAGTGTGACCTCCTCCTTGTTCATGTGATAGGTCATTCAGAACTGATCATAACAAGTATGTAAGGAGTGCAATATGATATCAATAGCCAACTCCTCGGGGAAGTTCACATTCAACTTCAGCAGACGGTGCATAAACCTTTGCACTTTCTACATGTGGCCCGTGATGGATTCACCATCCTTCATTCGGGTTGTTATCATGGAAGAGATGATTTCATACCTCTCTTGACGAGCACTCTGATGGTAGCGGTCCATCAAGTCCATGTGCATCTCAAAAGGGTAAAAGTCCTCATAGGACTTCTGGAGTTCAGCTATCATTGTAGCCAACATGATACATGTCACTTTGGTAGCATCTCTCTCATGTGCCCTAAAGTCAGCGATCTCCTATGGAGTAGCAGTAGACTCATCAATTTCTTTCAGCTCCTTGTTGAGGACATATTCCTTGTCCTCGTAACACGTGACCATCCTGAAGTTTCTAATCCAATCATTAAAGTTTAAACCATCAAAGATGACTCTCCCACAAAGGTTCATGAGAGAGAAGGAGCCAATAGGGTTTGAGCCAGAAGCAACATTGTTGGAAGACATCTGAAAAGAAGAAAGACAATTTTAGATTAGATATAGGTGTTGGATTAGGTGTCTAAGTTCATAACTATTTCTGGAATGTACTTGACCCGATTAGCATGGTCCATTTAGGTTGCATGGCATCATGCATTTGGATAGACTAAAATGAGAGAAATAACACTTAAGGTTTATTAATATATTATAAATTCTAATATATTAATAATATTATTTAATTAGTATTGATCAAGAATTAATTTGGAAATAATTAAGTGATCCAAAGGAGACTAATTAAATATATGGGTTGATTGTGTAAATCATCCATACTTATATAGTGGGCTAATGCTTCATGGATTATCAAGTTGGGCTAAAACCCATAGGATGCTCCATGGATGCTCCATGGTGTTTATAGAACCCATGGGTCATGTAAATGAAAATTCATGACAATTAGGGTTTACATGGTGTAACCCTAATTGTAACACACTCTATAAGCTTCATGTTCTTCACCAAAATCGGCCACTAAGACATACAAGTGAGGGCTAGCTGATTTCTAAGAATTCTTCATTTCTCTCTAAGTTATTCCAAGTGCATTTGGTGTTGTGTGAGACATTTGAGGCGTCACACTTGAGGTGCTAGGCTCACAAGGTTTTCAAGGAATCCAAACTACTACAAGGTATGTTTTCTTGCTTACTTTTATGTTTAAAAGTTCCCCATGTATGCTAGATAGGATATAAACCATGGAAATCAAATTTGCATGTGTCATAGTAAAACAGAGATCCAAGGTTTCTAGGGTTGCATGTACACCTTAGGAGTGTTAGAATGCTCAAAATCCCAACAGTGGTATCATAGACTGGGCTTGTTTGCTTGATATTTGATGCAAAATTGTGAAAAAGTTGAAAATCTTGCTGCCTGGATAGTGGAATCCCCGAGTCCATAGGGGGACTCAACGAGTCCAAGCACAAATTCTTCCTACTCGTCGAGTAGGTTCATGCACTTGACGAGTAGGAGCCTCTGACGGTGGATTTTTGACTTTTGCTGCTGGAAATGGACTAGAAACATCACCCTAAGCTGTTTTGGTGTTTTAAAACTTGTTTTAGATGGTGTAATGGTTGTTCTATTCCATTTACAATGGATAATATCAAAACTTCATGTTTATATGTGTTCATATGTTCTTGAAATTTTGATAGGAATATTCTTGTTCTTATGAGTTCTTGATAGATCATAGGAATTACTTGTTAAAATTATTTAATGTTAACTCATGATCATTATGTGTTTTAATGGAATCCATAATTTGTCCTCAAGTTATGGATTACCAAAAGTCTTTCTTTTAAAGTCCATTAAAGAAACACATAGGTTACATAAAATGAAAAGTCACTCATTTTATTAAACCATTAACTCATAAGTTATGAAAGATGAAAAGTTTTGTAAAGTTACAAAACTTGCCCTCAAGTTTTGGAACATGTAAAGTCACTTTAAAAACTTTAGTTCCTACCCCTAGAATTTTAAAAGTTAAAATTCAACCCTTATACTTTATAATATTATAAGTTAATAATATATACACACACAAACACACACACACACACATACACACACACACACACACATATATATATATATATATATATATATATATATATATATATATATAAGATCAAGTCGTTTTACCATTATTAGGCCTCATTCACGAAGCTGGTCTATAAGGGGGGTATAAGGTTGTTGCCTATAAAATGGCAGCTTAATGGGTGTCCATTCTCACCCACGGCTTCCTTGATCGGTGGAGGGTCGTTAGCCGAACGGGTAGGACAAGGACTTGAAATTCTCATTGAAGGTATGATGAGTGTAAAGTAACTAAATGTTTTTATAAATTCCCAATCTTAGTTACTTTAGTAAAATGTGAATAAGGTGCTAACCCATGAAATTACACTTTGCACTTTGATTAAGTCGTTAGTGGAGCGTGTGTGGTTAACCAACAGACTAACCTGGACTTAACAAGGTAGGCAAAGGGTAACTTAATATTTATCATAGTATCGGTGGGGCACGTGTGGTTAACCGACACATCGATTGAGGGGTAAATATTAAGGGTACCAAGTAATTTGCATGGTTACTTCACACCTTGTTTTGTGATCCTCAGCATCCCAGTCACAAAACCTGAAGGGCACACTCGAGATTGAAACATGCCATTGAATAGTTCAATGAATCTAAAAGAATCTAGGAGTTTCAAAACCAATTAAAACCTAATAATTTATTTCTTTTTTCATGATGGAAATTTGTGAATTGTCTTTCACCTACCTTCAAATATTTTATAGCTTGGATTATGGCATCCCTCTTCTAAGTTATAAAATATTGTGTTGGGTCCTAGCATTAATATTACATTTGGGTGTTCTATTAAGGAATATCTTTTTATCTAATCTAAACTTGTCTTTCTTTTTTTCAAATGTCTTCCAACAATGCTGCTTCTGGCTCAAATTCTACTGGCTCCTTCTCTCTCATGAACCTTTGTGGGAGAGTCATATTTGATGGATCCAACTTTATGGATTGGATCAAGAACATCAGGATGGTCACTCGGTATGAGGACAAAGAATATGTCCTCGACAAGGAGCTTAAAGAACTCGAGCCATCTTCTACTCCTGAGGAGATTGCTAAATATCAAGCACATGAAAGAGATGCTACCTAGGTGACATGTATCATGTTGGCCACTATGACAACCAAGCTCCAAAAGTGCTATGAGGACTACTATCCTTTTGAGATGCACAAGTATTTGATGGACCGCTACCATCAGAGTGCTCGTCAAGAGTGATATGAAATCATCTCCTCTATGATAACAACCCGAATGAAGGATGGTGAACCGATCACAGGCCACATGCAGAAAATGCAAAGGTATGTAGACCGTTTGCTGAAATTGAATGTGAACTTACCTGAGGAGTTGGCAATAGACATCATTTTGCACTCCTTACCATCATTTTATGATCAATTCCGTATGACATACCACAGGAACAAGGAGGAAGTTACACTCTGCAAACTTCAAGGACTTTTGAAGACCGCGGTTACTGTCTTGGCAATCGAGCAAGGAAAAGGAAAGAAGAGGAAGAGCCCTTCGAAGGGCACCAAGGGGAAGACCCTTGATGACTCTTCTTCAAGTGGAACTAAGAAATGTTTTGTTACTCCTTCTGCTAACCCTAAAGAGGCTGAATGCTTCTATTGCCATGAAAAATCGCACTGGAAGTGAAACTGCCCAAAGTTCCAGCAAGATGTGAAGGATGGGAAAGTTAAACCCAACCATGCAGGTACATACACTATATTGTCTGATAATTCACCCATTCTAATTTTTTAGTCCTTGATACAGGTTGTGGTATTCACATATGTACTGATTTGCAGGGACTAAGAAGAAGTGAAAATGTGGAGCATGGGAAGATAAACTTGATCATGGGGAATAGGAAAGCTTCACCTGTCATCAAGATTGGAGTTTATTCTTTGTTGCCAAGTAGTGGATTAGTATTAGATTTGAATAAATGTTGTTTCTCGCCTGAAATGGCGAGAAATATTATTTCCTTTCATGGTTTGTACAAACAAGGTTTTACCTTTTCATTTGATTATGATCGTGGTGGTATTAATGCTTTCTTTAATAATGTTTGTTATTTTAAAGCATTACCTTGTGATGGTGTATATGAAACTGTGTCGGTTGTTGATAACTTAGGAAATAATGTATTGTGTATCGATTCTTCCACTAGCTTGGATAAAGCATCTTTATGGCATTGTCGTCTTGGACATGTAAGCAAGAAACGCATAGGCCAACTCCAAAAGGATGGAGTCTTGGAGTTGTTTGACCTAAAGTCAGATGATAGTTGTGAATCTTGTTTGCATGGGAAAATGACAAAGTAACCCTTCACTGGTATTTGTGCTAGGGGTGAGGTTTTGTTGGACCTCATACACACTGATGTGTGCGGACCCTTTAGAACCGCCACAAGAGATGCTAACCGCTTCTATGTGACTTTTACTGATGATTTTAGTAGATATGAATATTTCTACTTAATCAAGCCTAAGTCAGAGACCTTTGAAAGATTCAAAGAGTTCAAGCAGGAAGTGGAGAATCAGTTGGGCAGGAACATTAAGATGCTTTGATCTGATTGAGGTGGTGAGTATCTTAGTACAAAGTTCCTTGACTATCTTAAGGAATGTGGGATTATCTCATAATTGACACCTCCCAGGACATCACAACTGAATGGTGTGGTTGAGAGGCGTAATCGAACCTTGTTGAACATGGTTCGTTCCATGATGAGTCGAGCATTGCTACCAATCTAATTTTAGGGGTATGCTTTAGAGACTGCCTCCCATATTCTTAATTTAGTCCCTACAAAGAAGGTTGCCAAAACACTTCATGAGGTGTGGAACGGAAAAGTTCCCAATCTGGACCACATCAAGATTTGGGGTTGCGAGGCTTTTGTGAGGCGCGAGTCTCACGATAAGCTCGAACCTCGAAGTGAAAGGTGTATTTTCATCGGCTTCCCACATAGATCCTTTGATTACCTCTTCTACAGAACTAGTGATAATGTGGTCTTTGTAGCAAGGAGAGGAGTCTTTCGTGAGAGAGAATTCATGAGCCAAGGAAACATTGGGAGGCAAATTGACCGTGAAGAAATTCAAAAGTCAAGTGGTGAAGGAACCTCAAACCCTAGCAGTCAACCTGAGGAGGACACTCCTGTTGATCCAATAGACGATTCTGTACCTCTGAGGCGTTCCATAAGGGTTAGGAATGCACCTGAGCATTACTATGGTTTCCATATTACTATGGAAGTTGATACACTTGTCAGTGATGAGACACTGGTAAGCCTGGATGAACCTAACAACTACGTGGAAACCATGGCAGGCCCCGAGTTTGCTAAATGGAAAGAGGCAATGGACAGCGAGATACAATCCATGTATGACAATCAAGTTTGGAACTTGGTTGACAATGTACCAGGTCGCAAGATAGTTGGGTGCAAATGGATCTTCAAGTAGAAGACCGACATGGATGGTAATGTACACACTTATAAGGCGCGACTGGTTGCAAAGGGCTTTTCTCAAACTCCGGGAGTTGATTATGATGAGACCTTTTAACCAGTAGCGAATATTAAATCTATTAGGGTTATGTTAGCCATTGCTGCATTTCATGATTATGAAATATGGCAAATGGATGTTAAAACCGCTTTCCTTAATGGAAATTTGGTTGAGGATGTTTACATGAGTTAGCCAGAGGGTTTTGTCAGTACAGAGTACCCTAATAGAGCGTGTAAACTTGAGAAATCCATTTATGGATTAAAGCAAGCACCTCGTAGATGGAATCTTTGCTTCGATAAGAAAGTCAAAGAGTTTGGATTTTTGAGGAACGAAGATGAATCTTGTGTATATGTGAAGGCTAGTGGGAGTATAGTCAGTTTTTTGGTATTGTATGTGGATGACATACTACTCATAGGAAATGACATCACAACTTTGCAGGAAGTTAAGTCCTGGCTTGGGAAGTGTTTCACTATGAAGAACCTTGGAGAAGCTGCCTATATCCTAGGGATAAGGATTCTGAGAGACAATAGTAAAAGACTAATTGGACTTAGTTAGAGTACCTACTTGGAGAAGGTGCTGAATAGATTCAACATGCTGAATTCCAAGAAAGGAGAGTTATCGATCTAGAGTAACGCCTAACTGAGTAAAACTCAGAGTCCAAGTATAGAGGTTGAGATAATAGAAATGATTCAAGTACCGTATGCTTCCGCTGTAGGCTCGATCATGTATGCTATGACTTGTACTCGTCCTGATGTGGCTTTTTCATTGATCATGGTCAGCAGATATCAGGGGAACCCTGGCAAGGCTCAATGGATTGCAAAAAAGAACATTCTCAAGTACCTGCGGAGGACTAAGGACTGGGTCCTTACCCTCGGTGGGAGTGATGACTTGAGAGTATTGCGGTATAGTCATGCTATCTTTCAGACTGATAGGGATAATTTACGCTCTCAGTCAGGCTAGGTCTTTACGTTAAACGGAGGAGCGATTTCTTGGAAAAGTTCCAAGCAAGAGACAATAGCTGATTCAACTTGCGAATCAGAGTATATAGCGGCAAGCGAGGTAGTGAAGGAGGCTATATGGATAAAGAACTTCATTTGAGATCTTGGAGTTGTACCGGCTATAAAGGAGCCTATAGAGATTTTCTGTGATAGTGAAAGTGCAGTTGCCTTAGCCAAGGAACCAAGGGATCATGGGAGATCTAGACATATTGACATAAAATATCATTTCATCAGACATCGAATAGAAGAAGAACTCCTCGTGGAAAAGAGGGTATCATCGGATGAGAACCCGGCAGATCCCCTCACGAAGGGACTGGGAAAGGTTAAGCATCTCCAGCAAGCAAGGCACATAGGGCTGAAGGATGATATTAGTTTTAGTAGTTAGATAGCTTTGAAATGTGTAAAGTGTAATTGACATTTGATGATGAATAAAAGTTGTATTTATTTATGAGTAAAGTGTTGCTATCCTTTGTCAACCGTTTACTATCATTTCATTTTGCATGTTTGACTTCCAGAATAATTATGCTATGTTATTTCATATTATTCAAATTCTCCACAGTCAGTCAAATGTTGGAAGTAGATATGAATTAAGACTGTCATGGGTTGGCTTGTAGAGGTCTAAGATGTTGGACATAGCTACAACACTCATGAGTGCTCATAAGTTCTGAGTATTGGATTCAACCCACGCTCACTGGTATCACTTCATGGAATTTATCTCGAGTGATCGTGAGATGGTAATATCATATAAGTCTTCAAACCTAGAGATATGAATTTTTGCCTATGAGTTGGTTATACATTGATTGTACGAAAACGCATTGGTAACTCGATGTTATAAAACGTGCATTTGTGTATGATTCAAAAAGTTGTAGAACAAGCATATGAGTCGAAGTTTATCTGTTCCTTCTTAGATTAGAAGCGATATCTGGGCCCCTCGATGATTTTGTGTTGACCCATGTATCGGGCCTGGTCAGAACTAAGTTGATGTGGTCAATTAAGTTCTATGTCAAACAAATTGGAAATCGGGAAACAAATTGCTGGACAATAAGTAAGACATTGTTCCATGTATTTGTCCGGCTGATATCTAGAACAGAGGATTATATGATTACTTATCTTAAATGGTGTATCATCATCATCTTAGTTCCGCAAGACCTTGAAAGAGCTACGATTGCTGATCGGTTCCTGAAGTCATTCTTGCAGTTATAGTTATTAGACTTATCCAAGTGGGAGACTGTTGGATTAGGTGTCTAAGTTCATAACTATTTCTGGAATGTACTTGAACCGATTAGCATGGTCTATTTGGGTTGCATGGCATCATGCATTTGGATAGACTAAAATGAGAGAAATAACACTTAAGGTTTTTTACTATATTATAAGTTCTAATATATTAATAATATTATTTAATTAGTATTGATCAAGTGATCAAAAGGAGACTAATTAAATATATGGGTTGATTGTGTAAATCATCCATACTTATATAGTGGGCTAATGTTTCATGGATTATCAAGTTGGTCTAAAACCCATAGGATGCTCCATGGATGCTCCATGGTGTTTATAGAACCCATGGGTCATGGAAATTAAAAGTCATGACAATTAGGGTTTACATGGTGTAACCCTAATTGTAACACACTATATAAGCTTCATGTTCTTCACCAAAATCAGCCACTAATATATACAAGTGAGGGGTAGCCGATTTCTAAGTGTTCTATATTTCTCTCTAAGTTATTCCAAGTGCATTTGGTGTTGTGTGAGACATTTGAGGCATCACACTTGAGGTGCTAGGCTCACAAGGTTTTCAAGGAATCCAAACTACTACAAGGTATGTTTTCTTGCTTACTTTTATGTTTAAAAGTTCCCCATGTATGTTAGATAGGATATAAACCTTGGAAATCAAATTTGCATGTATCATAGTAAAACATAGATCCAAGGTTTCTAGGGTTGCATGTACAACTTAGGAGTGTTAGAATGCTCAAAATCCCTACAATAGGATCCTTAATAAGACACGCAAATGTAATATTAAGGCTAGGACCCAACACAATACTTTATAACTTGGAAGAGGGATGCCGTAATCGAAGCTATAAAATATTTGAAGGTAGGTGAATGACGATTCACTAATTTTCACCATGAAAAACGAAATAAATTATTAGGTTTTAATTGGATTGAGACTCCTAGATTCTTTTGAGATTCATTGAACATTTCAATGGCATTTTAAATCTCGATTGTGCCCTCTCAAGTTTGTGACTGGGATGCCGACGATCACAAACAAGGTGTGAATAACCATGCAAGCTAACTTGGTACCCTTAATCTTTATCACCTAATCAATGTGCCGGTTACCCACACGCGCTCCATCGATCTACGATAAAGATTAAGTCACCCTTTTCCACTCTTACTAGTCCATGTTAGTGTGCTGGTAACCCACATACGCTCCACTAATGACTTGGTAAGGTACAAAATGTAATTTTATTGGATAGCACCAATTTCACATTTTCCTAAAGTAACTAAGATTGAGAATTTATAAAAGGTTTAGTTACTTTATATTTTTCATTATACTTTTAATGAGAATTGTAGTCCTTGTCCTACCCGTTCAGCCAACGACCATCCATCAGTCAAGGAAGCGGTGGGTGAGAGTGGACACCCATTAAGCTGTCATTTTATAGGCAACAACCTTATACCGCCCTTATAGACCGACTTCGTGAATGAGGCCTACTAACGGTAAAACTGACTTGCTCTTATACATATATATATATATATATATATATATATATATATATATATATATATATATTAACTTATAATATTATAAAGTATAAGGGTTGAATTTTAACTTTTAAAACTCTAGGGTATGGAATTAAAGTTTTCTAAAGTGACTTTACAAATCCCAAAACTTGAGGGAAAGTTTTAAAACTATTCAAAACCTTTCATATTCATAACTTATGAGTTTAATGGTTTATTAAAATGAAGACTCTTCATTTTATGTAACCTATGGTTCTTTATTGACTCTTTAAAGAAATGACTTTTGGTAATCCGTAACTTGAGGACAAATTATGGATTCCATCAATAACATTTAGATCAAGAATTACATCATCAAATAATTTGCAAATAATTCCTATGATCTTACTAAAACTCCTAAGTACGAACATTCATATCAATTATTTCAAGAATCATATAAACACATATAAAACTTGAAAAATTTGATAATAACGGTTGAAAATGGATTAGCATAATCATTACACCATCAAAAACATGTTTTATAAGTCCAAAACAGTTTAGGTAATGATTATAGTCCATTTCCAGCAGCAAAACTCGAAGTTCTGCACACACGGGCTCCTACTCCCCAAGTGCAAGAACCTACCCGACGAGTAGGATGCATTTTCACTTAGGCTCGTCGAGTCCCCCCGTGGACTCGGTGAGTTCACTGAACAATGAACATAATTTTCAATTTTTTCAAGCAGTTTGCATCAAATACAAAGAAAACAAGCCTAGTTTTTGATACCACTAATGGGTTTTGAGCATACTAACACTCCTATGGCGTACATGCAATCCTAGAAACCTTGGATCTATGTTTTCTCTAATATTCATGCAAATTTGTTTTCCAAGGTTTTCATCCTAGCTAACATGGAAAGGGGAACTTGTAATATAAAAAACTAGTAGAATGACATACCTTTCTTGTAGCTTGGATTCCTTAAGACATTGTGAGCCTAGCACCCCAAATGTGATGCCTCAAATGTTTCGCACAACACCACAACTCTTGGAATAACTTGAGAGAAGAACACTTTCACTCAAAATCGGCTAGCCCTCCTTGGTCTTGTCTTAGTGCACGATTTTGCTTACCATGAGCTTTTATATATAGTGTGTCACATGTAGGGTTACACCATGTAAACCTTAATGTGCATGGCTTTTCATTTCCCACATGATCCATGGGTTTTAACCTCCATGGAGCACCCAATGGGTCCTAGCTCAATCTAGTGAATCATGGACCATAAGCCCACTATATAAGAATGAATGATTTACAAATCAATACCCATATATTTAATTAGTCTCTTTTTGAACACAAAGTTAATTCCAAATTAATTCTTGATCAATAATAATTAAATAATATGATTAATATATTAGAACTTATAATATATTAAAAAACCATAAGTGTCATTTTTCTCATTTTGTCTATCCAACTGTTATGATGCCATGCAACCCTCAAATGGACCATGCCAAATCGGGTCAAGTACATACTAAATATAGTTATGGACTTAGACACCTTATCCAACGGTCTCCCACTTGGATAAGTCTAATAACTATAGTTACATGTATGACTTCAAGAACCGACCAACAATCGTAGCTCTTTCACGGTCTCGCGGAATTAAGATGATGTGCCATTTAAGATAAGTGATCATATAATCCTCTGTTCTAGATATCAGTCGGACAAATACATGGAACAATGTCGTACTTATTGTCCAACAGTTCGTTTCCCGATTTCCGATTTGTTTGACATAGAACTAAACTAAACGCATTAATTTGGTTCTGACCGGGCCCGATACATAAGTTAAAACAAAATCATCGACGGGCCCAAATATCGATTTTAATCCTCCAAGGACTACAAGGAACAAATAAACTTCGACTCATATGCTTGTACTAACTACTTGTTGAATCATACCCAAAAGCACGTTTTATAACATCGAGTTACCGATGCATTCTCGTACGATCGATGCACAACCAACTCATATCTTGAGGTTTGAAGAGTTATATGATATTACAGTCTCATGATCACTCAAGATAAATTCCATGAAGTGATACAAATGAGCGTGAGTTGAATCCAATACTCATAACTTATGAGCACTTATGAATGCTGTAGCAACTTTTGCTATGTCTAACACCTTAGACATCTACAAGCCCAATTCATGACTGTCTTGATTCACATCTACTTCCAACATATGACTGACTGTGGAGAGTTGGAATAAAGTAATTATTTTGGAAGTTAAAACATGCAAAATTGAAACAATAGTAATCAATTGACACAAGATAGCAACACATTACTTATAAATAAACAACTTTTATTTAACCATCAAATGTCAATTACATTTTACAAGTTTCAGAAATAGCTATTTAATCTGTAAAATTAATATCATCCTTTAGCCCGATGCGCCTCGCATGTTGCAAATGCTTAACCCTACACACTCCCTTCGTGAGGGGATCTGCTGGATTCTCATCCGATGATAGCCTCTTTACCACGAGGAGTCCTTCTTCTATCCGATGTCTAATGAAATGGTATTTTCTATCGATGTGCCTGGATCTACCGTGATCCCTTGGTTCCTTAGCTAAGGCAAATGCACCCTCATTATCACAGAAAATCCCCATTGGCTCCTTAATAGCTGGTACAACTCCACGGTCTCCAATGAAGTTCTTTATCCATATAGCCTCCTTTGCTGCCTCGCTTGCTGCTATGTACTCTGATTCGCAAGTTGAATCAACTACTGTTTCCTGCTTGGAACTTTTCCAAGTAGTTGCTCCTCCGTTTAGGGTAAAGACCCAGTCAGACTAAGAGCGGAAATTATCCCTATCAGTTTGGAAGCTAGCATCATTATACCCCACAACTCTCAAGTCATCACTCCCACCAAGGGTAAGCACCCAGTCCCTTGTCCTCTGTAGGTACTTGAGAATATTCTTCACTGCAGTCTAGTGAGCCTTGCCCCGATTCCCTTGATATCTGCTGACCATGCTCAAAGCAAAGGCCGCATCAGGGTGAGTACAAGTCATAACATACATGATTGAGCCTACAAAGAAAGCATACGGTACTCTACTCATCTCAGCTATCTCAGCCTCTGTACTCGGGCTCTGAGTCTTACTTAGTTTGGCGTTACATTGGATTGGTAAGTCACCTTTCTTGGAATCCTGCATGCTGAACCTCTTCAGCACCTTATCCAAGTAGGTACTTTGACTAAGTCTAGTTAGTCTCTTACTCCTGTCTATCAATATCCTTATCCCAATGATATAGGCATCTTCTCCAAGGTCCTTCATAGCAAAACAATTCCCAAGCTAGGATTTAACCTCCTGCAAGGGTGGGATGTCATTTCCTATGAGTAGTATGTCATCCACATATAGTAACAAAAAGCTAACTATACTCCCACTAGCCTTAACATATACACATGACTCATCTTCGCTCATCGAAAAACCAAACTCTTTGACTTTCTCATCGAAACAAATATTCCATCTACGAGATGCTTTTTTCAATCCATAGATGGATTTCTCAAGCTTACACACTCTATTAGGGTGCTTTGCATCGACAAAACCCTCTGGTTGACTCATGTAAACATCCTCAGCCAACTTTCCATTAAGGAAAGCGGTTTTGACATTCATTTGCCATATTTCATAATCATGAAATGCTGCTATGGCTAACATAACCCTAATAGACTTAATTTTCGCTACTGGTGAGAAGGTCTCGTCATAGTCAACTCCCGAAGTTTGAGTAAAGCCCTTCACAATCAGTCGCGCTTTATAAGTGTGTACATTCCCATCTATGTCGGTCTTCTTCTTGAAGATCCATTTGCACCCGACCGTCTTACCACCCGATACATTGTTAACCAAGTTCCAAACTTGATTGTCATACATGGATTGAATCTCGTTGTCCATGGCTCCTTCTATTTGACGGATTCAGGGCCTGCCATGGCCTCTTTAAATTTGTTAGGCTCATCCAAATTTACCAGTATACTATCACCTATAAATGCATCGCCTTCCGCAGTAATATGAAAACCATAGTAATGCTCAGGTGGATTCCTAACTCTTATGGAACGCCTCAGAGGTACAGACTCATCAACAGGAGTTTCCTCCTCAGGTTGATTGCTAGGATTTGAGGTTCCTTCACGTATTGACTCTTGAAGTTCTTCAAGGTCAATTTGCCTCCCACTGTTTCCTTAGCTTATAAATTCTCTCTCTCTCTCGAAAGACCCCCCTTCTTGCCACAAAGACCACATTCTCACTGGGTCTGTAGAAGAGATAACCAAAGGATTTCTGTGGGTAGTCGATGAAAATACACCGCTCATTATGAGGTTCGAGCTTGTCCTTAGTCTCACGTATCACGAAAGCCTCGTAACCCCAAATCTTGATGTGGTCTAAATTGGGAACTTTCCTAGTCCACATCTCGTGAGGTGTTTTGGCAACCTTCTTGGTAGAGACTAGATTAAGGATATGGGTGGCAGTCTCTAAGACATACCCCCATAATGAGATTGGTAACGAAGCTTGAATCATCATGGAACGAAACATGTTTAACAAGGTTCGATTGCACCTCTTAGCCACACTATTAAGCTGTGGTGTCCTGGGAGGTGTGAATTGTGAAACAATTCCACATACCTTAAGATAGTCAAGGAACTCTGTGCTAAGATACTCTCCTCCTCGATCGGACCGGAGCATCTTAATGTTCCTGCCTAGCTGATTCTCTACTTCCTGTTTAAACTCTTTGAACTTTTCAAAAGTTTATGAGTTATGCTTGATTAATGGGTACTTATAAATTATCATTGTTATGGCGCATGTGTGGTTTACCAACACATCAATTGAGATGATAAATAACAATGAGGTTACCAAGCACATTTGCATGGTTATTCACATCTTGTTTTGTAGCGCCTGGTTCTTGGTACGTATTCTTGTATTTAATTCTTTTAATGATTTGCAACTTTGGCCTTGGACTCGGCGAGTCGAAGGACGGACTCGCCGAGTAGAAGCGGGATGAGACGCGGAGTTTAAGTTGTGGAGTCGGCAAGTCGTCGTTGTCTGGAAAAAAACCCTAATCTAGGGGTTTGCACCCTATTTAAACGACCTTATGCAGCCTCCATCACTCCTTTATGCTCCCAAAAACCCCCTCACTGAAACCCTAGCCGTTTGTGAAGCAATCTAAGCCTTGTTGGTGGATTTTGTTGTTTGTGATCTTAAGAAGGAAGGAGAGAAGCTTGAGGAAGCAATTAGAGATCAAGGGAACCTGAGTTTTTGCACCTTCTTCAGCTCGTTGAAGGTAAAAAGCTGTGACCTTGCTCATTCATTTGATAGATCCCTCTTTGGGGAGGTTTAGGGCTTTTATGAGACATTTTTGGTGGCCAACCATATTTGTAAACATGGTTGGGGGTTTAAGCTTCTGAATCACAACATGAAGGGAGTCACTAGGTAGATTTGGGTTGCTTTTGCACCCATGAAAGGTCCCATGTGCCATATGAGCTTGTTTTATGTCCTTTTGAGCTCAAAGTCCCATGCAAGCACGAAAAGTTTGTAACTTTACGTGCTAGATCGATTGTAGAAGCTTGGATCTATATTTTGATCAAAGGATGTACATCAGAAAGCAAAGATTTAAGGAATGGATGTGACCAACTCGGCGAGTCCATTTGTGACATCCCCAAAATCTCAGCCAGAAAAGATCGATTTCATTTATGCTTTTTAAAATAATTTAAGAGTAAATCCTTTTAATTTAAAAGTGTTGCGGAGTGTGTTCCTAAAACAAAACATGATAAACTAATATTTATCAAAGCATTTCATCAATAGATGCATTTTCATTATATAATCAAAACTCAGGATGTCATGTTTTGATACAGACCATAAAGCATAAACGATAGCATTACAAGTCATTCAACAAATATATACATATACAGACTTGTAAACAAAACAACTCGATGATTCATCCATCTTACGCCCTTGCGCCACTTCCTGTAATACAAATAAAACTGAGTGGGTCAGGCTTGGGAGCCTGGTGAGCATATAGGGTTTTCAACCCACAATAAATAAATTATATTTAATTTCACCAACCAATCACTATCCCGATTACCCATTCCCGTTATCCTCACTTTACGTCCCTAAAATAACATCTATCTCAAGGGACCTAATCTAGGATTTTCATCGGGACGGACATTACTGCTAAGGGGTTTTCTCAACAATAGATATCCTAAAGGCAACCATGAGGGGGATAGAGTACACCGGTGAACACATCGTTCACAACACCTATAGGTTATGAACCTGCTAGCGTTCCACTGGACTGTCTAGAAAGAATCCGTGGTCGTTATCCATACTCCGCTGAATAACTAGATCAACAACAACAACAACATCGAGGCTTCTCATCTGTTTATTACACACCAACTATCTACCCATGTTCTACCCAACATATTAGTAGATAAAAATATATATTTTCATACATAGTTTAAAACCTGTATATCCTTTTCATTCAATACATATTCCACATAACAGATGAGGCACACCCACATAACACGTACTTCATAGGAAATAGATCAGATCTATGAGATAGAAGAGAGTGAGTATACATTCACACACATAACAACAAAATTATACACATAACGCGTATTTCGTATAAAATACTTCATAATCATGCGTTAGAAGATAGTAACTACGCACTCACTCATATAAACAACAATATACTTAATACACTCGAACCATACTTGTATTATTATCGTGTTTATGAAAGGTAGTATACAATCACTTGATCAAAAGATGATCGGACAGCACTACGACTTGCAGAAGTAGTAATCCTCAGCAGATCTGGAAGATCTTCACAAAAATCGAACTTCTCGCGGGCAAAGCTTCGGCTCGGGAACCGCACTTCTCGGGATCTTCGGGATCTCGGGACTTGCTTCGGAGCTCGGGAATGATACCAGGGCTTCAGGGTAGTTCTGGAACGCAAATCGATGCAAAATGGGAGAGAGAAGAGAGAAAAATAGCAAAGGAGTCGGCTGCCCTCGCATCCTATTTATAGGAGGCTGGAGCCTCGGAGTACGCAGGGCGTACTGCGTTACGCGGGGCATAGTGCCTCAGAATCGTCATTGCTTATGTATCCGAAGAAATCGAGTGCGAGGTGTGTCATGCTTCGCTGTACGCGGGGCGTACGCTAGTACGCTGGGCGTACTTCGGATGAGTCCGATGACTCCTCTTCGGATAATGTCGGATTTAATAATTAAATTTAATTATTAATTATTTAATAAACTTCGAAAATTCATATCTTCTTCATACGAACTCCGTTTTCGACGTTCTTTATATCCACGCGTAGGTGAGACTACGCTCTACAACTTTCATTTAGACTCCGTCGGCTAATTTTGATTTTATTTTTATTATTATTTTTAATAAGTCGGGACAGAAAAACTTCGTTATAAATTCATAACTTCTTCGTTTGACGTCCGTTCTCGCCTAACTTTTTATCGCTTCGATACCAACAACGAGACCTTCGATCCTCGTTTAGATTGTTTCGGCTAAAAACCGCTCGATCTCAGATCGAGTATTTCAGGCTGCATACCGCTAAGCCGAAACTTCGATAAATCATAACTTCCTCATACGAAGTCAGATTTAGGCGTTCTATATATATTCGGAAACCTCGTTTCAACTACTACAACATTAACCAAAGATATCAAGTTTATTTTACACTTAAATTTTGATGCTTATTTTTATTCTTAATTAATCCAACCACATAATTAAGCAATTAAGCACAAAACACATAATACTCAAATAATACACTTCTATTATTTCAAAACGGGTTACAAAGGTTAACCTAGACTATTATATCAACATTAATGACAGGCCCAGAAATACAGGCATTACAATTCTCTCCACCTTAGAATGATTCCGTCCCCGGAATCACACATCAACAAACAACTGCGGATAGCGACCCATCATGTCACTCTCCGTCTCCCAGGTGAGATTCGGCCCATTCGTGTGTTTCCATCGGACAAGCACTAACTCGACCATCTTGCATCGCAACTTCTTAGTCTTTCGGTCAACGATTGCCTTTGGTTCTTCAATCAACCTTTTGTTCTCATCGATTCTCAACTCCGAAAGTGGAATCATGTCGGGAACTTCCCCTGTGAACTTCCTCAAATAACACACATGAAAAGTGTTATGAATTCCATTCAGTTCTTCTGGTAGTTCGAGCTTGTAAGCTTGGTTCCCAATCCTCTGAAGAACTTTAAACGGTCCAATAAACCTTGGACTCAACTTTCCCCTTTTACCAAATCTTATAAGTCCCTTCCACGACGAGACTTTAAGCAAAACCGAATCTCCAATTTCAAAAGTCATCGGTCTTCGCTTTTTTTTGACGATCCTGAACTGCTAACATTCTTTCCCTAATTATTTTCAACTTTTCAGTAGTTTGATGAACCATCTCCGGTCCCATAAACTACTTTTCCCCAGCCTCAAGCCAACAAGACGGCGTACGGCACTTCTGTCCATACAAAGCTTGGTAAGGTGCCATCTTAATGCTCGAGTGGAAACTATTATTGTAGGAAAATTCTACCAAAGGTAAATGTTCATACCAATTACCTAGGAATTCCAAGGTACATGCTCTCAGCATATCTTCAAGTGTTTGTATCGTTCTTTCACTCTGACCATCCGTCTGCGGATGGTAAGCTATACTTAAACACAACTTGGTACCCAATTCCTCTTGTAGACTTTTCCAAAACCTCGAGGTGAAACGACTATCACGATCCGACACAATCGTTAACGGAACACCTTGAAGCCTCACAATTTCCTTCACGTAAGAATTCGCAAGCTTTTCCATAGACCATTTCTCCTTGGCTGCTATGAAATGCGCACTCTTAGTGAATCGATCAACGACCACCCAAATCATGTCGTGACCATTCTTTGTTCTGGGCAGTTTAGTGACAAAATCCATAGCAATCTCTTCCCACTTACCCATAGGCACATGCAATGGTTCTAAACTCCCATGCGGTTTCTGATGTTGTGTCTTTACTCTCGCACAAGTCTCACACTCAGCCACATACTTTGCAACATCAAGCTTCATCGTCGGCCACCAGTAGTAGGGTTTCAGGTCCCTATACATTTTAGTGCTACCGGGATGAATCGAGTACATGGTCTTGTGAGCTTCTTCCATCAGAAGATCTCTGACTCCTCCTATCTTAGGTATCCAAATCCGATCTTGGAACACCTTCAGTCCATGACTGTTTACACCGAACACCAACATTTTGCCCAAACGTTCCTCCTTTCGGTCATTCTTTTCAGAAGCTTCCTCTTGAGCTTTCTTTATACTTTCCACAATGGTCGAGACAACTTCAATTCTCAATGCTCTTGGCCTTTTCCTTTCAAGATTGACTTTCCGACTGAGAGCATCAGCAACAACATTAGCCTTACCGGGGTGGTAAAGTATCTCGCAGTCGTAGTCCTTGAGCAATTCTAGCCAGCGTCGTTGCCTCATATTCAATTCTTTCTGATTAAAGAGATATTGGAGACTCTTATGATCAGTAAATAGTTTGCACTTCGTGCCATAGAGGTAATGCCTCCATATCTTCAAAGCAAAAACTACTGCTGCCAACTCCAAATCATGAGTCGGGTAGTTGTTTTCATGCTCCTTCAGCTGTCGAGACGCATATGCTATCACCTTTTCTCTTTGGGTCAAAACACAACCCAATCCAACCCATACGCTCGCTATAAATAACGAAGTCTTCAACTCCATCGGGTAAAGAAAGTATCGGTGCCTCGCATAGTTTCTTCTTTAGCTTCTCGAATGCTTCTTTATGCTTATCACTCCAAGCATAAGTAGCTCCTTTGTGGGTCAAAGCTGTCAACGGAGTAGCGATCGAAGAAAAGCCTTGGATAAACCTTCGGTAATATCCGGCTAATCCCAAAAAGCTTCGGATCTCCATGGGACTTTTCGGTTGTTCCCATTTCATCATAGCTTCGATCTTCGCTGGATCAACCATTATCCCTTCTTGGTTGACCACGTGACCCAAAAATTGGACTTCACGAATCCAAAAATCACATTTAGAGAACTTAGCATACAACTTCTCCTTCTTCAAAACTTCTAACACTTCTTGCAAGTGTCTGCCATGCTCCTCCTGGCTTTTCGAGTAAATCAGAATGTCGTCTATGAACACTATCACAGATTTATCAAGGAAAGGATTACAAACCCTATTCATTAAATCCATGAATGTTGCCGGAGCATTGGTTAGTCCAAACAACATAACCAAGAACTCGTAGTGTCCATATGTAGTTCTGAATGCAGTCTTCTCAATATCCTGCTCCCTTACTTTCAGCTGATGATATCCTGACCTTAGGTTGATCTTCGAGAAATAGCTCGAACCTTGCAATTGATCAAACAGGTCATCAATCCTTGGCAACAAATATCTATTCTTTATTGTTTCCTTGTTCAGCTCTCTGTAATCGATGCACATTCTCATACTTCCATCTTTCTTCTTCACAAATAACACCGGAGCTCCCCAGGGCGATGAACTAGGTCTAATGAAACCTTTGTCCAATAACTCCTGAAGTTGCATCATCAGCTCCTTCATCTCCGTCGGTGCTAATCGATAAGGTGCTTTTGCTATTGGCGTTGTCCCTGGCAACAAGTCTATTCTAAACTCCACTTGTCTATCAGGCGGTAATCCAGTAAGATCTTCGGGAAATACTTCCGGATAATCACACACAACCGGAATGCTCTGCATCGCCTTCTTTTCCTTCTTAGCATCGATCATGAATGCTAAGTATAATGTACACCCTTTGGTCAAACGTTTTCTGGCTTTCATTAGGGAAATGATTCCAGAATTTACTCTGCGTTTGTCCCCATACACCATAAACGAATCTTTCCCAGGCGGGTTCACTTTAACTATCTTCTTCTTGCATAAAATTTCGGCATCATTGGCGCTAAGCCAATCCATTCAAAGCACGATGTCGAAACCATTAAGTTCGATAGGCAATAATTCCTCGTGGAACTTATTCCCATTCAGATCAATTAAGCTGTTTTTCATACGATGGCTAACAGGTACAAACTTGCCACTAGCAACTTCGACTAATAAGGCATTATCTAGTCTATCAACAGGCAAAGCTAGTTTTCTACCAAATTCATGCGATATAAAGGAGTAGTTGGCTCCAGAATCAAATAAAATTTGGGCAGGCAATTCGTTAACGAGAAAGGTACCTGAAGCGACATCAGCTTCATCTTTAGCAGCTTCCAGTGTCATCTGGAATGCTCTCGCCTTTGGCTTTGGCGGAATGTTGGGTCTAGCTGCCTCCTTCTTCTTCGGGCAGTCCCTCGACATGTGTCCCTCCTCACCACAACCATAGCAAACCTTCTTAGAGAGGGTACACTCATTGGCATAGTGCCCTGGCTTTCCACACTTGTAGCACGTGGTCGCTACCTCACATTTTCCATGATGCTTCTTCTTACATTTGTCGCACCATTTTGCTTCGCCTCCACTTCCCCTCGAACCAGACTTCGAGTACTTGTTTTTCTTATTGGACCCTGAAGTTCCATCGAATTTCCACTTCTCACCAACTTCTATCCTTTCTAGACCCTTTTCCTTCTGCTGGGCCTCCACATTCTTAGCTGCATGAACAGCCGTTTTCAGAGTAGTTGCCATCTTGACTGTCGGATCAAAGTCGGCAGGCAGTCCATTAGCAAACCTCTCAATCTTGGAGAGTTCTGTTGGCACTAGGTACGGAAATAACTTCATTTTCTCAGTGAATGCATTAGCATAGTCATATATGCTCATCCTCCCATTCTTTAAGTTTTGGAACTCATTGTTCAGATCAATCAGATCTATCTCTGAACAATACTTCACCCATAACTGTTCCAAGAACTCCTCCCATGACATTTTCAGGGCTTCTCCTTGTGGCATAGTATCTGCCAACAACTTCCACCAACTCAAGACTCTAGTCTTCAGTTGTCTGACTGCAAAGATAGTCTTCTGTTTGTTGCTACAGTCGCAACTTTCAAATACCATCTCCATTTCGGAGATCCAATCCATTATCTCAACAGGCTTTGGGCTCCCAGAAAGACTTGGCGGCTTGGCGCCCAAGAAGTTCTTGTACATTCTCCTATCCTTGTTGTTTCTCCTTTCCGGATCGTTCCTTCGTTCTCCTTGACTCCCAACTTGACTCATAATGCAACTATTGTTCCCTTCCTCCGATTGCTCGGGAATCAATTCGGGTTCCTCAATAGGTATAATAGGTTCGTCCCTATTATCATGCAACATCTGTCGCATCTCATCCCTTTGTTCGGCTAGCATAGCCCGAATCATGGCTTGCACCCCAGCCATTGTTATTGGTTCTGGTGCTGCTGCTACAACAGATATTTGCTCAATCACTGGCGGTTGATTCCTGTTTTCATCCGCGTTTCCAACGCCACTCCTCGTTCTCACCATTTTTGATCTACACACCGAATAAGGTGAAATTAGATCCTCATTCACGATAGATTTCAAATCATCCTTATTACTCCGAAACGATTACATGCTAGTTCTAATATCGTAAACATACGCTTAGAATCCTAAACACATAAACCTTCAGATCCGGTTGGCAACAACCCGTAGATCCGAACAATTAATATCATATATGGCAACATATAACATTTAGCACATAAAAGCATTTTAGGCAACTTTCCTAAAATAAACTAGTGCTCGTGTCTATAATATATCAGACACACTTCTCACAATCTCCACTAAGCATTCTAAGTTTAAGTCTAGAAATCCTACAAATTCCTAGTTCGCTTAAACTAATGCTCTGATACCAACTGTGACATCCCCAAAATCTCAGCCAGAAAAGACCAATTTCTTTTATGCTTTTTAAAATAATTTCAGAGTAAATCCTTTTGATTTAAAAGTGTTGCGGAATTTGTTCCCAAAACAAAACATGATAAAATAATATTTATCAAAGCATTTCATCAAGAGATGCATTTTCATTATATAATCAAAACTTGGGATGTCATGTTCCGATACAGACCATAAAGCATAAACGATAGCATTACAAGTCATTCAACAAATATATACATATACAGACTTGTAAACAAAACAACTCGACGATTCATCCATCTTACGCCCTTGCACCACTTCCTGTAATACAAATAAAACTGAGTGGGTCAGGCTTGGAAGACTGGTGAGCATATAGGGTTTTCAACCCACAATAAATAAATTATATTTAATTTCACCAACCAATCACTATCCCGATTACCCATTCCCGTTATCCTCACTTTACGTCCCTAAAATAACATCTATCTCAAGGGACCTAATATAGGAGTTTCATCGGGACAGACATTACTGCTAAGGGGTTTCCTCAACAATAGATATCCTAAAGGCAACCATGAGGGGGATAGAGTACACCAGTGAACACATCGTTCACAACACCTACATGTTATGAACCTGCTAGTGTTCTACTGGATTGTCTAGAAAGAATCCTTGGTCGTTATCCATACTCCGCTGAATAACTAGATCAACAACAACAACAACAACATCGAGGCCTCTCATCTGTTTATTACACACCAACTATCTACCCATGTTCTACCCAACATATTAGTAGATAAAAATATATATTTTCATACATAGTTTAAAACCTGTATATCATTTTCATTTCAATACATATTCCACATAACAGATGAGGCACACCCACATAACACGTATTTCATAGGAAATAGATCAGATCTATGAGATAAAAGAGAGTGAATATACATTCACACACATAACAACAAAATTCTACACATAACGCGTATTTCGTATAAAATACTTCATAATCATGCGTTAGAAGAAAGTAACTACGCACTCACACATATAAACAACAATATACTTAATACACTTGAACCATACTTGTATTATTATCGTGTTTATGAAAGGTAGTATACACTCACTTGATCAGAAGATGATCGGACAGCACTACGACTTGCAGAAGTAGTAATCCTCAGCAGATCTGGAAGATCTTCACAAAGATCAAACTTCTCGCGGGCAGAGCTTCGGCTCGGGAACCGCACTTCTTGGGATCTTCGGGATCTCGGGACTTGCTTCGGGGCTCGGGAATGATACCGGGGCTTCGGGGTACTTCTGGCACGCAAATCGATGCAAAACGGGAGAGAGAAGAGAGAAAAATAGCAAAGGAGTCGGCTGCCCTCGCATCCTATTTATAGGAGGCTGGAGCCTCGGAGGGCGTACTGCGTTACGCGGGGCGTACTGCCTCAGAATCGTCATTGCTTACGTATCCGAAGAACTCGAGTGCGAGGTGTGTCATGCTTCGCTGTACGCGGGGCGTACGCTAGTACGCTGGGCGTACTTCGGATGAGTCCGATGACTCCTCTTCGGATAATGCCGGATTTAATAATTAAATTTAATTATTAATTATTTAATAAACTTCGAAAATTCATATCTTCTTCATACGAACTCCGTTTTCGACGTTTTTTTATATCCACGCGTAGTTGAGACTACGCTCTACAACTTTCGTTTAGACTCTGTCGGCTAATTTTGACTTTATTTTTATTATTTATTTTTAATAAGTCGGGACAGAAAAACTTCGTTATAAATTCATAACTTCTTTGTTTGACGTCCGTTCTCGCCTAACTTTTTATCGCTTCGATACCAACAACGAGACCTTCGATCCTCGTTTAGATTGTTTCGGCTAAAAACCGCTCAATCTCAGATCGAGTATTTCAGGCTGCATACCGCTAAGCCGAAACTTCGATAAATCATAACTTCCTCATACGAAGTCAGATTTGGGCGTTCTATATATATTCGGAAACCTCGTTTCAACTACTACAACATTAACCAAAGATATCAAGTTTATTTTACACTTAAATTTTGACGCTTATTTTTATTCTTAATTAATCCAACCACATAATTAAGCAATTAAGCACAAAACACATAATACTCAAATAATACACTTCTATTATTTCAAAACGGGTTACAAAGGTTAACCTAGACTATTATATCAACATTAATGATAGGCCCATAAACACAGGCGTTACACCATTCTTGGACTCAGCGAGTCTAGGGGGTTCTGTCCCATTCTGTTGAGGGTCGAAAGGACCCAGTTGAGTGAGGAAAGGTTTTAAGGGGGTCTCCGGGGAGTGACCCAACGTTTTGGACTAAGCCATTGATCTGAAAGTTCATGGGACTCGGCGCGTGCATGAAGGTGCTCGGCGAGTCCAAGGCAATCTTCATAGAACTCGACGAGTTGTTCATCAACTCGGCGAGTCGAGGACAAAACGTGTTCATCGGATGAAGATTAACTCGACGAGTTGTTCATACAACTCGGCGAGTCGGATGAAGGACCATTGAGTATCAGTTAGGAAGTGAACTCGTCGAGTCAATTCCTAACTCGACGAGTAGAGACGAGAGTAAGGACAATCGATTGGATATGGACTCGGCGAGTTGGCAAGCCAACTCGGCGAGCCGGTTCAACTGGAAGTTGACTGACTTGACTTTAGTTTGGAATCTGTCACGGGTAAAATAGTCATTTTACCCTGGGAATAGTATCAATGTCTGAATAAGTGTTTTATGGAAATATAGCCGGGGGATCACCGGAGCAGCTGTCAGACATTTGTAGATCAGCTTTTCAGCAGCCAGCCTTTTAAGGTGAGTTACCTTCCAGTAGGGGTGGGTCTAAGGCCATAATGTCGGCCCACCAAGTAGGAGTATTTTAGAAGATGATTGTCTTTGTGATAATTATCTTGGTATGGATACGTGTTTGGTTATGAGATATATTTGTATGATATGTTACGTGTATGATAGGGATAGTTTTCCCCTGACAGTGGTCCTTAGGACCGAAGGGTAGGTCAGTACTCGGATATGCCTGATTGTATGCTTATACCTTGTTGTTGTATGCTAGTAGTAGGGGGTGGAATAGACCCCAGTTACCGGTTGAAAGATACCGATGATGATTATTGGTTGAAAGATATCGATGATGAATACCGGTTGTAAGATACCGATGATGACTACCGGTTGAAAGATACCGATGATGATTACCGGTTGAAAGATGTCGATGGTATTGTATGGTATGTGGTATGATGGGGGAACTCACTAAGCTTTGTGCTTACGGTTTCAGTTTTTGGTTTCAGGTACCTCTTCGTCTAAGGGGAAGGAGCCGGCGACGTAGCATGACATCATACACACATATGATTTTCCGCACGAAGTTTTCTGGGATTGTACTCTGATATGATATTTGTTTATGACGTGGGTTTTGAACATGATACATTGTTTTATGAAATGACGTGTTGACACAGTATTTTCTAATGAATGCTTTTATGAAATAAATAATTAAAATGAAATTTTTTGGGCTTGAATTTTAGGATGTTACATGTTTGTGATTATCAGTATCCTAGTTACAAATAGAAGATAATAATCTGAGATTAAAAATGCCATTGAATAGTTTCATTGAATCTCAAAAGACCTAGGAATTTCACTTAACTAAATTTGTTTTAAATTTCGTTTTCCCTTGGTGGAATTGGTAAATCGTCATTTTCCTACCTTTATAAAATTACAATTAGATTACATCATCCCTTTTCTAAGTTGTGAAGTATATAGTTGGATCCTAGCCTTAATATTTTATTTTGGGTTTCTATATTAAGGATTATTCTTATCTAACTAAAACTACCTTCCTTTTATAGATGTCTACTCCAACTGATGCTTCTGGTTCCTCCTCCCCCAACCACCATAACTCTCCTTGCTATTGATCTGCTCCAAAGTCATATTGGATGGTTCCAATTATAATGATTGGATGCGAAACATCAAGATGGCAATTTGATTTGAGAACAAAGAGTATGTTCTCGAAAAGGAACTCATTGAAGTCGAAGAAGGAAAAGCTACTCCTAAAGAATACGCCTACTATCAAAAACAGCACGACGATGCAACAAAAGTTGCTTGGTTCATGGTCGCCATGATGACCCCTGAGTTGAAAAGATTTTATAAGGATTATTGGTCGTATGAGATGAACAAGGACCTTATGGGGAAGTACCATAAGCGAGCTCGTCAAGAAATATACGAGGTGGTAAAGTCCCTCATGGCGTGCAAAATGAAAGAGGGAGAATCTATCTGTAGCCACATGCAGAGAATGCAACGTTACATGGAGTGCCTTGTTAAGCTTAATGTGCACTTTGATGAGTAGTTGGCTATTGACATGGTCCTAAACTCCTTACCTAGTTGTTACGATTAGTTCATTCCGACCTATCATTTGAACAACAGTGATACCACCATGGCTCAATTGCACAACCTCCTGCAGACATTTGAAGTAGGAATGAAGGGAGAAAGTATTGAGCCTAAAGGAAAGTCCAGTTTTTATCATCCATTCTCTTCTGATCCTAAAGAGTCTATTTGCTTTTACAGCAACAAGGAGCATTAGAAAAGAAGCTGCCCGAAGTATCTTCAAGATATCAAAGATGGCAAAGTGAAGCCAACTTCAACAGGTGTATACACTATTACATCTAATAACTCATCATCTTCTCATTCTTGGGTCTTTGATACAGTCTAGTTCTTAGTAATGGTGTTAGTTTAGATTTAATAAATTGTTGCTACTCTTTAGAAATGACAAGAAACATTATCTCTTTTCATGCATTGGTCAGACAAGGGTTTAGATATTCATTTAATGATTTGAATGGTTCTATTTTTGCTTATAAAAATGGTGTTTTTCATTTTGAAGCTTTACCTTGTGATGATGTGTATGAAACCGTGACATGTGTAGACAATTTAGGTAATAATGTATTTCAAATTGATTCGCCTAATGGTATAGACAAAACATGCTTGTGGCATTGTCGTCTTGGACACATCAACAAAAAACGCATCACCCAGATCCAAAAGGATGGATTGTTGGAATTATTTGACCTAAGGTCAGATGATGCATGTGAATCTTGTCTTTTGGGTAAGATGACAAAATCACCATTCACTGGATCTTGTGAAAGAGGTGAATGTTTGTTGTACCTCATACACATAGATGTGTGTGGGCCCTTCATATCCACCACAAGGGATGTAAATCGATTTTATGTAATATTTATAGATGATTATAGTAGATATGGCTATGTTTACTTAGCCAAACATAAATCAGAAACCATTGAAAAGTTCAAAGAGTTTAAACATGAAATCGAGAATCAATTGGGTAATAAGATAAAGATGCTCCAATCAGATAGAGGCGGAGAGTATCTTAGTATCGAGTTCCATGACTACCTTAAGGAACGTGGAATAGTTTCATAATTGAATCCTCCTAGGACACCACAACTTAATGGTATGCCTGAGAGGCGCAATAGAACCTTGTTGGACATGGTTTGTTCCATGATGAGTTAAGCATCTCTTCCAATTTCATTATGGGGGTATGCCTTAGCACTTACTCCTATATTCTTAATCTTGTCCCAAAAAAGAAGGTTGCCAAAGCACCTCACGAGATGTGGACAGGAAGGTTCCCTCGTTAGCACATATCAAGGTTTGGGGTTGTGAAGCTTTCGTTAGACGAGAGACTCACAACAATCTTGAACCTTATAGTGAGAGGTTTATTTTCATCGGTTACCCATAGAAGTCCTTTGAATATTTTTTCTATAGACCTAGTGAGAACATGGTCTTTGTAGCATGAAGAGGAGTCTTTCGCAAGAGAGAGCTCATATGCAAAGAGGACGGTGGGATGAACATTGACCTTGAAGAGATTTAAGAATCAAATGATGAAGGAACCGATGAAGAAGCTAGGGCTCAACTTGAGGAAGAGATTCCAGTTGAACTAGTTGACAATTCATTACCTCTTAGGCATTCCATTAGAGTTAGCATGCCACCTGCGTTCTATGGTTTCCATATAACTACAGATGGTGATACATTTATCAGTAATAGTACATTGGTAAATTTAGATGAACCAACTATCTACAAGGAAGCAATGGCAGACCCTAAGGCAACCAAATGGAAAGAAGTAATGGAGAGCGAGATCAAGTCCGTGTATAACAACCAAGTTTGGAATTTGGTTGATCAACAACTTGGTCGGAAGATAGTTGGCTGCAAATGGATTTCCAAGAAGAAGACTTACATGCATGGTAATGTGCACACATTCAAAGCATGACTGGTTGCGAAGGGCTTTACTCAAACCCCAGGGGTTGACTATGATGAGACCTTCTCACTAGTGTCTAAGATAAAATCTATCAGGATCACGCTAGCCATAGTTGCCTTTCATGACTATGAAATTCGACAAATGGATGTCAAAACCTCTTTCCTTAATGGGAAGTTGGCTGGGGATGTTTACTGATGGAAAACGTAGGATACAAAAACATATGCACTAAGCGGAAACAAATTTAAAAATTAAATGATTATGGCACATGCAACCTATGAAGGATCTATATCTTTCAAGTAAAGGCAACATACTATGAACTATAATCCTACAACACTTGTGTATATGAAACCTAATTCATAAGGATAAAAAGTTACCTTGATGATTGTTGTAGCAAACAATCTTGAACTCCTTCTTCAAAGATTTTGGTAGCAAGCACCAGAAATGTCGTGTCGCTGATTGTTCACACCCAACACAAGCAAAAAAGATATTGAGGAGAGAGGGGAGGTTATCATAATTTTGGCCCAACTCTTCTAAGGTATGAGTGGCCGGAAATCATAGTCCTAGGGGCCTTTATATAGTGCAGTAAGGAAATCCTAGATAAGCCCAAACCTAATATAATAATATTATCTTGAACCGGGTAATTATCTAGCTTCCTAATTATCCACCAAGGATAATTCTAGAAACCCTAAAGGCTCCTTAAAAACTGTCAATAGCCTCAAGGAGGGTTCTAGAATGCCTCTTGTTTAACTATTAAACAATTTCACTTCCGTCCCTGCACTTTCAATTAATTGTTTTAATCACCAAATTAATTCCAATTAATTTCTAATTAAATATTAATTAAATATTACTATTTCTAATTAATATATTATTTCCATAACATATTAACAGATTATTTATTTCAATTTATTAATCAAATAATAAATCATTATCTCTCTTTCTCCAATAATATCATGTCCATTGCTAGGTATCAGGGTAACCCAAAAGGACTGTGCAACTATCAATTCGAGTTCATACCAATTATAGTTATGGGCTTAGACACCTAATACAACAGTCTCCCACTTGGATAAGTCGGTAACTATAATTATCAGTATAACTTCTAAACTGATCAACAAATTCAAGTTCATACCAATTATAGTTATGGGCTTAGACACCTAATACAACAATCTCCCACTTGGATAATTCTTTAACTATAATTATCGGTATAACTTCTAAACTGATCAACAAATTCAAGTTCATACCAATTATAGTTATGGGCTTAGACACCTAATACAACAGTCTCCCACTTGGATAAGTCTGTAACTATAATTATCAATATCAATAAATAGATAAGGGAAAAATACATACCCGTCACCATGTCAGGAGCTGCTCGTGCCTCCTATGTTGTCAACTAAAAGACCTTGCTCTTCACCACAGGTGCCTCATCCCGGCTCTGACGGCCGTCTGTAAACCTCAATGTAGTCGGGGTGGGTGTTGCCACCTGCCCTACTGCTCCTAGACTTCGGCACTAGGATCGCTTGTGTCCCCTCTAATTGCACTAAAATCAAATTAGATCTAATACTATCATTGTGGTGGTAGTAGCTGTACGATCTCTGCTTACATATCCAGTTCGTCCGCACTTGAAGCAACCTGAACTCCCTGCATTGCACGTCCAATCGTGCATCTTGACGCATTTGCCACAACGGCTGCGGCCCTGCTGGCTCCTAAGTATGTGGTCTGATACCTTGGGATTCTTGCCCAAACTCCCCATCTGAACCCCCTCGGGTTTCCTCTTACTCTCCATCTCAAAATCCAACTATCTCTCTCTTTCTCTCTCTCTCTCTCTCTCTCTCTCTCTCTCTCTCTCTCGCCCTAGCAATCATGTCCTCCAGCATCTTGCAGCTGGAGCAGCTCACAAACTAGCGGATATCACTCTATAACATCTCATGATATCAGACCTTTTTTCCGCCACGTACTGCGGAACAAGAAGGTCCCTCCCCTTGAACATCGCGGTGATCTCAATAATCGTCTCAGTCGTCTGCTGGAGATCCTGGAGCTCCCTGGCAAGCTACTGCACCTTAATAACAGGTGCAAACTCGGCCATGAACCTGGACAAAAAATCACTCCAAGTCATCACATCTAGAAATATGTCATATTCAATGGCTCGCCCGACCTCCTCCCACCAGTCATGTGCCCTGTCCTTCAGAAGATAGGATGCGAGTCGAACCTTGCCCCCCTTGGGCATCACCACAAACTCGAAATGCCCATAACGAGTTATAAAGGCCATCTTCTGAATATCCTCCTCGCACACTCTCATCTGGTGATATTTGGATCTCAAATCAATCATGGAGAACCAGGATGCCCCCTGCAGCTGATCGAATAGATCGTCAATCCTCAGAAGTGGGTAACGGTTCTTAACCGTGAACTTGTTCAACTCCCGGTAATCAACGCACATCCGATGTGAACCATCATTTTTCTTGAAAAAAAGGATCGGCGCTCCCCATGGCGAGCTACTTGGTCAAATAAATCCCTTCCCCAGCAGCTCCTGAAGCTGCGAGGATAACTCAGCGAGTCTACTCTCGAACTCGTCGAGTAGATCATTAAACTCACGTGGCCACACCCGCTTCTACTCGGCGAGTTATAGCACCAACTCGTCGAGTAGACTAATGAACCTAAAAAATACATAATTAAAATAATATACCTGGGAATCCGCATGTTACATCTAGTGCGGAGTGTCACCATTCTGAAAAAGAACATCATAACAACATCAAAATACTAATCATATCTTGAGGGATCACATATACTACAAGTTTATTGGATTCATCTTAGCCATCCTTGACTCGAGTACGGATCCTCTGCTTTCAGTAATATGGGCCCATACTACCTTCCATATCTATCCGTACTTTCCTCAAGATCTGCCTTGACTTCAAGAAGTCCCTTCTACTACTAATGCTTCATGCGCTACTCTCATCCTAGGCTTACCCTAGGGTAATCATTGACCCACCCTCTGCCATCAGCTGCATAAAAAGTACCTGCTATCTCCCCTAACTAGCTCTTGAATACTATTACATGTTACTAAGACTAGATAATCCTACGAATGAGAGGTCCTACCCTACAACAATTGGACTCAAACAAGAGCTGCACAATAGAGCTAGACCTAACCTTCTGAAATTATTTAGTCCTTGCAATATGTAACTTAAAATATTCATTTACTAGTTAGTAAAAGACAACTAGAACTCCTAAAAGCACAAAGCAAGTAGCATTCAAGCATCGAGTAGACATAATCAAGCATATCTTATTTGAGCTATCCCTGACTAATCTGTACTAGCATGCAGTTCATAAAGCTAAGATACATATAATAGGCATATAAGGCATCCTTCCTAGATCTGTGGCCCTAATCTAGCATGGAATTCTCATAAAGCTAATACACATATAACAGGCACATAAGGCATCCTTCCTAGATCCTTAGTCCTACTCTAGCATGCAGTTCTCATAACATATCATAACACAAACTTGTATGGGTAAATTGGGAGTACTTAATTGAGCTCGGTTGATTGCATGAACCACACCCTTAAACCAAGGCTCTGATACCAACTTGAAACATCCCAAAAATACGATCCAAAAATTTTGTTTTGATTATTTATAAAACCATAAATACCATTTTTCATCTCATAAAAAGAACATAAGTAATGTATCTCAAGTCATTATAATAAAATATTGTATCAAAATCATGTGGCAAATATCAGAGTCTAAACATCCCAGGCTAAATCAATGGTGTGTGCACTGCAATCATCCTGAGTTCTTCCCCTTGCTACCGGAAGTACCTGAAACCAAAACCGAATACTATAAGAAAGTAGCTTAGTGAGTCTCCCCAAACTACCACAAACCATACACATAATCACATAATAACACACATTGGGCCCCTCCCGGTATCGGACCGAAGTCCGACATCGGCCCGAATTCCGGCATCGGGCCCCGCCCGACATCGGAGCGATATCCGGTATACATATAACATAGCAACAAGCATATAACACATAAACATATAACATAGGCATATAAACATTCCTCGGGCTTGCCCCGACATCGGACTAGAGTCCGGAACACATAACGCATAAAATATAAGCTAAACCTTCCTCGGGCTTGCCCCGACATCAGACCAAATCCCGGAACACATAAACAAACACATGCAGGAATCACGAAGACATCAATCATACAAACATTCCTCGGGATTTCCCCTGCATTGGACCGAAGTCGGGAAACTTATAACTACATCGGTCTAACCTCGGCATTGCTAACATACATAAACAGGCCGAACTTGGTGCCTTAGACCTGTTCCTACCAGAAGAGGACTCACCTTGCAAAGTTGATTGCTGAAATCTCGAGTGAGGAATCTCTGATGGCTGCTCCCACGACTCCCAGACTATTATTATCACAATAACACTTAGTTAAAACCTGATAATTCTCCTTAGGGTAAAATGACCATTTTACCCACAGTCAAAGTCAACGCTTTGGTCAAAGTCAACCTTCTGGTTGACCCAACTCGTCGAGTTCCCAGGATACTCATAGTTTCGATCTACCAAATCAACTCGTTGAGTCCTTTCACCGACTCATCGAGTTCTAACTTAAGCTAAAACTAGACAAACCAACTCAACTCGTCAAGTCCCTCTATGGACTCGCCGAGTTCCTCTTTCTAATTGAGCCATCTCAATGGATTAAGCGCTTACCCTTCAGATCCAACTCCATACTTCGTCTACACACTGAGAATACACTTTTAAGGGTAAAGTTTCCAACTTTACCCGCTATTAGTCCTTCTTAATGGGTTTAGATCAAACCCTAACTCTCTAGAACATAGATGTTGGTCCATAAGCCATAATACTCTAAACCAAAGCACAATATAATAGATCTAGGCCTTGGACATCAGTTGGACACGTAAAGTTCCTAGCTTTCCTTCCATGCATGGCCTTTTAGGGCTAAAAAAGCCATAATAACGTTTTTAAGCTTACATGGGTGTTCCATGGTCATAAAGTTTGCACCTTTATGCCATGGAACCCCTTCTAGATCCCAGATCTAAAATGTAAGTCACCGAGGATGTACCTTCGAGTTATTTAGTGAGCAGTATCCGATTGACTTGGTTTCGATTCCCCTACGCGAGAGCAAGGTCATTGTGGGGATGGATTGGTTGAGACCCAATAGGGCAATGATTGATTGTGGACTTTAGTTGGTATGTGTTCAGAACCCAAGTGGTGGAGAGTTGGTGATCTATAGTGAGGGTGCTTAGTATGGACTGACTATTTGTTCGGCAGCCAGGGCAAGGCGTTATCATCAGCAAGCTTGTTCTGGGTTTGTGGCATATGTGATTGATGCCTAGGAGAATGGTGAGGCGACCATTGATGATGTATCGATTGTTTAGGAATACCCAGATGTGTTCTCGTAGGATTTTTTGGGAGTGCCTCCAAAGAGGCAGGTGGAGTTTCAGATTAAATTGGTCCTGGAGCAGCTCCGATAGCCAAGGCATCCTATCGGTTAGCACCTCCAGAGGTGCATGCATTGTCTATGCAGCTGCAAGAGCTGCTAGACAAGGGACTTATTCGGCTGAGTACATCACCCTGGGGAGTGTCGATCATATTTGTGAAGAAAAAGGATGGGACGTATCGGATGTGTATTTACTACAGGGAGCTGAATAAGCTAACGATGAAGAACCGTTACACACTCCCGAGGATTGATGATGTATTCGATCAGCTTCAGGGCGTATCTTGGTTCTCCAAGATTGATCTGCGCTCATGTTATCATCAGATGAGGTTTAGGAGGAGGAAATGTAGAAGATGGCCTTCCGAAATTCTTATGGTCATTACGAGCTCGTGGTGATGCCTTTCAGGCTCACCAATTCCCCCGCCACATTCATGGATCTCATGAATCGTGTATGCATGCCCTTGTTGGATCGGTAGTGATTGTGTTTATTGATGACAGTCTGGTCTATTCCAAAACACATGAGTAGCATGAGGAGTACTAAAGGGAGGCATTGGAGTCTATGAGGAGGGAGAGATTGTACGCAAAGTTCTCTAAGTGTGAGTTTTGGTTGCACGAGGTGTCGTTTCTAGGGAACTTGTCAACCATAACAGTATTCTGGTCGACCCGACCAAAATTGAGGCGATGATGAGGTGGAAGGTTCTGAGGTTTGCATATGAGATTTGGAGTTTCCTTGGATTAGTAGGTTAATTTGAGAGATTCATTTAGGATTTCTCCAAGATAGCGGTTTCCTTGACCAGGATAACAAAGAAGACTGCCACATTTCGTTGGGGGCCTAAGCGGTAGCCATATTTTGAGACCTTGAGACAGAAATTCTATACGACATCGATTTTGACCCTTCCAGAGGGTATGTATAATTTTGTGGTGTATTGTGATGCTTTGATCATGGGATTAGGTGCAGTATTGATGCAATGAGGTCATGTGATTGCGTACACATCGAGGCAGTTGAAGCCTCACGGGGCAAATTACCCTACACACGATTTGGAGTTGGGGGCAGTGGTGTTTGCCCTCAAGATTTGGCGACATTACATCCATAGTGTCCGTTGTACTATCTACACGAATCATAAGAGTATGAGGTATTTGATGGATCAGTTAAATCTGAAGATGAGGCAGCGTAGATGATTGGATGTGGTGAAAAATTATGATTGTGAGATCCTTTATCACCCGGAGAAGGACAACGTGGTGGTCGATGCTCTCAGCCGTACGACGGCTGTGGCTCCAATCAAGGATTTATGTTTGAGGATGACAGCGATCACCCTGTTGTTGGAGCAGATTAGGGAGGCTCAGTTTGAGACTATGAAGGAAGAGCACCGGAAGAGTGAGTGCATTATGGGACAGGTGGCTTCCTTCGATTATGATAGCCGAGGATTATTGACCCTTCATCGGAGGTTTTGGGTTTCATACTTGGGTGGTGCGCGACAAGTTTTGATGGAGGAGGAGCACAAGTCGAGATTATCTATTCATCTTGGAGATACAAAGATGTATAGAGATCTCCGTCCTGATTATTGATGGCCATTTATAAAGCGAGATGTAGCTTGGTATGTAGAGAGGTGCTTTACTTGCAAGAATGTCAATACCAAGCAACAACAACCTCACGCCAAAATGCTACCATTAGACATTCCCGTTTGGAAATGAGAAGAGATTACTATGGATTTCATCATGAATTTTCCACGAACAATGCATGGAGTGGATTCGATATGGTTCATCGTGGATCGATTGAACTAGAGCACTTATTCTGTTCCAATTTAGGAGAGTATCTGCAGAGAATTTGGCCGATATCTATATTAGGGAGGTGGTGGCATGGCATCGGGTGTTGATTTCAGAGGTTTCAAACAAGGATGTCTGGTTTACTTCTAGGTTTTGGAAGAGGTTTCACGAGGAGTTGGGCAATCGTCTACACTTTAGCACAACCTTCCACCCGTAGATTAACGAAAAAAGTGAGCGGACTATACAAACCCTGGAGGATATGCTTCAGGCTTGTGTATTGGATTTCGGTGGGAGTTGGGATACGTATCTTTCTTTGGCGGAGTTTTTGTATAACAACAGTTATCTCCCCAGCATCAATCAACATCCCTTTGAGATGCTCTATGGGAGGAAATGTAGGACCCCGATAAATTGGGGTGAGGTCAGTTAGCAAGTCATGGGATTATGGAAGTGGTACTCAAAATTACCAAGTTGATTCAGTAGGTTTGAGGTAAGCTTCGGACAACACAGAGTTAACAAAAGAGCTACACAGATAGACACCAGTCAAACTTGGAATTCCAGGTCAGGATATGGTTTTTCTAAAGGTGTCACCTTGGAAAGGTGTCATCCGATTCAGGAAGAGGGGCAAGTTGGGCCCCAGGGACATTGATCCTTTTAGGGTTTTGGCCCGGCTGGTCCGGGTGGCTTATCGCTTGGATCTTCCCAAGGATCTTAGTCAGATTCATAGCATGTTTCATGTCTCTCAGCTGTGAAAATGTTTGGTTGATAATTCCATAGTGGTTCTATTGGAGGATTTTCATGTGGACGATCGCCTAAATTATATCGAGAGATCAGTAGCGATCCTCGATTGGAAGATGAAAAAATTGAGGAACAATGTTTTTAAGTTGGTGAAAGTACCGTGGTAGCACCGCAAGGGTTCAAAATGAATATGGGAGCCTGAGAAAGAAATGATAAAGCATTACCTTGATTTATTTGAAATAGTAGACTTCGAGGACGAAGTTTGATTCAAGTGAGGAAGAGATCGGGGGTGTCCCCCACGTACGCTAGGCATACCCAGGTAAAAACTCTTGCATTATACTATTTTTACCTATGGACTAGACCGGGTACATTGGGCTTACACAAGATATGCACGGCGTACTCTCATTCATGCGCAGATCGGGGGTGTCCCCCACGTACACTAGGCATACCCATGTGTATGCGGGGCATACACATGCCAGGGGAAAACCCTAATTTTTAGGGTTTGCTCCCTATTTAAACACATTAAGCCCTTCATCCTCTTCACCTTATCAGCATCCTTTGCCTCTTGAGCCATATCTCGAAACCCTAATCCATTTCCCTAAAGTTTGAGCTTGTGTGGGTGTTTTATGTGTGTGTTATGTAGAGAAGAAGAAGAAGGAGATTTGTGAAGAAGCACTGGACCAACAAGAACTTGTAGATTCAAAGGTTTCTCACCATTTCTAGCTTATTAGAGGTAAAAAGCTCCTACCTTGATGACTCCATGTGTTAGTTTTAGCTTAGGGATTACATTCTTCATATTATGGTTCTTAAGGTGGTTCTTGAGAGTATAAGCTACTCCAGAAGAAAATAATGTTAGATCCTAGTGTCTTTGATGTCCATTAAGCGTAAAAACGGAGTCTTGATGAGTTAAGTTCAACCATGCAAGGGTTGAAGCTGGGTTCATGAAGTTAGTTCAAGATTTGACCCATTTAATAAGACATACAAAAGCATAAAGTTTGCAACTTTATGGCTTAAGACACTCTAATGAGCTTAGATCTGAAATTGGACATTAGGTCTTAACTGATTAAGACCTTGAAAGTGGACTTTGGCTAGCTGCAACATTTGTCGGGCGTACCTAGGCGTATGCTGCGTGTATGCTGAAGAAGTCCTCTAGATGCGAAGGTAGTGAGTATGTCAGGTGTACTGGAAGTACATTGAGCATACTCACCATAAGGTGGCTTGGGCTTTATTCAGGCCGTTTTGAGGCATAAGGACTTTGGGCCCTTGTTGGGCCGTGAGTTTTTCTGTGATGGGCTTTTAGACTTGGACTCATTTTTGACATGACATATCTTTTGGGCCTTGGGACTAATTGTATGTAGGCCTTGGTGAGTTAGGCCCAATAAGGCAAGGATTACATTACTTTTTCCTTAAATATAGGATTTAGGGTTTGGACCCTCATGGTGGGCTATTGACCTAATTTCTAATTAGGGTTTATTTTATTTGTGATTTAGAGTGAGAGGATTTTTGCGAGTCAGCAACTCGAGTGTGATTTGATACCTTCACTCTGAGGTGTGTTTCCTTCACTATAGTTGTGGGTCGAAGGCACCAATGCCGACCCACTAGTTTATGCTTGTAGTATGATGATTGTCTTCGTGATAATTATATGTTATTCATGTACTTGATTGATATTTCTGTGACCCTCTTGTTATGATATTATGTGTTAGTGATAGGGGTAAAATAGACCCGATACCGGTTGAAAGATACCATACTGGCTGAAAGAGACCGTAAGGGTTGACATATACACAGTACCTATTGAAAGAGACCGAAGGGGTTGAAATATACCCAATACCGGTTGAAAGAGACCGAAGGGGTTGAAATATACCCAATACCGGTTGAAAGAGACCAAAAGGGTTGAAAACACCTATATATGCTTCACTGTTATGTATGAATAGTATGGGGTATTTAGGGGGAACCCACTAAGCTTTTTGCTTATAGTTTTTGGTTTATGTTTTAGGTACTTCAAGCTCGAAAGGGAACAGCCCGGCCTAATCACACTGCATCCACCTATGTTATTCCGCATCACGTGATTTTGGGATTTTGTACTCTAATAATATTTTATTATGATAGACTCTCAACTGTTTTGATATGATTATCGTATGATCAGATTGAATTTAAAAACAAAAAATTATCTAAATTTTTTGGATGTTATAGCATGTCAATTAGGAAAACATGTTAAACTGTCATTTACTTCTTCTACATCTGTTTTGTTGTTTCCTTTTGAATTAATACATTCTGATGTTTGGATATCTCTTATTAAAAGTTTGAGTGGAGTAAAATATTATGTCATATTTGTAGATGATTTCTCTCATTATGTTTGGGTTTATTCTATTTGTGCAAAATCTGATGTCTTTGACAAATTTGTGCATGTTCGAAATTTTTTCAATAAACAATTTAACATGGATATTAAGTATTTCCAATGTTATAATGGAGGTGAGTATGGAAACCATAAATTTCATACTTTCTTCTCTCAAAATGGTATTGTGTTATGTTTCTCTTGTCCTCACACCTCCCAACAAAATGGTAAAGCCGAATGCATGCAATGCACCTTAAATAATGTCATTCACACTCTTTTGTTTCTTGCTCGGCTTCCCCCCGCGTATTGGACTAGATCTCTTCACATGGCAGTTTACCTTATCAATATTCTCCCTTCCACATCTCTTCATAATGAGACTCCCTTCTATAAACTTTATCACAAGCATCCATCCTATGATCATCTCTATGTGTTTGGGTGTCTTTGTTACCCTTATACTAATGCCTCTCACAAACTTGACCCAAGATCAACCCCTTGCATCTTTCTTGGTTATCCTACAAATTATAAAGGACACTGTTGTCTCAACCTTGATACAAGCAAGATCATCATTTCCCAAAATGTCGTTTTTGATGAATTGATTTTTCCTTTTGGGTGAATGAAGCCAAATCATGCTCCTTCCTACTCTTATTTGGATGGTCATGTATCTACTCACCCTCTTGCTACCACTCCGGCTCCACAACCTCATAATATTAATGATTCTTTTGTTGAAGAGCTTTCCTTCCATGTTAGCCCAACAATGACTCTTCATGCGTCGTCTGCCACTACTTTTTCGCATCAACCCATCACAGGCTCATCTGGTAAGTTGCCTACTGGCCCAGCTCATCCGGGTTTGGTCTCTTCACCAACCCTCTTCAATCCCTTGTTTTGGATCCCATAATGCCATCTTCCAGCAGCTCAAAAGAGATGGCTACACCTCACGTGTCACCAAAATGCCCTTCTCCCATAACTCATACCTCGCATCGTATGGTCACTCGTGGTAAGCAAGGGATTTTTAAACCTATCCAAAAATTAAATCAACATGTTGACGCCACCTCTCTTGTTCCAAAAAATTATCTCAAAGCTTTTCAGGATCCAAATTGGCTTAATGCCATGACAAATGAATATATTATGCTTATCTCTAATCAAACTTGGGTACTTGTCCCAAGACCACTTGCTGCTAACATTGTTAATTGTATTTGGTTTTTCAAAAGGAAACTTGATTGTGATGAGACTTTTAGCCCAGTGGTAAAACCTGCTACTATTCACACGATTCTTAGTATTTTTGTCACTTATAAGTGTCCCATTCGACAACTTGATATAAAAAATGCGTTCCTTCATGGTCATCTTCAGGAACTTGTATACATGCATCAACCATCGGGCTTTCGTGATCCATCTCGCCCTGATTATGTTTGCTTGCTTCAGTGTTCGTTATATGGTCTCAAGCAAGCACCACGTGCCTGACGGATAGTTTTTGTTTCAACAAAAATATGCTACGGAGATTCTTGATCGAGCTTCCATGACCAACTATAAACCTGCATCCACTCCATCTGATTTATCTGCTAAGTTTGATGGCACTGGTCCTCCTATGCAGACCCCACATTATATAGAATTTTGGCTGGTGCTTTATAGTATTTGACATTTACTACGCCTGACATCACTTATGCTGCTCAACAAATTTGTTTATATATGCATGACCTGAGGGAGCCTCAGTTTACTGCTTTGAAGCTGTCACACCCCAAAACCAAGAACGGCGGAAACGTTCTGGGGCGGAGGACTTCATGTAAAGTATCACAACAATGCAAAGTAGTAAACAAGCAACAACATCATCCATTGCATTAATAGTATAATTTTAAGTACAAGTATGTTCTTTCACAAAATAAAATAACATGATGAATAATCAAAATAAAAGACGAGTCTTGACTGCTCCGTCTTCTCAAAAACCTGGTCATCGTACCTGTCTACTGGTGACCTAAGAATACAAGTTATTTTGAAAGCGAGTATCAGCTTAAAGCTGGTAAATTCATAAGAATTTTAGTGTCATTGATTTGTAAAAACTTGTAATGAAAGACCTGTAATAGTTTGAGAAAAAGGTGTGTATAAGTATGAAAAACCCTTGAAAATCCCATATTTCCTACTAGTATAAAAAGTAGTCTTCTACCAAGACCCGACTGTTTTGTAAGTATGCATCATTGTAAAAATGACGGTTTTTCCCTTGTATAACTATTATTATAAAAATATAGTCTACCTCTTCGTTTATGTGAATGTGTCACAAAATAAAGGTAATAAGGAAAATAATATATTTATATCAAAATATATCCTACCTCATCATTTATGTGAATGTGTCACAAAGTAAAGGTAATAAGGAAAATTGTATAATCCTTATGAATGTATCCATTTGTATAGGATGAATACGGCGTGGTAACTCGCCAAACAGTACAACCGAGAACATCCGTAGATGAGGACACCTTTTGTTGCGAGCAGCCAAGTGTAGGATGGTCAGTCCATGAGTGTGTAGAAGTATAACTTCATATAGTATGTAGTAGTATCTCTTCATATAGTATGTACTAGTAACTCTTTGTATGGTATGTGCTAGTGTCTCTTTGTATAGTATGTATTAGAGGAATGTATGTATTAACTCATGTATGAACTGGCCCTTAGTGTGATTCCTTGTACTAGGAATAGTAAATAGTATCTCCTAACTATACCTATTATAGCTACTAGTAATGTACGTGTATAACCGAAAGTATGCCTTTGCTACCCAAAGGTACTAAATTGAAGGATATAACTTTTATGTCTGTATATGTATACATAATATATAACTAATATTTAGACGACATTCGGACGAATAACTGATACCCTAAGGCCACATCCAAACAAGGAAAATGAATTAAAGTGAGCTAGCAGTCTTAAGTCCTTTAAACATTACTTATATAACTATACATATATAGGCATGCATTTAACAATATAAAAGTATAACAGAAGTTTTTTAAAACCTTTGAAGAGTTTAATAAATAAGAAGTGATGACTTGATGTCAGTTTATAAAATGATTTAAAAACAGTTTGTTTGATAAGAACAGTTTTAAGTATAAGAAAACCTTTGTTTGAAACACAATTGTAACAAAGTTTGAAAGGAAACATACAACATGTAAGATAGTTTGATAAAGAGTTTAACATATGAAAACGTTTGAGAAAGTCATTTGAAGTAATATGTTTGGTAAAACAGCTAAAAACCTAGAAAAATCCATTTGTGTACTAGTTATTAATCACATGTGATTGATATAATAACTAGTATGATTCAACTTATATTCCCCCCCCCCCCCTAAAAGCATTTAAAAAAATTTAAAAGGTTAATTAAGGGGTATGAACTCACCTGTAGTGAGTAACTCGAATGAAAGATCGATACAGGATTGTTGGGTGACAACTGGAGTCTTGAGCACAAACGAATCCTATTTAACATATAATTACACATATATGAATACATTTAATGTATATAACCACTAATGGTGATAGGGACATGCCTTAGGGACATAAAAACACTTAGAACTAAGTGTTACCAACACATATGGTTGCACATAAGGGGTGTATGGTCCTATATTGAAGTGTAAGGCCACAAACCAAAGGTTTAGTGTGTGTGCGGCCAGAGTGTGTGGCCAGGGTGTGTGTGCGGCCGCACACTCCCTATGAAGTGTGCCAAAACGTATTTCCAAGCCTTAGAAATGTTCTAGGGAAGGTGTTTTGACCATTGCTTAGTCGGAATGGAAGTTTGTTGCTATTTTGGACCCTTAAAAGTGTGTGTGCGGTTACACTTGGTGTGTGCGGCCGTACACACTTGAAGATTATGTGAGAATGATGTTTTCATGCATAACTTCAAGGATCCTTAGCTTATATCAAGCTATTTCAAGTGTAAACCCGATTTAGGGGCTTAAAATTTCAGTTATAGTCCATAAAGGTAGTGTGTGTTCTTGGTGTTCCTGAAGATTTAACACCAAGTAGGTGTTTTCATGGATCAAAGTAGAGGGGAAGGGTAGTTATGGTCATGTATTAGCTAATCCAAGGATCAATCACTTACTTGTTTGAAGATTGGAGTGAAAAGTTGGATGATACTTGAGAGGATTTCGAGTTCCAGCTTTGAAGGAGTGATAAAAAGTGTTCAAAAATGACTAAGGGTTATATTTATAGGTGGGAGTGTGTGGCTGGAGTGGGTGTGCGGCCGCACACACCTGTGTGTGGCCGTACACTCAAGTGTGCAGCAGCACACTCCATGTGTTGGAGTGTTTGGCCCGGTTTCGCTTGATATGCATCGTGTTATCCCATTTCTAGGCTCATACCTTAATTGTACTAGGTTTAGAACACTCAAATAGACCCCAAACAATGGTAAAAATTAGCAAAACGAGACTATCTTTGATAGATTTGAACAAGTGTACATGATAGAAAATTTCGGGTTGTCACAGAAGTGCATCTTGCGTTATATTCAGGGTATCACTGCTCATGGTCTCCAATTATATACCTCTCCAGTCGTACTCTCACTACCTATTCTGACGCCGACTGGGTTGGGTGTCGTGTCACTAGACGCTCTAACTCAGGTTATTGTGTCTTTTTAGGACACAATCTTCTATCTTGGTCATCCAAACGTCAAAATACTATCTCTCGGTCTAGTGTTGAAGTTGAATATCGGGATGTTGCCAATGTTGTCGCTGAAGCTTGTTGGATTCGTAATGTTCTTCTTGAACTTCACTATCTTCTAACCGATGCCACTATATTTTATTGTGATAAGGTATGTCCTCTAACCTAATTCATCATCAGCATGCGAAACATATCGAAATTGATTTGCACTTTGTCTACGACAAAGTTGCAATAGATCATGTGCGTGTTCTTCATGTGTCAACCTCTTATTAGTAAGCATATATTTTTACGGAGAGTTAGAATGATTAAATAAAAAGCCACAAACAAAACTAACAGAGAAAAGTTAGAATGATTAATTTTTAAAAAAATGTACCACATGGTTTAAATGGAATAAATAAAACATTAGTGGTCAACTTAGGAAACTATTGTTATAATGTTAAAATAATTATAAAAACTAAATGATAATTTTTTATTTAAAATACAAATCTGACAATACAACCAAAATAAGACAATTAATATAGGGATAATTACATGTCAAAGAGATATACGTTCAATAACTTTTAGTTAACGACATTAATTTTCATAATCAAAATTTAAGGGTTGTTGATTCATTTATACAATAGAAATTAATATATACGATTTTTTAGGTACAATTAATCCTTATTATTATCGTGGATTGATACAAATTGGTTACTGGTTAATATATTAAACGTAAAATACCATGAAATTATATACAATATATTCATGAATCAGATAAAAGTCATACATCAATATCCATATCTAATTATATATACTGATATAGATAGATGTGTTCATATTTGATTTATATATTGTACGTATTTAATTCAAAGTATTCAATGGTGTTGTATGTAGATATTAAATGCAATATTACATTTCTTACGCATTGGGCGTTGTACACCTTTTATTGCGATGTTATTGTTACCATTTGAAAATATTATATTAGTTGTGGTCTTAAATGCGAAATTAAAAGTCATTAAATGATATGAAGGTCATCAATGAATTTATATTTCATACGCATTGGGTGTTGTACATTGGTACCATTATAGCATTCAATATTTTTCTCATATTTTAAAAAGATTTATATAATATTTCATTTATTATATACTTTAATAAACATACTTTCAGGTGACAAAATTGCGGATTAGGCACGATCAATGGATGATTTATCTTGTATGTTAGTATGTATAACTAAAAAGACCAATACTATTTTTTTAAGAACATAAACACATATACTCTTTCCTATTTATAAACCACATATTTGTCCGCCAGACAACTTAAACGTTCAACTATTTGAGAAACCCACATATTTTCAACATATCTTGAAGAAACATCGATACTATTACAAAAGTAATGTATCTATCATTTTTTTTTTAAATAAAAGGTTTATGTGTTTGAATATGTTTGAGGGATTTTGATCTTGTTTGAACCATTTTTATTTTATTTATTTGACATATTAGTTAGATATATAATTGTAACTTATAACTTTTAAGAATCTTTAATTAATTAAAAAATACCCAAAAGAAATTAAAAGCTCATGTTTGTAGCATCTATTAAGGTCTTGTTTGGAAAAGAAAAAGTTAGCTTTTTATAATTTAGTGTTTAATAAATTATAAGAGTTGCTTATTTTAACTTATAAACTAACTTCTAAGCTGTATTTTGATAATCTACTACGAGATAATTTTTTATAAACTTATAAAAAAAATTCAAAAAATTCAAAATATGCCCTTAATTATATCTTTTTTCTTTTAGTTGTATATATAAATGTTCATTTATGTTAATTTACATTGCAATCAAACTTATAAGTTACCTTTTATCAAGCACTATTAATCATAAACTAGCTTATCATTTTCCAGCTAAAAACTAGTTTTTCAACTATAAATCACACAAGATTTAAGTCTTTTTATATCGAATATGGTTATCAATAATTGATATAATGAAAAAAAGAAAAACATTATTGATGAAAAAAATTAGAATATGTTGTTAGTTAATACGAACAATGCTGCAAAAGTCAGTGGACATTATTAGGTTGGTCGACTAATGAGAAGCGAGTACTCGGTCTAGACGGGAAATATTCGAATTAGGTAAATTATAAGGAAATTGATTTTGAAAACATTTATATATAAAAATGTCATAAGTTCATTAAAAAATTATAATAAAATTGTTGTTGTTGTTGTTGTTGTTGTTGTTGTTGTTGTTGTGAGAGACAGTGAGAATGATCATTTCTATCAGTTTTGTGGGTGATGCAAAAATGAAATGTCCTTGACATGACAGGTCAAAAGTATGCTAAGACATTCACCACTCTAAAAAATTAAATACTTAATGTACTTTTTTCCATATTTTTAAATTTTGATATCTAATCATGTTATATACCGCCACATAATCAAATAGTAGCATATTAGAATGTCATATCAACAAAGATAGCAAGTTGTTGAGATAAAATCTCTAAAGATCGAAAGATTCAAACAGGTAACAGAAAACAAGAACACAAGAATGGATCAAAATATGCTTAATGATTCAAAGTCACACCTCAGAAGAACTCGATGAATAATTGCTATTGTAGAGGCGTGTAGGGTTGCAAAGCTATTTTTTAAGGTTACAAAAACACGGTGCATGCATGCACCTTAAATAGCTAAACCCTAGTAATCAATGAACATACGGACAAGCCCAAACTCGGTTACATAATGGACTAAATTAATATACACAATGACACAACACTAAAACCCAACAATCTCCCCCTTTGCGTCCATTGAGGCGTGAGGCTCTTCACTGCTCTGTCTTCTTTGTAGTTTTGAAGAGCTTGGGGATGACTGCGAGAAGATGTTTGTGAAACGCAATGTACCATCTTAACATACCAGAGTAAATCTTCTTCACAGCTTTGTCATTCAGTTGACATTAACCTGTGATCTCCAAAATGAACTCCAAGCAAGTTGTAGAGAACAAATGCTTATCAGGCAATGCGAAGAGGCATTTTTGCACGTTACCTACTGGACTACGATGAAACATTACGGTCCAGTTATCTTTTTTAATCTTACCCATCTGCGTCTTATTAATGCCTTTCGTCTTGCAAGTAAGGGGAGCAGTAGGTTTCCTCTTCAGAACTGTGGCAATTTCAATATCAAACTTCGCCACTTCATAAATGTACGAAATTAACATTCGCTTTATATGCCCCAGAATGGGTTTGTACTTCTTTTCATCTCTCAGAAGGAAATGCAATAAAATGATCCAATCATAGGGATTAATACGCGACAAATCAACCAAGGAAAACTCGTGAACAACACTTTCGGATCCCCTTGTTGTTTTGAATTTGATATTCATGAAGCTTCATGTTTCAACTGGCCCTATGGCCTTCACAATAGTAATCTTTTATGCACTCCAGGTGAGGTATTGTGGCTTGACATGGTACAAGTAAAATTCCATCAAAGATTTAATAACATTCTCATCTGATACAGGAACATTTACAATCACTTCAAAACAACGAAATAGAAATGCTCTCGGAGTGATAGGCATGTCGAATTGAGAATCCTGCGAATTATCCATATCAAAAGAGGTTACAGGTTCCAACCAATGCATACCAGGATTTTCAACAGCCTCATTAATCATTCGCTCCATGGTCCATGGTGGAAACAAAATATTTCGACTTTCCGAAGTGACCTGAGCTTCACGCTCTGCTTTCTCTTTCGCTTCATCCTTGCGGATTATTCTTTGATTTTCATCCATTTCAGCCTCTTGTGCCTTTCTTCTTTTGAGCTCATTTTCATCAGGCTCTTCATCTTCGCTGTTATCAACAATAGGCTCATCACTTAAAAGTTTTTCTTTTCCTCTTGAACTCGAAGCTACATTATCCTTCGGCTCATTGGAGACTTTCAAATTTTGCTCATCATGACTAGATGCACCAGTATTGGTCTTCGGAGGTTGCTAAGGTGGTACTTTTGATGATTTCCCCCTTGTTTTGTGTGACATCCCCATTTTCACGGCCATAAAAGACCGATTATGTTTATGCTTTATAAAAATCAGAGTACCCTTTTTATAAAAATGTTCCGGAATTTGTTCCCAGAAAAACATGATAAATATGTTATCAAGGCATTTCCGAAGAAATTTATTTTTTTATTTATTTTAAAACATTGGGATGTCATCGTCAATACAGAAGCATAAGCATAAACAGAACTTACATTCATTATCACTAGTGATTTACATCTCCTTAATCTCTCAGTGTAATGTAACTTCATATAGACACCTGTGATACAAATAAGTTGGAGTGGGTCAGGTTGGGAAACCTGGTGAGTACATAGGGATTTCAATCCCACAATGTTATATCATATGTATAATTTAGAACTCACAAAATATACAATTTCACCATAAATATATAAGCAACTCTTACCCTACCCCGTTCATCCTTACAACGAGACTATCCATACTCTCGGACCTTAAATTTTACCTCTTACTTAACCTATACTCTCGGATCTAATTCATGCTCTCGGATTAATAATTGTGCCCATTCCATACTCTCGTATTAGGGACAAGTATCTATTGTAAATCCATTCTCCCAGATTAACGACGAATGACTATGTCCTATCCATGCTCCCAGACTGAGGATGGCTGACTATGTCTTAATCCATACTCCCGGACTAAGGACAATTGACTATGTCTTAATCCATGCTCCCGGATTAATGACAGTTGACTATGTCCAATCCATAATCCCAGACTGAGGACGACTCACTATGTCTTAATCCATACTCCCAGATTAAGGACAATTGACTATGTCTTAATCCATGCTCCCGGATTAATGACAGTTGACTATGTCCAATCCATACTCTCGGACTAGGGACAATGACTGTGTCTAATCCATGCTCCCGGATCAATGACATATACTAAATTTCTATTCTCTGAGTATAACTCACTTGTACTCGTAAGAAAATACTACCCAACATTCCTCATAATTAATTTAGGTTTACTCTTTATCCTAAATCATCATATATAACCAGCTATGTTCTTTAACACGTATTTCAGGCAATATCATTTAATTCACACATAAACATATAATTAATACTTCAATCAATACTTGTATTAACATCATGTTCATGAAAGGGACTATGCACTCACTTGATAAGGTGGTTATTTCGAACTCAGACAGCGCTTCGCTTCTAAAAAAATAATTTCCTTTGACGAAACCTAGTATTATTACGACTAGAGTTTAGTCTATTATTCGCCTAGACTAATTAATAGTCTAGCTATTATTACTATTATATAAGCGTTAACCAATAGTTATATAACCCATAATAATAGCTCAAGTACTTATTATAAGTTCCTAATAATGTTTATATAATTAAATAAAAACTATATTAAATATAGTATAGACGTAGCTCACTTACAGCGGGTTGTTATTAAAATCCGGGCTTCGCTGGAGCAGCGTTTCTGAGCCGAAAGCTTTTCTTCTCGGAGCCGTCGGGCGCTCCGGGGCTTTCTTCTCATGCTAGGGAGGTTCCCTAGACTTGGGAGGGGTTTAGGGAGGCTAGAGAGAAGTTAGAGAGAGAAAGAAAGGCTTATGGTGTGAAGAAATTATGAAGAGTTCATTTCTTATTTATAAATTTTTTATAGTAAAGTAGTCTCCAAGCATCGTACGTATCTTTTGCGTACGAGCTCCGTTTTCTACCTTCTTTATATACACGCATTGGTATTTACGAGTACTACGTCGACTAATTCTCCTTTTATCTTATATTTACGAAAACTGTATCGAATTCGCCGCGCTCGAAAAGTAGAGACTAAGCTTCGTCCATAACTTTCGCATACGATCTCCGTTTTTGTCGATATTTATATTCATGCGTTGGTATTTACGAGTAATACAACTTTCATTTAGACCTCATTGGCTAATTCTCAATCTATCTCGGATTTACAAAACTGTATCGAATTTGCCGTGCTCGAAAAGTAGAGACTAAGCTTCGTCCATAACTTTCGCATACGAGCTTCGTTTTTGACGTTATTTATGTCCACGTGTAGGTAAAAATAAAATCTACAACTTTTCTTTTTACTCCTTCGGCTAATTCTCGACCGATCTTAAATTTAACAGAAGGAGGTGATTACACTGTTAAATGTCCGCGTAAAATTCATAGCTTTTACATACGGACTCCGTTTTTGTTTGTCTTTTTGTCGTTGAGTTCTATTAATGAGATATTAAACTCTCATTTAAGTCACGTAAGCCAAAACCTGCTCGAACTAAAATTTGAGTTTCGGGCCATGCATCGCTATGCCAAATTTTAGAAAAATCATAACTTCCTCATACGAAGTCAGATTTGGGCGTTCTTTTTATGGAGACTCTCGGTTTAACATTTTCTACAACTTTTGTTTAGATCGCTAAGGCTAAAAGTTGCTCTATCGTAAATTCACTATTTACAGTTCCCGGTGTCGTGTCGTTTCCATCGTGAAACTTCGACGGGTCATAACTTCTTCGTTGTAACTCGGATTTCGGCGCTCTTTATATGTACGGAAACATTATAACATTTACTAAAACTTGGTTAAGATTATTTATTCTAAATAATCTTTTGCCAAAAAGTCGTTTTCGACCCCTATTATCTTTAAATTGACTAACCACGATCTACGGACGTTACATTTTGGAAGGACGGGAGACTTCGAAACACCCTCAATTCGATTAAGCATGGAAATAGCAGGTCAAAAATTTTCAGCCAAATGCCTTCGAATGGAGATTGGAAGTATAGGATCATGAGTATTAAGAAGATTAGAGAGCAAAGCATTACCATCGCCAACGCAACTCTTAATTAAAGCTCGTTCAGACTGAAGCTCCTTAATTTCTTTGTTTGCCTGGGTGAGTTTGGCAGCTTGAACTTGTACTTTCGTTGTTTTTTCAGCAAGATCGTCCATAATTTTGCTTTCAACTACCAGATCTTCATGAAGCTTATCAGTAAGGGTGAGCTACTAAACAACTTGGAAGACATGGTAGGCCCCTGTGCTTCCAAGTGACAATAAATTAAGATTGAACAAGTTCAGTCCATACGAGTTTGAATTTGTCATAGACCTTGTCCTATGATAATGGTTAGAAATAACAAATTCACATGTGTAGGAGCACATACACCATAAAATCTAAGTTTCATAAGGTTTCTCTCCAATTCATGAAAATGATTGTGAGGAAACACTTTCACTAAGTAGATTTTGAGGAGATAGCAGTTGTGTTAATTGCATTCTCAAATGTGATTATGGTTACGACATCCCTCTTCATAGTTCTAATTGTGAGAAATGGCAAATAGTTTAAACATTCAGAGCTTATTGTTGTAAGTTCTGAGATAGTTTAGACACACATATTTGCTTTCTTATAAAAGGTGTATGAGCTTAGATAAAGGCTTATCGAAGCATCTCGTATTGGAAATCTGAACTTTGGAAAGAAATTCTATAAGTATTGATTTCTGAATACATGTCAAAGCTACTGGGAGCATAAGTGTTATGCTGGTAAGAATATAATTATCATGATAGTGGGAGCATGATTATTATGTTAAGTGTTGCAGGTTAGCAATACTGGTTATAGGAAACAAAGGTTAAGAATTTTTGCAAAGTTGTAGAATTTAAAAAACTGTTTTGCTATAGTAAAGGAGAGGATACTTATGCTTTATTTCAGATCTAAAATTTTAGATTGAACTATTAATCAAAGTTAGTCATGGATATATATCAATACCATGTTGAAATTCTTCAACATTGGAAATTCTATATATATGGAAATGTTATAGCAAAAGACTGGTCGAGTATCATGTCTTTATGTGAGACATTATCAATCGTATCCCATATTCTTCAGGTATATGATCGATTGCATGTGCTATAATATTCACGTGTTCTAATTTTCCAAATGCCTAGGGCATTAAGAGGGAAAAAGGGCTAGAATCGGATATGACTAAATTGGTTAAACAACTGTCAAGGACAATCTAAGGCTCGCTGAGGATTGGTTTCTTAGAACAATTAGAAGTATATTAATGAATGGACCATATTGACATTATTATGAATAGACAAGATTCTATTAATAATGAATTGTCATATGGAGAATATGGAAATGTTTCCATAATGGGAGTTGGATATTAAGAGTCTACGTGAAAGTTAGAAACTTTTATGCCAGAAAGATGTTCAAAGGAATGTACTTTGAAATTGAGACTTCACTTCCATGGAATTATTCTTGTAACAATCTCCAAAGGAATACTTTGTAATATCATTGGCAAAGTCTCTATGACTTCTGTACCTCGACATTACCAAAGGAATCATTGCATAATAGTTTAGAATCTGACACATTCTAATAGTGGCAAGAATTTGGCATTCTTACACTTGTGATAAAGATTTTGAGTTTTGAAATGAGTTTCATTGAAGATGTATTCAATTGGTCTATTTCACAAAGAAAGGACCATAGGTAAATTAAGTGTGCATGCTTGGAGCATGGGATAAGTATTGTTTTAATTCAAGTATAAAGTTGATAAATCGAAACATTATACAATGGATAATATGTAATCAATATGGTGATTAAATAAATGTGTTTTATTTATATTCAAAAGTTTTGATACCATATTGGATTCAATTATTCTTGTGTTTCACTTTGCATGTTTTGACTTCCCGAATAATAAAATTATTCAAACTATCCCCAATCGATCATACTTTGGAAGTAGGTATTGAAGCTAGACTATCATGAATGGGTCTGTAGATTGTCTAAAGGTGTTTAGATATATCACAAGTTTGTTGCAGTATTCATGAGTACTCCTATAATAAGATTTGAGTATTGGACTAAGCCCATGCTCATTTGAATCACTTCATGGGTTTTATCACGAGTGATCATGAGACGATAATATCTTATATTCTTGAAATGGAGAGATATGAGTTGCAGTTTACAAGTCGGTTGCACATTGATGATTGTAAACACATCAGTAACTTGGTGTTATAAAACATATTGTTGTGTGTGATGATTTGATGAGTAAATAGAGTAAGCAAATGAGTCGAAGTTTATCCGTTCCTTTTACCCTAAGAGCGATAAAAGTGATATTTGTGGGCCCCTCGATGATTTAGTGATGACAACCCTAAGCGCTTGGCCAAGTCTGGATTGATTTGATTTGTTCAATTAGTCGGTCGTCATAAATCGGAAATCGGGAAAAAACACATGAACAGTGTGACATCCCCAAAATCACGGTCAGAAAAGACCGATTTTGTTTATGCTTTATAAAAATCAGAGTACTTCTTTTAATAAAAAATGTTGCGGAATTTGTTCCCAGAAAAACATGATAAATACGTTATTAAAACATTTTCGAAGAAACGTATTTTATTCATTTTAAAACGTTTGGGATGTCATCGTTAATACAAAAACATAAGGATAAACAGAACTTATATTTATTTACACTAGTGATCTACATCTCTTTAAATCCCTCAATGTAATGTGACCTCATATCAACACCTGTGATATAAATAAACTGAGTGGGTCAGGTTGGGAAACCTGGTGAGTACATAGGGTTTTCAACCCACAATAATATAATTATTATGTTCAAACAATCAAACAATCAACCCAATTACCCATCCCCATTGTCTTCTTTACCCTTAAGGATCTACCCTAAGAATCAACCGTTCTTCGTTCATATATTCCTAAGGATCATCCTAAGGAATCGACACGAAGTCCATCGTCACCGGGGTTTAGGCACTAAGTCTGCATAGTCGCCATAATTTATACAACAGGCACTAAGTCGGCATAGTCGCAAGAGTTTTGGCACCAAGTCTGCATGATCACCAGGGTCTAGGCATCAAGTCTGCATGATCACCAAGGTTTAGAGTACACCGGGTGAACACATCGTTCATAACACCTATAGGTTGCGAGCCTGCTAGTGTTCCACCGGACTGTCTAGAATAGTCCATGGTTGTTATCCATACTCTGCTGAATGACAGGGACATCGTTTGGGAAAAAGGCTTCTCACATCATACACCTCTCACCTATACCTCATAGTCTATATCACCTCTCAACTCATCGTCCAACTCATATTTCATCTATTATATCTACCCATGTTTTACCCCAACATTTTTGTAGATATAAAATACATATATAGTTTAAATCATTTAAAACATGTATAAAATCTTTCACCGAGCACAGACAGCAAGTAAACAGACAATATGCACACATAGCACGTAGTAACTACTTCATATCTATGTGTAAGTTGAAGGGGACCATGCACTCACCTGAAAGGTGGTGACTCAGCACTCGGACAGCGCTTCGATACTCTCAAAACAATTTCCTTCGATAAAACCTAGTACCAATATCACTAGGGTTTAGTCTAACGATAACCGTGACAAATTAATAGTCTGACTATTATTATTATTATTATTATTATTATTATTATTATTATTATTATTATTATTATTATATAAGCGTTAATAACACTCAATATAACTCATAATAATAGCCCAAATAATTATTTTAAGGACCTGATAACATTCCTATAATTATTTGAAAGCTATATTAAAAATTGCGTAAGTGTAGCTCACTTACAACGAATTTTATCGAAAACCGGAACTTAATTGGAGCAGCGTTTCGAAACCGAAAGACTCCTTTTTCTCGGGACTACGGGAGCCTTGGGGCTTCCCTCGGGAGCTAAGGGGTTTATCTAGGTATTAAGGGGGTTTAGAGGAGCTAGAGAGAGAAACTAGTGAGAGAAAGAAGGTGGCAAGCTTCAGATCAGACCTCCAGGTGGCAAGCTTCGTATGGTGCAACGCGGCCTGTTCTCGGACCACATGAAGACCCTTTGTACGCGGCGCATTCTGAGCTCAGACGCTGGGCATAGCGAGCAGCGACGCGTCACTCATCCGAGGCGGGTACTGAGTCAGCGATGGAGGGTCCAGATTGCGCCACGTCATCGATCGAGCAACAGGTTTCGAAATTTTGAGTCTAAACTTTAAAAATTCGTATCTTTCGCATACGATCTCCATTTTTTACGTTCTTTATATCCACGCGAAGGTGGGAACGTACTCTAAAACTTTCATTTAGACTCCGTCGGCTAATTTTGACTCGATTTTAAATTTTATATTATTAACAGGCCGGGACATGATTGGTCCGTTAAATCCTCATAACTTCTTCATCCGACATCTGTTTTCGCCCATCTTTTTCTCGTTACGCTAATCTTATCGAGATCTTCGATTCTCGTTTAGTTCGTGTTGGCTAAAAATCGCTCGATCTAATATTCGAATTTCGGGTTGTACACTACTATTCCGAAACTTCGAAAAATCATAACTTCTTCATACGAAGTCAGATTTGGGCGTTCTTTTTATCGATGTTCTTAGTTTAACATATTCTAATACTTTCGTTTATATCTCTAAGGCTAAAACTCGCTCTATCGTAAATTCACTATTTACGCTTCCCGGTGCCGTGCCGGTTCCGTCGCGAAACTTCGACGGGCCATAACTTCTTCGTTATAACTTGGATTTTGGCGTTCTTTATATGTACGAAAACCTTGTGACATATACTACAACTTGGTTCAAGTTATTTATTCTAAATAATCTTTTGTCAAATGTTCATTTTCGACCCCTATTGCCTCTAAATTGACTAGCCCGGATCTGCGGGCGTTACAATTATCTCCCCCTTAGGATGATTACGTCCCAAAATCATCAACGAAACGGGGCTCGTATAATGACTGCATACGTCATCTATTCATCCTAAGTCATAACTTCGATGTTTCTTCGAACAAGTATCTAACTCTTAGACTCCTTGACTACAGGCGGTGCTCGATCTTGCATCCGCTCTCTATCTCACGTTAGACCCTGAATTATGACCTTCAAGTCTTAATGTCAATCCTCAGTTGATACGAACTTAAGATAAGTTCTCTTTATTATTACAATGGAACGATGTGTCACATTCTAATGACCTATCATCGCATGATGCATTGCTTGGACTCAGGTCGTTTAGAGTCAAATTCTGGAATCGTCTATACCTTCCTTCATGTTCTAATCACATCTTAAAAAGTAGCATTTCTAGCAACCGTCGCGATACTTCTACTGATCGATTTGATTAATTCGTCTGGCTTAAGTCGGTGCTACATCAAACTTGGTTCTCTGAACTACGTAACATACTTATCGTAGTCGGACTCAATTCGATATGACCACTCAGGTCGGAATATCAACAATCTTTTAAGTCTTTACCGAAATGATGGTAACGACATACTTGAATAAAACGATATCAGTTACTAGTTTCTTGGTAACCTTGTGACCTTCCCTGATCCAAGCGTAAGTCCTGTGCTTCCGGTAGTATATGCATCTACTACCTTTCACACCTACTCATACTCGTCCCAAGTATTGTCTCGCAGTTTTCCAAGTCACCATACAAGGAAATTACATAACTGTTTAACACATCAGATAACAAAACAAAGCCTTTATTGTTTCTTGCAACTATTAAATAGGTGTTCAAGTTCACCCTAGACTATGCCTCTAACAGGCTACATCATACGATATTATGGCTACTGCATAACTTGATCTTCGGATATGAAGTCCTCATCCGTGATTCCTCGCACGGTTTTCTGCTTCGTCGAGATCATGTGGAATGCCCTTGGCCTCGGTGGCGTTTCTGGTCTTGCTGCTTTATTTTTCCCCGGGCAGTCCCTAGAAATATGCCCTTCTTTGTTACATCCATAACACACCTTCTTGTTGGACGCACACTTGCTGGCGTAATGCCCTGTCTTTCCACATTTGTAGCAAGTCACCTCCTCGCCACATTTCCCGAAGTGCTTCTTTTTACACTTCTCGCACCACTTGGATTCACCTCCTACTCCTTCTTCCGTTTTTGAGAATTTCTTTTCCTTGTTGGATTTTGAAGATCCCTCATGCTTCCTTTTCTCACCAATTTCAGCTCTTTCCAGACCCTTCTCTCGTATCTGGGTCTCCACATTCTTAGCAGCCCAGATGGCGGCTTTCAGAGTGGTAGTTTGCTTGACCATTGAACCGAAGTCCGCTGGTAATCCGAGGGAAAATTTGTTAACCTTGGAGAGTTCAGTTGGGACGAGGTGAGGAACAAGCTTCATTTTCTCAGTAAAGCTTGCAGCGTATTTAGTAACGCTCATTTTTCCCTTCTTCAGATTTTGGAATTCGTTGTTGATCTCCAGAAGAGCATGCTCAAAGCAGTACTGCATTTTTAACTGCACCGGAAAATCCTCCCATGACATCTTGCTCGCTTCTCCTTTGGGCATCGAATCGGCTAGAGGCTTCCACCAGCTTAGTACTCCAGATTTCAACAAAGGAACCGCGAGAGCGGTTTTCTGCCTATTGCTACACTCGCAACTCTCAAACATCGTCTCCATCTCAGAGATCCAGTTCAGGACTTCCACCGGCGTCGGGCTTCCAGATAGACTCGGTGGTTTGGACGCCATGAAATCCTTGTATTTGCATCTACGTCCATCAGTTGCTCCATCCTGGTGGTTTTGCCTAACTATCGGTGGGTTGGCTTGACCAACAGTCCCACTGTAGTTTCCCTCCTCAGTCTGCCCTTCGTTCAACTCGGGTTGTTCAATCTGTATGGTCGCTTCCTCTCGATTTTGTTGGAGCAAACGTCTGGTTTCCTCCATTTGACGATCCAATATTGTCTGGATCATCGCTTGCACTCCGACCATCATTCATATATTCCTAAGGATCATCCTAAGGAATCGACACGAAGTCCATCTTCACTAGGGTTTAGGCACTAAGTCTTCATAGTCGCCATAATTTTTACAACAGGCACTAAGTCGGCATAGTCGCCAGAGTTTTGGCACCAAGTCTGCATGATCACTAGGGTCTAGGCATCAAGTCTGCATGATCACCAAGGTTTAGAGTACACCGGGTGAACACATCGTTCACAACACCTACAGGTTGCGAGCCTGCTAGTGTTCCACCGGACTGTCTAGAATCGTCCGTGGTTGTCATCTATACTCTGCTGAATGACGGGGACATTGTTTGGGAAAAAGGCTTCTCACATCGTACACCTCTCACCCATACCTCATAGTCTATATCACCTCTCAACTCATCGTCCAACTCATATTTCATCTATTATATCTACCCTTGTTTTACCCCAACATTTTCGTAGATATAAAATACATATATAGTTTAAATCATTTAAAACATGTATAAAATCTTTCACCGAGCATAGACAGCAAGTAAACAGACAATATGCACACATAGCACATAGTAAATACTTCATATCTATGTGTAAGTTGAAGGGGACCATGCACTCACCTGAAAGGTGGTGACTCAGCACTCGGACAGCGCTTCGATACTCTCAAAACAATTTCCTTCGATAAAACCTAGTACCAATATCACTTGGGTTTAGTCTAACGATAACCGCGACAAATTAATAGTCTGACTATTATTATTATTATTATTATTATTATTATTATTATTATTATTATATAAGCGTTAATAACACTCAATATAACTCATAATAATAGTCCAAATAATTATTTTAAGGACCTAATAACATTCCTATAATTATTTGAAAGCTATATTAAAAATTGCGTAATCGTAGCTCACTTACTGCGAATTTTATCGAAAACCGGAACTTAATTGGAGCAGTGTTTCGAAACCGAAAGACTCCTTTTTCTCGGGACTACGGGAGCCTTGGGGCTTCCCTCGGGAGCTAAGGGGTTTATCTAGGGATTAAGGGGGTTTAGAGGAGCTAGAGAGAGAAACTAGTGAGAGAAAGAACGTGGAAAGGTGTGTGAAATCCGGGCAACTTCGCATGCCTTTTATAGGCGTGAAGCCTCGGTGGTACGCTGGGCATTCAGCAGCTACGCGGGGCGTTGCTTCGGATCAGACCTCCAGGTGGCAAGCTTCGCATGGTGCAACACGGCTTGTTCTCCGACCACATGAAGACCCTTCGTACGCGACGCGTTTGAGCTCGGACACTGGGCGTAGAGAGGGGAGACGCGTCACTCATCCGAGGCGGGTACTGAGTCAGCGATGGAGGGTCCAGATTGCGCCACGTCATCGATCGAGCAACAGGTTTCGAAATTTTGAGTCTAAACTTTAAAAATTCGTATCTTTCGCATACGATCTCCGTTTTTGACGTTCTTTATAGCCACGCGAAGGTGGGAACGTACTCTACAACTTTCATTTAGACTCCGTCGGCTAATTTTGACTCGATTTTAAATTTTATATTATTAATAGGCCGGGACAGGATTGGTCCGTTAAATCCTCATAACTTCTTCATCCGAAGTCCGTTTTCACCCATCTTTTTCTCATTAGGCTACTCTTATCGAGATCTTTGATTCTCGTTTAGGTCGTGTCGGCTAAAAATCGCTCAATCTAATATTCGAATTTCGGGTTGTACACTGCTAATCCGAAACTTCAAAAACTCATAACTTCTTCATACGAAGTCAGATTTGGGCGTTCTTTTTATCGATGTTCTTAGTTTAACATATTCTATGACTTTCGTTTATATCGCTAAGGCTAAAACTCGCTCTATCGTAAATTCACTATTTACGCTTTCCGGTGCCGTGCCGGTTCCATCGCGAAACTTCGACGTGCCATAACTTCTTCGTTATAACTCAGATTTCGGCATTCTTTATATGTACGGAAACCTTGTGATATATACTACAACTTGGTTCGAGTTATTTATTCTAAATATTCTTTTGTCGAAAATTCATTTTCGACCCCTATTGCCTCTAAATTGACTAGCCCGAATCTGCGGGCGTTACAAACAGAAAGAATGATTTTAATCCATGTCTCAGTTCTTACGATATCTAGAATGGAGGAATATATGATCCCTTATCTTATGGACGCCTTACTAATAAGATCATAGTTCGACAACGGTCTTTTTGAGAGCTACGATTGCTAATCGGATTTTGAATTCGTACTTGCAATAATAGTTATTAGACTTATCCAAGAGGGAGACTATTGGATTAGGTGCCTAAGCCCATAACTATGATTAGTATGTACTTGACCCGATATAAGCATGGTCCATTTGGGTTGCAACTCTCTGGGGCAATTTGATAGGATGGATATTTGAGAAAGCGGTTATCTATGATTTATTAATATATTATAAGTATAATATATTAATTGAGAAATCATATTATTTAATTAGTATTGATCAAAAATTAATTGGAATTAATTTAGTGAACAAATGAATATATTAATTGCAAAAAAGAAAATAGTTTTGAATTTTGAGTTTTTCAGAAAAATAAAAAAAACAGAAAAAAATAAAATAATTTTGGATTTTTGATTTCTCTGAAAATGGAATAAAACCGGAAATAAGTAAAATGTTTTTGTATTTTGATATTCTGAAAATAAAAAAGAAATATACAACGAACATAAGGATACATGAAGCTCCGAACCATAAATCAATAATGAACTGCAAACCATTACGAGCGTTCGCACCCATTCGCAGAACAAATGATGACTGCGAACTACTGCGAGCGTTCGCGCCAATTCGCAAGATACTAAAACTTCTATTCATGTGAAGATGGTTTCGGAAATGAATCAACTTCTACCATTCCTAAGCCTTGAAGAAGACGATTGAAGGTAGGTTCAGGTAAGGCTTTCGTGAAGACATCAGCCAACTGATCAGCAGATCTTACAAAATGTATCTCAACATTACCATCTTCCACTTGATCTTTGATGAAATGATACCTCAGTGCAATGTGTTTCGTCTTTAAGTGTTGCACTGGGTTATGAAAAATGCGAATGACGCTTTCAGAGTCGCAATATAAGGGGATTCGCTTCACGTTAATGCAATAATCATGAAGTTGGATTTGAATCCAAATGACCTGTAAAGTACATGAGGCAACAACTATGTACTCTGCTTCAGTAGTTGAGAGGGATACACAAGTTTGCTTTTTCAATTGCCAACTCACGAGCTAGCCATCCAAAAATTCGCATCCTCTCGTTGTACTATTTCTATCCAGGCCACACCCTCCCATATCAGCATCCAAAAATGCTTGTACGAAGAAACCTGAGCTTGATGGATACCATATGCCTAGTGAGGAGGTTCATTTTAAGTACCTAAAAATGTTTTTGACAGCTACCATGTGGGGTTCGCGAGGATTCACTTGGAACCTAGCACAATAAAAAACAGAAAACATAATGTCTGGTCGACTAGTTGTTAAATACATCAATGATCCTATCATATGACGATAAAGGGTCATATCTGCAACTGGTTTTTATAGAGATGGTGTTAGTTTCGTTTCGAATGCCATTGGAACCTTCATTTTTGAGTCTTCCACCATTCCGAACTTAGCGAGCAAGGTCTTTGTGTAGGCCTTCTGGTTGATAAAGATACCTTCTTGACTCTATCTTATGTTCATTCCAAGGAAAATGTTAATCGGACCCATGGAGCTCATCTCAAATTTACTTTCCATCAACTTTCGAAATTCAGCTGTTAAGCTAGGGTTAGTAGGTCCGAAGATGATGTCATTAATTTGGACAATCATCAGTTGGTCACCATCTTTCTTGCAAAAGAAGGTTGGGTCAACCAATCGCTGTTTAAATTTATCCTGTTTTAGAAAGCGAGTTAAAGTTACCATGAACGACCACGTTAAATGTAACAGAACGTACAAACAAGACGTTATCTCGCCAGAACCTTGTCCAGGGCCCGGCCTTGGCGTAAGTAATCCAACATCGGATTGGCAGTTCGTTCCCCTTCATGAGGAAAGAATATTCCACGTGATATTCTCATTCACGCACGCCCAATCAGGACGTGACAAGAAGCTTAGGTGACACCTAGAACTGATGTCACCAGGCAGTTAGTTAACGTGGGCATAATTCTCCCAGTCATAGAAGGCCACGTCTCAGACTCATTGAACGAGGTACCCACAATCCATTAGTAACATGTATAAAAGGATCTCTTCTGCCTCAAGGAAGGGATCCATCTTCTCCCCCACGAATTTTAACCTTAAATTCTATCTCTCAGAAAACTAACTTGATCGTTGGAGTGACGTCCCAGGAGAACACTCGAACGTCCTTTAGCCATTCTTCTGTATTGTGTTCTCAGGAAAGCTTCCAGGACAAATCCATCATCCGACAACCAAACCCCTATAGAGCATGTCACAACATTTGGCGCCATTCAGACGTATCCTCAGAGTGATACAGCCAACAAACGATGTTTGTTCTCTACAAAAAAGGGGATCTAAGTCCAACCGCATCTGTGACCGTAGTGGGAGATTTATTTAGAATATTGGTAACGGTAAGCAACGACTGTCAGCACGAGTATAGAACACATGCCCCAATCTAGGTGCTAATGGTATAGATCCCACCACCTACAACATAAATAGCAGAGCTAGTACTCGAGAGTAGTATTCGACAACTGTTGTAGGATGGTTCACTGCCTCAGACGGCGATATCTCATCCCGATCTATTGTATAAAACATTGTATGATGGCACATAGGTACTCACTATCTCTAGCTCTCGAAAGAGGAACACACCTCACTACGAGGAGGACGAGATAGAGGTACTCTCGAGAAACCTACTCAATATTAGTTTCTCGAGCAGCAATCCCAAACCATCGAAATAGGATCCACGAGACCCACTCCTCATATCTAGATTCATTTGTAACACGAAAATCCATCGGATATACATTGACAATGATAGTTGCTCTGATATACTCTATGAGCATTGTTTTAGGTAACTACCAGATGAGTGGAAGGAGGGGCTACAACCCCCAACCAGTAGGCTATTCGTAGGATTCACCAGACACAACTTTTGGCCATTAGGCACTATTCTGCTGCCCTTAACGTTGGTCAGTCATGACGAGAGGGACCGAATCACACGAAAAATCGAATTCTCTTTAATCTGGTATCCAACAGAACACAATATTCTGCTCGGACGATCGACAATCTCCTTACTACACCTCGTACCATCGACGATCTATGTCATCGTTAAATTTAGCATACGCTAGGGATCAGCGACGATCCTCGCCACAAACACCAGGGCACAACATTTCCACCAGATCATAGTCGCTCCAGAGCTTGTACGAGCGCCAAAGAAGTCCAAGGAGGGATGTTCCACTGAGCAATACCAAATAAACATGGAATATCCAGAGCAGCTCGTAGGAATCGGCGCTCACTTATCAGACGAGACCAGGGCATGACTGGTAGCACTTCTGAAGCAATACTCCATCATTTTCGCCTGGAAACCAACAGATCTGACATGCATTGATCGATAGGTTATAAAACACAACCTTAATATTAAGCATGGAAGGAATCCTGTTAAACAAAAATAGAGGGGCCAAGAAGTAGAACATAATAGGGCCATAAACGCAGAAGTGGCCGATCTGGTGAACGCCGACATACTTAGGGAAGTAATATTCCCAACATGGATAACAAATACTATCATGGTAAAGAAAGCCAATGGGTCATGGCGAATGTGCATTGATTACTCGGACCTTAACAACACCTTTCCAAAGGATTGTTATCCTCTCCCGGAGATTGATCATAATGTCCAATTGCTCAAAGTTTTTCAGTTCAAATGTTTCCTGGATGCGTACAAGGGCTACCATCAAGTACAAATGAAACGAGAGGACGAGGCGAAAACTGCCTTCCACACTGAAAAGGGCACTTTCTGCTACCAAAAAATGTCGTTTGGGCTAAAAAATGTGGGTGCTACTTATCAAAGGCTCCTGGACAGAGTATTCGCCTATCAAATTGGTAGGAATATTGAAGTTTATGTCGATGACATGGTAGTTAAGAGCCGTAGTAAAGAAACATTGCTCCACGATGTGGAAGAAACTTTCCAAACGTTAACTAAAGTGATGATGAAGTTAAACCCAACTAAGTGTACTTTCGGGGTAGAGGAAGGGCACTTCCTTGGGTATTAGATATCCAAGGAAGGGATTCTGCCCAATCCTACCAAAATCCAGGAGTTCCTTGAGTCGAAGACTCCTCACAACCTCAAATCTGCAAAAAAATGCGCTTCCTCTGTACCAAACACTTAAAGGACGCCTAGACAAAAAGTATTTCAAGTGGACAGAAAAACAGACACAACATTGCAACAACTGAAAGATTCCTTACACCAACTACCGACTCTCGCCTGCCAGTTACCAGGGGAAACACTACAGATTTATTTAGAAGCTTTTGAAGAAACTATCTCCTCTGTGTTAGTGGTGGAGAGGGAAGGCAAGCAGGTCCCTATCCATTTAGTTAGTAGGGCCCTACAAGGACCAGAGGTCAATTAACCGGCCTTAGAGAAGCTGGTCCTTGCCCTGGTATACACTGTCAGACGTCTACGCAGGCATTTTTAAGACCACAAAGTTGATGTTCTGACTAGTTACCTGATTGTAACAACGTAAATTTCCAAAACAATTTTTCATTTCCAAAACATACTTTTATTCATAAGATAATATCAACACATAATGTATCCAATGTTATCATAACAAAACATATCCCAGAATCTCAAGACATAAACTCCATGAGTGTGTACGGATCATGCCGACGCCTTCCCGCGATCCTCGCTAGTACCTGAAACACATAACACAATAACTGTAAGCATAAATGCTTAGTGAGTTCCCCCAAGGCTATAAGACCTTTCGGTCACTGTGTCTCAGAGGAATTCCATCCCACAACTGTGGTAGACCTTCCGGTCCTACCCGTAATGACCTTCCGGTCCATATCATCTTGACCTTCCGCTCCATACCATAATGACCTTCCACTCCATATCATAATGACCTTCCGGTCCTTATCATTCATAACATACATAACACATACATATCATATAACAACATACAACACATACATATCATAGCATATAAGACCTTCCGGTCACACATAGGTACCACTCTAGGTACAGTATAGTGAGAAGACTCACCTCATACGATATTGGATAATCTCCCGTGCTCGGATACCTGATCTAGCCTCCTCTTATCAACATAATAACATCCCTAACCAATAATCTCTCATAATATCATCTCAAATGATGGGTAGAAGACCATTCTACCCCTCCCTGACCTCTCCTGAATTAGCTTGACCAAAACCCCAATGTCAACTTAAGTCGACGGTCTAACTTTGACCTGACTCATCGAGTGCACATGGGCGACTCGGCGAGTCCATGCGGATCCTCTGAATCCTTCTAGTCTCACATGGCACGTTGAGTCATCCCTTCACTCGACGGGTTACTTCTGTCACGAATCGCGGGGCAACCCCAACTCGACTCGGCGAGTTACGTCCATGGCAACACTCAAATGACCTTCTGAGGTCAGATCCGCTTCTCTAACCTATAGATCTGACCTTTCCATACCCACTAATCACGTAAAGGTAGTGAAACATTTACACTCATGCAACACATATATGGTTCCTTTTGAAGAAATAGCCTAAAAAATGGAAACCTAAGTTCATTCCTTCCTTAACACCTCATAAAGCAAGATGGATAATGCTCTCTGGACCTCTATGGGTCCAGATCTGAAGTCTAACACATAAAGGGACCATAAACTCATCAATTCAAGCCATAAAATGGGTATACAAAACCCTAGATTCATAGATCTTAACCAAAACAAAAGGAGAGTTCGATTTGCCACCTCAACACTGCAGATCCAAGCTTGGAAACCACGGATTAGCAACCCTCTTGACCTTCTCTAGCTGGAAACACCTTCTTCTTTGCAAAACAACACCAAAAAGGATTAAAATGGTTTGCTCTCACACACAACTCTCCCAAGCTCTCTAGGGATTCTCTCTTTGGACTGGTAGCCGCAAATGAGGGCTATAAGTTCCTTTAAATATGGATCAGGCTCACGGATTTAGGGTTTCTGCCCTCAGCGCGGACTCGTCGAGTCACCCTGCCAACTCGTCGAGGCCATTCATTAATCTAGTCAGCAAATCGCGATCCTACTCAATGAGTCTAGGTGCCGAATCGTCGAGTCCTTCTCTCTAACTCAAAATAAATGAATAACATAGAATACCTGGGAATTTGAATGTTACAATTCTCCCTTACTAGAATCAGACTTCGTCCTCGAAGTCTCGCTCGACAAACAACTCAGGATGTTGCTCCCACATCTCCAACTCCAGCTCCAAAGTCAGCTCGGACCCTCTCAGATGTTGCCACTGGACCTAAACCAGGGGCACCTCCTTTTTACTCAGAAACTTGATCTTTTGATCCAAGATCGCGATCAGTCTCTCAACATAATTCAGGTTCGCATCCAACCGAATATCCTCCAGTGGCACCACCGCTGACTTGTCGGCTATACACTTCCTCAACTAAGACACGTGGAAGGTATCATGAATTTGGCTCAACTCCGCAGGTAGCTCCAAATGATACGCTATCCTTCCCACCCTCGCGGTCACCCTGAACGGACCAACGTACCGGGCCCCAACTTGCCCCTCTTCATGAATCGGATCACTCCTTTCCAAGGAGACACCTTCATGAGTATGAAGTCTCCCACCTGAAACTCAAGCTCGGATCGTTGTCTATCCGCATAACTCTTCTGGCGAATCCGAGCTGTCAACAACCTCTGCCTGACCTGCTGTATCTGCTTAGTAGTCTGAAGCACTATCTCAGTGCTACCCATCATGCGCCGCTCTACCTCTCCCCAACAAATGGGAGTCCGAAATCTACTCCCATACAACAACTCGGAGGCATACCAATACTCGAATGGTGGTTGTTGTTATAAGAAAACTCAGCCAACGGAAAGTACGTGTCCCAACATCCTCCGAAGTCCAACACACATGCTCGAAGCATGTCCTCGAGCGTCTGAATCGTCCACTCACTCTATCCGTTCGTCTGTGGTTGGTATGCGGTACTAAAGTGCAGCCTCGTACCCAACTCCTCATGGAACTTCTTCCAGAACCTGGAAGTGAAATGTACATCTCGATCTGACACATTCAAGATCGGTACTCCATGACACGATATCACCTCTCTTACATACAACTCGGCCAGCCTCTCTGCGGAAGAGCTCTCACTGATAGCAAGGAGGTGAGCGCTCTTCGTTATCCTGTCAACGATCAACCAAATTGCATCAACGCCCCTCGCGGTCCTCGGCAATTTGGTGATAAAATCCATAGAAATATGTTCCCACTTCCACAGGGGAACCTTCAGTGGCTACAACTTGCCATGAGGATGCAAGTGCTTGGCCTTAACCCTGCGACATGTCAAGCACCTCTCGACAAACCACACGACATCCCTCTTCATACAGGGCCACCAATACTCTATCTTCAGGTCCAAATACATCTTAGTGGCCCCAAGATGGATCGAGAACCTCGATCTGTGCGGCTCCTCCATCAGAATGGTACGTGCCCCGCCTACATACGACACCCAAATCCGAACTTGGAAGGTCATCAGCCCTCGGATATCGGTAACGAACTCAGACACCTGCCCGATCACCCGCCCCCTCTTGCGGTTCTCTGGTATCATGACCTCTGCCTGGGCCTCCCGAATGGTGTCCAATACAGGAGTCATCACCGTCAGCTGCATACAAGTGTCTCGAAGCGGGGCACTCTCTGCCCTATGGCTCAGAGCGTCAGCTACAACATTAGCTTTGCCCGGGTGGTACATGATCTCACAATCGTAATCCTTTACCACATCCAAACATATCCTCGGGAGCATATTCAGGTTGGGCTGATCCAAAAAATACTTCAAACTCTTGTGGTTCGTGTATATGATACACTGAACCCCATACAAATAGTGACGCCAGATCTTGAGGGAAAAAACCACTGCCCCCAACTCCAGATTGTGGGTGGGATAACTCGTCTCATGAGGCTTCAGCGGCCTCGATGCATACGCTATCACATGCCCTCTCTGCATAAGCACCGCACCCAACCCCGATATCGATGCATCGCAGTACACCACAAAATCCTCCATTCCCTTTGGAAGGGATAACACTGGGTCTGCCCACAACCTCTGGCGAGAGGCACGACAATCTAGGAGAAATCCCTGATAAATCTTCGATAGTAGCCGACCAATCCTAGAAAACTCCTGATCTCAGTGGGGGATCTCGGCACCTCCCAACTCATCAGAGCCTCAATCTTGGCCGGAACAACCAATATCCCATTTTGGTTCATGAGATGCCCCAAGAACTGGACCTCGCATAACCAGAACTCGCACCTGGAGGATTTGGCATAGAGCCTCTCCGATCTCAAAACTCCGAGAATCTCTTTCAGATGCTCATCATGCTGCTCTCTAGATCTCGAATACACCAGAATATTGTTGATGAATACAATCAGCGACCTATCTAACATCAGTCTGCATACCCTGTTCATGAGATCCATGAACGCTGCTGGTGCATTGGTAAGCCCAAAAGGCATCACCACAAACTCGTAGTGCCCATAATGGGTCATAAACGCCGTATTTTGGATATTCTCATCCCGCACCCTCATCTGGTGACATCCAGACCTCAAATCTATCTTGGAGAACCAAGTTGCTCCCTACAACTGATCGAACAGATCAACAATCCTTAGTAGTGGATAACAGTTCTTGACCGTCAACAAACTCGTAATGCCCATAATGGGTCACAAAAAGGATCGACGCTCCCTACGGTGAGCTACTCGGCCTGATAAATCCTTTCCCCAACAGCTCCTGAAGCTGTGAGGATAACTCCTGCATCTCTGGTGGCCCAAGGCGATAGGGCGCCTTGGCGATAGGTGCCGCTCCCGGAACCAAATCGATGCGAAACTCCACCTGCCTCTCAGGAGGCACACCCGACAACTCCTCGGGGACAACATCCAGGAACTCACGCACTATCGACACATCACTAACCGAACCCGGCCCCTCTACGGCCACCCGTGAATCCATCACATAAGCCACAAGCCCGCTACAACCCTGATGTAGGCTCCGCCTCGCTCTATCAGCCGAACAAAATGCTGGCCCAAAACGGGTACCCTCGCCATACGCTGTAAGTAATCCCCTACTAGGGTCTCGTATCATCACCAACTGTCGCTCGCAGTCTATGACAGCCCCAAATCGGCTTAGCCAATCCATGCCCACTATGACACACATGCCCCCCATCGCACTCGGGACCAGATCTATCAGGAACTCAACACCGAAGATCTAGAGTACACATCCTCGAATCACATCCGTAGCATATACCGCTCGCTCATCAGCTATGGAAACTTGTAGAGGTCGAGTCAACACCTCCCGCTAGATACTGATGTGCTGACTAAACGCTAAAGACACAAATGACCGACTTGCACCCGAGTCAAATAACACCAAAGCGGGTACAAAACTCACAAGAAAAGTACCTACGCATATCATAATATAAGCACAATATCTCAAACTCAGCATAAATAAATGAAAGAATACGTACTAGCCACGACATCGGGCGCTGCGCGGACCTCCTCCGCTGTCAACTGGAAGGCTCTCCAGCGAGCCTTTGGTGCCTCGGCCTTCACTGGCCGAACCTCAATAGCTCGCACGACAGTAGGGGCAGATCCCTGTGGTGCTCTTTGTGATGTCCCTTGCAGCTGTGGACACTCGGCCTTCCGTTGTCCGGTTTGGTTGCAATGAAAGCAAACCATAAACCCCTTGGGGCAATCCTTAGCAATGTGCCCCTCCTTGCCACATTTTTAGCAAGCACCTGATCGACAAACCCCATCATGTCCCTTGCCGCACTTCCCACAAGTGCGGCCCCTATGGCCTCCAGATCTCGAATTGGCGGGCTTTGCCCGCTTGGCTGCCGGCTGAGATTGTGCCGACCGCCAATCCTTCCCCTGAGACTCGGCCTCCTCCCGAGCCTGAGTCTCCAGCTCAATCTCCCTCTTCCGGGCATTTTCTTGTAGCTCAGCAAATGTCCGGTATGACAAGTTCGCCACAAACTCCCTGATATCCCTCCTCAAAATGCTCAAGTACTGACTCATGCGTGCCTGCTCAGACGACACGTGCTCATGGCAAAACAACGCCCTCTCATGGAACATCTGTGTGATTACAGTCACCGACTCTGTCCCCTGCTTGAGGGACCGAAACTCCTGTGCCAACCGTTCCCTCTCCATCGAGGGAACGTACTTATCTCTAAACATGTTAGTGAACCTCTCCCAGGTCACCTCCAAAATCTCTGCAAGAGTAAAGTTCACCGTCACAATCTTCCACCAGTCCTTCGCTCCCAAGTGAAGCTGGTTCAGTGCAAACCGAACCCTCAAATGCTCCGGACACGAATAGGTGTAGAAGCATCCCTCGATATCAGAAATCCATCTCATCGCAGCAATCGGATCCCGCATCCCATCAAACTCCGGTGGATTCGTGTTGCTGAACTCCCGGAACAACATCGAGTCACCCCCTGAGGTCTAGCAGCAGCAACAACTACAGTAGCTGCAGCAGCCGCAGCCTCAGTAACCACTGCGTACCGCTCATCAAAGGTCTCAATCAATGTGATCTTGCTAGACCCAAACATCTCTGGAATCTCGGCTCGGATCGCCACAGCCACCTCATCGTAGATCATCTGACGAAGCTCCTCGTCACTCACACCGCTCGTCTCAGGCTGTGGCGTGTCCTAATCATAAAATATCAGAGACTCGCTCGACCACACTCGCACTTGATCACTCAACCCTACTTGTTCCCTAGTACCCTAAGGATTCTTACTTGGATTGCACACTGATCCGGTCTTTTCAGTAGTACGGGCCCTATACTATCGTCCACACCGCATCAGTATTCACCCCAAGTCCTCCTCCTAGGATCCCAGATCACAAGTACTCTACATCTCGCTAGCATAGGCTACCCTTTGGTAGACCTTTCATAAGCTCCTCACTGCCTCCTACTCACTCTCAAGCATCTCATAGCAGTAGAAAGCTCCCTAGGTGAAGGCATCACAAATCAGGCCACTCTAGTCTGAATATGAATAACTAGCCTACTCTAGCATGCATAACATATCATAACATATCTCATAACACATAATGTAAGGGTATTTTGGGAAATCACCGTTTGGGCGCTAGCTGATCGTACACACTGCTTCCTTCTGCTTTTCTCAAATCCTTTTACATTTTAGAAAAAGTGTTTATCTTACGAAAAAATTCCTCAAATCCTTAGTTTGATTTCAAATACACCCGAAGGTGCATCCAAATCCATCAAAACAAGCCTCTAATACCAACTTGTAACAACGTAAATTTCCAAAACAATTTTTCATTTCCAAAACATACTTTTATTCATAAGATTATATCAAAACATAATGTACAATGTTATCATAACAAAACATATCCTAGAATCTTAAGACATAAACTCCATGAGTGTGTATGGATCATGCTGGCTCCTTCCTGCGATCCTCGCTAGTACCTGAAACACATAACACAACAACTGTAAGCATAAATGCTTACCGAGTTTTCCAAATTACCAAATACACACATACGCCCCTCAAGGCTATATGACCTTCTGGTCACTATGTCTTATAGGACTTTCATCCCACAACTCTGGTAGGCCTTCCGGTCCTACCCATAATGACCTTCCAGTCCTTATCATCTTGACCTTCTGGTCCATATCATAATGACCTTCCTGTGCTTATCATTCATAACATACATAACATATACGTATCATATAACAGCATACAACACATACATCTCATAGCATATAAGACCTTCTGGTCACACATAGGTACCACTCTACGTATAGTATAGTGAGAAGACTCACCTCGTACGATATCAGATAATCTCCCGTGCTCGGATACCCGATCTAGCCTCCTCCTATCAACAGAATAACATCCCTAATCAATACTCTCTCATAATATCATCTTAAATGATGGGTAGAAGACCATTCTACCCCTCCCTGACCTCTCGTGAATCAGCTTGACCAAAACCCTAAGGTCAACTGAAGTCAACGGTCTAACTTTGACCTGACTCGTCGAGTGCACATGGGCGACTCGGCGAGTCCATGCCGATCCTCTGAATCCTTCTAGTCTCACTTGGCATGTCGATTCATCCCTTCACTCGACGTGTTACTCTTGTCATGAATCACGGGGATACCCCGACTCGACTCGTCGAGTCTACTTATGAACTCGGTGAGTTGCGTCCATGGCAACACTCAAATGACCTTCTGAGGTCAAATCCGCTTCTCTAACCTATAGATCTGACCTTTCCGTACCCACTAATCACGTAAAGGTGAAACCTTTACACTGATGTAACACATATATGGTTCCTTTTGAAGAAATAATCTCAAAAATGGCAACCTAAGTTCATTCCTTCCTTAATACCTCATAAAGCAAGATGGATAATGCTCTCTGGACCTCTATGGGTCCAGATCTAAAGTCTAACACATAAAGGGACCATAAACTCATTAATTCAAGCCATAAAAAGGGTATAGAAAACCTTAGATTCATAGATCTTAACCAAAACAGAAGGAGAGTTCGATTTGCTACCTCAACATTGCAGATCCAAGCTTGGAAACCACAGATTAGCAACCCTCTTGACCTCCTCTAGCTGGAAACACCTTCTTCTTTGCAAAACAACACCACAAATGATTTAAATGGCTTGCTCTCACACACAACTCGCCCAAGCTCTCTAGGGTTTCTCTTTCTAGACTGGTAGCCGCAAATGAGGGCTATAAGGTCCTTTAAATAGGGTTCAGGCCCTTGGATTTAGGGTTTCTGCCCTCAACGCGGACTCGTCGAATCACCCTGCCGACTCGTTGAGTCCATTCATTAATCTAGTCAGCAAATCGTGATCCTACTCGACAAGTCTAGGCGTTGACTCATCGAGTCCTTCTCTCTAACTCAAAATAAATGAATAACATAGAATACCTAGGAATCCGAATGTTACACTGATAAAGCAAGTGTTGCTAAGGTCGGAAGAGTCCGAGAGCCTAGCCAAGTGGGCCATATAATTAGGCAAACATGATACCATTACCACCTCCGAACTAGCATCAAGGCCCAAGCCCTTGTAGACTTCCTAGTTGAAATCCCATATACCATTAAGGTAGTGTCGATGATAATCTCTGTCGACCCACTCGAGCCTGAAGCTGGAAAAGAACTCTGGAAGCTATACACCGATGGCGCAACAAGTAAAGACGGCTCAGGTGCAGGCGTAATCCTCCAAAGCCCCAAAGACGAAGAGATCACTTACGCACACCGACTGGACTCCCAAGTATCTAACAATGAGGCAGAGTACGAAGCACTCCTGGCGGGTCTGAGGCTAGCCAAAGAGGTTGGTTCAAAGGAACTAGCATCCCTAAGTGATTCATTACTTATCACAAACCAGATAAATGGAACATATGAGGCAAAAGATTCAAGGATGCAGAAATACCTAGATGTAGTCCACAACCTGACCAACACTTTCCAAAGTTTCTCAATAAAACAAATCTCTTGGGGGAAAGAATGCAAGGGCGGATGCTTTCAGCAAGCTAGCCTTAGCTTCTTATGATCGCTTAACAAAGAAAGTGCTAGTTGAAGTGGTCCAAGAGAGAAGTATCGATAACCAATGGGTTAATACAGTGTTGACTACACCGGAATGGACTAAACCATACGTCGATTACTTATGCCATGGTGTGCTCCCGGATGACTCAGAGGAGGCGAGAATAGTGAAGATCAATATGTCGCATTTTGTAATTAGAGACAAACAACTGTACCAATGAGGGTATTTAAGCCCATGGCTAAAGTGCATCTCTAAAATAGAGGGGCAGACGTTCCTAGACGAAATTCATTCCGAAGACGCGGCGGCTAAAGGCACTCGAGCACTCAAAGGCCAAAATACTCAGCCTAGGAGTATATTGGCCAGATGTCTACAACGACGCCACATCCCTAACCAAGAAATCCAAAGAATTCCAGGCATTCGCTCCTTTCCAAAATCAATTGGCTATGCCGTTGACCAGCATCACCAGCCCCTGGCCTTTCCACCAATAGGGGATTGACATAGTGAGACCTTTCCCACTAGCATCGGGGGGTATGAAATTTTTGTTAGTGGCCATGGATTATTTCACTAAATGGATAGAAGCAGAACCGATGGCCACCGTCACTGGCAAGCAAATGATAAAGTTCATAACCAATAATATCTTGGCCCGATTCGGCATCCCCATAATCCTCATAAGTGATAACGACAACCAATTTGAAGGAAGTCCCTTCAAATAATGGTGCGAAGATAAGAGAATCCACCACCGATTCACGTCAATGGCGCACCCTCAGGCCAACGGACCAACCGAGATGTCAAACAAAACCATAGTCAATGGTTTGAAGAAAAGGTTACTCAGATCAAAGTCCGCCTGGTAGATGAGCTCCCGACAGTACTGTGGTCATATGGTGCCTCAATAAAGTCAAGCATGGGAGAAACGCCTGGATATGCTCGATGAAAAACATAAAGCGACACAGATGCGCCAGGAACTATACAAATCACGAACTGAGAACTATTACAACCGCCAAGTCCGGGTCAAGAACTTCAAGGTTGGAGAATGGGTGCTAAGAAAGAATGAGTACAGTCATAATGAACCACTAGGTAAGCTCAGTGCTAATTAGGAAGGACCATACAAAATGTTGGAAGCCCATAAGAATGGTGCTTATGTCCTACAAGCTCCGGACGGGCGTGCCATTCCAAGAACTTGGAATGCGCATAGCCTACGTCATTTTTATTCTTAAAGCGAGCGTTAAAGATAGATTCAATGCTAGCAAAGGCATTTTGTATTAGGTTTGACATATAAATGTAACCAACAAAAACTATTTAACCATCTTCAGTCTTATAGCGCTCCAACTTAAAACTAGAAAAAACATAGAAAGCAATTCAGATGCTTCTTATTTTCAAGCTTGAAAAGTAAAACAAAGAGGCTGTGTACATTTACTGTGTGACAACAAGGACTGATCAACCAACGTCACACGTGCGAAATTGATACAAGGAATCAGCTTAGGAGTTTGTATAAAAATGGTTCATAACCTTTCTCCCAAAACATGTTCATCAATTACATTATAGCAAACATACAAAAGAACATGTGACATAAGTGTAAAAGAGTCATAACCTTCCACTAATGAGAAAAACAAAACCAGGTGAGCCTCAAGATGACGACCTTGGCTACACCTAGGGTCTTTATGCAGGAAATTAGAGCAAATTTCTCAAAGACCAACATTACTAAAGCATAAAGAGTTCACAAATAAAAGAACTTAAACCAGGGGTACAAGAAAACCCTACGCAAATACCATGTGATGGCCAACATAAACCATACACGAAGGAACCAAAGAAACGAACATGTGCGGTAACAAGAAACATTCATACCCACAAGTTAAAAGTGAACAATGTCAAAGGTGTTGGACTCCCGGACTTTCAGACTACCACTGAGGGTAGCAAAGACAAAAGACAAAGAAAGAAAGAGAAAACATTGTTCACACGAATCACATCAAAACAAACCAAATAAACAGCGCTACTTGTGGGAAGGGGTGTTACCATCACCGGGTGAAGAGCTTAGGTCAGGGCCAGACCTAACGCTCTGAGCGTCTTGATAAAGATCGCGGAGCCCAACCATGTCCAGACTGCCCAGACAGAGATAGCCAACAAAATATGTTTCAATGAAAGTCGCCATGGCATCTTCCATCTCTTGGGTCTTAGTGGCCACGTCCACCTCAACCTATGGATTAAACTCCCCGGTAATCACCAGCTCTTTCGCATCTCTCTTTCCCTGCTTCACCCCTGCCTCTACACAAGCCGTCTGCACATGAACCAAGCCTTGAACAAATTGAGGGCTCTCGATCACCCTATCCACCACCCGACTGAGCCCGTCGCTAATGATCCACGAAATATCCTTTTCCATTAGCCCTTTTGCAGCATTCTCGGCAAGCAGATCGACCTCTAGTTCTGCCGTGAAACATCCCAAAAACACGGCCCAAAAATTTCATTTTTATTTATAACAAGACCATAGTAATCCAATCATCTCATAAAATATAAGTGTAATATCTCAGAACATCATGTCAAAACACTATATCCAAATCATAAATCAATATATTAGAGTGAATCCTCCAAGGCTAAAAACGTTCTGGTGTGTGCAATGCAGTCATCCCGAGCTCTTCCCCTTACTATTGAAAGTACCTGAAACCAAAACTAAAAAACATAAGCACGAAGCTTAGTGAGTCTACCCAAACTACCACATGCCATACATGTAACCACATAATCACATATAACATACATTGGGCCTCGCCCTGCTACCTCGGGCATTGCCCGACATCGGCCTGTCCGATATCGTGGCCCGCCCGGTATCAGACCACATCTAGCATCGAGCCCCGCCCGACATCGTTCAAAGATCGACATATATATGAGCATAACTACTAATACCCATAACATAGGCATAAACACTTAGCTATAACATATACACATTCCTCGGGCCTCGCCCAGAATCGGGCCGAAATCCAGAAACATGCAAACATTCCTGGGGAACCACCCTGACATCGGACCGTAGTCCGGAAACATACAAATACATATACACGAGAATCACAAAGACATCAAGCATACTAACATTCTTTGGGTACTGTCCCGACATTGGATCGAAATCCGGAAAAAACATATAAACCTACATCGGGCCCCATCCGACATCGAACCTTAATCCAGAACATACTATCAAACATAAACGAGCTAGCCTTGGTGCCTTCAACTCGTTCCTACTAGAGGAAAACTCACCTTGTAAGCTAGATGTGAAGTCTCACGTGAGGAATCTTTGACGGTTGTTCTAATGACTCCTAGACTATCATTATCACAATAACATTTAGTCAAAATCTGATAATCTTTATTAGGGTAAAATGACCATTTTACCCCTGGTCAAAATCAACATCATGGGTTCACTCAACTCACGATCCAACTAGTAGAGTCATCCCTCTGACTCGCCTAGTTCCCTGGCTACTCATAGTCGCGATTTGGCAAATCAACTTGTTGAGTCCCTTCGTAGACTCGTTGAGTTTTACCTTGTACAACATCGGGACAAAACGACTCAACTCGTCAAGTCCCTCTCTAGACTCGCCGAGTTCCTTAGTCTGTTTGGGCCATCTTAAAGGATTAAGCCCATACTCTTCAGATCTAAGCTCCATACTTCATCTACAGACTAGAAATGCCCTTTTTAAGGGTAAAGTATCCAACTTTACCTGCTAATAGTCCTTCTTAATGGGTTTAGCTAAACCTAGTTCTCTTCGGACATAGATCTTGGTCTAAAAGCCATAATACTCCAAAATAAATCATACTAAGATAGATCTAGGCCTTAGACATCATTTGAACACGTAAAGTGTAGGATTAGGTGTCTAAGCCCATAACTATAATTGGTATATACTTGACCTGAGAGTAGCATGGTCCATTTCGGCTTGACTTCACCAGAACACTTTGACAGGATAGATATTTGAGAAAGAAGTTATTTGTGATTTATTAATATATTATAAGTATAATATATTAATTGAGAAATCATATTATTTAATTAATATTGGTCAAGAATTAATTTGGAATTAATTTAGTGATCAAAAGAGAGTAATTAATTTAAGGGGACTGATTAAGTAAATCAGTAATACATATAGTTTGGGCCAATGATCCATGATTGATTAGTGATGGACTAAGTTTATATGGGACTCCATGAAGTGTTAGTCCATAAGGCTCATCATATGGATTATTGGATTAAAGGCCTAAGGAATGAATTAGGGTTTACAAGTTGAAACCCTAGGAATTCCATATTATAAAAGTAACCCCTTAGCTCCAAATTCACCACCCCAAGGGTTCTAAGAGAACCCTAGCCAATTTTGGTGGTTCTAGCCTCTCTCTCAAAGTCCTCCATTTGTTTATGGTGTTTGTTACTTGTTTGAGGCATCACACTTGAGGTGCTAAGCTCTTGAAAGGACAACAACTACAAGCTACATATAAGAGGTATTCTTCTAACTAGTTTTATGATTCATATACCAAATTTGTATGCTAGATAGGTTTCATGCATTAAATAATTTTTGTTGCATGTATAACTAGAGAAAACTTAGATCCAAAGCATTAGGGTTGTATGTGCACCATATGAGTTTTATAGTACTTAAAACCCAACAATGGTATCAGAGCCTAGGGTAGTTTTCTGTTATATTGATGCATTGGTATTATTTTCAAAGCTGGAAAATCTGTCAATTTTGATTCTGCTTGATCACCACGACATGGCAATGCTTGCCATGACGTGGTGATGCAACTGATGGCAGATTTCTGATTTCATGGCTTAATTTGGATTTGGATAATTACTATAAATTGTTTTGTTGAGATAAAAAATTTCGATTTTAGGTTATGAAAATAATTATCCTCATATTAATTAAAAGATAATTGTCAAAATTTTAAGATAATTGATAGTTTATAATTGTCAAAATTTGAAATTGTCAAATTGGTAAATGATAAATTATATGATAATTGTATTAGTTAAAATTTGATGTAAATGTTTCTTGAAGAATTTCATAACTTATCCTCAAGTTATGGAACTTGAAAAGTCTCATTCATGAAACAAATTAACTCTTTAAGTTATGGAATTCAAGAGTATTGAAAGGTTACAAAAACTATCATCAAGTTTTGGAATCCAAAAGGTTTTGAAGAATTACAGAACTTTCCCTCAAGTTTTGGAATTTAAAATTTGATTAAAAAAGTTTTAATTGTTAAATATTAAATACTAAACCTTTTGACATCATAACTTTAGCTTAGAATTAAAAGTTTTTTTTAATTATGGTTTTGTTGATAGTTAATTAAAATATTAATTAAAAGAGTATTAATAAATCCATAATTATATGGTTTGAGTTTAATTAAATTAAAAGTCTAGTTTAATTAATAGATGAAACCACCTAGTCTTCTAAATGTTTAAAATTCACCCTTATACTATATAAAATTAAAAGTTTAATATATTATATATGTATAAGTCAAAAAAAGCCAGTCTTACCGTTAGTAGGTCTCATTCACGAAGCTGGTCTATAAGGAGTGTTTAAGGAAGAAGCATGTAAAAGGACCACCATTGGGTATCCATTCTTACCCACCGCGTTCTTTACTAGTGGAGGGTCATTAGCCGAACGGGTTTGATAGGACATTTAAATCCTCATTTAAAGTATGATGAAATATTAAGTAACTAAACCTGTTATAAATTCCCAATCTTAGTTACTTAGGAAAAATATGAATTTGATGCTATCGAATAAAATTGCACATTGCACCTTATTAGTCGTTAGTGGAGCGTGTGTGGTTAACCGGCACACTAATATGGTACTAATGAAGGATGGCAATGGGTAGCTCGTAGTTTTTCATAGATCAATGGAGTGTTTGTGGTTAACCGACACATTGAGTAGGTGATAAATGACTTCGAGAGTACTAAGCTAATTTGCATGGTTATTCACACCTTGTTTGTGATCCTCGACATCGCAGTCACAAACTTGATGGGCATAATTGAGATTAAAGATTCCATTAAGAAAGTTCATTGAATCTTAAAGAATCTAGGAATTTCAATTCATTTAAAACCTAATGCTCTTTTTCGTTTTTCATGGTGGAAATTGGTAAATCTTCATTTGCTTACCTTCAAATATTTTTATAATTGCATTACGGCATCCCTCTTCCGAATTATAGAATATTGTGTTGGGTCCTAGCCTTAATATTTCATTTTGGATGTTATATTATGGACTTAAATCAACTAACTTGAATTTCTCCCCTTATAGATGTCTAGGTTAGATAACTATAGTCTGCCTTTTCCTGTTGGAAATAGCTTTCCACATGAAGATGATATTCCACAATATCAAACTTCACTTCCTCCACCTCCTCCAATAATTCTCCCTGACCCACATGTTCGTCGACTTGAAAAGTTCAAGGTCAGTTAAACTCTATTGGCAAGCAAACAGCAAGATGGAAGGTTTGTGTGTGAACATGTCTTGGAGATGAAGTCACACATTGATAGGCTAGGAATGTTAGGAGTCGTTGTGTCGATAAATTTGACTATTGACTTGATTCTTCGATCACTTCCCCGAGTCGTATAGTCTGTTTTTAAAGACTACAATGTGACAGATCATGAGGTGGCCTTCATCAATCTTACCTATTTTCTAATTTCTGTTGAATCAACAATGATTTGGCGCACTCGTAAAGCAAATTTGAATAGAAGATCTATTTCCTAAACCTCTATGGACATTGACAATGAAACATTGGAAGTCCAGAGAAGTCTTCTCTTCCTAATGGAAACGGATTGGCCAAGGCCAAACAGTTTGACCAAATGGTAAGGAGAAAGGCTAAGTATGAGATTGTCTCATGTGCCATTCCGAAAGAGTCTGTTTGTTTCTATCGCCAAGAGAACGGGCATTAGATGCGAAGCTGCCGTATCTACCTAAAGGACCATAAGGATGGTAAAGTGAAAATGTATGACTCTGCTTCAGGTAAGTCCACTATCTAACTCTATTAAGTTCCTATTTAAAGATTCTTAATACATGATGTGATGAGATCACATTTTGATGTTTTGTAGGATCGAAGAATAGAAAGGAAGCTTAAAGAAAGAGCAGGCTGAGTCTGATCGCGAAGAGATGGATTTCGATCATATGATTCGATGATCAAAGTTTTGAGTTGCTGCTTAGGAGATATGATAGATTGCTTATGAATATTTAGAAACATAGTTTTCATATGTACTTGCATTGTAAGGAAAAGTTTTCCGCATTTTGTAAATATTTTTTGATTTTATCTTATTTTATATTTCCTTGCAATGACATTTGTGAAAATTGATGTTTGTATGTTTCTATTTTTAGCAATATGGATTTGATTCTTTCATTTGTGGTAGTGTCTAAATTTACCAAATAAGGAAAGATTCTCATCACCAAGTTTCAATTGGACAGAAACTTGGAATCATGCAACTTGCATTGTATGATGAATGAGAACCTTCATCTTTGGGAAATTAAGACTAATTCCTTGTTTACATATATATGTGAGTCAAGTGAAGGACTAGGGGATCTAGTACACTTTGTTGTGCACTGGTCAGGTCCACCACAAAGATCGATAAGACTATTCATCATGATTTACTAAAAGGTTAGTAAATATGGTTATGCTTACAAGTTTAAGTGTAATTCTGAAACATTGAAAAAAGTTTCAAGGTATAGTAGAACGAATAAGAAGAATCAAACTAGGTAGAAAGATAAAAAGTTTCTCCAATTTGAAAGGAAAGGAGAGTACTTTAGTATCATGTTTTAGGATCACCTTAATGATTATGAAAACCATATCACAATTGATCCTCTAAGGACACCTTAGTGCACTTGTATGGTTAAGAAGAGGAATCAGGAATTATTGAAATGGTTAAATCAATTAAGGTGAGTCATACTTCGTTCTAAAATCAAGTCTTAGAGTCGTACTCCAAGATTGTTCCTTGAGTGACATATCTTAAGTAGGTTTATAACACATTTAGAATTGGTAGTTGTGATGTCTTTAAGACAAAGACCAACTAAGACCAATTTTATGAAGTGTTTTTCCTTGATAAGAATCCGCACTAACTCTTGAATATTTGTTTATCAAGGAGTGTTTTCTTGACAGAGAATCTTATATGTCAAGAGGTCAGCGGGAGTCTTAAAGATCTTGAAAAGTTTCAAGAACTAATCAAGAGTAAACCTATTGTTAATCACTAGCACACGACTTGAGGTTTGTAACCTATCGTGTTGACATATTCTTGTTTCAATGCCCATTCTAGTTAAATTTGAATATGTGTGTGAGTTCTATGAGTTCTCAATTGTTTGCATATGGAAAAGCACCTTGATCAGTGAAAGTTCATTAGTCAGTAAGGGTGAGCTGCTTAACAACTTGGAAGACATGGTAGGCCCTTGTGCTGCCAAGTGGCAAGAAATTAAGATTGAACAAGTTCAATCCATATGAGTTTGAATTTATCATAGACCTTGTCTTATGATAATGGTTGGGAATGACAGATTCACATGGATAGGAACACATACACCATAAAATCTAAGTGTAATAAGGTTTCTCTCCAATTTATGGAAATGATTGTGAGGAAATGCTTTCACTAAGTAGATTTTATGGAGATAGCAGTTGTATTAATTGTGATCTCAAATTTGATTCTGATTACGACATCCCTCTTCATAGTTCGAATTGTGAGAAATGGAAAATAGTTTGAACATTCAGAACTTATTGTTGTATGTTCTGAATAGTTTAGACACATATATGAGCTTTCTAATAAAATGTATATGGGCTTAGATAAAGGCTTATCGAAACATCTCGTATCAGATGAGCTTTGGTAAGAAAGACAATACGTATTGATTTCTAGAAGTCCAGCTGATTTCTGGATACATGTGAAAGCTAGTGGGAGCATAAGTTTTATGCTAGTAAGAATATAATTATCATGATAGTGGGAGCATGATTATTATGTGAAGTGTTGCATGATAACAATACTGGTTATAGGATACAAAGGTTAAGAATTTGCAAAGTTGGAAAATTTTGAAAAGTTGTTTCGCTATAGTAAGGGAGAGGATACTTATACTTTATTTCGAATCTAAAAGTTTAGATTGAAGTATTAATCAAACTTAGTCATGGATATATGAATACCATGTTGAAATATTTCAACATTTGAAATTCTATATATGGAAATATTATAGCAAAAGACTGGTAAGGTATCATGTTTTTATGTAAGACATTATGAATCGTGTTCCATATGCTTCGGGTATAGGATCGATTGCATATGCTATAATATTCACATGTTCTAATTTTCAAAATTCCTAGGGCATTGAGAGGAAAAAGGAACAAAAACTGGTTATGACTAAAAGTTATTAAACAACTGTTAAGGACAATCCAAGGTTCGCTAAGGATTGGTCACTTGTGGGCAGTTGGAGGTATTGTAATGGATGGACCATGTTGACATTATTATGAATAGACAAGATTCTATTTATAATGAATTGTCATATGGCATATATGGATATGTTTCCATAATGGGAGTTGGATATCAAGAATCTTTAAGTAAGTTAGAAACTTTTATGCAAGAAGGATGTTCAAAGGAATGTGCTTTCAATATGAGACTTAGTATCTATGGGATTGTATTGTAACAATATCCAATGGAAAGTTTTGTAATTGGCAAAATATATGTGACTTGTGTACATAGTCGTTACAAAAGGATCGCTGCATATAAACTTAGAATCTAACAAATTCTAGTAAGTGGTAAGGACTTGGTATTCTTACACTTGCAATAAGGATTTGGAATTGTGAAATGAGTGTCATTGGAAATGTTTACAATTGATCTATTTCACAAAGTAAGGACCACAGGTAAACATAGTGTGCATGTTTGGAGCATGGGATGACTATTGTTTTAATTCAAGTATTAATTCGATCAGTCGAAACATTATACAATGAATAATGTGTAATCGATATGGTGATTAAGTAAAAGGTGTTTTATTTATATTCAAAAGTTTTGAGACCATATTGGATTCAACTATTCTTGTGTTTCATTTCGCATGTTTTGACTTCCCGAATAATAGGATTATTCAGACCATCCACGGTCGATCATACTTTGGAAGTAGGTATTGCGGCAAGACTGTCATGAATCCGTCTGTAGATTGTCTAAGTGTTAGACATAAGACAAGTTTGTTGTAGTATTCATGAGTACTCCTGTAATAAGATTTGAGTATTGGATTAAACCCACGCTCATCCGAACCACTTCATGGATTTTATCACGAGTGATTGTGAGACGATAATATCTTATATTCTTGAAACAGAGACATATGAGTTGTAGTTTGCAAGTCGGTTTCACATTGATGATGGGTAAACGCACAAGTAACTTGGTGTTATAAAATGTATTTTTGTGTGTGATTTGATGAGTAAATAAAGAAAGCATATGAGTCAAAGTTTATCCGTTCAATTTACCGTAAGAGGGATAAAAGCAATGTCTGTGGGCCCCTTGATGATTTAGTGATGACACCCTAAGCGCTTGGCCAAGCCTGGACTGATTTGATTTGTTCAATTAGTCGGTCATCATAAATCGAACATCAGGAAACAACACATGGACAAAGAGAATGATTATAATCTATGTCTCATGTCCATACGATATCTAGAATAGAGGAATATTTGATCCCTTATCTAATGGATGCATCATTGACTAGGTCAGAGTTCGACAACGGCTTTTGAGAGTTACGATTGCTAGTCAGGTTTTGAAGTCGTACTTGCAGTTATAGTTATTAGACTTATCCAAGTGGGAGACTATTGGATTAGGTGTCTAAGCCCATAACTACAATTGGTATGTACTTGACCCAAGAGTAGCATGGTCCATTTCGGGTTGCCTTCACCAGAACAATTTGACAGGATGGATATTTGAGAAAGAGGTTAGTTGTGATACATTAATATATTATAAGTAAAATATATTAATTAAGAAATCATATTATTTTATTAATATAGGTCAAGAATTAATTTGGAATTAATTTAGTGATCAAAAGAGATTAATTAAATTAAGGGGACTGATTAAGTAAAATAGTAATGCATATAGTTTGGGCCAATGATCCATGATTGATTAGTGATGGACTAAGTTTATGTGAGAGCCCATGAAGTGTTAGTCCATAAGGCTTATCATATGGATTATTTGATTAAAGGCCCAAGGAATGAATTAGGGTTTACAAGTTGAAACCCTAGGAATTCCACACTATAAAAGTAACCCCTTAGCTCCAAATTCACCACTCTAAGGGTTCTAAGAGAACCCTAGCCAATTTTGGTGGTTCTTGCCTCTCTCTCAAAGTCCTCCATTTATTCATGGTGTTTGTGACTTTTTTGAGGCGTCACACTTGAGGTGATAAGCTCTTGAAAGACCAACAAGTACAAGCTACAAATAATAGGTATTCTTATAACTAGTTTTATGATTCATGCACCAAATTTGTATGCTAGATAGGTTTCATGATTTGGATAATGTTTTTTTTGCATGTATAACTAGAGAAAACTTAGATCCAAAGCATTAGGGTTGTATGTGCACCATAGGAGTGTTATATATAGTACGTAAAACCCAACATAAAGGTCCTAAATTTCCTTTCATGCATGGCCTTTTGGGGCTTAAAAGGCCAAATAACACCTTAAAGCTTGGATGGGGCTTCCATGGTCATAAAGTTTGCACCTTTATGCCATGAAACCCATTCTAGACCCCAGATCTGAAAGGTAGATCACTTGGGATGTTCATATCTTAAGGACTAAGCTTCATGGACCAAAAACCCCATGAAATGATAAGAAGGAGATCTAACAAGCTACTAAACAAGGTGTAACATCCCAACTCCCAGGTAAACTATTTATATATTTATTTTTTAGGTTTGACTCGATGAGTTGTGTGTCCGACTTGTCGAGTAGAGATGGATTGGTCACGTGGGTTTAATGACCAACTCGACGAGTCAGAGAGCCGACTAGTCGAGTTGGTGCTGTGTGAGGAAACCCTAAATCCTCGAGTTTGTGACCTATTTAAGGGGCCTTAAGCCCTCATTTCCGCCTCACCAGCCACCTTACATCCTTGAGAGAAACCCTAATCGTCCACTTGAGCTAGAGAGTGAGAGAGAAGCTAATCTTGTGATTATTAGTGCACTTTTAAAGAATAAGTGGAGAGCATCAAATCTTGGATGAAGAGGAGGCTTTGGATCTAGAGTTTCACCAAGGTTTTGCTACAGTTGGAGGTTAAAAGATGCTAACTTGATCATTTCCTTATGAGATCTTGGTTTAGGGAGTTTTAGGGTTTTCTCCCATCCTTTTTGTGTCATTTGAGTCCTTTACTGGACTATAGGAGGTCTTATGAGTCCAAAGACCCTAACTTTATTGAGCTATAGATAAGATCTTGTACATCTAACCCTTGTTGGAGCTTGTATTGGCATTATGGAGCAAATATGCGATGTATGAACGTAAAGATTGGAGCTTTACGTGACATTCGAGCCATAGGAGACTAGATCTAGAGTTTGGAGTGGTGGATCTGCCTTAAAGCGTCTGAATGAGAATATAGAAAGAATGGACTCGACGATTCAATGAGTTAACTCGATGAGTCGGCTTGGGTTTTCCCTGATAAGTCTGGATAAGGGTAACTCGGCGAGTTGATGATGTTGGATTAATGTCTAAGCCCATAACTATATTTGGTATGTACTTGACCCGACCCGACATGGTCCATTTGGGTTGCACTTCACCGACACAATTTATATGGATAGTCTTTTGAGAATAGTATATTTATGATTTATATTAATATATTATAAGTTCTATTATATTAATATGGAATCATATTATTTAATTAGTATTGATCAAGAACTAATTTAGAATTAATTAAGTGATCAAAATGAACTAATTAAATATGAACTCTTATATATATGGAATGGACCAAGTTCATTTTGGTTGGGCTAAGCTTTCATGGATAGTCCATGGAGTATTTAACCCATGGATCATATGAAATGAAAGGTCATGGGTTTAACCCTAGTCTCCATACTATATAAAGATGTCCTTGGTTGGTGAAATGGGCACTAGTGTGGGTACACTAAGAGGGCTAGCCGATTTCACTAGAGAGATCCAAAGTATTCTTATTCTCAAAGTCTTCCAAGGTGTTTTGGTAATTTGTGACTCCACTTGAGGCTTCCACACTATTGGGGCTAAGCTCTTAAAGCATGAAGACATCAAGCTACACCAAAAGGTATGTCATCTAACTAGAACTTTGTAGTATAGGTGCTTCATAATATGCTAATTAGGATGAAACCTTGGAAAGTTCTTATTTTCATGTATAATAGAGAAAACATGGATCCAAGGTTTATAGGGTTGCATGTACACCATAGGAGTGTTGGAATGCTCAAAACCCAACAGTGGTATCAGAGCCTAGGCTTGTTTTCTAGTTATACTTGCAAAACTGCTTAAAAAATCGAAGTTTTTTACTGTCTGGACAATGGACTCGGCGAGTCCATCAGGGGACTCGACGAGTCCGTGCCTTAAAAGTGCTCAAAACGATCCAACTCGCCGAGTTGGACCCCCCAGACAGCAAATATTCGACTGTTTTGGCTAGAAATGGACTAGGAACATTACCCTAAGTTGTTTTTGAACTTATAAGCCTATTTTTGATGTGGTAATGTTCATGGTAATCCAATTTTAATGATAATTGTCAATATATTCATGTTTTGTATTAGTTTAATAGTATTGCTAATTACATGGAAAAGTTTGATGTGAATTATCTTTGTTCATATGAGTTGCTTAGATTAATTGAATAGTTGTTTTCAATCCATTTTAATCTAAAAGTTGATTCTAAAATGTGTTTGTGTAACTTGTCCTCAAGTTACATGATAAGTCACATTTAAGTTTCTTAAAACTCATAAAAATTGTCATAGGTTACAAAAATGAAGAGTTTTGTTCTCATTAAATGGTTTTATGACTCCATAACTTGTCCTCAAGTTGTGGAGGTTCAAGAGTCTCTTCATTAAATAAAATATGTGTAACCTTAGTTAAACTCATAAAGCTTCCATAAGTTATGAATTATGAAGAGTCCCTTTCTTAATTAGTTTAAAGTCTTCCATAACTTGTCCTCAAGTTATGGAACTTGAAGAGTTTTTTTTAATGAAAACTACTTTAAACACATAAGTTATGGAATAGAAAAGTTTTGAAAGGTAAAAATCATGTCCTCAAGTTTTGGAATTTGAAAAGTTTTCTCTTATGAATACTTTAATTCCAAGTTAGCCCTTAGAGTTTTAAAAGTTAAAACTCAAGCCTTATACTTTATAATATTATAAGTTAATAATATATATATGTATAAGAGCAAGTCAGTCTTACCGTTAGTAGGCCTCATTCATGAAGCCGGTCTATAAGGGGGGGGGGGGGGGTATAAGGTTACTGCCTATAAAATGGCAGTTTAATGGGTGTCCACTCTCACCCACCACTTCCTCGACTGATGGAGGGTCGTTAGCCGAACGGGTAGGACAAAGAGTATAAATTCTCCCTTCATTAAAAGTATTAATGATAAATACTAAGTAACTAAACCTTTTATAAATACCTAATCTTAGTTACTTAGGAAAATGTGAATAAGGTGCTAATCCATGAATTTACACTTTGCACTTTGTTTAAGTCGGTTAGTGGAGCGTGTGTGGTTAACCGGCACACTAACTCGTATTTAACAAGGTAGACAAAGGGTAACTTAATGTTTATCATAGTATCGATGGAGCATGTGTGGTTAACCGGCACATCGATTGAGGGGTAAACACTTAAGGGTACCAAGTAATTTGCATGGTTACTTCACACCTTGTTTTGTGATCCTCAACATCCCAGTTACAAAACTTGAAGGGCACACTCGAGATTGAAACATGCGATTGAAAGTTCAATAAATCTCAAAGATCTAGGAGTTTCAAATCCAATTAAAACCTAATAAATTATTTCGTTTTTCATGGTGGAAATTGGTGAATCGTCATTCACCTACCTTTAAATATTCTATAGCTCGGATTACGACATCCCTCTTCCAAGTTATAAAATATTGTGTTGGGTCCTAGCCTTAATATTTCATATTGGGTGTTATATTAAGGACTTTAAATCAACTATCTTGAATATCTCCCAAAAGATGTCTAGTTCAGACATCTATGATCTTCCCAAATCTCTTGGAACTTCACTTCCTCCACCTCCTCCAATTATTCTCCCTAACCCACAAGTTCAAGGTCAATCAAGCCCTATTGGCAAGGCAAGGTCTAGGTGTGATCACATCTTGGAGATGAAGTCACATACTGACAAGCCGGGAGAGTTGGGTGTCAATGTCTTGAGAAAGTTAGTGGTTCAATCACTTTCTAAGTCACATAGTGAGTTCCGTTGGGACTCCTATGAAACAGACTATGACAAGACCCTTAATGATCTTATCAATTTGCTAGGTACTATAGAATCAGCAATGATTTGGAAGGTTAGTAAAGAAAATTTGATTAGAAGATCGACTTCCCAAAACTTTATGGACATTGACAATGGTGACACTGGAAATCCAGAAAAAGCATTCTCTTCCTAATGGAAAGGGATCGGCCATAGTCAACTCAGTTGACCAAATGGTAAAGAGAAATACTAAGTCTGTGATAGTCCCATGTACCATTACCAAAGGGTTCGTATGTTAAAGTGCCAAAAGGAAAGGGCATTTTTTGCGAAGCTACCAAATTTACCTGAAAGATCATAAGGCTAGTAAAGTCATTAAGTTTGACTCTGCTTCAGGTAAAGTCCACTATCTAACTCGATTAAGTTTCTATTCTGAGATTCTTATTACATGATGTGACTCGGTCACATGTTGATGTTTTAAGAATCAAAGGAAAAGTGAAGGAAACTTAAAAAAAGAGTATGTTGAATCTGACCGTGAAGATGGATTTTTATCGCTTGATTGAAGATCAGATTCTTGAGCTACTTCTTAGGAGTTATGATAGATTGCTAGGAAACATGTAATAACATAGTTTTCATTTCAAGTTACATTGTAATGAAAAAGTTTTTTCCGCATTTTAAAATAAATAAAAGTTTGTTTTACTTTATTTTTATCTCCTTACAATGACATTCATGAAAACTTGATGTTTGTATGTTTATAGCAATATTGGAAATATGAATTTGATTCTTTCGTTTGTGGTAGTGTCAAATTTACCAAAATAAGGAAAGATTCTCATCATCCAAGTTTCAATTGGACCGAAACTTGGAATCATACAAGGTGTATAGTATGATGAATGAGAATTTTTTATCTTTGGAAAATTAAGACTAGTTATGTGTTCACATGTATATGTGACTCAAGAGAAGGACTAAGGGATCAAGTACAATTTCTTGTGCACTTATCAAAGTCCACCACAAAAGATGGATAAGACTATTCGTCATGATTTACTAAGGTTTAGTAAATATGATTATACTTATAAGCTTAAGTATAATTCTGAAACATTGGAAAATTTTCAATGTATGACAGAACAAATAAGAAGAATCAAATTAGGCAGAAGGATAAAAGTTTCTCAAATCTGAAAAGATGGGAGGCTACTTTAGTATCATGTTGTAAGATCATCTTAATGATTTTGAGACCTTATCACAATTCATCCTCTAAGTGCATTCTGATAGTTAAGAAGAGGAGTTATGAATTGTTGAAGTGGTTAAATCAAGAAGATGATTCACACTTTGTTCTTAGAGTTATACTCTAAGATTGTAACTTGAGTGACATGTGTTAAAGAAGGTTTAAAACACTTGTCAAATGTAAGAGTAAAAGTTTTCTACTCTTGTACATTTGAAATTGGTAAGTTGTGATGTTTTGGATAAAACAAAGACCAACTAAGGCTAATTGTGTTAAGTGTCTGTCTTGATTAGAATCCACACTATCTCTTGAATATTTGGCAAGAAAGTCTTATAGGTCAAGGAGACAGTGGGAGTCTAAAAGATCCTAAAAGGGTTTCAATATGTAATCAAGAATAAAACTTGTATTTCATCACTAGCACACAACTAGAGGTTTATAACCTATCGTGTTGACATTTCTGTGCCCATTCTAGTTAAGTTGGCTATACATTTGAGTCCTACATGTTCTCAATTGTTTGTATAGATACTTGGAAGCAATGGTTGGCCCTTGAGCTGCCAGGTGGCAAGAAGTTAAGATTGCACAAGTTCAATCCATATAAGTTACGATTTGTCACTAACCTAGTCTTGTGATTATGGTTTGACAAATTCATGCGGATAAGAACACATATACCACGAAATCTAAGTGTCATAAGGTTTCTCTTCGATTCATGAAAATGATGGTAAGGAAACTCTTTCACTAAGTAGATTTTAAGTAGATAGCAATTGTGATATTTGCAGTTCTCAAACTCGTTAGTGGAGCGTGCGTGCTTAACCGGCACACTAACATTGACTTATGAGAAATGGCAAAAAGTCTAAACAATTGAGACTATGATTACGACATCCCTTTTCATAGTTCTGAAATTCTTTAGACACACTTGTGAGCTATCTAAGAGAGGTGTATGATTTTGATAAAGTCTTATCAAGGCAATCTAGTGTCAGAAATTTGAACTTTGGTAAGAAAGTCAATAAAGTATTGACTTCTAGAGGTCCATCTATTTTCTAGATACATGTCAAAGCTAGTGAGAGAATAAGTGTTATGCTAATAATCATCATGTTAGTGGGAGCATTATAATTATGATAAGTATTGCAAGTTAGCAATGTTAATTATAGAATACAAAATTTTCAATTTGTGAGGTTGCAGGGGTTGAAAAGTTTCTTTGTTATAATTAAGGGAGAGGAAATTATACTTCATTTCAATTATGAAAAGCTTAGATTGAGTTTATAATCATTCTAAAGAGCTTATATTGAGATTTTAATCACCTTTAGTCAAGAATATATATATATATATATATATATATATATATATATATATATATATATATATATATATATATATATATATATATATATATATATATATATATATATATATGAATTTCATGGTGGATTGGTTCAACTTAAGAAAATTCTATATATTGCATTCTCAAAATTCTATTATGATTACAAAATCCCTTTTCATAGTCAAATTTTGAGAATATGGCAAACATAGAAATATTGTAGCAAAAAGACTGGTATAGTATCATGTCTTTATGTGAGACATCATGAATCATGTCCCATATGCTTTGGTTATAGGATCGATTGCATGTGCTATAATATTCATCCTTTCTAAAATTTTCCAAATGCCTGGGGCATTAAGAAGGGAAAAGGTCTAGAATTGGATATGACTAAAATGATTAAGCAATTGTCGAGGACAATCTAAGGTTTACCAAAGATTGGTTGCTCAAGGACAGTGGGAAGTATAGTGTGAATTTTGGAAGGGCCATATTGACATATTCTAAAAAGAGGCAACTCTTGTTCAGAAGTGATAATCAAAGTGGGAATATGGAGTTGTCTCCATAGGTTGAAGTTATCTGTGTAAGATTAGAAAACCTAATGTAAGATTAATGTTCAAAGCAATGTGCTTTGAATTTGAGACATCGTTTCCATGGAATGGATCTCCATTGGAATACTATGTAATGATTGTTGCCAAGTCTTTGTGGCTTTGTGCATAATCATTACAAGAGGAACAGTTCATATAAGTTTAAAATCAAAATAGATTTTGATAGATGATAGGAATTTGGAATTCTTACATTTAAGACAAGGAATTGGGAGTGTGAAAAGAGAATCATTGAAATTATGTTCCATTGATCTAGTTCAAAAAGAGAAGGATCATATACAACCATACAGTTCATACTTGGTGCATGGCAAAGCTATTTTTTAGAAAACATAGTGTACATGCTTGGAGCATGGGACACCTAGTGTTTTTTAATTCGAGTATAAAGTTGATAAAACCGAAACAATGAATAATGAGTAATCAGTATGGTGATAAATAGAAGGTGTTTTACATATATTCATAGGTTTTGGTGCCATATTAGATTCATTTATTCTTGTGTTTCACTTTGCATGTTTTAACTTCCATAATAACTAGGTTACTCTTTCGGAATGACTAAGTTATTCAAACCATCCACAGTTGGTCATATGTTGGAAGTAGATATGAATCAAGACTGTCATGGGTTGGATTGTAGAGGTCCAAATTGGTGGACAAAGTTGTGCTACAACACTCATGAGTGCTCATAAGTTCTGAGTATTGGATTCAACCCGCGCTCATTTGAATCACTTCATGGATTTTATCATGAGTGATTATGAGACGATAATATCTTATATTATTCAAAACTAGAGATATGAGTTGTTACTATGAGTTGATAGTACATTGATTGCACGAGAATGCATTGGTAACTTGATGTTATAAAATGTGCCTTTGTGTATAATTCAACAAGTAGCAGAACAAGCCATATGAGTCGAAGTTTATCCATTCCTTTTACCTTCGGGATAAAAGTGATATATGTGGGCCCCTCGATGATTTAGTGATGACATATGGGAGTGCTTGGCCAAGCCAGGACCGATTTGATTTGTTCAATCAGTCAAACGTCATGAATCCGAAATCAAGAAACAACAACTGGACAGAGAGAATGATTATAATCCATGTCTCAGTCCATATGATATCTAGAATGGAGGAATATATGATCCCTTATCTAATGGACAAGTCATTGACAAAGATAAGAGTTCGACAGCGGCTTTAAGAGCTACGATTGCTAGTTAGGTTTTGAAGTCATACTCAATAATAGTTTTAGACTTATCCAAGTGGGAGACTGTTGGATTAATGTCTAAGTCCATAACTATATTTGGTATGTACTTGACCCGACCCGAAATGGTCCATTTGGGTTTCACTTCCACGACATAATTTATATGGATAGTCTCTTGAGAATAGTATATTTATGATTTATATTAATATATTATAAGTTCTAATATATTAATATGGAATCATATTATTTAAATAGTATTGATCAAGAATTAATTTAGAATTAATTAAGTGACCAAAATGAACTAATTAAATATGAAATCTTATATATATGGAATGGACCAAGTTCATTTAGGTTGGGCTAAGCTTTCATGGATAGTCCATGGAGTGTTTAACCCATGGATCATATGAAATGAAAGGTCATTGGTTTAACCCTAGTCTCCATACTATATAAAGATATCCTTGGTTGGTGAAATGGGCAGTAGTGTGGGTACACTAACAGGGCTAGCCGATTTCACTAGAAAGATCCAAAGTATTCTTATTCTCAAAGTCTTTCAAGGTGTTTTGGTGATTTGTGATTCCACTTGAGGCTTCCACACTATTGGCGCTAAGCTCTTAAAGCATGAAGACATCAAGCTACACCAAAAGGTATGTCATCTAACTAGAACTTTATAGTATAGGTGCTTCATAATATGCTAGTTAGGATGAAACCTTGGAAAGCTCTTATTTGCATGTATAATAGAGAAAACATAGATCCAAGGTTTATAGGGTTGCATGTACACCATAGGAGTGTTAGAATGCTCAAAACCCAACAGATGAGACAACTCAACGAGTTAAGTTGGGTTTTCGCGATGTTTTGAGGAACAATGGGGACTTGGTGAGTCACATAGGTGCACTCGGCAAGTCGGGTCAACATGGACAGTTGACTCGAGTGTTGACTTCTGTTGATTTTAGGGTTTGGTCAAGGCATGGATTATGGGGACCATAGAGGGGTAAAATGCTCTTTTACCCATCCCAAGAGTTAGAGAGGGATTAGCATGAGTTTATATAAAGTTGTGATCTTTAAGTGTTAATTAGAGATGCTTATTGCGTGTAGGCGGAGATTAGGTTGTTCGAGGGGTATCCAGTTTTCCTTGCTTACTTACGAGGCGAGTCTTCTCAATATACTTACTTGAGTGGTAATACCAACTGACCGGAGGGTCTTATTTGAGTTATCGACCGGAGGGTCCTATGTGCTTATATTGAGTGATGTGATATTATGCATTCATGTCTTTGTGATATATGTTATGCTATTCTGTGTTTTACTAAGATCGGACCGGAGGGTCCAAACCAAGTTATGAGACTGGAGTGTCTCCACTGAGATATAGGACTAGAGGGTCCAACCCGAACTGTGAGACCAGAGGGTCCTCACTAAGACACTTTAATGGAGGGTCCACACTGAGCGGTGAGATTGGAGAGTCTTCACCGAGACACATGAGACCGGAGGGTCCATGACGAGTTATAGCCATGAGAGGCTTATTATTTGTATATGTGGTATTTTGAGGAACTCACTAAGCTTTGTGCTTACCGTGTTATGTGATATGTGTTTCAGGTACTTCTTAGGATCGCAGGAAGGCGCCGACTTGATTATACACACTGATTTCGAGATCATGTGGATTCTTGGATAGTGATAATTTTTATGTGGAGATGTGTTGACACTTGAACAATTATGTTTTTGAGAAATATATGATGAGTTTTATGTGTTTTGAAAATGAAAAAAATATGGGTTGAAAATTTACGTTGTTACAAGTTGGTATCAGAGCCTTGGTTTGAGGGATTCGGATGTATGCTCGGGTATGTATGGACTCAAGCTGAGGATTTGCGAATTTTTTTTTCAAAAATAAATGATTTTTCTAAAACAAGTAAATCAGCCAGAGCCCGAATGGTGATTTCCCAAAATACCCTTACTTATATGTGTTATCACATATTTATGAGATATTAGTGTTGCATGCTAGAGGATGGGCTAAGTACTTCATATTTAGGGCTAGAGTTGTCTGATTTGTGATGCCTTAGCCTAGGATTCGTTGCCATCTATTATGTGCCTTGAGTATGTGCTGAGTAAGAGTACCTAGAAATAATCTTTTAGAGAGAGCGAGAGTAGAGGAGTAATCTAGGAGAGATACCTAGATGTGCATTTGCGGAATCTACTGAGAGAGTAGTGAGATACCCACGAGTGGTAGGGTTGCCTGGGTTCGATAATGCCTTTTTGAGTCGCGAGTGGAGTTGTGTGCTAGAGGGGTTTTATGTGGAGGTGATTCGATGCCCGAATGTTGCTTGCTTTGTGCTTTGTGGACCTCTTGATGTTGGGAGACAACTACTAAGTGAATATGACGATATTCAGGAGGTAGATAGCTGGTATCATGAGGAGTTCTTCAGTAGCAGATGGCAGAGAAGTGTGAGAACTTAGGAAGACCCTAGGGAGATACATTAGTAAGATGAGTACGCTGATAGAGGAGAGTATTCGTTGAAGAGCGATCATGTGTGATGGGATCGGTGATCGAGAAGGTTGAGTAGCTACTTAGGAAATCTGGGATGATCCATGTGTAAAGTATGGGTAGATGTGGCAGGTAGTATGGGCCCGTACTACTGAAAGAAGAGGACCCATACTCGAAATGGGGAGGATTCTAGAGGTTCTAAATAGCAGGTAGTATGGAGATAACATAGTTCGAGTACCATGATTCGTAGCAGAGTGTGTGGCCATTTTTCCCAGATATCCGACGATGGATGTTCAGAATGAGAATGGATATGGTAAACTGTGGGGCCAGAGGGTCATGTCAATTGAGCTTCGATAAAGTGTGTCTTGTGAGGGGATTGAGTTTAGATCCCGAGGAGTTGACTGGTGGGCTGCCAGTTGAATTCGCAGGACTTGAGGAAAAACGGAGGTGATATGCTGAGGAGGATTGCGGTCTGGGTTGAGTGATGGACCGATGGTTGAGATGCCACATCCTGAGATGAGAATTGCACTATTTCTGCTTCTCGTGTGAAGCGAATGAGATAATGAGTTTCCGGTTCCAAAGTTTGGAGGTAACCCCGAGGGGTAGCATATAATTGCGATATTTTCACCATAGTAATTATGTATGTTCGCAGCGAGGTATTTCTTATACCATGAGAGAGTCTTCCGTGAGGACTGAGATGGATGAGGACAAGGAGATGCCTTAGTTGAGTAAGACATACTTTTTAGCAGGAGTTCCAGGTGATCAAGAGGAGTATACCAGGGCGGTGGCCTTTGTTGCCTGCGTTATGTATCGACTGTGTGAGTGAGGTCTCTTGCTTCTACGATGATCCACGCGACGGAGTGTTGGCTGAGAGATTAGAGACGAGGTGTGTGATAGTACATTATTTCCAGATCGAGAGTCGTGACTAATTCAGGACAGTTAGGATATCTGGCGGTGTGTCAGTATGAGATTCCGAGATGACTAGAGGCAGTCACGTGGGGAGGATTCCGAGAATTTCATCTGAGAATCGGGATATTTGGGTTTTTTAGTCTCTATCGGGAAAATCATCGATCATGACGATGTACATTCCAAAAGTCAAGTGTGATGTACCTAGTGAAACAGTCTGTGGAGTAGACTGTTGGTATGCCAATTGGTGATGGTTCGAACCCTGAGTGGGGGAGAACTGGGTATTCTATTGAGAAAGATCAACGGTTTGTTCAAGTGTGGTTAGATAACTGGTTATAGAGATCTGTGTTACGGACACATGAGATTTGGGTTATTGGTGGATGAGGCAAGGTGTAGAGCGAGATGATGCATGTTGTACGTGCTCAGGAAAGCATGAGTGTATCCGCGGCGTATAACCGTTGGTCGGGGACCTTATTCTGGTTAGGAATTCTTCGAGTTGGTGGTGGTTGAGTTCGAGACGGTTGGCTTGTTGAGGTCCAGTTTTGACTGTTGAGAATTTTTATTTCGATGCATGGATTGTTATATGCGCTCCGGGAAGGGAAACAATTGATTTCGCAACCAACTTCAGAGTCGGTATGAGTATTCTCGCAAGAGTTTTGAGTGGTAGAGGATGGGTTTCGGATTGTCGTCAATGTGTTCTTAGTCATTGGTGACTCCTTCGTGTTTCAAATCGTGGGTTGGAGTATTTCGAGGATACAAGTTGTGCGAGAGGGAGGTCAGTGGTCGTATCAAGACATCATGAGATTCTGAAATGTTGTATCGGGGTATCTGAGTATGATGCCCTAGATTGTTGTATCATTATGAGATTGGGGTTTGTCATATTGCAAGTGGAACATCGGGTGACTATATTTCCGAGTCAGAGGCCATTAGTTAATTATCGCCAGACGGGAACTGTCCGTGGGTGTGACTGTGCTGAGAAAAGTACCTTGTCTACGAGGATTTACATCAAGAGTGGTGGTGCATAATCTGGGGAGGTGTGTACACCTATCTATGTTGGCCACGGAGTATGAGTTAGTGAATGAAGTGTGGTGATGACTTGAGGATGAGATGGTGGAGTGATAAGAGAATATTGTAAGACTACAGGGAGTCATAGCATCCATGAGTCAGTGAGAGGGAGTGTTGTAAGACTACGGGGAGCCATAGCATCCATGAGTCTATAAGAGAGAGTACTGTAATACTACGGAGAGCCATAGTATTCACTAGTCAGCGAGAGAGTGACGTGATACTGAGGGGAGCAGTAGTACTCTCTAGTCAGCGAGAGAGTGTCGTGATACTATAGGGAGCCGTAGTATTCACTAGTCAGCGAGAGAGTGGCATGATACTACGGGGAGCCAGAGTACCCGCTAGTCAGCGAGAGAGTGTCGTGATACTGCGGGAAGCCGTAGTACTCACTAGTCAGCGAGGGAGTGCCTTGATACTGCGGGGAGCCATAGTACTCACTAGTCATCGAGGGAGTGTCGTGATACTGCGGGGAGCCGTAATATTCACTAGTCAGCGAGGGAGAGTCATGATACTTCGGGGAGCCGTAGTACTAACTAGTCAGCGAGTGAGTATCGTGATAATGCGGGGAGTTGTAGTACTCACTAGTCAGTAAGAGAGTGTCGTGATATTGTGGGGAGCCATAGTATTCACTAGTTAGAGAGAGGGTGTCGTAAGTCTGCGGGGAGCCATAGCATTCACGAGTCAGTGAGAAGGTGTCAACAGTCTGTGGGGAGTCGTAGCATTCATGAGTCAATGAAGGAACGTCTTAAGACTACGGGGGAACTGTAGCACTCAGTAGTCGATAAGAGAGAATATTATCACTATGGGGAGCTATAGTATTTAGTAGTCAGAGCATGACGCAGAGAAGTTCTTAGGATTGGGTAGCCTTACTGTGACATCCCCATTTTTCACGGCCAGTAAAGACCGATTTTGTTTATGCTTTGTAAAAATTAGAGTACTTGTTTTCATAAAAATGTTGCAGAATGTGTTCCCAAAAAAACACGATAAATACGTTATCAAAACATTTTCGAAGAAACGTATTCTATTCATTTTAATACGTTTGGGATGTAGTCGTCAATAGAGAAACATAAGCATAAACGGAACTTACATTTATTTACACTAGTGATCTACATCTCTTTAATCTCTCAGTGTAATGTGACTTCATATCAACACCTGTGATATAAATAAACTGAGTGGGTCAGGTTGGGAAACCTGGTGAGTACATAGGGTTTTCAACCCACAATAATATAATTATTATGTTTAAACAATCAAACAATCAACCCAATTACCCATCCCCATTATCTTCTTTACTCTTAAGGATCTATCATAAGAGTCATCTATCCTGCATTCGTTTATTCCGAAGTCCCTTGCTTCCAGGGTTATAGGACTAGAACTAAATCCATAGCTCCCAATGCTCGTTCGTAAAGAAATAATTCCATAGTTGCTATAGTTTATTCATTGGGTACTAAATCCATATCTACCAGTGTTTATCTAATAGGTACTAAGTCCATAGCTACCAATTCCTATCAGGTACTATGTCCATAGTTACCAGTGTTTGTCCAATAGGCACTAAGTCCATAGCTGCCGATGTTTATTAGGCACTAAGTCTATAGCTGCCAATGTTTACTCACATCATCTTTTATCTCTCATCATTCATCTACCCATGTCATACCCAACCTATTCGTATATATATAAAACGTTCATCCAGCATAGATAGCAAGTATTCAAATAATATGCACACATAACACGTAGTTTATATAAAATACTTCATATCTATGTGTAAGATGAAAGTAACTATGCACTCACTTGAAAGGTGGTGACTCAGCACTCGGACATCACTTCGTTACTCTTAACATAATTTTCCTCGGACAAAACCTAGTATCATTACCATTAGAGTTTAGTCAAATATTCACCGAGACTAATTAATAGTCTAGCTATTATTACTATTATATAAGCATTAAAGGATACTTATATAACCCATAATAATAGCCCAAGTAGTTATGATAAGGTCCTAATAACATTACTATATCGAAACATAAGCTATACTAAAGATAGGGTAGGCGTAGCTCACTTACAATGGGTTTTCTCGAAAACCGGGCTTCGCTGGAGCAGGGTTTCCGAGCCGAAAGGCTCTTTTCTCAGGGCTTCGGGAGCCTCGGGGCTTCCTTTGGGTGCCAGGGGGTTTGCCTAGGCTTTTAGGGGGGTTAGGGAGCTTAGAAAGAGAGAGAGTATAGAGAGAGAAAGAAAAGGGTTGAGGGCTGAGGAAATGAGGGAACCTGGAATCTCTATTTATAGGGTGAAATTCTGATGGACTCGCCGAGTCGGTGCCATGTGTCATCACCTGATGGCTTTTCTTGGGTAGAAAGCCTTGGCGTATATTCAACCACGTCACCCCTTTTACAACAGCACCCTGCCGACTTCTAAACCCCGTAAATTTCGCATACAAGCTCCATTTTGGACGTTCTTTTTCTCCATGCGTAGGTAAAAACAAGATCTACACCTTTCATTTGGACTCCGTCGGCTAATTCTTGGCGGATCTTAAATTTAACAGTACGAGGAGATTAGAATGCTAAATAACCGCGAAGAATTCGTAACTCCTTCATACGGACTCCGTTTTCGTATGTATTTTTACCATTGAGTTCCTATTAATGAGATCTTCAACTCTCATTTAGGTTGCGTAAGCCAAAAACCACTCGAACTAAAATTCGAGTTTCGGGCTATGCACTACTAAGCCGAAACTTTGAAAAATCATAACTTCCTCATACGAAGTCAGATTTGGGCGTTATTTTATGGATTTTCTTGTTTTAACATACTCTATGACTTTGGTTTAGACTACTAAGGCTAAAAAGTCTTCTATCGTAAATTCACTTTTTACGCTTCTCGGTGTCGTGCCGGTTTTGCTGTAAAACTTCGACGGGCCATAACTTCTTCGTTATAACTCGGATTTCGGCGTTCTTTATATGTATGGAACCCTTGACAAATATTCTAAAACTTAGTTAAGATTATTTTCTCTAAATAATCTAGTGTCGAAAAGTCATTTTCGACTCCTATTATCTCGAATTTGACTAGCCCGGATCTACGGGCGTTACACTTACCACTTAAGTCTTCAGGAACCTGGTAGCCGAACCAGGGGTGAGACTGGGGTCTCGGTGACATTTGGGAATTGTTATATCCCGGGTTGAGGAGGGGTTACCGCATTCGGAAGGAACTGGAGATATGGTGTGTGCATGAATTTGCGAATCTCGGGTCATGGGTTGAGTATCAGATTGGAAATGAGTGGTTCAATTCTACTGTTGAATCAGACTCACGAGTTTGAGTTTGGGGAAATTTGAGTATTGAGTAGGCAGGATGAGATTCCAGATTCATAGATGGGATTCATTTTGAGGGGTATTACTTTCCATCTGATGTCTTAAATTCGAGTGGGTCAGTTCGTTGGTATGGGAATGAAGCCTGTAAAGTCGTTTTATTGGGAGTGCAATGGGTAACCTTTGGAGGTTCGATTGCTAGGTCGGGAGCTAGTCAAATTCGAGATAATCAGGTTGATGACCGCCTGAACTATATTAAGAGGCTGGTGGCGATTTTGGATAGAAAAGTAAAGACCCCAAGGAACAAGGAGGTGCATCTAGTTAAGGTGCAGTGGGAGCACAACAAAGGATCTGACTGGACTTCGGAGCCGGAGTCCGCGATGCGAGAGCAATACCCCGAGTTGTTTCTGGAAGCTGACTTCGAGGGCAAAGTCTGATTCCAGTGGGGGAGAATTGCAACATCCCGACTCCCAGGTATAATATTTATATATTTATTTTTGGGATTTAATGAGTGACTCGACAAGTTGTGTGTCAAACTCGTCGAGTAGAGATGGATTGGTTATGTGGGTTTAATGACCGACTCGACGAGTCAGAGAGCCGACTCTCCGAGTTGGTGGTGTGTAACACCCTAATTTTTCAAATAAATTTTCACATTTTAAAAACACACTTTCATTCATAAATATTATGAAAATGTCATTGTATCACATATCAATCCTTAGAACACAACCCAAGATCATAATGTGTAAAAACTCCTCATGTGTGTATTGATCATATCGGCGCCTTCCCACGATCCTCATTGGCACCTGAAACACATAACACAACACTATAAGCATAAATGCTTAGTGAGTTCCCCAAAATACCACATACAACACATATTAGCGACTCGAGGCTATAACTCTGTTTGACCCTCTGTTCAATGTGTCTCAGTGGGACCCTCCAGTCCCATAACTCTATGGACCCTTTGGTCCTAACTTTGTGGACCTTTTGGTCCTAACTCTGTAAACTCTGAATCATGCATAGCACAAATCACATAGAAATCACATCATACAAAAACATACAAGGTACTCTGTCACATAACTCTAATTACCACTCTTTGGTAAAGTATAGTGAGAAGACTCACCTCGGGTAACTCGGTAATCTTGAGCTCGGTAAAAATCCGGTCTAGCCTCCGCCTAATCACATGGAATAAGCACTCTAATCAATACAACTCTCAAGGTTGGACTATTCCCTCTCTTAGCACTCTCAGAAGGGTAAAAGACCATTTTACCCCTCTCAGGCTCAAAGACCCTAAAGTTGACCAAACCCTAAAAGTCAACAAAACTCAACCCTCTGGGTTACGCTGCGCATACCAAACCTGTACGCTGGGCGTACCCGGCGACCTCACAGAAACGGGGAACGCGACCCCTTACACCGCGCGTACTGGGATTACGCCCTGCGTAACTCCCAGTTTCAGACTCCTAAGCTTTTGGGGTCTTAAACAGTTAAGACAACGTCCAACTTCCAGATATGGCCATCCCTAAGCCTCTTAATCCATAAAGTTGGTGACTTTAAGCCTTTGCATGGCTGTAATAGTCACCAACACCCATAACATTCCACTTCCAACCCTAGAAAAGCTCATAACTCAAGCATGACCACATAATAACGACCAAGTTTGGATTTTTATGGATCTACAACACATATATCACTGAAATGGGACAGATCTAGGTCCATGGAGTCCCTTATACTCATAAAGTCTCCACCTTTGGGACTTTTAACCCTAGAAATGGTCCATACAACACCAAACCAAAATAAAGAGGAATGTTTTGGGCTTTATACCTCTAGATGAAGCTCCTCCCTCTGAAGAACTCAGATCCAAACTTTCACTTCAATCCCTAGCCTCCACAAGCTCCTCTCCTTCTTCTTCACACACACAAAGGCACTTTTAGCTCAAAACACTCACACACAAGCTCAAGGACGAAGGAAATGCTCTCTTAGGTTTTCACTCTCTGATATGGTGGCTGAGGATAAAGCCTTAGCATTCCTTATATAGTGCACCAGCCAAATATTAGGGTTTGCATCTGGGCCCTCTACGCCTAACGTAATCCTGGTTACGCCCAATGTACCTAGGCGAGTTCGCATCCAAATTAAGCGCATGATAATGCGCCGCGTACTCCCCAGTACGCCCTGCGTACTCATTTTCTACAAAATTCACTCAAGGGCTAATCTTGACAACTTGACAAAAGAGAAGGGTTAAATAGCTTTACCTGAATTTCGAGATGTTACACGTTGTGTGAGGAAACCCTAAATCCCTGAGTTTGTGAACTATTTAAGGGGCCTTAATCCCTCATTCCCGCCTCACCAGACACCTTACATCCTTGAGAGAAACCCTAATCGTCCACTTGAGCTAGAGAGTGAGAGAGAATCTAATCTTGTGATTATTAGTGCACTTTTAAAGAAGAAGTGGAGAGCATCAAAGCTTGGATCAAGAGGAGGCTTTGGATCTAGAGGTTCACCTGCAGGATTTTGCTTCAGTTGGAGGTAAAAAGATGCTAACTTGATCATTTCCTTATGAGATATTGGTTTAGGATTTTCTAGGGTTTTCTCCCATCCTTTTTGTGTCATTTGAGTCATTTGAGCATGATTTGAGGTTGAAACCTCAGATCCTGACTGTAGGAGGTCTTGTGAGTCCAAAGACCTGAACTTTATTGAGCTAGAGACATGATCTTGTGCATCTAACCCTTGTTGGAGCTTGTATTGGTATTATGGAGAAAATATGCCATGCATGAAGGTAAAGATCAAAGCTTTACGTGACATTCGAGCCATAGGAGACTAGATCTAGAGTTTCGAGTGGTGGATCTGCCTTAAATCTTCTGAATGAGAATACATACTGAATGGACTCGTCGAGTCAATGAGTTGACTCGACAAGTCGGCTAGGGTTTTCCCCGATAAGTCTGGACAAGGGTAACTCGAAAAGTTGATGAGACAACTCGACGAGTTAAGTTGGGTTTTCGCGATGTTCTGAGGAACAATGGGGACTCGATGAGTCAGATAGGTGCACTTGGCGAGTCAGGTCAACATGGACAGTTGACTCGAGTGTTGACTTTAGGGTTTGGTCAAGACATGGATTATGGGGACCATTAAGGGGTAAAATGCTCTTTTACCCATCCCAAGAGTTAGATTGGGATTAGCATGAGTTTATATAAAGTTGTGATCTTTAATTTTTATTTAGAGAAGTGTTAATTAGAGATGCTTATTGCGTGTAGGCGGAGATTAGGCTGTTTGAGTGGTATCCAGTTTTCCTTGCTTACTTACGAGGTGAGTCTTCTCACTATACTTACCTGAGTGGTAATACCGAGTGACCGGAGGGTCTTATTTGAGTTATCGACCGGAGGGTCCTATGTGCTTATATTGAGTCATGTGATATTATGCATTCATGTCTTTGTGATATATGCTATGCTATTTTGTGTTTTTCTAAGATCGGACTGGAGGGTCCAAACCGAATTATGGAACTGGAGGGTCTCCACTGAGATATAGTACTGGAGGGTCCAACCCGAGCTGTGAGACCGGAGGGTCCTCACTGAGACACATGACAGGAGGGTCCACACCGAGCCGTGAGACTGGAGGGTCTTCACCGAGAGGCATTGTAACATCCCCCTCTGGCACGCATCACATTATTTTCCGTTTTGGGCCACTCAGCACGAGGACTTCCCATGAGGTCACCCATCCTAGTACTACTGTCGCCCGAACACGCTTAACTTCAGAATTCTTATGGGATCTACTGCCCTCACGGCTTTAAAAAGCCTTGTGACAAGGAAGCTATCCACACCTCTTATAAGGAAATTTTTCATTCTCTTTCCAAGCCGATGTGGTATTAGGTACAACCCACATTCACCCCCCATTATAGGGTTCGACGTCCCCTTCGAACACATCGAGCCGTGCCCTAACTCTGATACCATTTGTAACATCCTCCTATGGCACGTATCACAATATTGTCTGCTTTGGGCCACTCGGCACGAGGACTTCCCACGGGGTCACCCATCCTGGTACTACTTCCGCCCAAGCACGCTTAACTTCAGAGTTCTTATGGGATCTGCTGCCCTCACGGCTTTAAAACGTGTTGTGACAAGGAAGGTATCCACACCCTTTATAAGGAAATCTTTCGTTCTCCTTCCAAGCCAATGTGGGATTAGGTACAACCCACCTTCAATGGCAGCAGATCCCGTAAGAACTCTGCAGTTAAGCGTGCTCGGACGGGAATAGTATAGGGATGGGTGACCCCCTTGGAAGTCCTCGTGCCGAGTGGACCAAAGTAGAGAATATTGTGACACGTGCCAGACGGGGATGTTACAAATGGTATCAGAGCTAGGGAACGGGTCGATGTGTTCGACTGGGACGTCGAACCCTATAATGGGGGGTGAAGGTGGGTTGCACTTGATCCCACATTGGCTGGGAAGGAGAACAAAGTATTCCTTATAAAGGATGTGGATACCTTCCCTATCACAACGCATTTTAAATCCGTGAGGGCAACAGATCTCATTAGAAGTTTGTAGTTAAGTGTGCTCGGGCGGGAGTAGTACCGAGATGGGTGACCCCCTGGGAAGTCCTCGTGGCGAGTGGCCCAAAGTGGACAATATTGTGATACGTGCCATAGGGGGATGTTACATGCATGAGCCCGAAGGGTCCATGCCGAGTTATAGCCATGAGAGGCTTTTTAATTGTGTATGTAGTATTTTGGGGAACTCACTAAGCTTTGTGATTACTGTGTTGTGTGATATGTGTTTCAGGTATTTCTCAGGATCACGGGAAGGACCCGCCTTGATTGTACACCACGATTTAGAGATCATTTGGATTCTAGGATAGTGATAATTTTTATGTGGAGTTGTGTTGACATTTGAACAATTATGTTTTTGATAAATATATTATGAGTTTTTATGTGTTTTTAAAATGAAAAAATTGGGATGAAAATTTATGTTGTTACAGAAGGTTGAGGCTTACTTACCAGAAAATTAAGAGGATGAGATGTTTCTTCTCGATCTACAATCTTCTCTTGGAATCTTCTAGCTTCTTCTTCTTCTAGAAGCTTCAAATCACACAAAGTTCACTCAAAAATGGCTCACAAGCTCACACAAGGCTCTAGGGATTCGTGGATTAGGGTTTGGGACTTGGAGGCTAGAAATGAGGCCATAAAGTGGGGATTAAGATGCTTAAATAGGCTGCAAAGCCCCGAAATTAGGGTTTCATCCTGAAAGACCTACTCGTCGAGTCGAGGCTTCTCAACTCGTTGAGTAGGCGACTTAAATCCCGTGGCCAAACTCGTTTCTAATCGACGAGTTTGGGGCTCCCAACTCGTCGAGTAGCTCTACAAAAGTGACTAATTATAAATAAACGTGTACCAGGAACTGGGCATTACAATTCTCCCCAACTTGTCTTATACTTCATTCTCAAAGTCTACTGCATCGAGAAACAAGTCCAGGTAGTGCTCCCTCATCTCCTCCTCAGGCTCCCAAGTCCACTTTGAACCCTTGCAGTGTTGCCATTGCACGTTCACCAAATCAACCCTCTTGTTCCTCGGATCCTTCATCTTCTTGTCGAGAATAGCTTTTAGTCTCTCGATGTAATTCAAACTTTCATCAACCTGAATGTCCTCTAGAGGCACAAGCGCTGAGTCATCTACTAAGCACTTCCGTAGCTGAGAAACATGGAAAGTGTTGTGGATCTGGCTGAGCTATGCTGGAAGATCTAATCGGTATGCCGCCCACCCGTGCCATTATCCTGAAAGGGCCGATGTATCTAGGGCCCATCTTTCCCCACTTACTGAACTAGATGACACCTTTCCAAGGTGACACCTTCTGGAGGACCATGACGCTCACCTGAAACTCCAAGTCTGAACGCCACTTGTCGTCAAAGCTCTTCTGTCGACTCTAAGCCGTATGGAGCCTGCTTCGGTCCTGTTGAATCCTCTCTGTAGCCTTGAGTACTACCTCAGTACTCCCCATGAATATCTAATAAACCTCGCCCCACCAAATTGGGGTCCTACACTTCCTCCCGTAGAGCATCTCGAAGGTAGTTCGGTCTATTCTGGTGTAACATCCGGTTCTTGGTACATATTTTAATTAAAGTAAACTCATGTTTTGCTCTGGGACTCGGCGAGTTGGAGGCCCAACTCGTTGAGTAGACTCAACTTTGGATCGGCAGGATAAGTGACCTACTCGACGAGTAGGGAGACCGACTCGACGAGTAGGACTGTCTGGATGAAACCCTGATATATAGGGTTTGCATCCTATTTAAATAGCTTATAACTCACCAACACAACCTCCATTGTTCCTCCCAACCCAGAGAAACCCTAACTCGAAACCCTAAGCCTTTTTTAGTGTTCTTGAGCTTTTTGGTGCCTTTTTGTGTGTATTTAAAGTTGGAAGAGGAGAAGGAAGCTTGGGAGATCAAGAGAGAGCAAGTAGATCCATAAGTCTTGGCACATTTCCTACTCATTTGAGGTATAAAGTTGATACCTTGGCTATTCATTACTTAGATCTTGATTTGGGGCTATTTTCTACCTTTTCTAAGCTTTAGAGAGGCTATACTCGGATTTGTGTGTATATTTGGAGTTGCACTTCAGATCTAGAACCAATAAGGGTTCCCATGGCATAAAGGTGCCAACTTTATGGACATGGGAGACCCATGCTTCTTATATACCTCTTTTTATGGCTTTTTGAGCCAAAAACCCCATGCATGGACGTCAAGATTGGAACTTTTCGTATAAAATGGACCATAGGAGGCCAGATATATGGTTTTGATGCATTAAGATCCATTATAATCGATTGAATAGTTTTGGACAAAGACGGACTCGGAGAGTCGCTTGGGTGACTTGGGGAGTCGGGTCGAATTTTCCACCAAATGTCTTCTGGAAATGGTCTTTGGTTGACTGGAAGGAATACTCAGCCTGTTAACGGTTTGATATGGACTTGAAGACCAAAGGACTCAATGAGTTCAAGGAGGAACTCAGTGAGTTCAAGGCAATGTCCCAACCTCATGAACACTGACTCAACGAGTTCAAGGACGAACTCGGCGAGTCATAGACTGAACACCTTCATATGGATGAAGATGAACTCGACGAGTTCAAGGATGAAATCGGCGAGTTGGTTGAAGATAGTATGATGTGTTGTTGAAGGCGAACTCATCGAGCTCATTTTAGACTCGACGAGTAGGGACAAGATTATTGCATCTTGTGGATGTGGGGACTCGACGAGTTGGTGAACCAACTCGGCAAGTCTCGTCAATCAGGTGTTGACTTTGACCAAATGTTGACTTTGACCAGGGTTTTGACCTTGACTTTGGCTTGGACTTAAGTTGACTCTGGTAGGGGTTATGAGTATGAAATGGTAAATTAGAAAGGATGATGTGTAGGGATCGAGGAGTCGAGAAGAGTTGATTTCCGTACCGAGGACAATGCCGACACTACACGACATTGAGGTGAGTTACCTTCCAGTAGAAGTGGGTCTAAGGCACCAAGGCCGACCCACTAATAGTTGATTTCAGTAGAGATGATTGTCTATGTGGTAATTGTCTAGTTGCTATTTTTAGATGTGTTCTATGTGCCACTATGATATGTTATATGTGCTAGTGGTAGTAGGAAGGGGAATAGTCCCCGATTCGGTCGTTAGGACCGAAGGGTAGGTCGGACACCCCAGATATATCTAACAACATTATTATGATATATATTATTATGATAGTAATACGGGGTGAAATAGTCCTCGTGACCGGGTGAGATAGACCGGAGGGTAGGCAGGCACCCCAGAATTGCCTGAAACAGGTAGGTCAGCACCCTAGAATGGCTTGACATGGGTAGGTCAACACCCCAGAATGGATTGACACGAATAGGTCAGGCAGCCCAGAACCGCTCGATAGTATGTATGGTTGTATGGTATGCGGTATGATGGGGGAACTCAATAAGATTCGTGGTTACCGTTTTTAGTTTTGGTTTCAGGTACCTCTTCAGCTAAGGGGAAGGAGCCGAAAGGGTAGCAGTGCATCGCACACATATGATTTCCTCTTTGAAAACCTTGGGATTGTACTCTGACATTTTACTATTTTATGTTATGGTTTTCGAGACTTGTGCTTTATGACTTGATGTTTTGAAAAGATAGCAATGATGTTTTATGTAAACTATTTTCATAAGTAATGTATTTAAACAAAAAAATTTGGTTCTTGATTTTGGGTTGTTACAAGTTGGTATCAGAGCCTTGGTTTGAGAAATTTGGGCACACCATCGGCGGTGTCTAGAATCAAACCGAGGGATTGGAGGATTTGTACAGGAAAAATAGTTTTCTAAACTTTAAAAATAAGGAGCTTTGAGAAAGAACAAGGTGTGTGATGCGTGCAACTGGCCGAGCTCAAGTAAGTTTTCCCCAAGATACTCATACATGTTATGTTATGTTATATGATATGATTATGAGAACTGCATGCTAGACTAGGGCTAAGGATCTAGGGGGATGCCTTGTATGCCTGTTATGTGATTATAAGAACTGGTTGCTAGATTAGGGCTAAGGATCTAGGAAGGATGCCTTACATGCCTGTTGTATGAGTTTATTAAGCTATATGCTATGGCTAGTTAGTCAGCAGTTTGGTAGCCTGATTAGGGTATGCTTCGTAATTGTTACTCAATGCACGAATGTTGATTGCTTTGTGCTGATAAGGTTCCAACTTGCTTTAACTAACTAGTAAGCGAATATGTAATAGTATCCGCAAGCTAGTTAGGGAAAGATGACAGGGACTCCTTGTGCAACTGATGGCAGAGAATAGGTCGGAAAGTTCCCTAGGACAAGCCTAGGATGAGATTAGCTTGGAAAGTAGTATTAGTAGAAGGGACTTGGTGAAGTCGAAGCAATCATTGAGGAAAGTACGGATATATGTGGAAGGTAGTGTGGGCATGTACTACTGGAAGCAGAGAATCCGTACTCGAATCAAGGAGGGATAAGATAGAACCAAGAAACTTGGAGAGTGTGTGAGACCTCTCGAGAGTATGGATAACCCTGACGTTTATGTGTTTTATTTCAGTATGGGGATTATGCGACATGAAGCAGGAGTTTCAGGGTTGGGATCAGGATCAGGATCAGGCTCGGGTGCGGGTGCGGTATCCGAGCAGGTTGATAACGGGCTATGCGAGTTCATCACGTCTGATATCATGAGAGGTATCCTTGAGGCGACCCGGTCATTTTTAGTCGATCAAGGAGGGGATTATTGAGCTGGTGGAGGATCGCCTCCAGACATTCAGGAATGACTTGGTGTCCAGCCAGTCGGGTTCGCGCACACTGTCATTCAAGGACTTCAGGGGAAGTGGTGCGCCGGACTTTTATGGTGCGAAGGACCCCATTGCTTGCAGGAGATGGATCGCAGACATCGAGTCTGCATAGTTGACGAGCTTCTTCCTGGAGGGGTCGAAGGTCCACTTTGCTGCGAGTTGTTTGAGGGATAGAGATAGGGATTGGTGGGAGTCAGTTGGTGGCTCACTGGGAGCCCAAGACATCGAGGCTATGACTTGGTCAAAATTTGTGACCAGTTTCAGGGTTGAGTTTGCACCAGCTGCGGAGCTTCAGCAGTTGGCTAGGGAGTTTCTTGACATGAGACAGACTACGGAGTCAGTGGCGGAGATCACTACCAAGTTCCAAGAGAGGGCCTTGTTGGTATCTCAGTATGCAGGGGATGAGGAGATGTGGAAGACCCGCTGTCATGATATGTTAAGGGCTGATATTCGGGAGTATGTCAGCTACTCAGCCTGCCCGACCATAGAGTCCATGGTTGCCAGGGCGAGGGAGAGGGAGATTGACACCACCAAAATTTGGAAGTAAAGCGGACATCTCAGTCTGACACCAACGAGACAGGCACTCCATGTCGTGCCACTATCTCACGCACGTAGATCTCGGCCAGCTTCTCAGCTGATATACTCTCCTGGATCGGGATAAAATGAGCAATCTTGGTCAACCGATCCATGATGAGCCATATCGAATCTACTCCACGTTCGGTCTTTGGAAGCTTTGTGATGAAATCCATGGTGATATCCTCCCATTTTCACACGGGAATGTCCAACGACTGCATCTTGCCATGGGGTTGTTGGTGCTCGGTCATGACCTTCCTTTAGGTCAAGCACCTCTCCATATACCACGCTACGTCCCGATTCATGCAAGGCCACTAGTAATCAGGGTAAAGATCACGATACATCTTTTTCGCCCCGGGATGGATGGAGAACCTCAACTTATGGGCCTCATCCATCAGAACTTGTCGTACTCTGCCCTATTATGGAACCCAGACCCTCCCATGCAGGGTCAACAACCCGCGACTGTTATAAGCAAATGAGGCCACCTGACCTATGATACGCTCGCACTTTCGGCGCTCCTCCTTCAGGCCCTCAACCTGCGCCTCTCTAATCTACCCCAACAATGGAGTAATCACTGTCATCCTCAGACATAAATCTTGAATCAGAGCCGCCACTGCTTTGTGGCTCAGAGCATCGGCCACCATATTGGCCTTGCTTGAGTGGTAAAGGATCTTACAATCGTGATCCTTCACCACATCTAACCACCGACGTTGCCTCACGTTCAAATTCGGCTCATCCATGAGGTACCTCAAACTCATGTGGTTCGTGTAAATGGCACAACGGACCCCATAGAGGTAATGTCGCCAAATCTTGAGGCCGAAAACCACAGTCCTCAGCTCTAAGTCATGCGTCGGATAGTTCGCCTCGTGAGGCTTTAACTGCCTCAAAGTGTAAAGTATCACATGACCCCGCTGCATCAATACCACTCCCATACCTGTGATCTATGTGTCACAATAAACCATGAAGTCATCGACTCCCTCTGGCAAAGTCAAGATTAGTACCTTGCATAACCGCTATCTGAGAGTCTCGAAGGTTGCCTGTTGCTCAGGCCCCCAATAGAATGTCACCGACTTCATGGTCAGTCGGGTCAAAGGAACATCGATCTTGGAGAAGTCCTGGATGAATCTCTGGTAGAACCCGCTAGATCAATAAAACCCTGAATCTCAGTTGGAGACCTTGGAACCTCCAGCTGCATCACGACCTCTATTTCAGCCGGATCAACCTGAATACCCTTCTAGTTGACAAGGTACCCCAAAAACTGCACCTCGTGCAACCAAAACTCACACTTGGATAGCTTTGCGAAAAATCTCTCCCTCCTTAGTGTCTCCAACACCTCCCTTGGGTGCTCCTCATGCTGATCCTAAGTCTTGGAGTAAACCAAGATGTCATCAATGAAGACTATCACAGACCGATCCAACATCGGTCTGCACACGCGATTCATGAGGTCCTTGAACGCGACTGGAGCATTGGTGAGCCCAAACGGCGTCACCATAAACTCATAGTGACCATAGTGAGACCTAAAAGCTGTCATATGCACATCTTCATCCCTGACTCGCATCTGGTGATAACCCGATCACAGATCAATCTTGGAGAACCAAGATGCACCCTGTAGCTGGTCAAATAAATCATCAATCTTCGGGAGGGGATAACGGTTCTTCATAATTACCTTGTTTAACTCCATATAGTCTATACACATGCAATGTACTCGTCCTTCTTCTTCACAAACAGAATCGGGGCCCCCCATGGCGAACTGCTCGACCTAATAAATCCCTTGTCTAGCAGCTCCTACAGCTACGTAGAAAAATCCTGCATCTTGGGAGGACCCAGCCGATATGGTGCCTTGGTTATCAGAGCCGCATGAGGGACTTTGTCAATCCTGAACTCAACTTGTCTTTGTGGAGGTATCCCAGAAAAAATCCTCTGGGAATACATTCGAGTACTCTCGCACGACCGGTAAATCATCCACTATCGCCTTACCCTTATCCCCTGTATCCATAACATAGGCAACATACCTTGTGCAACCCTGCTAAAGGTATTGCCTCGCCCTCGCTGCTGAACATAAGGTTGGTCCATGTTGCGGCCTCTCGCCCTGAATCAATAACCCTCCCCTACTAGGAGTCCAAACTCTCACTAGCTACTACTTGCAGTCGATCACTGCCCCGTTGGGGCTCAACCAGTCCATACCCACTATAATCTTATTCCCTTGCAGGGGAAAGGGGACCAAATCCATGGAAAACTACTCGTCGAACAACTGTAATGTACATCCCCGATGCATCCTCGCAACCCGAACGGTCCTATCATCTGCTATCTCCATATCAAGCGGGAAATCCATCTCCCTTGGATCCCCTACGAATTGTTTGTTGAGCACGAGTGACACAAAAGATCGGGTAGCCCCCGAATCAAACAGTACCAAAGCTTATATACCGTTCACTAAGAACGATTCTATAACAAAACAAATAAACATAAGCGATAATCAATACAAATAAAGAGATAAGGAGAGAATACATACTCGTCAAAAAATCGGGAGCCGCACGTGCCTCCTCTGTAGTAAGCTAAAAAGCCCTGCTCCTCGCCGTAAGTTCCTCTGCCCAACCCCCGGCGGCCATCGGTAATCCTCAACGTGGTAGGTGCAGGTGCAACCACATATCCTGCTGCTGCTAAACTTGGACACTAGGCCTTTTGTGGCCCCTCTGATTGCACTGAAAGCAAATTAGAACAGAAACTGTTGTGGTGGTGGTGGTAGCTGTACAATCCCTGCTCATGTGACCAGTTCAACCGCTCATGAAGCAACCCGAACTCCCCGCCCTGCACGCCCCCTCGTGCATCTTGCCACACTTGTCACACCAGTTGCGGCCCTTTTGTCTTCTCGATCTATGATATGATACCTTGGGCTTCTTTCCTAACTACCTATATGAATCCCATCTGGTTTCCTGTTCCTCTCCATCTCTAGGTCCAGCTCCCTCTCCCGAGCCCTAACAATCATATCATCCAGCGTCTTATAGCTGGATCAGCTCACAAACTAGCAGATATCACTCTGCAGCATCTCATGATATCGGGCCTTTCTCATTTCCTTGTCCTCCCCGTATTGCGGAATGAGAAGGGCCCTCTCCCTGAACATAGCGGTGATCTCGGCCATCGTCTCCATAGTCTGCTGGAGGTCTTGGAACTCCCTCACAAGCTGTTGCACCTTTATCACAGGTGCAAACTCGGCCCTGAACCTGGCTGAGAAATCACTCCAAGTCATTGCATCGATACCGCCATCATCTCCAATAGCTCTCCCAACCTCCTCCCACCAGTCTTGTGCCCTGTCCTTCAGGAGGCAGGAAGCAAGTCGAATGTGACATCCCCAAAATCACGGCCAGAAAAGCCCGGTTTCATTTATGCTTTTAAAATAATTTAAGAGTAAATCCTTTTGATTTAAAAGAGTTGCGGAATTTGTTCCCAAAACAAAATATGATAAAATAAAGTTTATCAAAGCATTTCATCAAGAGATGCGTTTTCATTAATTAACAATATTTGGGATGTCATGTTCCGATACAGACCAAAAGCATAAACAATATAAAATAGACCTTACAACAGTTATTTATAACTACTGATCTATAATCCAAAATCTCTCGTCAAGTCCACCCATTTATACTCTTGTGCCATTACCTGTAATGCAAAGAAAACTGAGTAGGTCAGGCTTGGGAGCCTGGTGAACATGTAGGGTTTTCAACCCACAATAATACATTTATTATATTGAATTATCAAACAATCAACCCAAATACTCATTCCCATTATCTCCTTTATTTCTTAAGGATTTACCCTAAGAATCAACTATCCTTCATCCATTTATTCCTAAGGATTGACCTAAGGAATTGACACAAAGTCCACCACTGCCAAGGTCCACAAATTACGATTGGTATACACTTAGTTCAACATACTTAACAAACACCTAGTTCTAACACTCCTAGTGAACCATTAATTCAAAACATCTGGTGAATACTTAGTTCTAAAACACTTAGTGAACACACTCAGTTCAACAACACCAAGTGAACACATCTAGTTCAAAAATACTTAATGAACACATTGAGTCCAAAAATACCAAGTGAACACATAGAGTTCGGAAATAACTAATGAACACATTGAGTTCAAACACCAAGTGAACACCTAGAGTTCAAAAATACCTAATGAACACATTGAGTTCAAACACCAAGTGAACACGTAGAGTTCAAAAATACCTAATGAACACATTGAGTTCAAAAATACTTATTATTTCGTCTCACCTCAACTATTTCATCTACCCATGTTCTACCCAACATATTTGTATATGCAAACACATATACAATTTAACTCTTTTAAAACATGTATAAAACATTATTTCAACATCTATCTCAAGTAAATAAACATTGTATAAACACCTAGCATGTACTTCATAGCAAATACTTCATATCTATGCGGTAGAAGAAAGTGAATATACATTCACACATATAACAACAAAATATACACATAACACGTATTTCGTATAAAATACTTCGTATTTATGCGTTAGAAGAAAGTAACCATACACTCACTTGATCAGAAGATGATCGAACAGCACTACGGCTTGTAGAAGTAGTATTCTTCGGCAGATCTGGAAGATCTTCACAAAAATCGAACTTCTCGCGGGTAGAGCTTCGGCTCGGGAATCACGCTCTTCGGGATTCTCGGGGCTTCAGATCTTGCTTCGGGACTCGGGAATGATACCGGGGCTTCGGGGTACTTCTGGCACGCAAATCGATGCAAAACGGGAGAGAGAAGAGAGAAAAAAGAGCAATTGAGTCGGCTGCCTTCGCATCCTATTTATAGGAGGTTGGAGCCTCGGAGTACGCGGGGCGTACTGCCTCAGAATCGTCATTGCTTACGTATCCGAAGAACTTGAGTGCGAGGCGTGTCATGCTTCGCTGTACGCGGGGCGTACGCTAGTATGTTGGGCGTACTTCGGATGAGTCCGATGACTCCTCTTCGGATAATGTTGGATTTAATAATTAAATTTAATTATTAATTATTTAATAAACTTCGAAAATTCATATCTTCTTCATACGAACTCCGTTTTCGACGTTCTTTATATCCACGCGTAGGTGAGACTACGCTCTACAACTTTCGTTTATACTCCGTTGGCTAATTTTGACTTTATTTTTATTATTTATTTTTGATAGGCCGGGACAGAAAAACTTCGTTATAAATTCATAACTTCTTCGTTTGACGTCCGTTCTCGCTTAACTTTTTATCGCTTCGATATCAACAACGAGACCTTCGATCCTCGTTTAGATTGCTTCGGCTAAAAACCGCTCGGCCTCAAATCGAGTATTCGGGCTGCATACCGCTAAGTCGAAACTTCGAAAAATCATAACTTCCTCATACGAAGTCAGATTTGGGCGTTCTTTTTATGCACGCTCACGGTTTAACGTATTCTATGACTTTCATTTAGATTTCTAAGGCTAAATATCGCTCTAACGTAAATTCACTTTTTACGCCGTGTTGTGTCGTGCCGGTTCTGTCGCGAAACTTCGACAGGTCATAACTTCTTCGTTATAACTCAGATTTCGGCGTTCTTTATATGTACGGAATCCTTGTAACATATACTACAACTTAGTTCAGATTATTCATTCTAAATAATATTCTATAAAAAAAGTCATTTTTGATGCTCATCGTCTCTAAATTGACTAGCCCTGATCTACGGGCGTTACATCGAACCTTTTCCTCCTCGGGACATCTGCTGGTGCAGAAGGAATTGGCGACATCTGCCAACCATCAGTCACTAGCAATGGGGTCCCAAGCCCCATGATAGTCGGGAGCTCCACAAGATCTGAACTCCCTGAATGTTAATGTGCGCGACCCCATCATGGCCGCCACCTCAGTGCAGAATGCACTCAGCCTCTCATCCAACAGCTGCATATCCTTGATCGTACCAAATATCACATGATTCTGGTCTACAATGCTACACGTGATTTCAGATGAGATGAACTCCTTCATTTGGTTGTCTAGCTGCCCGGCTACAAAGCCCGAGCCTGATCCCTCACCAGCTCCCAAAGTGCCGACTGGTCAACTGCATAGCGTCACCATACTGAAAATACACTATAACAAACATTAGTATACACATCATAACTCGAGGGATGTCACATACTACAAGTTCCCTGGATTCATCTCAGCCTTCCTTGATTCGAGTACGGATCCTCTGCTTTCAATAGTACGGGCCCATACTACCTTCCACATCTATCCGTACTTTCCTCAAGAACTACCTTGACTCAACCAAGTCCTTTCTACTATTACTACTGTTCTCACGCTAATCTCATCCTAGGCTTTCCCTACGGTAATCACCAACCCACTCTTCACTATCAGTTGCATAAGAAGTCCCTGCTATCCCCCTAAATACCTCGCAAATACCATTACATATAAATAAGAATAGATAATTCTTCAAATGAGAGATCCTACCCTGCAACGGTTGGAATCAAACAAGAGCTGCAAAATAGAGCTAGACCTAACCTTCCAAAATTATTTAGTCCTCACAATATGTAACTTAACATATTCGTTTACTAGTTAGTAAAAGATAACCATAACTCGTAAGAGCACATAGCAAGCAACATTCGAGCATTGAGTAAACATCATCAAGCGTATCTCATTTAGACCATCACTGACTAATCTATACTAGCATGCAGTTCATAAAGTTGTGTAACATCCTGAGTTCGGGTATGTTAATTTCATTATTTATTTATTGTTTTATTGAGGAACTCGACGATTTGACGCCTCAACTTGTCGAGTAAAGTCTTATCTATTGGCGCAGTTTCGCGAGCGGACTCGACGAGTTGGGGACCTGACTCACCAAGTCAGTGCTGATTAGGAAAACCCTAAGCCCCGGGTTTGGAGCCTAATTAAAAGCCCTTATGGCCTTCATTTGCAGCCACCTAGTTCCATAGAAACCCTAGAGAGAGTGAGGAAGGCTTGAGTGCAAGAGAGGGCTTATAATCTTCATTTTTGGGGTAATTTTGCTACAGGAAGAAGAGAGGATCCATATAGAACGTGAAGGGAGCTTGGATTGGAGCTAATCATCTTGAGATATTGTCTTTGGAGGTATAATTCTTTCCATTTCACGTTCATATGGTGGATTTCATAGTTTTAGGGTTTTTCCCTCATAATTTTATGAGATCTAGTGAGTATGAGGCCCCCTGGTATGAATATCATCAGATCTGGACCATGAGAGGTCCCTAAAGCCATTATCTTCCAGCTTCGTGCAAGAAAATAAGGAATTGGAGACTAGGTTGCCATTTCTAGTGTTATTTCTGCATTTGAGGCTTGATATGGGTTGCATGCACGTAAAGGTTGCACCTTTACGTGACTTTTGAGTGTTTAAGGGTTAGATCTATGATTTGGCTAAGCAAATCTGACCTCAGGAGGTTGTTTGAGAAAGTCCATGGAGGAAACTTGCCGAGTCCATATGTAGACTCAACGAGTTGGACTGGATTGCCCCGTGGTCTGACTCCAGTGATGACCCGGTGAGTTGAAGGGTGACTCAGTGAGTCGAGTGAGGCTTAGAGAGGGAAGAGTCTGTGGGGATGATGGGACTCACCGAGTTGTCGTATGCACTCGGCGAGTCTGGTCAAAATGGACAATTGACTTTTGGTTGACTTTTAGGGTTTGTCAACAAATGGGCCTTGGGCCTGTAGAGGGGTAGAATGGTCTTTTACCCTTCTAGGGATTTGCATGAGAGAATATCCAACTTGTGAAGAGACATTTATTTACTGTAATTTATTATTGTGACTAGGCGGAGGCTAGGGCATTATTCTGATATCGAGATTTTACCGAGATTCCCGAGGTAAGTCTTCTCACTATACTTTACTTAGAGTGGTAATCAGAGGTATGTGACAGTGTATCTTGTATGCTATCTATGTGTTGTGATTTCTATGTGATATGCATGATTCAGAGTTTTATAGATTTAGGACTAGTGTGTCACACCCCAAAACCAAGAACGGCAAAAACGTTCTGGGGCGGAGGACGTCATGTACAGTATCACAACAATGTAAAGTAGTAAACAAGCAACAACATCATCCATTGCATTAATAATAGAATTATTATACAAGTGTGTTATGTCAAATTTTGATAAACACTAAAGCATAAATCAAAATGAAAAATGAGTCTTGAACAAGCTCCATCTTCCTTTCTCCTTACATCGGTACCTGTCTATGATGACCTGAGGATACAGGTAATTTTGAAAGCGAGTATCAGCTTTAAAGCTGGTGAGATCATAAGTATTTTAGTGGCTTAATTTGTATGTAAGAATTTGTAAGTTTATGAACTGTAAGTATGGAAAATGTAAATGAACTGTAAGTATAAAAATGTTTGTAAAACAACTGTAAACGTTTGAAAACTCTAGAAATCCCTATGATTCCTACTATTATATAAGGGTGTCTTCTACGCAGACCTAACTGTTCTCAATGTAGTCTTCTACCAAGACTTAACTGTTCTAAATGTTCGTTTCTTGTAAAAGTATGTAATTTTCCCAAGTGTAACTATCATTTATAAAATATAGTTTTTACATTTAATGTTTAAGTGAAATGATCACTAAAATGTGAAAAAGGGAAATTAATGTAGTACTGTAGTGTTGTATTATAGGAACTACTGGTGTACTAACTACCTTAAACCGGATTTATATTAAGGCATCATGTGATTAATTATACCATACTATTGACTGGTAACAACGACATAAGAATGGTCGTAATAACGGAATGACGTTTGGCACCCGCAGACCTGCAGGTCCGGCTGTAGCTAGCAGCAAGGTGTAGGATAGTCAATCCAGTATATTTCTATACGCAAACTCACGCTCTCCCTTCAAGAGACTCTGGCTACAACTCGGGTCATGACATTTAAGGCATGCTCCGATACATATCACAATAATTAACGTATTCCTATATATGTAATGTAATGAACTGTTCTAGCTGTAATGTACGTGCTCTCTACCTATCAAGTATAGTAATGTACTCGTTCTTGTATCGTTGTATATGTTCTCTTTCTAGTATAGTTGTATATGTTCTTCTCTAGTATAGTTGTATATGCTCTTCTCTAGTATAGTTGTATATGTTCTCATAGTAGTAAGTATTGACTCATGAATGAACTGACTCATAGTATGATATTGTGTTCTAGTAATAGTTCTAGTATCTTCCTAAACTACCCATATGGTAGTTTACTAGTACTCTCACTGGTACGTATGGACATGGATGTATACCCTTACTACCCAAGGGCATGGGATGAACTGGAAGGGCCTTTATGACTATATATGTACATATGTTATATAACTAATATTTAAACGACCTTCGGACGAGTACCCGATATCCCACCAGACCACATCTCAAGCGCGAAAAGGAAATAGGGTGGATAGCCTTCCTAAGTCTTTTAAACATTTCTTATATAACTATACATATAGAGGCATGCAATTTATAATATAAAAGCATAAATAAGTTTTGTAAAACATTTGAACATAATTATTATCTTCAGAAAAGATCGACTTGATATCAACCTATAAAACAGTTTGAAGGCATAGGTTTGATAAAACAGTTTAAGTACAAGGAAACATTTGTTTGAAACACAATTGTAAATAAGTTTGAAATGTGATATACAGAGTAAAATGTACAGTGTAATAAGGAGTTTAAAACATATAAAATGTTTATAAAAATCATTTGAATGAAACTGTTTGGTAAAACGGCTAATATGTAGTAAATCATTTGAATGCTGCATATTAATCACATGTGATTGATATAATAACTAGCATAATTCTACTTATTAATCACATGTGATTGATATAATAACTAGCATAATTCTACTTGTATCCCCCCCCATAAAACATTTAAAAATAGTTTAAAACATTATTTAAGGGGTATGAACTCACCTGCAGTAAGTGACTGGAATTGAACGGACTGTTATCGTAAGGAAGGATCGGACAAGTGCTTGGTGTCAAGTGAAGACTTTAGACACACACAATGATCCTAATTACATATGAAGACATATGTATATAAATAATTAGTGATTAAAACACTAATTATACAAGTATAAACATTTTAACGCGAGGAAAACACTTTTGGTCAAGTGCTAGGAGGCTAATGGGTTGCAACAAAGGAGTGCAAGGCCTCTAATGGGAGTTTAAGGTCTAATGACCATATTTTTTGAGTTTACGGCCCAAGGGAGTAAACTCCTGGCCGTAAAATCTCCTTAGGGTCACTAAACGAAGCTTAGAATTACTACAACTCTAGTGGTGAATTGTTTCAAGGCTAAATCAAGTGTTTGGGCTTCCTATTAACTCCTTTAAGGAGTTTACGGCCCTGGGACCATATTCCCTTGGATTTTACGGCCGTAAACTCCCTTGGGAGGGTGTTTATGGTGTTTTCAAGTCTCTAACATTTCAAGGTTATGATCTATGTTGGGTTATAAGCATAAGGAAGGAGTTAGGGTGTCATTTGACCCCTTTATAGGGGTTTACGGCCCAAGAACTTGTCTTGGCCGTAAACTCTTTAATACTTGTGATTCCTTATGTTTTCTAGGCTTTAAACACTTTAGAGTACATGTCTAAAATCAAGTCTAAGCCTTAGGTGCCTTAAAAGCACCATTTTGAGCATGCTTTTTGGAGTTTACGGCCTAAGATACTCTTGGGCCGTGAACTCCCAAAATTGGGTGATTCTTGCTTGATTTCATGTCCCTAATACACTCCTATACAAGTCCAAGGCAGTAGTATATCACGGGTGACAATCTAGGCTTGGTTTCGGGAGTTTACCGCCCAAGAACACCTTGGGGAGTAAACTCCTAAATCGAATGATTTAGCTATGTAATCTATGTTATGAACACATTTAAAGCTTTCTAACACTACTAGAAAGAGTTACTCACAATTTGGGATAAAAACCTGAAGATCCGTGAGAGAGAATTTTGACTTTTCACTAAATGGAATTCAACTTATGAACCAATTTGGTTCAGAATTCTATTTATAGTCCTGAGATATTTTTGGCAGAAAATATTTTTATTCCTGAAACGAATTCTAATGTCCTAGAGTATTGGAATAACAGTGTTGCACAAAACCCTAGTGCATCCACTCTCCTAATATCTCCTTAAGTGTAAAATCCTGAAAACTGCCAAACTTATACTCGAAATCTGAGTTTTCACTGTTACTGTTCTACTTCTATTAGCTTCAAATGGTTTGTTCAGAATGGAAATTTCGTGTTGTCACACAGTGGGTCCACAAAGTTATGGGACCAAGAGGGTCCCACAGAGATATTCGACCAGAGGGTCATCAGAGTTACATCCTTGAGTGACTGATATGTGTTTATGTGGTATTTTGGGGAACTCACTAAGCATTTATTCTTACAGAGCTTTGTGTATGTGTTTCAGGTACCAGTGATGATCGCGGGAAGGTGCTGACATGATTTGTACACACTCATGGAGCTTTTGTTTATATGATTCTGGGATATGTCTTACTATGATGACATTGGATACATTATGTTTAATAGTATTTTATGAATGAAAGTATGATTTAAATTGTGAAAAATTATTTGAAAATTTTGGGTGTTACAAGTTGTCAAAATCGCGATCCTGATCGTAGGATCGTACGATCCTACGATCCTAGGTATGAAAAACGATCCAGATCGTAAAAGGATCATATTTGGGGTAGGATCGTAGGATCGAGATCCGATCCGATCCTACCTTCCCTTGATATATTTTTTTTTGCAAATGAATTTATTTTACCACTTTATGTCTTTTACCATTTACCAATTTACCATTTATCATTTTGTATTATGGCTTATGACTAATATTTTGATGTTTACCCATGCTTTTATTACTCTTGAATAAAAAATTGAATGTTTGAAATATTTTTCATGATTAAAAATTAAAAATTAAAATTATATTTTATTTTGTGGGATCTTAGGATCCCGATCCTGATCTTACGATCCCGATCTAGCAAACCCAAAAACAATCCTAGGTACGATCCCGATCTTGACAACCTTGGTATCTAGTTCTCATAAACATATCATAACATAACTTGTATGGGTAATTTAGGAGTACTTACTTGAGCTCGGCTGATTGCATGCACCACACTCTTTTCTTTTTTCAAAGTTCTTTTTCTATTTTCAAAATTCTTTTCTCCTTTCAAATTTTTTTTTTTATAAAAATGATTTTCTTTTGAAAATTTTCATACCAAGTCCTCAGTTTGAGTCCAGACACACCCGAGATTGTGCCCAAATCCCTCAAACCAAGGCTTTAATACCAACTTGAAACATCCCAAAAACACGGTCCAAAAATTTCATTTTTATTTATAAGAAAACTATAGTAATCCAATCATCTCATAAAATCGAGTTAACTTTTTGACCATGATTAAAGATAAAGAAGGACGAGGAGAAAAAGAGACAAGAAAGGTACCTTTGATGATATTCGGTAAACGTCGAAAAGAAGAGCTAAAATAGTAAGATAAAATCATAAAGCTCGATATCCTATTTATACAAGAATTACGGAAAGGTAGAAGGATTATTTGACATATTCCAATGGCTAGAAATCTACCCGTTGAGATTTAACACACCTATCCATTAAAACTTTTATTTCTCTTTTACTTTAAATTATACTTTTAAATATATGAGTATTTCGTAGGCATAATTGGTGGGCAATTGTTAGGGGTAGGATCCTAAAATCATATTCAGGATGCTTAATATTTTTGAAGCCTCGGGACCCTTAAGCATATATGAGGGTCCTAATTATTAACATTAATATTTGCTAACACTTTTAATGGCTATATTCTACTTTCTTTTTTCTCACATGTGCAAAATTAATCAACATACGGCCCATTCTCTATGAAGAATCATTTCAAGCAGGTTAAAAACTCGGGAGTACCAGGTCAAACCATGTGCATATGTTCATTCCATAGGATCTCGAGAATATCAGACTTGTTGTTGTTGAACCTAGACTACAAAAACACTTGTAAAACTCACGCAACATGCACAATCTTCATACACCTTAGGCACCTTGAGCTACTGAAACACTTGTATTCGTATCTTCATCATTTTTCTATAATTTTTTTTATCCAAATCGATAAGATCAAACGAGACAGATGATTATTATTACCTCCTAAGGTTTTATGTTGCAGATCATATGAATGATCAAGGGCTTTCCTTGTAAACCACTTGTGTAATATTGTTCTAATTTCATTAATCACTTCAACTACAACACCACAACCTCTCATATCATTTGGTTGAATATTATTTGATCAAATTTTGACCAAAACACACACACACACACACACACATATATATATATATATATATATATATATATATATATATATATATATATATATAGAGAGAGAGAGAGAGAGAGAAAGAGAGAGAGAGACAAAAAAAGAGAAAGAGAGAGCTAGGTTCAAATATGTATTGACATCTATTGTGCGGACGTATGGACAATGCTATTCTGTGAGAATAAAAGAATAAAATATGTTGTTTGATAAACTGAATACGTTCAATCATACGTTCAATCTTACATAACTATTGTCATTATCATGTATTATCACCAATTAAATCGTCTATAAGGTTATTATACATTTTTTTATTCTCATTATGTCAAAATGTTTATTCAGTCGTATTTTATAAGAATGAAAATTAGTGAAAAACGATGCGTGAGAACAAAAATGAATAAAAATTAGTGAGAATGCATGGAAATGTTAATGATTGTATGAGGTTAAACGTATTCACATTACTAAACAACTTATTCTTTTAGTAATTCTCATAGAATATCATTGTCCACACGTCCATACAATAGTTGTCCGTCCACGTTATAACCTAGCCATATATATATATATATATATATATATATATATATATATATATATATATATATATATATATATATATATATAAGTTTATGTTCATTTGAGACCATTTAATTTTATGAGACTGTGAGATACAATCTAAAAATAAATTAAAATGCATAATAAAAGGAAATTTTCGAAAATTCTTTTTCTAATTATTATTTTTGTCATATTATTTACCTAAAAAAATAAAATATATAAACAAATAAAAATTACCGTTTGTTTTTTGAAAAATATATGAAATATATTCTAGTTATTATATTACATTGTAAATAATCTAATCGATTTTTAGAATATTAGAATATTCTATTATTCTATTAGATTTGTTAGTAAAATATTCTAATATTCACTAAAATATTTAAAAAACCGGTAATTTTTTTAATTTTTTATTTATTTTTTTTTAGAAAACATAAATGACGAAAATAATATTAAAAAAAAATTTTCAAAAATTTTCAATTATTTACATTTAAAAAATGTTTTTTTATCTAAAAAATTAGTGACTAAAATTTCGTTTCCCCGCCTCAGAAAATACATTGGTCTCCATTAATTTAACCTTATATATATATATATATATATATATATATATATATATATATATATATATATATATATATATATATATATATATATATATATATATATATATATATTTTCAGGTTTATTTGAGACTATTCTAATTTTGTGAGACCGTGAGACCAAATCTAAAAATAATTTTAAAATGCAAAAATAAATGGAAAAATCCAAAAATTCTTTTTTTAAATATTATTTTCGGAACTTGAATTCACTAAAAAAATAAAAATAAAATAAAAAAATTCTGTTTTTTTTTTTTTTGAAAAATACGTTAAATATTCTAATAGAATATTACACTGACATATTTTAAAAAATAATTTTAAAATGCAGAATTAATGGAAAAATCTAAAAATTCTTTTTTTTAAATATTATTTTCGAAACTTGAGTTAACTACAAAAAATTAAAATAAATAAAAATAAATTTCATAAAATACGTGAAATATTATAATAAAATATTATACTGACATATTTTAAAAAATAATTTTAAAATGTAGAATAAATAGAAAAATCTAAAAAAAAAATTTTTAAATATTATTTTCGGAACTTGAATTAACTAAAAAAATAAAAATAAATTGTATTTTTTTGTAAAATACGTGAAATATTGTAATAGAATATTACACTGTACATATTCTAAAAAATATTTTTAAAATGCAAAATAAATAGAAAAATTCAAAAATTCTTTTTTTAAATATTATATTCGGAACTTGAATTAACTAAAAAAAATTAATAAAAATAAAAAAAAGATAAAAAAAATGCGTCTCACGGTCTCACAAAATATAGGTGGTCTCAAATGAACCTAACCATATATATATATATATATATATATATATATATATATATATATATATATATATATATATATATATATATATATATATATATATATATATATATATATATATATATATACACACAAGGTATTTACAAATATTTCACGGTGATCCTTAATCGTTAAATAGATATGACAGAAAGTATTACATTTTGAGAACCAAATATTAAATTTTTATTTTGTAAATAAAAAATGGTAGATATTTTTTGGACAAATGAAGTAATAAATTACATTAAAGTCTTGGTCATGTCAGCATTTATTAAACTTAATATTATAATATTTGGAAACACTGAAATTATTTATTTCACTTTATATTGATGACATTCAAGTGTGGATGGAACTTAATTTTGTAGGCATTTAACATCAAAACTTTGTATGCATAATCAATTTAATGAAAATATTAATGATGGAGAATATTTAAATTTAAAATTTTATACGTAATTAAATTTTTATTTCTAGCTTATTTATGAACCAATAAAATGATACATTGATCGTCGATTTCTTATGATTTTTACTTGTATACCAAACATATACTTAGCATTCAAATTATATGGCAACATCTGTGGCAGTCAAACACAACTAAACTTTATAGTGACTTGAGCTGTCACAAAGATTTTGTTCTTCTCTTTGAATCACAAATAAATAATATATTAACCATAGTTACATGAATTACTCTATAATGGGAAATTCGTTATATAAAATTATTTATCATGTCGTAGATAGTTTAATAAATTTTTTGGAAACTTAAATAAACGTATCGATTTGACTTATTTTATTTATTATCAAATTAAATAGATATGAAAAATAGACATTAGACATGTCTTAAATTATTTAATTAATCAAGTTATATGTTTTTTAGAACAAACACAGTCAAGTTAATTTAATTCAACAATAATTTTTAATTTATTATTTTTTTATAAGTAATTAAGATACTAAACAATAGCCAAAACCTTAAAATATACTGTAAAACAAAACTAATAAATCAATTAATATTTTTAAAACTAATTATGAATAAAAAATTAATAGCATAAACAGCTGTCGACGAGGTTGCTTCATCAACTTCTCTTCTCTTCTTTTCTACCAATTTAATGCGCCACCACGTCAAGGCTCTGATGAGCCTCCGACTCTACCTCCGCCTTCGCCGCTCCGCCCTTCCCTTCCCTTTCCATCGAACTATTATTTATTTAATGCACTTTGAAACCAAGAAATGTAACATCGTGTATACTATATATTTTCTTAAAAAAAAACATTTCGTTGTTTTTCCATTATTTATTTGAATTTACATTATATATCATTTATCAACCGATGCATTATAAGCTAATTAAGCTTCTAAAGATGGAGTATTTGACCGGAGTCAAAATTCAATTCCATTTTAATCTCATGTTTACATGCGAATGAGTAAGTCTCATGTTTACATAGCATGGGTTAGTCTTGGTTCTGCATGTTTGGATGTTTCGGTTTTTGGTTCCAACAGATACGGGTTTTAACTGAAACCGGATCGGAAGTCTAAAAATCATTTAATTTTTAAACTCAATTTTGCAATCCACTAACTTCCCTATTCAGAAAAAACCAGTGCGCCTCCCTATGTTACTGGTCTTTTCGACCAAGAGCCTCTCCCAAACAAACCAAACCCAGAATTTTTTTTGATCATCTCCATAGTCAACAAAGAATTTACAACGTATTAAGTTTCTTCACCCCATTGGTTGTCACTGATGGAAAATTAGACATAACGTTGGGTAATTAATTTTAATTTTCGCAACATTTCTTGTTTTATTTGTTATTCCATAAATTAGAATAATTAGATACTATCTTTTATAGTTTTTATATAGAAAAAAGAAAAGGAAATAGGCAACATTTTCTTGTTTTAATTTGCTTTTTGGGTTTTGAAACAAAAATAGTTTATTGTTTATTTTGGTTTATTTGTTTGACGTACCCAGTGCTATAGATCTTGTAATGTACTGCTAAAGGCTTGGAAATATATTTGTTAGAAGGTACTTGGGTTTAGAACAAACAAATTGTTATTGTTTCTTTTATGCTTCTCTATTATATACATTTTATCAAGCTATATAAATTTTATCAAGTCATGCACTCTAAAAAGTCCATGTCAATCCTAAAAGGTCCATATGTTTCTTTTGCCAATTGGAAAGACATTGGTTGCGAAGGTGCTCTAACTACCTGAAAAATCTTAGAGATGATAAAGTTAAATCGTGTGACTCTACTTTAGGTACATCCATTGTCTAACTCCATTATTTTAATAAGTTCATATTCGTAGATTCTTAATACATAATGTGATAATCACATTTTGATGTTTTGCAGGATCTAAGAGAAATAAATGAGTTTAAGAAGAGTGAGTTGAATCTGATCGTGAGATATGGATTTCAGTCGTATGGTTCGATTATCAGATTTTGAAAGTTACTCGTAGGAGTGATGATAATTTAATTGATTGCTTAGGAGATGTTTAGAAACATAGTTTTCATCTTTTTTGCATTATAAGGACAAAAATTTTCCACTTATTATCAATAAAGTGAAATTTTGATTTATCTAGTTTACTTTATATTTCTTTACAATGACATGTATGAAAATTGATAGTTACATTTCTATTATTAGCAATGTTTAATGTGGATTTGATTCTTAGTTATATCGTTTGTGGTAGTGTCATGATTGACTAAGTGAAAAGGGGAATTCTCATTACCTAAGTTTCAATTGGATAGAAACTTGGAGTCATGCAATTTGAATAGTGTGATGTATACGAATCTTGATTATTGGAAAATTATGACTAATTCGTTGATCACATGTTTATGTGAGTCAAATGAAGGACTAAAGGATCTAGTACACATTGATGTGGACTATTCAAATCCGCCACAAAGGATGATAACTTTATTCATCATGATTTACTAATGTTTCAGTAAACATGGTTGTGTTTATAAGATTAAGTTTGAGAAGTTTCAAAGAGTGGCAGAATGAATAATAAGAATTTGTTAGGCAGAAAGATAAAACTTTCACTAATCTAAAGGAAATGAGAGTACTTTAGTATCATGTTTTATGATAATTTTAATAACTGTGGAACCATATCATAAATTGATCCTCGAAGGACATCTTAGTGCAATTGTTTGACTATGAAGAGGAATTGTATATTGTTGAAATGGTTCAATCATGAGATGGGTCATACTTCGTACCCAATTAAAATTTTAGAGTCATAATCTAGTGACTATAAATCGTATCTTGAAGCTTCTTTCGTACTAATTAGGTTTATACCACCTTACGAAATGTGGAGTAATAATGTTTTCTTACTTTAGCATATTGGAATTGGAAGTTGTGATGTTTTGTTTAAAACAAAGGATGGACTAAGGCAAATTCCATGAAGTGTTTCTTGTCAGGAATCCACACTAACTTTTGAATATTTGTTTTTGCTCGTCAACAAATGTTCCTTAATAGAGAAACTTATATTTCAAGAAGTCAGTGGGAGTCTTAATGATCTTGAAGAATTTCAGGAGTCAATCAAGAATAAACCTTATAGTTATCACTAGCATACAGCCTGAGGTTGATAACCTATCGTGTTAAGTTGACACATTCTTGTTTTTGGGCATTTTCCAGTTAAGTTGGCAATACTTATGAGTTCTATGGTTCTCATTTGACTGCAAAAAGCAGAGCATGTTGGTCAGTGAAAGTACATTGATCAATATAAGTGAACTGCTTAGCAACTTGGAAGCATTGGTAGGCCATTGTGCTACCAGAAGGCAAGAAATTAAGAATGAGCAAAGCTCAGTCCATGAAAGGAAAACTAAATTTGATTTTGGTTTTATCCTCAACCTTTTCTTATGATTGTATGTTGGAAATGATAAGATTCACATGGATGGGAACACATACACCATAAAATCTAGGTGGTAAAAGTTTTCGCTCTAATTCATGAAAATTATTATGATGAAACACTTTCGTTAGCAAATTTTAAAGATTTGATAAATATCATTTTGGTTTGTGGTTGTGTTAATTGTATTCTCAAATTCGTAATATGATTATGACATCCCTTTTCATAATTCGAATTGTGAGAAATGGCAAAAAATAGTTTGAACGTTCGGGACATATAGTTATAAGTTCTGAAAGGGTTTAAATACACACATATGCTATCTAATGAAAGGTGTATGAGCTTGAGAAGTATGTTTGAAGACTTATAGAAGCATTACGTATCAGAAATCTGTACTTCAGTAGGAAAGTCAAAAGGTATTTCTTTCTAGAAGTCCAAGTGATTTTTTGATACATGTCAAAGCTAGTGGGAGCATAATTGTTATGCTAGTGGGCACTTAGATGTTATGGTAAGAGTTGCAACTTGGCAATACGAATTACAGGAAACAAAGATTTTGAATTTGTAAATTACAAATTTTGGGAATTGTTTCGCTATAGAAAAGATTTAAAGGATAGGGCACTCATACTTCGTTTCAGATCTAAAAGTTTAGATTGAAGTTTTAATGGAACCTAGTCTTGGACATATATGAATGTCGTGTTGAAATAATTCAACATATGAAATTCAATATATGGAAATATTATAGCAAGAGACTAATTAGACATCAGGTCTCTATGTAAGACATTATGTGGCGTGCCATATATGCTTCGGATATAGGATCGTTTACATATGTTATAATATTCACTTGTTTTGATTTTCCAAATGCCTTGCGTATTGAGAGGGAAAAATGACTAGAACATGGTGTGACTAAAGTTGTTAAACAACTGTCAAGGACACTCTGAGGTTTACTGAAGATTGGTTGCTTTTGGACAGATGGAAGTATAGTATTAATTTGGACAGACCATATTAACATAATTCTGAATGGAGATGACTCTTGTTCAGAATTGATAGTCATATGGGAATATGGAAATGTTTCCATAGTGGAAGTTGATGTTAAAATCCACATGTGAGTTATGAACTTTAATGCAAGGAAGATATTTAAAGAGTGTATCTTGAATTTGAGACTTCATGTAACGCCCAGTTCCTGGTACACATTTAAATTATATTTTATTCATTTTTATAGAGCAACTCAACGAGCTGGGAGCCCTAAAATAGTCGAGTAGAAACCAGGATTGACGCGGGTTTTAAGTAGCCTACTCGACGAGTTGAGAGCCCTCAACTCGACAAGTAGGGCTGTCAGTATGAAACCCTAATTTCGGGGTTTTGCACCCTATTTAAGCATCCTAGTCCCCACTTGTTGGCCTTATTTCCAGCCTCCAAGTCCCAAACCCTAGATTCAGAAACCCTAATGCATTTGTGACCTTGTGAGCCATTTGTGAGTGAAACTTTGTGTGTTTTGAAGCTTGTGAAGGAAAGGAGAAGCTTGAGGATTCAAGAAGAAGCTAGTAGATCCAAAGACTTCGACTATTCCCCATCATTTTCTGGTAAACAAGTATCAAACTTGCTTAGTAGCTTTTTAGATCTCATATTTACCATTTTATTGGGGTTTTGGTCCAAGAAGCTTGATCTTTAGAATATGGACGTCCCAAGTGAGTAGACCATCATATCAGGAATCATAGAAGGCTTTCATGGCATAAAGGTGCAAACTTTATGGCCATTGAAGCCCCATGCAAGCTATAAGAGGTCAGTTTGGCCTTTTAAGCTCCAAAAGGCCACACATAGAGAGAGAAAGGTGGAAGCTTTACATGTTTATGTAGTGTTTAGGGTCTAGATCTCTGTTTGTATGATTTAGTTTGGAGTATGGATGGCTTGTGGACCAAGATCTAGGTCCTAAAGAGTTAGGGTTTGAGCTAAACCTATTAAGTAAAGGAATTAATTGGTAAAGTTGGAAACTTTACCCTTAAAAGGACATTTTCAGTGTATATGAGAAGTATAAAGCTTGGATCTAAAGAGTAGGGGCTTAATCCAATAAGATGGCCCAAATAGACTGAGGAACTTGTCGAGTCCATAGAGGAACTCGATGAGTTAAGTCGATTTGTCCCGATTCTGAATAGGGTAGAACTCGACGGGTCTGAGGAGGGACTCGACGAGTTGACACGCTTTATCACGACTATGAGTAGCAAGGGAAGTCGGTGAGTCAGGGGGTGAATCGACGAGTTGGATCGCGATTTCAGGGTTTTAGATTTATAGAACTCGGCGAGTTGAGTCAACCCAGAATGTTGACTTTGACCAGGGGTAAAATGGTCATTTTACCCTAAGAAGGATTATTGGATTTTGACTAAGTCTTATTGTGATAATGATAGTCGGGGAGTCATTAGAGAAGCCGTTAGAGATTCCTTACCACGAGATTTCACAATCAGCTTGACGAGGTGAGTTTTCCTCCAGTAGGAACGGGTCGAAGGCTCCAATACCGGTCCGTTTATGTACATTTGTATATGATGGGCTAGGGTCCGATATCGGGTTGTGCTCGATGTAGGTTTATGTGTTTCCAGACTTCGGTTCGATGTCGGGGCAAGCCTGAGGAATGTTTGTATGCTTGGTGTCTTCTTGATGCTTGCATGTGTTTGTTAGAATGTTTCCAGACTTCGGTCCAATGTCAGGGCAAGCCCGAGGAATGTTTATATGTATGTTAGGTGATTATGTTTATATGTATCTGTTAATATGCTTATGTATATCGAGCTTTGCTCGATGTTGGGTGGGGCCTGATGTTGGATTTCAGTCTGATGCCGGGCGAGGCCCAATGCCGGACTATGGTTCAATGCCGAGTGGGGCACGATGTAGTGGGCTAGGCCTATGTTATGTTGTTATGTGATATGTGTATTGTATGTGGTAGTTTGGGGAGACTCACTAAGCTTCGTTCTTATAGTTTTCAGTTTTGGTTTCAGGTACTTCCGCTAGTAAGGGGAAGAGCTCAGGATAACTACATTGCACATACCACAACGTTTAGCCTGGGATGATTTACTCTAGTATTTGGACATGTGATTTTGATACAGTGATTTGATATGATGTTTGAGATACTATTACCTATGTTTTTATGAGATGATTTGGTTTACTATGGTTTTATTTATAAATTAAAAATGAAATTTTTGGACCGTATTTTTGGGAATGTTCCAAGTTGGTATCAGAGCCTTGGTTTAAGGGATTTGGGCACACTCTCGGGTGTGTCTTAACTCAAATTAAGGAATTGGTATAAAATTTTAAAAGAAAAAGTCATTTTTACAAAAAGGATTTTGGAAAGAGGAAAAGGGTGTGGAGCATGCAATCAGTCGATCTCAAGTAAGTACTCCCAAATTATCCATACAAGTTTATGTTATATAAGAACTACATGCTAGATTAGGGCTAAGGATCTAGGAAAGATGTCTTACATTCCTGTTATATGAGTATGATTTGTATGAACTGCATGCTAGTACTGATTAGTCAGTGATATGTTAGTCTGAGTAGAGGATACTTGATTATGTTTACTCAATGCTCGAATGCTGCTTGCTTTGTGCTTTTAGAAGTTCTAGTTACCTTAAACTAAATAGTGAACGAATATGTTAAGTTACATATTGCGAGGACTAAATAATTTCAGATGGTTAGGTTTTGCTCTATTTCACAGCTCTTGTTTGAGTCCAACCGTTGTAGAGTAGAACCTCTCATTCGAAGAATTATCTAGTCTTCATGATATGTAATGGTATTTGCAAGCTAGTTAGGGGGAGAGAGCAGGGACTTCTTATGCAGCTGATGCCGGAGAGTGGGTTGGTGATTACCCTAGGGCAATCCTAGGATGAGATTAGCATAGAGCAACAGTAGTGAAATGGACTTGGTGGAGTCAAAGCAGTTCTTGAGGAAGGTACGGATAGATGTGGAAGGTAGTATGGGCCCGTACTACTGAAAGCAGAGGATCCATACTCAAATCAAGGAAGGCTGAGATGAACCCAGGAAACTTTTAGTGTGTGAGATCCCTAGAGTGAAGATATGTATACTGACGTTTGTTATGGTGTATTTTCAGTATGGTGACGCTACGTACTAGGCTAGTTGGCACTTCATGCACTAGTGAGGGATCTGGCTCGGGCTCTGGAGCCGAGAAACTAGATGAGCAGATGAGAGAGTTCATTTCATATGAGGTTACGCGCAACATTTTAGACCACACTCCTGTGATCTTCGGTATGATCAAGGAGGGCATCTTGGAGCTGTTGGATGAGAGACTGAGTGCATTCCGTACCAAGGTGGCGGCCATGATGGGGCCGCACACGCTAACGTTCAGGGAGTTCAGAGCATGTGGAGATCCAGACTATCATGGGGCTCGGGACCCCATTGCTAGCAGTAGGTGGTTGGCTGATGTCGCCAACGCCTTCTGTACGAGCCGATGTCCCGAGGGGGACAAGGTCCGACTTGCTTCCTTTATTCTGAAGGACAAAGCACGTGACTGGTGGGAGGAGGTCGGACAGGCCATTGGAGACGATGCAGCTCTTGATGCGATGACTTGGAGCGAATTTTCGGCCAGGTTCAGGGCCGAGTTTGCACCTATGATTGAGGTGCAACAGCTTGCTAGGGAGTTCTAGGATCTTCGACAGACGACTGAGACGGTGATGGAGATCATCGTTATGTTCAGGGAGAGGGCCCTTCTTGTTCCGCAGTACGTGGCGGACGAGGAGATGAAAAAGACTCGATATCATGAGATGTTAAGGATCAATATCCGGCATTTCGTGAGCCGATCCAGCTGCAAGACGCTGGAGGATATGATTGCTAGGGATATATATATATATATATATATATATATATATATATATATATATATATATAGAGAGAGAGAGAGAGAGAGAGAGAGAGAAAGAAAGAGATTGAGAGAGATTGATTTAGAGATGGAAAGGAAGAGGAAACCAGATGCGGCATCTGGTACGGAGGGTTCGGGAAAGAAGCCCAAGGTGTCAGATCATAGGACTAGGAGCCAGCAGGGCCACAACTGTTATGGCAAATGCGGAAAGTTGCACAAGGGGATGTGCAAGGAAGGGAGTTCAGGCTGCTTCAAGTGCGGCCGAACTGGTCATATGAGCAGAGACTGTACAACTACCACCACCACCACTGCAGTTTCAGATCTGATTTGCTTTCAGTACAATTAGAAGGGCCATAACAAGGCCCAATGTCTGAGTTTAGTAGCAACAGGACAAGTGGTGGCCCTCGCTCCTGCTACGTTGAGGATTATAGACGACCGTCAGGGCTGGGCAGAGGCACCTGTGGCGAGGAGCAGGGCATTTCAGTTGATAGCAGAGGAGGCACGTGCAGCTCCCGACGTGGTTACGGGTATGTATCTTCTCCTTATCTCTTTACTTATATTAATTATTGCTTATGTTTTTGTGTTTCATTATAGGGTCGGTCCTTGTGAATGGTATATCTGCTCTGGTATTGTTTGATTCGGAGGCTACCCGATCTTTTGTGTCGCTCGCGCTCAGCAAGCGATTCGTAGGGGCTCCGGGGGAGCTGGATTGCCCACTTGATGTGGAGATAGCATATGATAGCACCGTTCTGGTTACGAGGGTTCACCGAGGATGTACATTGCAATTGTTCGATGAGCAGTTTTCCTTGGATTTGGTCCTTATTCCCCTGCGAAGGAATAAGATTATAGTTGGTATGGACTAGTTGAGCCCCAATGGGGCAGTGATCAACTGCGAACAACAGCTAGTGAGGGTTCGGAATCCTAATGTGGGAGGGTTAGTGATTCAGGGCGAGAGGTCGTAGGGTGGACCGACTCTATGTTCAGTAGCGAGAGCGAGGCGCTACCTTCAGCATGGTTGTGCATGTTATGTCGTCTATGTTATGGATACTCGGGATAAGGGTAAGGCGACAGTGGATGATGTACCAATCGTGCTAGAGTACCCAGACGTATTCCTGGAGGATTTGCCTGGGATACCTCCAGAGAAACAAGTTGAGTTCAGGATTGACCTATTCCCTGGTGCGGCTTTGATAGCCAAGGCACCATATCGGTTGGCTCCTCTTGAGATGAGTAATCTACACAACTCCATGAGCTGTTAGACAAGGGTTTTATCAAATCGAGCAGTTCACCATGGGGAGCCCCGATCCTGTTTGTAGAGAACAATGACGTGTCACATCGGATGTGCATAGACTAAGGTAACAGTGAAGAATTGTTATCCCCTCCCGAGGATCGATGATTTTTTTGACCAACTACAGGGTGCATCTTAGTTCTCCAAGATTGATCTGCGATCGGGTTATCACCAGATGCGAGTCAGAGATGATGACGTGCCGAAGACAACCTTTTGGACTCGCTATGGTCACTTTGAGTTCGTGGTGATGTCGTTTGGGCTCACCAATGCTCCTTCCGCATTCATGGACCTCATGAACCGTGTGTGCAGACTGATGCTGGACCGATCTATGATAGTCTTCGTTGATGGCATCCTGGTGTATTGCAAGACTCAAGAGTAGCATGAGGAGCACCTGAGGGAGGTGCTGGAGACACTGAGGAGGGAGAGACTTTTCGCAAAGTTCTCAAAGTGTGAGTTCTGGTTGCACGAGGTGCAGTTTTTGGGGCACATTCTCAACCAGAAAGGTATTCTGGTCGATCCAGCCAAGATAGAGGTCGTGATGTAGTGGGAGGTTCCAAGGTCTCCATCAGAGATTCAGATTTTTCTTGGTCTAGCGGGTTACTATTGGAGATTCATATAGGATTTCTCCAAGATCACTGTTCCTCTGACCTGATTAACCAAGAAGTCGATGACATTCCGTTGGGGGCCTGAGCAGCAGGCAGCCTTCGAGACTCTCATATAGCGGTTATGCGAGGTAGCAATTTTGACTTTTCCAGAGTGCATCGATGACTTCATGGTTTACTGTGATGTCTCGATCACGGGCATGGGTGTGGTATTAATGTAGTAGGGTCACGTGATAGCTTTCGCTTCGAGTCATTTGAAGCCTCACGAGGCGAACTACCCGATGCACGATTTGGAGGTGGGGGCCGTAGTTTTCGCCCGCAAGATTTGGTGGCATTACCTCTATGGGGTCCGTTGTACCATTTACATGGGCGACAAGAGTTTGAGGTACCTCATGGATTGGTCAAATCTGAACATGAGGCAGCGTCGGTGGTTAGATGTGGTGAAGGATTACGACTATGAGATCCTTTATCACCCAGGCAAGGCTAATGTGGTGGCCGATGCTCTGAGCCGCAAGGTGGTGGCGGCTCCGATTTGAGGTATATGCTTAAGGATGACAGTGATTACTCCATTGTTGGAGCAGATCCGAGAGACGCAGGTTGAGGGTATGAAGGAGGAGCACCGGAAGTGTGAGCGGATCATAGGCCAGGTGGCCTCATTTGATTATGACAACCATGGGTTATTGACCCTCCATGGGAGGGTATGGGCTTCGTACTGGGGCGGAGTACGACAGATTCTAATGGATGAGGCCCACAAGTCGAGGTTCTCCATCCATCCCAGGGCAACGAAGATATATCAAGATATTCGCCCTGATTACTGGTGGCCTGCATGAAGTGGGACGTAGCATGGTATATGGAGCGGTGCTTGACCTGCAGGAAGGTCAAGGCCGAGCACCAGCGACCATACGGCAAGATGCAGCCGTTAGACATTCCTGTGTGGAAATGGGAAGATATCACTATGGATTTCATCACCAAGTTTCCTAGGACCGCACGTGGAGTAGATTCGATATTGGTCATCATGGTTTGTTTGACCAATAGTGCTCATTTTATCCCGATCTAGGAGAGTATATGGCTGAGAAGCTAGCCGATATCTATGTTCGTGAGGTGGTGGCATGTCATGGAGTGCCCGTCTCGGTGGTTTCAGACCTATATGTCTGTTTCACTTCTAGGTTTTAGAAGCGGTTTCACGACGACATGGGTACTTGTCTCCACTTCAGAACCGCTTTCCACCCTCAAACGGATGGACAAAGTGAGAGGACGATACAGAATCTCGAGGACATGCTGCGTGCATGTGTTTTGGATTTCGGTGGCAATTGGGATACGTATCTTCCGTTAGCGGAATTTTCGTATAACATCAGTAACCACGCCAGCATAGACCGACCTCCCTTCGAGATTCTTTACGGGAGGAAGTGTAGGACCCCAATATGTTGGGGAGAGGTCGGTCAAAGAGTCACGGGGAGTACTGAGGTAGTACTCAAGACTACTAAGAGGATCCATCAGACCCAGAGTAGGCTTCAAACTTATCAGAGTCGGCAGAAAAGCTATACCGACAAGCGCTGTTCATACTTAGAGTTTCAGGTGGGCGACATGGTCCTCCTGAAGGTGTCACCTTGGAAAGGTCTCATCTGGTTCAGGAAGTGGGGCAAGCTGGGCCCTAGATACATCGGTCCGTTCAGGGTTTTGGCTCAGGTGGGCGGGGTTGCTTACTGTTTGGATCTTCCAGCAGAGCTCAGCCAGATACACAACACTTTCCATGTTTCTCAGCTACGGAAGTGCTTGGTGGATGACTCACTGATTCTGCCTTTAGTGGATATTTAAGTTGACGACAGTCCGAACTACATCGAGAGAATAGTAGCTATTCTCAAAAAAAAGACGAAGGAGTTGAGGAACAAATTGGTGGAGTTGGTGAAGGTGCAATGGCAGCACCACAAAGGCTCGGAGTGGACTTGGGAGCGCGAGGAGGAGATGAGGGAGCATTACCCAAAGTTGTTTGCCGACGAAGAAGACTTCGAGGACGAAGTCTAAAACAAGTGGGGGAGAATTGTAATGCCTGGTTCCTGGTACATATTTAAATTATATTTTATTCATTTTTGTAGAGCAACTCGATGAGTTAGGAGCCCCAAACTCGTCGAGTAGAAACTGGAATTGACGCGGGCTTAAAGTAACCTACTCGATGAGTTGAGAGCCCTCAACTCGACGACTAGTGATGTTGGGATGAAACCCTAATTTCAGGGTTTTGCACCCTATTTAAGCATCCTAATCCCCACTTGTTGGCCACATTTCCAACCTCCAAGTCCCAAACCCCAGATTTAGAAACCCTAATGCATTTGTGACCTTGTGAGCCATTTGTGAGTGAAACTTTGTGTGTTTTGAAGCTTGTGAAGGAAAGGAGAAGCTTGAGGATTCAAGAAGAAGCTAGTAGATCCAGAGACTCTGATTCTTCCCCATCAGTTTTTGGTAAACAAGTATCAAACTTGCTTAGTAGCTTCTTAGATCTCTTATTTACCATTTTAGTGGGTTTTTGGTCCAAGAAGCTTGATCTTTAGGATATGGACGTCCCCAGTGAGTAGACCATCATATATGGAATCATTGAGGGCTTTCATGGCATAAAGGTGCAAATTTTATGGCCATTGAAGCCCCATGTTAGCTATAAGAGGTCAGTTGGCCTTTTAAGCTCCAAAAGGCCACGCATAGAGAGAAAGGTGGAAATTTACATGTTTTTGTAGTGTTTAGGGTCTAGATCTCTATTTGTATGCTTTAGTTTGGAGTATGGATGGCTTGTGGACCAAGATCTAGTTCCTAAAGAGTTAAGGTTTGAGCTAAACCCATTAAGTAAAGGAATTAATGGGTAAAGTTGTAAACTATACCCTTAAAAGGACATTTTCATAGTATATGAGAAGTATAAAGCTTGGATCTAAAGAGTAGACGCTTAATCCATTAATATGGCCCAAATGGACTGAGGAACTTGTCGAGTCCATAGAGGAACTCGACGAGTTAAGTCGATTTGTCCCGATTCTGAATAGGGTAGAACTCGACGGGTCTAAGGAGCGACTCGATGAGTTAACTCACTTTATCACGACTATGAGTAGCAAGGGAGCTCGGCGAGTCAGGGGGATGACTCGACGAGTTGGATCACGATTTTAGGGTTTTATATTTATAGAACTCGGTGAGTTGATGGGTTAAATCAGCGAGTTGAGTCAACCCATAATGTTGACTTTGACCAGAATGTTGACTTTGACCAGGGGTAAAATGGTCATTTTACCCTAACAAGGATTATTGGATCTTGATTAAGTGTTATTCTGATAATGATAGTCGGGGAGTCGTTGGAGCAGCCGTTAGAGATTCCTCACCGCGAGATTTCACAGTCAGCTTTGCGAGGTGATTTTTCCTCCAGTAGGAACGGGTTGAAGGCACCAACGTCGTCCCGTTTATGTATGTTAATATATGTTGGGCTAGGGTTCAATGTCGGGTTGTGCTCGATGTAGGTTTCTGTGTTTTCGGACTTCGGTCTGATGTCGGGGCAAACCCGAGGAATGTTTGTATGCTTGGTGTCTTCGTGATTCTTACATGTGTATGTTAGAATGTTTTCGGACTTCAATTCGATGCCAGGGCAAGCCTGAGGAATGTTTATATGTATTCTAGATGATTATGTTTATATGGATTTTTTGATATGCTTATGTATACCGAGCTTTGCTCGATTCTGGGCGAGGCCCGATGCCGGATTTCGGTCCAATGTCGGGCGAGGCCCAATGCTAGACTATGGTTCGATGCATGGTGGGGTCCGATGTAGTGGGCTAGGCCTATTTTTTGTTGTTATGCGATTAAGTGATATATGTATGGTATGTGGTAGTTTGGGGAGACTCACTAAGCTTCGTGCTTACAATTTTCAATTGTTGTTTCAGGTACTTCCACTAGTAAGGGGAAGAGTGCATTGCACACATCACAACGTTTAGCCTGGGATGATTTACTCTGATATTTGGACATGTGATTTTGATACAGTGATTTGATATGATGTTTGAGATACTATTACCTATGTTTTATGAGATGATTTGGTTTACTATGGTTTTATTTATAAATTAAAAATGAAATTTTGGGACCGTATTTTTGGGGATGTTGCGCTTCATTACCATGAAATTGTTTTAAGTAACCAAGTTTTAATGGATCATTTTGTAATATCGTTGGCTAAGTCCCTATGACTTTGGGGCCTTGACATTACTAAAGATCATTGCATGTAAGGTTGAACTCTAACACATTCTAGAAGTGACAAGAATTTTGAATTGTGAAATGAGCATCATTGGAATGATGTCCAATCGATCTGTTCAGAAAGGAAGGACCATAGAGAGACATAGTATGCATGTTTATAATATGGCATGAGTGATGTTTAATTAAAGTGTTTATTTGATTAATCGAAACATTATACAATGAATAAAGTCTAATAAATATGGTGATTGAATAATAAGAATTTTATTTATATTCAATAGTTTTGAGACCATATTTAATTAGGATATTATTGTGTTTCACCTTGCATGTTTTACTTCCCGAATAATTGGATTATTCAACACATCCGTACTTTTGGAAGTAAATAGCAAATTAAGACTGTCATGAATTGGATTGTAGATTGTCTAAGGGTTTAGACATATCAATGGTTTGCCGCATAGTTCGCGAGTACTTAGAAATATGGATTTTGAGTATTGGACAAGCCCACGCTCATAGAATTAGTTCATGTATTTTATCAGGAGTAATTTTGAGACGATAATATCTTATATTCTTGAAACAGAGATATATAAGTTGTTGTTTACAAGTTGGTTGTGCATTGATAATAGTAAACGCATCAGTAACTTGATGTTATAAAACATATTGTTGTGTGTGATTTAATCAGTGAATAGTGCAAGCATATAAGTCGAATTTTATCCATTCCTTTTTACCTAATGGGAAAAGCAATATATGTGGGCCCTCGATGATTTGATGTCGGCATCTAAAGCACTTGGCCAACTCTGGACTAAATTGATGTGTTCAATTCGTAGTCTGATTTCAGTCGTCATAAATCAGAAATCGGGAAACAAATCTTAGACAAGGAGATTGATTATAATCCATGTCTCCTGTCCATATGATATCTTGCAGAATGGAGGAATATTTGATCACTTATCTAAGGACACGTAACTGACTTGGTCAGATTTTGACAGCGGCTTTTGGTAGCTACAATTTGCTAGTCAATTCGATAGTTATATTGGCAGTTATAGTTATTAGACTTATCCAAGTGGGAGACTGTTAGATTAGGTGTCTAAGCCATTAACTATAATTCATATAAACTTGAATTGATGGAAACACAGTCTTTTTGGGTTGCCCTCAAACCTGGCAATTGAATAGGATGACTTTTAGAGAGAGAAGATTGATTTATTAATTTATTATTTGGTTAGCAAATTAATTAGAAATCAAAATATATGATTTGTTAATATATTATTAGAATAATATATTAATTAGAAATTGTAATGTTTAATTAATAATTAATCAAAAATTAATTGGATTAATTTTGGGATTAGTTGGACTAATTAAAAGTAGGAGGATTAAAGATGACAACATTCAATAATTGAGCATTGAGCAATTCTAGAACCTCCCTTAAGGGGTGGATAAATTCTAGATGCTTTCTAGGGTTTCCTTTGGCTCTAAGGGTGCCTTGGATGCCTTACTATAACACTGTAAATTTTCAAGACAATTTTTCTTTTGAAAAACATATGATTCTCAATACACATTTCGTAAAACATCATTTGTTTAGTTTACAAAACACAATCCCTTCTTAATTACTTAATAATCCAGGATCCTCAAAACATAATTCTTTCACTGGTGTGTACAATCAAGTCGGTGCCGTCCCGAGATACTGAGAAAAACTGAAACACATAACACATAACACGGTAAGCACGAATCTTAGTGAGTTCCCCAAAATACCACATACAACACTTATTTGCCACTCGAGGCTATAACTCTGGGGACCCTCTGGTCCTAACTCTATGGACCCTCTGGTCCTAACTCTATGGACCCTCTGGCCCTAACTCTATGGACCTTAAGTTCCTAAGCTTGTTGGACCCTCCGATCCGGTCTGCTTGAGCCTTCCGGCCTCATAAATCGTTGGACCCTCCGGTCCGGTCTATAAACTCCGCATAGCATAAATCACAAAGATATAATGCATAGCATATCACATACAACAAGATAACATAATACTCAATGTAAGCACATAAGACCTTCCGGTCACACATAACTACCATTCAAGGTAAAGTATAGTGAGAAGACTCACCTCGCATGATGTCGGATACCCTCTCGTGCTCGATAACCCGACCTAGCCTCCTCTTATCAAAATGATAACATCTCTAATCAAAATCCTCTCATGTTCTCATGCTTAATAATGGGTAGAAGACCATTCTACCCCTCTCTGGCCTCTCTTGAATCAACTTGACCAAAACCCCAACGTCAACTGAAATCAACTCTATTCAATGGTCGAACTTTGACCAGACTCGTCGAGTGCTCATGGGTGACTCGACGAGTCCAAGCGTGTCCTCTGAATCCTCCTATGGACTCTCTCGACTCGTCGAGTTAAGCCTTCACTCGACGGGTTACCATGGGTCACGAATCGCGGGGCAACCCGACTCGACTCGTTGAGTCCCCTTATAGACTCGGCGAGTTCCCTCCATGGTAATACTCAAATGACCTTCTGAGGTCAGATCAGTTTCTCCAACCTATAGATCTGACCTTCTAACACCCAATCATCATGTAATGGTCCAATCTTTAAGCCCATGCAACACTCATATGACCTTATTTGAAGAAATGGCTTCTAAAATAGCAACCTAGGTTCACAACTCCAATGGAACAGAATAAAGCTGGAAGGTTGGGGCTCTCTGGGCCTCTCAAGGTCCAAAGCCAATGCCTATTTCTCAATGGGACCTCATAGGCATCACATTCTAACCAAGAAAGGGGTAAAGAAACCCTAAATTCAAGGATTCTACACAAAATAGAAGAAAGGGTCGAATCACTACCTCAAAATGGAGATCCCTGCTTGAATGTCTCAGAATCACAACCTCCTTTGGTCCTTCCTACTGAATCCCTTCTCTTCCTTTGCCAAATCACACCAAAAAGGCTCAAGATGGCTCCTCCTCTCACACTATACTCTCAAGCTCACTAGGGTTCTTTTCTCTGGAATGGTAGCCGCAACTCAGAGCTATAAGGACCCTTAAATAGGGCACATGCACAAAGATTTAGGGTTTTCTGTCCATCGCTCAGACTTGTCGAGTCACCTTACCGACTCGTTGAGTCTATTCATTAATCCCGTCAGCAAATTGCGATCCTACTCAACGAGTTTAAGCGCCAACTCGTCGAGACGCTCTTCTGCACCCAAAATAAATAATTAAATTATGATACCTGGAATTCCGGATGTTACAATCCCCCCCCCCCTCACTTAAATTAGATTTAGCCCTCGAAATCGCTCCTTATCAACATATAGACCTAGCGCCATCGATAGGATCTCGTACCACACATCTATCACCCCGCCCCTCTGGACACCTGAATCCAAACAAGGATTCTAGATTCCCAATCCCAAAAGAAAACCAACCCTTCTGATTCTCTCCAGACATAATCCAACAATCAGGTACCGATCACTCATACCAAACATAGCAACGATCCGAATCACGCCCCAAGAAACGGAAGGGTTCACGTCCCACCAAGGCTCATCCACTGAACTGTTATTGGAACCCATCCGAGTAAATAATTCACAACACTCTGCCATCAGACACAAGAGAATAATCGTGCTCGCTCAGAAATGTCCTCAGACATCAAAAATATTCATAAGCCTCAGCTCCATTCCTCATACCCCTTTTTAACACTGAGTACCCGGACTGATCTCGACCCATCAGTTGGACCTCCAAGGCCATCCATTGCACTATCCCAACCGTCTCAATGGTTTCCTCCTCCCTATAACTACACCGGCCCATTGTAACACACGAGTCACGAAGTTCGCTTTACCCCAAGCGAATGCTACACCCCAACTGAAAATCAACTCAACCTCGACCTCTGTCGTCTACTGCTCATAGTTCCATGCATCTCATGGTACCTCCCATACCCGAGTACTGACCCACACAGGTCTAAGACATCAGATGATAAACAATTCCCCTCATCATGGAATCCACCTCAGAATCCAGAATATCATTCCGCCTACCCAACGCACCACCAAAGCCAAACTCAGACTCGAGAGTTTGGTTTGACCCAGAGTTGGAACCGCTCAAACCAATGAAGCACTCAACTCATGAATCATGACCCACATATACCTCTTCTCTAATTCCCTTGGGTTGCAACAACCACAACTCAAATCAGAGTATAACGATCCCCGACCAATATAGAGACCTCTGTCTCTTTCCTGATCTGGCCCCCAGGCTCCCGAATACTCGATCCAATAAGGCTACTCAAGCCTAAGACCTCTCCTGCGTCATGCTCTGATCATCAAATAACTGTTGGAATAATGTCTAAGTCCATAACTATAATTGATAAGACTTGACCCGACCCGGCATGGTCCATTTGGGTTGCATACCATCATGCACTTGGATAGACTATAATGAGAGAAATAAGACACTTATGGTTATTAATATATTATAAGTTCTAGTATATTAATAATAAGAATAATAAGATTATTTAATTAGTATTGATCAAGAATTAATCTAGGATTAATTAAGTGATCTAAAGAAGACTAATTAAATATATGGGTTGATTGTGTAAATCATCCATACTTGTATAGTGGGCTAATGCTCCATGGATAATCAAGTTGGGCTAAAACCCATAGGATGGTCCATGGATGCTCCATGGTGTATTTGTACCCATGGATCATGGAAATGAAAGGCCATGTCAATTAGGGTTTACATGGTGTAACCCTAACTATATAAGCATCTTATTCTTGACCAAAATCGGCCACTAGTGTGTGAAGTAAAAGGGCTAGCCGATTTCATGTGTTGTAGAATTCTCTCAAGTTATTCTAAGTGTTTTGGTGATTGTGATTCCACTTGAGGCTTCCACACTATTGGGGCTAAGCTCTTAAAGCTTAACGAAGACTTTCTACACCAAAGAGGTATGTATTCTATCTTGCTATAGTCATTGTTTTGTATGCTAGATTAGGATAATACCTTGGAAGTTCTTATTTGTATGTATAATAGAGAAAACATAGATCCAAGGTATTTAGGGTTGCATGTACACTTAGGAGTGTTAGAATGCTCAAAAACCCAATAGTGGTATCAGAGCCTAGGCTTGTTTTCTATTATACTTGATGCAAATTGCTGAAAAATGCTGAAAAACTCGATTTTCTGGCTTTCTGGGCACTGGACTCGCCGAGTCCACTGATGAACTCGCCGAGTCCATGAGTAAAATCATCCTACTCGCCGAGTAGGTTCATGCACTCGCCGAGTAGGAGCCCCAGACAGCATATATTCGACTTTTTTGGCTAGAATTGGACTAGGAACAATACCCTAAGATGTTTTGGACTTATAAACTTGTTTTTGATGTGGTAATGTTCATGCTAATCCAATTTTAAAGGTAATTGTCAATAGATTCATGTTTTGTATTAGTTTAAAGTGTTACTCTAATTACATGAAAAAGTTTGATTTGAATTATCTTGTTCTTATGAGTTGCTTAGATTAATAGAAAAGTTGAGTGAAATAGTTGTTTTCAATCCAAATTAATCTAAGAGTTGATTCTAAAATGTGTTTTTGTAACTTGTCCTCAAGTTATATGAAAAGTCACATTTAAGTTTCATAAAACTCATAAAAGTTGGCAATGGTTACAAAAGATGAAGAGTCTTGTCCTTAAGTTATGGAGGTTCAAGAGTCACTTCATTAATAAATAAATAAATAAAGTGTAACCTTAATTAATTCCATAAGTTATAAAATAAAGAAAAAGTTAATTCTTTTATTAGTTTAAAGTCTTCCATAACTTGTCCTCAAGTTATGGAACTTGAAGAGTTTTTGGATTAAAACTACTTTAAACACATAAGTTATGGAATTAATTAGTTTTGAATAGTTTCAAAACTTGCCCTCAAGTTTTGGAATTTGTAAAGTTTTCACTTATGAATACTTTAATTCCAAGTTAGCCCTTAGAATTTTAAAAGTTAAAATTCAACCCTTATACTTTATAATATTATAAGTTAATAATAATATATATATATATATATATATATATATATACATATATATATATATATGTATAAGAGTAAAGTCAGTCTTACCGCTAGTACGCTTCATTCACGAAGCCGGTCTATAAGGTGGGTATAAGGTTGTTGCCTATAAAATGGCGACTTAATGGGTGTCCACTCTCACCCACCGCTTGCTTGACCGGTGGAGGGTCGTTAGCCGAACGGGTTTGACAGGACTATAATTCTCCCTTCATTAAAAGTATTAATGATAAATACTAAGTAACTAAACTCTTAATAATACCCAATCTTAGTTACTTAGGAAAATGTGAATAAGGTGCTAATCCATGAAATTACACTTTTCACTTTGTTTAAGTTGGTTAGTGGAGCGTGTGTGGTTAACCGGCACACTAACGCGTATTTAACAAGGTAGGCAAAGGGTAACTTAATGTTTATCATAGTATCGATGGAGCGTGTGTGGTTTACTGGCACATCGATTGAGGGTAAACACTTAAGGGTACCAAGTAATTTGCATGGTTACTTCACACCTTGTTTTGTGATCATCGGCATCCCAGTCACAAAACCTGAAGGGCACACTCGAGATTGAAACATGCCTTTGAACAGTTCAATGAATCTCAAAAATCTAAGAGTTTCAAAACCAATTAAAACCTAATAATACATTTCGTTTATCTTGGTGGAAATTGGTGAATCGTCATTCACCTACCTTCAAATATTTTATAGCTTGGATTACGGCATACCTCTTCGAAGTTATAAAATAGTTTGTTGGGTCCTAGCCTTAATATTTCATATGGGTGTCATATTAAGGACTTTAAAATTCAACTATCTTGAATGTCTCCCAAAAGATGTCTGGTTTAGACATTTATGATCTTCCCAAATCTCTTGAAACAAGCTTTCCTAAGTGAAGATGATGTCCCTTGGAAATCATACTTCATTCACCTCCTCCAATTATTCTCCTAACCCACAAGTTCTTGAAAAAGTTTAAGGTCACTCAGGCCCTATTGGCAAGGAAAGGTCTAGGTGTGGTCACGTCTTGGAGATGTAGTCACATATTGACAAGCCGGGAGAGTTGGGTGTCAAAGTCTTGAGAAAGTTGGTGGTTCAATCACTTTCTAAGTCACATAGTGAGTTCCTTTGGGACACCTATGAAACAGACTATGACAAGACCCTTAATGATCTTATCTATTTGTTAAGATCAACTTCCTTAAAACTTGATGGACATTGACAATAATGACATTGGGTATCTAGTAAAGCATTCTCTTCCCAATGGAAAGGGATCGGCCATAGTCAACTCGGTTGACCAAATGGTAAAGAGAAAAGCTAAGTCTGTGATAGTCCCGTGTACTATTATCAAAGGGTCCATATGTTTATATTGCCAAAGGAAGGGAAATTGGTTACGAATCTGCCAAATTACCTAAGGATGTTAAAGTCAAAAGTTTGACTCTACTTCAGGTAAAGTCCACTATCTAACTCTGCTAAGTTTCTATTCTGAGATTCTTACAACATGATGTGACTGGGTCACATGGTGATGTTTTAAGAATCAAAGAAAGGTGAAGAAACTTAAAGAAAGAATATGCTGAATTTGATGGCGTAGATTGATTTCTATCGCATAGTTTGAAGATCGGATTCTTGAGCTACTTCTTGGGAGTTATGAGATATTGCTTAGGAATAGATAACAACAAGTTTTCATATGGATTGTAAGGATAAGTTTTCCGCAAAGTTTTAAAATAAAAGAAAAATTTTTGATTTTACTTATTTTAAAATATCCTTACAATGGCATTTGAGGAAAAATTGTTGCTTATAAGATTCCATTAATAGCAAGAGTGGAAGTATGAAATTGATTCTTTCATTTGTGGTAATGTCTAAATTTACCAAATAAGGAAAGATTCTCATCACCCAAGTTTCAATTGGACCGGAACTTGGAATCATGCAAGTTGTATAGCATGATGAATGAGAACTTTCAAGTATTGGAAAAAATTAAGACTAATTACTTATTCACAGGGATGTGTGAGTCAAGTAATGGACTAAGGGATCGAGTACATAGTCTTGTGCACTGATTAAGTCCACCACAAAATATTGATAAGACTATTCGTCATAGTTTACTAAAGCTCAGTAAATATGATTATACTTACAAGCTTAAGTGTAACTCTGAGACATTGGAAAAAGGTTCCAATGTATGGCAGAGCGAATAAGAAGAATCAAATTAGGCAGAAGGATAAAAGTTTCTCAAATTTGAAAAAATGGGAGAGTACTTTAGTATCAGTTTTGTGATCATCTTAATGATTAAGAAACCATATCAAAATTGGTTCTCTAAGGAAATCTTAGTGCATTCTTATGACTAAGAAGAGGGAACTTGAATTGTTGAAATGGTTAAATCAAGAAGATGAGTCATACTGCGTTCCAATACAAGTCTTAGAGTCATAATCCAAGATTGGAACTTGAGTGACATGTCTCAAAGAAGGTTTAAAACACTTGTTAAATGTAAGGCGAAAAGTTTTCTACTCTTGTACATTTGAAATTGGTAAGTTGTGATGTTTTGGATAACGCCAATTGTGTGAAGTGTTTGTCTTGGTTAGAATCCACACTATCTCTTGGTTGTTTGACAAGAGAGTCTTATAGGTCAAGAGGATAGTTGGAGTCTTAAAGGTCTTGAAAGTCTCAAGAACTAATCAAGAATAAAACCTAAAGTTCTTCACTAGCACACGACTTGAGGTTTGTAACCTATCGTGTTGACATATTTTGTGCCCATTCCAGTTAAAGTTGGCTTTGCATATGAGTTCTTAGAGTTCTCAATTGGTTTCATAACAACTTGGAAGCAATGGCAGGCCCTTGAGCTGCCAGGTGGCAAGAAGTTAAGATTGATTTCAATCCATATGGTTTTGGATTTGTCATTATCCTTGTCTTGTGATTATGGTTTTGACAAATTCATATGGGTAGGAACTCATACACCATATAAATCTATGTGTCATAAGGTTTCTCTCCGATTCATGAAAATGATGGTGAGGAAACTCTTTCACTAAGTAGATTTTATCTAGATAGTAATTGTGATATTTGCATTCTCAAAGTCGTTAGTGGAGCGTGTGTGGTTTACCGGCACACTAACCTGGACTTGTGAGAAGTGGAAAAAAGGTCTAACCATTATGATTATGGCATCCCTCTTCATAATTGTTTAGACACACAAGTGTGCTATCTAAGGGAAGGTGTATGATTTTGATAAAGTCTTATCAAAACAATCTAGTATCAGGAATCTGAACTTTAGTAAGAAGTCAGCTGATTTCTGAGTACATGTCAAAGCCAGTGGGAGCATAAGTGTTATGCTAATAATCATCATGTTAGTGGGAGCATGATAATTATGATAAGTATTGCAAGTTAGCAATGTTAATTATAGAAAACAAAAGTTTCAATTGGGAAAAAGTTGTTTTGCTATAATTAAGGGAGAGAAAATTATACTTCATCTCAAATCTATAAGCTTAGATCGTGAGGTTTTAATCATTTAGTCAAGGATATATATGAATTTCATGTTGGAATGGCTCAACATAAGGAAATTTTGTATATGAGTCCATTATTTGCGTTCTAAAATTCGATTATGATTACGGCATCCCTTTTCATAATTTGAATTATGAGAACTTGGCAAATTGAAATGGAAATGTTATAGCAAAAGACTGGTTTAGTCTTTATGTGAGACATCATGAATCGATTCCCATATACTTCGGATATAGGATCGATTACATGTGCTATATTCATCCTTTCTAAAATTTTCCAAATGCCTGGGGCATTAAGAAGAGAAAAGGCTTAGAACTGGATATGACTAAAATGATTAAACAATTGTCGAGGACAATCTAAGGTTTACCAAAGATTGGTTGCTCAAGGACAGTTGGAAGTATAGTGATAATTCTAGAAGGACCATATTGACATAATCTGTAAGGAGGCAAATCTTGTTCAGAAGTGATAGTCAAAATGCAATCTGGAAATGTTTCAAAGTTAGAATTTTCAATCTGTGTAAGATTAAGGAAACTTAATGCAAGAAGGATGTTTCCAAGGAGTTGATCTCCTTTGGAATGCTCTGTAATGTTTTTTGTCAAGTCTTTCTGACTTTGTGCATAATCATTACAAGAAGATCAATGCATATAAGTTTAGAATCTAACAGATTTCAGTAAATGGCATGAATTTGGAATTCTTGCATTTGCAGTAAGGATTTGGGAGTGTGAAAAGAGAATCATTGAAGTTATGTTCAATTGATCTAGTTCACAAAGTAAAGATCATAGACAAACATAGTATGCATACTTGGTGTATGGCATGACTAGTGTTTAGAAAACATAGTGTACATGCTTGAAGCATGGGACAACTATTGTTTTAAATTCAAGAATAAAGTTGATAGCTGAAACAGTATACAATGAATAATGTGTAATCATATGGTGATAAATAAAATGTGTTTTATTTATGTTCAAAGGGTTGATACCATATTGGATTCAATTATTATTGTGTTTCACTTTGCATGTTTTGACTTCCCGAATAAACTAGGTTATTCTTCCGGAATGACTAAGTTATTCAAACCATCCACAGTCGGTCATATGTTGGAAGTAGATATGAATTAAGACTGTCATGGGTTGGCTTGTAGAGGTCTAAGGTGTTGGACAAAGGGCTACAACACTCATGAGTACTCATAAGTTCTGAGTATTGGATTCAACCCGCGCTCATTGGAATCACTTCATGGATTTTATCACGAGTGATCATGAGACGATAATATCTTATATTCTTCAAACCTAGAGATATGAGTTGTTACTATGAGTTAGTTGTACATTGATTGCACGAAAACGCATTCGGTAACTCGGTGCTATAAAACGTGCCTTTGTGTATGATTCAACAAGTAGTAGAACAAGCCATATAAGTCGAAGTTTATCTGTTCCTTTTACCTTCGGGATAAAAGCGATATCTGTGGGCCCCTCGATGATTTGATGATGACAAATGGAAGTGCTCGGCCGGGCCAGGACTGATTTGATTTGTTCAATTAGTCAGTCGTCATAAATCGAAAATCGGGAAACAACAAATGGACAGAGAGAATGATTATAATCCATGTCTCGGTCCATATGATATCTAGAATGGAGGAATATATGATCCCTTATCTAATGGACAAGTCATTGACAAAGGTCAGAGTTCATCTACAAGGTTAGAGTTTGACAGAAGCTTTTGAGAGCTACGATTGCCAGTTAGGTTTGAAGTCATACGCAATAATAGTTTTAGACTTATCCAAGTGGGAGACTGTTGGATTAATGTCTAAGTCCATAACTATAATTGGTAAGACTTGACCCGACCCGACATGGTCCATTTGGGTTGCATACCATCATGCACTTGGATAGACTATAATGAGAGAAATAAGACACTTATGGTTATTAATATATTATAAGTTCTAGTATATTAATAATAAGAATAATAAGATTATTTAATTAGTATTGATCAAGAATTAATCTAGGATTAATTAAGTGATCAAAAGAAGACTAATTAAATATATGGGTTGATTGTGTAAATCATCCATACTTGTATAGTGGGCTAATGCTCCATGGATAATCAAGTTGGGCTAAAACCCATAGGATGGTCCATGGATGCTCCATGGTGTATTTGTACCCATGGATCATGGAAATGAAAGGCCATGTCAATTAGGGTTTACATGGTGTAACCCTAATTATATAAGCATCTTATTCTTGACCAAAATCGGCCACTAGTGTGTGAAGTAAAAGGGCTAGCCGATTTCATGAGTTGTAGAATACTCTCAAGTTATTCTAAGTGTTTTGGTGATTGTGATTCCACTTGAGGCTTCCACACTATTGGGGCTAAGCTCTTAAAGCTTAACGAAGACTTTCTACACCAAAGAGGTATGTATTCTATCTTGCTATAGTCATTGTTTTGTATGCTAGATTAGGATAATACCTTGGAAGTTCTTATTTGTATGTATAATAGAGAAAACATAGATCCAAGGTATTTAGGGTTGCATGTACACTTAGGAGTGTTAGAATGCTCAAAAACCCAACAATAACGCGGCTCCCTGCCGCACCATGACACCCCCTTACTGACTAGTGAGTACTACGACTCCCCGCAATATCACAACACCCTCTCATTGACTAGTGAGTACTATGGCTCCCCGCAGTATCACAACACCCTTTTGCTGACTAGTGAGTACTACGGCTCCCCGCAGTATCACAACACCCTCTTGGTGACTAGTGAGTACTACGGCTCCCCACAGTATCACAACACCCTCTCGTTGACTAGTGAGTACTACGGCTCCCCACAATATCACAACACCCTCTTGCTGACTAGTGAGTACTACGGCTCCCCGCAGTATCACAACACCCTCTCACTGACTAGTGAGTACTACGGCTCCCCGTAGTATCACAACACCCTATGACTGCCTAGTGAGTACTACGGCTCCCTGCAATATCACAACACCCTTTGCTAACTCGTGCATGCTGCAGCTCCCTACAAACTCACCGCACTTTCTCTTACCACCCACGGTCTCCACCTCAAGTCGGCTCCACACGTTGCATCCATTAACCCACGTTCCACGGACCAACATAGATAGGTGCACACATACCCATCCAAAAGTAAGTGTCACTACTCCTGACGGCAATCGACACGACAACTCCTTTTCTCGCTGCAATCCTCATTCTTTAATAATCTCATTTAACATCAACTATTCGATGTGCTTCCCCCGGATACTTTGGTACACCAACATAGAATCTCATGATGTCTTGCCCAATCCAGTGATCTCATATTCACAACCCCGAGCTTGGATACCACATTGCTCTTTTGGAACCTCTCAACCTATCTTCCTCTCGCACCACTTGAACCTTCAGAGTATTCCGTTTCCCAACTTAAAACATCGAGGTATTGATAATGACTCAAAACATGTTATCGAGAGCCCAAAAATCCCCCTCTACTGGTCACTACTCATACATAACTACTCATCTCGACCTTGAAATTGGTTGACGAATCAAGTGCTGCCCTTTCATGGGTATATATTACAATCTATACCTTCACTTGCAAATCTCAGCTATTGCATCCGCAATCCAGCGACCTGATCACATTCGAATATGACATATGCTAACCCTGAGAAGCACATGCCACGAAGAATCTTCCAATTCACTCATCCTTTATCAACACATACTACATGCATTACCTCCCTTTACACCTAGCCTCGATCACCAATAACCCTGGACTCATGAATCCGCACCGCAGGTCTCTATATCCAGATCTTTAAACTCTCTCAAACAAATCTCTGATCCCCTCAATAAAATACTCGATTCTCACCCACTTAGGGTTTGAACCATCACCAATTGGTGCACCAACAATCTATCCCACATACTGTTTCCACTAGTAACATCACACCTATTCTTGGAAGGTGCTACGCAACGCTCGATGATCTCCCCGACAGAGATCCAGAAACTTCCAATACCCTGAATCTCAAATGAAATCCTCATAACTTCCCATCATGACTGCCTCTGGTCAGTTAGAATCCCACACATTCCACCACCGGACTTCCCAACTGTCTAGTGTCAACCTTGATCTGGAAATAGTGAACTATCATCCTCCTCATCCTCGAATCCTCAACCCATGCCCCATCACGTCTCTCATGATAGGAGTAGAACCTACATTACCACTCTTGATACCCATCCAAGACAATAAGAGCCATCGCCCTAATATACCCCTCTTGATCTCCCGACATTGCAGCTAACACATGCCCTACTATACTCAGTCGGGTGTATCCTGATCCTTGACCATCTCGGTCCCCACAAACGACCTGATAAAGCTATATCTTTACCTCGTGGCAGGCCCTCTTCCATATACTTTGATTGATGATCACCCTCAGTGCAATCCCATAGAGCTCACCCCCAAACTCAGGAACCAAAATCTCAACACCTCTTACGTCTCCCACAGGAAACGGGATTAGCACTACTCAGGTCACAGAAAGTGACATTTCGACTATCGGTCGTCACCCGGCCCAGACTGTATTCTTCCATAACGCACCATCCCTACTCATCCCTGAGTCTTGCGACTCCAACTGGCATATCACCAACAATCCCTTGGAGCTAACTCGATTTCCCTCTTCATGGATGCTCCACTAAAACTCGTTCATCATGGCCTTCTGGCCCCAAACTCTTTCACATCTTATCTCAGTCTAGACAATCACCACAAAATAACTGGTAGAACTAGGATCACTAACCGCCACGGATCATGGTACTCGAACCATGTTATATCCTCTTTATCTGCTACCAATCATGGTACTCGAACCATGACATTACCTATCAATCTGCTACCAATCATGGTACTCGAACCATGACATCACCTCTCAATCTGTTGCCAATCATGGTACTCAAACCATGACATCACCTCTCAATCTGCTGCCAATCATGGTACTCGAACCTTGACATCACCTCTCAATCTGCTGCCAATCATGCTATTCGAACCATGACATCACCTCTCAATCTGCTACCAATCATGGTACTCGAACCATGACAACACCTCTCAATCTACTGCCAACCATGGTACTCGAACCATGACATCACCTCTCAATCTACTGCCAATCATGGTACTCGAACCATGACATCACCTCTCAATCTGCTACCTAGAATCTCCCGAATATTCCCTGCATCAAGTATGGGTCCTCTGCTTTCAGTAGTACGGGCCCATACTAGCTGCCACATCTACCCATACCAACCACATGGACCATCCCATATTTCCTAAGTAGCTGCTCAACCTTCTCGCTCATCCATCCTGTTACTCGTGTTCGCTCCCCCAGCGAAATACTCTACCCTGGCACCGCACTCATCTGACCACTGTCACCCCCTAGGCTCTTCCTAGGTGCCTACACTTATCTACCATCAGCTGCTGAAGAACTCCTAATGATGCCAACCATCTACCTCCTGAATATCGTCATATTCACTTAGTAGCGGACACCCATCATCAAGAGTTCCACAAAGCACGAAGCAAGCAACATTCGGGCATCGAACAATCTCCACTAGCACGTAAAACCCCTCTAGGCTATTATCCTACTTGCTCTCCTCATACCCATAGTATATCACCGAACTCAAGCAACTTCACTCCACGGGGCATCTGACTACCCTCTCAGTAGACTCCACAAATCCCTAGGTACCTCTCCTAGATTACTCCTTTACTCAAATCCCTCTCTAAAAGGGATTCCTGCTGGATACTCTTATCTAGCACATACTCGAAAACACATCACAGATAACAACAACTCCTAGGCTAAGGCATCACAAATCAGGCCACTCTAGTCCTAAAATATGAAATACATAGCCTATCTCTAGCATGAATCATACCTCATAAATATCTCATAATACAAAAGTAAGGGTATTTTTGGAAATCACTGTTTGGGCTCTGGCTGATTGTACACACTGCTCTTTCTCATTTTCCCTTGGAAACTCTCGTTCGCTTTAGAAAAATCATTTCTTTGAAAACTTTTCTCAAATGCCCAGTTTGAGTCCAGATTTACCCGAAGGTGCATCCAAATCCCTCAAACCAAGGCTCTGATACCAACTTGTAACACTGTAAATTTTCAAGGCAATTTTTCTTTTGAAAAACATATGATTCTCAATACACATTTCGTAAAACATCATTTGTTTAGTTTACAAAACACAATCCCTTCTTAATTACTTAATAATCCAGGATCCTCGAAACATAATTCTTTCACTGGTGTGTACAATCAAGCCGGTGCCGTCCCGAGATACTGAGAAAACCTAAAACACATAACAAATAACAGGGTAAGCACGAAGCTTAGTGAGTTCCCCAAAATACCACATACAACACTTATTAGCCACTCGAGGCTATAACTCTGTGGACCCTCTGATCCTAACTCTGTGGACCCTCCGGTCCTAACTCTATGGACCCTCTGGCCCTAACTCTGGGACCTTAAGGTCCTAAGCTTGTTGGACCCTCCGGTCCGGTCTGCTTAAACCTTCCGGCCTCATAAATCGTTGGACCCTCCGGTCCAGTCTATAAACTCCGCATAGCATAAATCACAAAGACATAATGCATAGCATGTCACATACAACAAGATAACATAATACTCAATGTAAGCACATAAGACCTTCCGGTCACATATAACTACCACTCAAGGTAAAGTATAGTGAGAAGACTCACCTCGCATGATGTCGGATACCCTCTTGTGCTCGATAACCCGACCAAGCCTGCTCCTATCAAAATGATAACATCTCTAATCAAAATCCTCTCATGTTCTCATCCCTAATAATGGGTAGAAGACCATTCTACCCCTCTCTGACCTTTCTTGAATCAACTTGACCAAAACCCCAAGGTCAACTGAAGTCAACTCAAGTCAAGAGTCAAACTTTGACCAGACTCGTCAAGTGCACATAGGTGACTCGGCGAGTCCAAGCCTGTCCTCTGAATCCTCCTATGGCCTCTCTCGGCTCGTCGAGTTAACCCTTCACTCGACGGGTTACGACGGGTCACGAATCGTGGGGCAACCCGACTCGACTCGTTGAGTCCCCTTATGGATTTGGCTAGTTCCCTGCATGGCAACACTTAAATGACCTTCTGAGGTCAGATCTGTTTCTCCAACCTGTAGATCTGACCTTCTAACATCCAATCATCATGTAAAGCTCTAATATTTAAGCCCATGCAACACTCATATGGCCTTATTTGAAGAAATGGCTCCTAAAATAGCAACCTAGGTTCACAACTCTAATGGAACATAATAAAGCTGGAAGGCTGGGGCTCTCTGGACCTCTCAAGGTCTAAATCCAATGTCTATTTCTCAATGGGACCTCATAGGCATCACATTCTAATTAAGAAAGGGGTAAAGAACCCCTAAATTCAAGGATTCTACACAAAATAGAAGAAATGGTCGAATCACTACCTCAAAATGGAGATCCCTACTTGAATGTATCAGAATCACAACCTCATTTGGTCCTTCCTGCTAAATCCCTTCTCTTCCTTTGCAAAATCACACCAAAAAAGCATAATATGGCTCCTCCTCTCACACTGTACTCTCAAGCTTACTAGGGTTGTTTTCTCTAGAATGGTAGCCGCAACTGAGATCTATAACAACCCTTAAATAGGGCACATGCCTAAAGATTTAGGGTTTTCTGTCCATAGCGCGGACTCGTCGAGTCACCCTCCCGACTCGTCGAGTCTATTCATTAATCCAGTCAGCAAATTGCGATCCTACTCGACGAGTTTATGCACCAACTCATTGAGTCCCTCTTCTGCACCCAAAATAAATAATTAAATTATGATACCTGGAATTTCGGATGTTACACTTATAGCCTTAGGGAGGAAGCTAAGGGATTAGGGTTATCTTGGAGATACATGCCTTATCCAACACCTTCCTAGACTCCTATATAAACCCATTAGGGTTTAGAATTTTGTGACTTACTCTTCTAAGAGACTTAGGGCCGAAATTCTCCTCTCCACTCCTCTCTTTCTATAGTTTTCCATGGTTGCTAGGGTTTGGGTGTGATCCATTAGAGGTGCGAGACTTGTGGCGCTTGCTACCAAAGGTTTTCAAGCTTAGATTAAGATTGTTATTACTACATAACAATCAAAGGTATGTTTCATAACCCCAATTGATTATTTTATTATGTACTAGAGATCTAGGGTTTATACATTGTTGTTTATATTGTATGATCAATTGGAGAAAACGTAGATCTTATTTATAGTTGCATGCACACATAGGATTGTTTGTTACGCTACACACCCATCATTTTTGACCCACCTTAAACTCCTTGTTTCCTCTCAACCTTGCATCATGCCATTTCTTCTTCTTGACTTTATAGATTAATGAGTTTGTGTATGACTCGTTCCTCGATTCCTCCAAGGATATCATTTGCATAAGCTGATTAGTGTGTAATTCTCTTAGTTCAAAATTGCATGTCTTTAAAGCCCAATACACCTTGTGCTCGAGCTCCACTGGTACGTGACAATTCCTTCCAAAATCTAACCTATAAGGTGTAGTCCCAATTGGTGTCATGAATGCGGTGTGAAATGCCCAAATCACATCATCGAGTTTGTAACATCTTGTTTCTGATCGTCCGTGATTAGGGTTCATGGGCTACAAACCGGGCATGAGGGAGTCTCGGGGTTGTGACGAGTTGCTAGGAGCTTAGGGCATCTCGTCACCTATCCGAGGGTATGAGGTTCGTGGGAATCGGGGCTATGTTGAGGAAGTGATGACAGTTTGACGATTTGGAAAGATAAGTCCTTTAGTTGAAATTGATGGCAGCAGTGTACGCTGGGCGTACATGTGTGTACGCTTAGCATACTCATGCGCGTGACATTTAAGCTGAGCCACCTAGTACACTGAGCGTACCAGAGGGTACGTTGGGCGTAATAGGCACAGAAGAAAACCCTAATTAAGAGGAGTGTCCCTATATAAAGAATGAGATGGCCTCATTCCTGGCCACCATCCTCATTCAATAAACCTCCCCTAAACCCTAATCCTCGTTCTTGAACTTGTGTGTGACCATTGTGAGCTTATAAGTGTTATTGTGGAATTTTTGGAGTGGAGACGGAGCATGGAAGAGAATAGAGTTGGAGACCAGGGTTTGGATCTGAGATTTTCTGTGGTTGGAGCATCATTTGGAGGTATAAAGTTCAAAGCTTTCCCATCCTTTTTGTTTTGTGGATAATATGGTCCATTTTAGGGCTTTTGGTCCCAAAGCTTGAGGATCTATGAGTTGTTGTACTCCAGAGCTCAATATATGTCCTTTTAAGTGTTTCTAGTGGTGAGGATTCATAAAAATGAGGTCTTGAACGTGAGAATCAACCCATGCATGAGATTTGAGCATTCTGAGTTAAGAGAATAAGAGTTTTCTATGTTTCTGACTTTATCATCCATGCAAAGGCTTAAAGTCACTAACTTTATGGAGTAAGAGATGACAGGGAGTCCAGATCTGAGAACTGAGTTAAGGTCTTAAACAAGTTAAGACCAAGAGAACGGACTAAAGTAAAATAGGGCATACGCCCAACGTAAGTTCCAGTACGCCCCGCGTACTAGGTTGGAGTCCCCGATTAGTTACATGCATGCGTGAGTACGCTGAGAGTACCAAGAGAGGTACGCCCCTCGTAACTTCACTATGGGCTTTTGGGCTGGATCTTATCATGGGCCGTGAGGGTTGGGCCTGAATCTTTGGGCTTGTAAATTAAAGACTATGAGCAGAGAAATATTATAATTTTGCCTTGGGCCCTTGTGTTGGGCTTGCCATTTAGTTTTGAGAGTGGCCTCAGGTGAGCCTATTTATTTTTAGGCCTTGGTAGGCCCAATGGGTTTTAGGCTTTTAATGGGCTGGTTAGTGGTCTTCCTTTAGACCTAATGAGTAAGAGTCTAGACTTAGTTTCTAAATGGGTTAATTGTGGTTTTGGCTCAGAGTTAGAGGTTGGTGCGTAGCAGCTGTGTTATAGGGGCTGTTCATCATCCGAGGTGCGTCTTCTCACTATACTTTATCTAGAGTGGTACTTATGTGTGACCGGAGGGTCTTCTGTGCTTACATTGAATATTTTGTTATCTTGCCTTATGTTGTATGTTGTGCATAATGTCTTTGTGATTTATGCTATGCGGAGTTTACAAACCGAACTAGAGGGTCCAAGGAACCGTGGGACTGGAGGGTCCCACAGAGACATATTGACCGGAGGGTCTTACAGTGATATAGCCTCTAGTGGCTGATGAGTTGTGTGTGTGGTATTTTGGGGAACTCGCTAAGCTTCGTGCTTAGCGTGTTATGTGTTATGTGTTTCAGGTTTTCTCAGAATCGCGGGAAGGCACCGGCTCGATTGTACACTCCAAAGAAGGAGTTATGATTTGAGGACCCTGGATTATTATTATTAAAAAAATATATAGTTGTGTTTTGTAAATAAATTAAATGGATTTTTCGTGAAACGTGATATGAGAATTATGTGATTTTTAAAAGAATTTTTTTTTTTGAAAACTTACGGTGTTACAAGTTGGTATCAGAGCCTTGGTTTGAGGTATTCCGATGCACCTTTGGGCATATCTGAACTCAAACTAAGGAATTGAGAAAGATTTTCAAAAGAAATGATTTTCTAAAACGAGCAAGAGTTTCTAAGAGGAAAAAAGAGAAGGAGCAGTGTCTACAATCAACCAGAGCCCGAACGGTGATTTCCCAAAATACCCTTACTTGTTTTTGTTGTGAGTTATTATTGAGATATTAGTGATGCATGCTAGAAGATAGGCTAGCTATTTCATATCTTAGGGCTAGAGTTGCCTAATTTATGATGCCTTAGCCTAGGAATTTTACTATCTGTGATGTGCTTTGAGTATGTGCGGAGTAAGAGTATCCAACAAGAATCTTTTAGAGAGAGGGCTTTAAGTAGAGGAGTAATCTAGGAGAGATACCTAGATGAATAGTGGAGGAGCCTACTGAGAGAGGAGTTAGATACCCGCATGGGTTAGGTTTACCGGAGTTCGGTTACACCTCTTGAGCGTGAGTAGAGAAAATAGAGTTGTAACCCAGATTGGTTTTATGTGCTGGTGGAGGTTATTCGATGCCTGAATGCTACTTGATTCATGCTTTGTGGAATTCTTGATGATGGGAGTCAGCTACTAAGTGAATATGACGATATTCAGGAGGTAGGTGGCTGGCATCATGAGGAATTCTTCTGCAGCTGATGGCGGAGAAGTGGGAGAACCTAGGAAGAGCCTAGGAAAGTGACTGAGTCAAATAAGTACGCTAATAGAGGAGAGTATTTGCTGTAGGGCGAACGTGTGTAGCGGGATTGGTGATTGGGAAAGTTGAGCAACTACTTAGGAAATCTGGGACGATCCGTGTGGAAAGTATGGGTGGATGTGGAAAGTAGTATGGGCCAAAGGACCCATACTCGAAATAGGGAGAATTCTATAGATTCTGAGTAGCAGATTGAGAAGAGAGATAACATGGTTCGAGTACCATGATTTACGGCAGAGTGAAAGGAGATAACATGGTTTGGGTACCATGATTCGTAGCAGACCGAGAGGTGATCACATGGTTCGAGTACCTTGATTCGTGGTGGTTAGTGCTTCTGGTTTTACCAGTTGTCCCGTGGTGGTTGACTAGTCTGAGATCCGGAGATAGATTGTGGGGCTAGAGGGCCATGTCGAGCAAGTTTATGGAGTATACCTGAAAAACGGAAATCGAGTTCGTTCCCGAGGAATTTTATTGGTGAGATGTTAGTGGGAGTCGCAAGGCTCAGGGATGAGTAGAGATGATACTTATTGGAGGATCGAGGTCTGAGTCGGGCCATCGGCTGATGGATGAGATGTCACCTTCTATGGAAAGAGTTGTGTTGTTCCCATTTTTCGGGAGAAGCGAAGGAGATATCGAGCTTCCGGTTTCAGAGTTTAGAGGAAAAACCTCATGGGGTAGCATTGGTGGTGACCTTTTCATCAGAATATGTGGGCAGTTTTTTTGTTGCGAGGTATTTCTGGTACCAAGGAGTCATTAGTGGAGGCTGAGATGGAAGAGCCCCAGGAAGGCGCCTATATGAGTGTAGCATGCTTTTTAGTAGCAGTTTCAGGTGGTTAAGAGGAATATATCAGGGCGGTGGCCCTCGTTGTTATGTCGTGTATCAGTTGTGAGAATGAGGTTCCATGCTTTGATGATGATTCCCGTGTTGGGAGTCGGGTCGAGGAGTCAGAGACGTGGTGCGTGATAGGGCATTATTTCCAGAATGTGGGTCAGGATTTTCGGAACAGTTTAGGTGTCCGGCGAAATATCGGTCTCAGATTTCGAGATGTCTAGAGGCAGTCACGCTGGGAGGATTTTGAGGTTTTTGTATGAGTTTCTGGATATTTGGAGTTGATTTGTTTCGATCGGGAAGATCATTGAGTGTTTACGTGGTATGTTCCATGAGTCAAGTGTGATGTACCTGGTGGAACAGTCTATGGAGTAAATTGTTGGTATACCCACTGGTGATCGTTCGAACCCCGAGTGGGGGAGAACTGGATAGTCAATTGGGAAGATCATCGATTTGTTCAAGTGCAGTTAGGGAACTGGTTATGGAGATCTGCGGTGCGGACACGTGAGACCTGGGTTATTGGTAGATGAGACAGGGTGCAATAGCTGAGATTTGCAGGTGTAGGTATAGATTGTAATCTATACCCTAGAAGAGGGGAACATTTGGTTTTTCGACCAATTTTAGAGTCGGTATGAGTAATTCCTTTGGGCAGTGATCAGTAGAGGGTAGAGCTTTGGATTTTGTCAACGTGTTTTTAGTCGTTGACAATTGCCTGTGTTTCAAGTTGTGAGTTGAAGTATTTCGAGGTTCAGAGCTGTGCGAGTGGAAGATCAGCGTACGTGACAAGACATCATGAGATTTTGTGATGGTGTACTGGGGTATCTGAGTATGGCGCCCTAAAATTTTGAATTATTTTGAGATTTGAGTTGTAAGTGGAGTATCGAGTGACTATTATTCCAATGGGAACCCATCAGTTAATTGTCCCCAGAGCGATATTGTCTAAGGGTGTACCTGTGTTGAGATAAGTTCCTGGCTTACAAGAATTTGCATCAGGAGTGGTAGTGCATAAGTTGTATGAGTGTAAGCATCTATCTATGTTGAACTGCGGAGCATGAGTTGGTGAACTCAGTATGGTGATGTGTGATGATGAGGTTATGGCGTGATAAGAAAGCAAGTGGATCCGGATGGAAGTATTCGCTTGGGATTATCAGGAGAAACCGTGGAGTGAGCCCATGGTGAGTTAGTGAGCGAAAGAGTGTTGTAAGACTACGGAGAGCCGTAGTATCCATGAGTCAGCGAAAGAGAGTGTCGTGATACTGCGGGGAGCCATAGTACTCACTGATTAGAGAGAGAGTGTTGTGATACTATGGGGAGTCATAGCATTCACTAGATACTAGGAGTAGGTTGTGATACTGCCGGGGGGGGTGTAGTATTCACTAGTCATATTAAGGCGTAGAGGAGTTATTAGGCATGGGTAGCATTACCGTTTGAGTCTTCGGGAGCCTGGTTGCCGAACCAGGAGCGAGACGGGGGTCTCCGTGTCAGTTGGGAATTGATTTACCCCAGGTTTAGTGGGGATTGTCGTAATCGGAAGGAATCAGGGAGAAGGTGTATGCTTAAATTCGTGAATCTTGGGTCATGAGTTGAGTACCAGATTGGAATTGAGTGGTTCCAAGTCTGCTGTTGAATCGGACTCTTGAGCTTGAGTCTGGATTCGTTCGTGGGTTGAGTAGGCGAGATGAGGTTTCAGTTTTGTAGATGGGTTTCATTTTGAGGGATATTGGTCTTCATCTGATTTCTTAGACCGGAGTGGATCAGTTTCGTTGGTATGAGAATACTCGCGAGAGCATGGAACAAGTGGGTGGTAGATGAAAAAGGTCGGAAGCGAGACGATTTCAGATGAGTTGTAGCATTCTATTGGGGTAAAGTGAACTTCGTGACTTGTGTGTCGCGATGAGCCGAGATAGTTATCGTGAGAAGGAAGTTGGTGAGACGTTTTGGTTTGCAATAAGTAACCTTTAGAGGTTCATCTATTGGGTCGGGAGCTGACCTGGTGCTCAGTATTGAAGGGGAAATCTGAGAGGAAGCTGGGGCTTATTTCTATGGGTGTTAGAGGACACTTCCAAGTGAGTATAGTCTTTTCTTGTGTTTGAGGTCATATTTTTGGGATTTATTCTTTCCGATAAGTTCTGATGATTGTTCAGGCGGTGGGTCCTTAATGGGTTATGACCTTTCCGTTCCTCTTGAGTTCGACCGGGATCGATTAGAGAATCAGAGTTGGTAGAGTGTTCTTAGATTTTGTTAATCGATGAGAGATTAACATGATATTTTGCGAGGGTGGTCTGGCAGGGTGACAGACCACTAGAGTTTTCTAGTTTGGAAAGAGTCAGATCGAGTACCGCAGCGGCAGATAGGTCTGTCCTTCTTCGAGGTCGGGAGTTCCTATTGGGATCAGGTGTCTTTGGAAGATATAGTTGTATGAAAAGAGGTCCTTTCGGTGGCACTTTTCGGGTTATCAGTTCGATCTATGTTTTGATAAGGAGCAATTTCGAGGGCGAAATCTAATTCAGGTGGGGGAGAATTGTAACATCTTGTTTCTGATCGTCCGTGATTAGGGTTCGTGGGCTACAAACCGGGCATGAGGGAGTCTCGGGGTTGTGACAAATTTCTAGGAGATTAGGGAATCTCATCACCTATCCTATGGTATGAGGTTCGTAGGAATCGAGGTTATGTCGAGGAAGCGATGACAGTTTGATGATTTGTCAAGATAAGTCCTTTAGTTGAAATTGATGGCAGCGGAGTACGCTGGGCGTACGTGTGTGTACGCTTAGCGTATTCATGCGTGTGACATTTATGCTGAGCCACCTAGTACACTGGGGGTCCCAGAGGGTACGCTAGGCGTACTAGGCATAGAAGAAAACCCTAATTAAGAGGATTGTCCCTATATAAAGAATGAGATGGCCTCATTCTTAGCCACCATCCCCATTCAATAACCCCCCCCACCCACCCATAAACCCTAATCCTCGTTCTTGAGCTTTTGTGTGACCATTGTGAGCTTATAAGTGTTATTATGGAATTTTTGGAGTGGAGACGGAGCATGGATGAGAATAGAGTTGGAGTCCAGGCTTTGGATCTGAGCTTTTCTGTGGTTGGAGCATCATTTGGAGGTATAAAGCTCAAAGCTTTCCCATCCTTTTTGTTTTGTGCATGATATGGTCCATTTTAGGGATTTTGGTCCCAAAGCTTGAGGCTTTATGAGTTGTTGCACTCTAGAGCTCAATATTTGTCCTTTTAACTGTTTATAGTGGTGAGGATCCATAAAAATGAGGTCTTGAACGTGAGAATCAACCCATGCATGAGATTTGAGCATTTTGAGTTAAGAGAATAAGAGTTTTATGTGTTTGTGACCTTATCAGCCATGCAACGGCCTAAAGTCGCTAACTTTATGGAGTAAGAGATGATAGGGAGTCCAGATCTGAGAAATGAGTTAAGGTCTTAACGGGTTAAGACCAAGAGAATGGACTAAAGAAAATATGGGCGTACGCCCAACGTAAGTTCCAGTATGCCCCGCGTACTGGGTTGGAGTCCCCTATCAATTTCATGCATGCATGAGTATGCTGAGCGTACCAAGAGAGGTACGCCCCACGTAACTTCATTGTGGGCTTTTGGGATGGATCTTATCATGGGCCGTGAGGGTTGGGCCTGAATCTTTGGGCTTGTAAATTAGAAACTATGAGCAGAGAAATATTATAACTTTGCCTTGGGCCCTTGTGTTGGGCTTGTCATTTAGTTTTGAGAGTGGGCCTTAGGTGTGCCCATTTATTATTGTGCCTTGGTGGGCCCAATGGGTTTTAGGCTTTTAATGGGATGGTTAGTGGTCTTCTTATAGACCTAATGAGTGAGAGTCTGGACTTAGTTTCTAAATGAGTTAACTGTGGTTTTGGCTCAAAGTTAGAGTTCGGTGCATAACAACAGCGTTATAGGGTTTGTTCATCATCCGAGGTGGGTCTTCTCACTATACTTTACCTAGAGTGGTACTTATGTGTGACTAGAGGGTCTTATGGGCTTACATTGAGTATTTTCTTATCTTGTCTTATGTTGTATGTTGTGCATTATGACTTTGTGATTTACGCTATGCGGAGTTTACAGACTGGACCAGAGGGTCCAACGAACCGTGGGACTGGAGGATCCCACTAAGACACATTGACCGGAGGGTCTTACAGTGATATCGCCTTAAGTGGCTGATGAGTTGTGTGTGTGGTATATTGGGGAGCTCACTAAGCTTCGTTCTTACCGTGTTATGTGTTATGCGTTTCAGGTTTTCTCAGAATCACGGGAAGGCACTGACTCGATTGTACACACCAGAGAAGGAGTTATGATTTGAGGATCCTGGATTATTATTATTAAAAAAGATATAGAGTTGTGTTTTGTAAATAAATTAAATGGAATTTTCATGAAACGTGATATGAGAATTATGTGATTTTTAAAAGAAAATTTTATTTGAAAATTTACGGTGTTATAGAGTTTCTCTGACCACTCTTTCTTGTTGCTCCCAACCGATTGCTCCAAAATTCTCTTTAATGCCCAATTTGTGATCTTGGTTTGCCCATTGTTTGAGGATGGTATGGTGTTGCAAACCTATGGTGTACCCCATATTTTTGAAACACTTTGGCAAGTTTTTCATTGGCAAAATGGGTTCCCCGATCATTTATAAGTGCTTTTGGCATTCTGAAGCAAGAAAATAATATTTTTAGAAATTTCACAACCACTTGAGTATCATTGGTGGGTGATGCATGTACCTCTGCCCACTTTGAAACATATTCGACTACCACGAGAATGTATTTGTTCCCTCAAGACGTTGGAAATGGCCCCAAAAATTCTATTCCCCAAACATCGAGCACTTCACAAACTTGGATGCTCTTTGGGGGGGGGGGGAGGGGATCTCGTTTCGTGCTGAAGTGTTACCTAATTTTTGGAATGAATCACATTCTCTCATGTAAGTAGTGGCATCCTTGAAGATTGTGGGCTAGTAAAAACCAACATCGAATACTTTCTTTGTTGTGTATTGGGCCCTTGATGTCTTCCTGTAGGCCCGCTGTGACAATGCCTCAAAATTTCACTAATTTCTTTTCCATGTACGCATCTTCGAAGGATTCCATCTGCACAACTCCTGTAAAGATAAGGTTCGTCATAGAAATAATATTTGATTTTTGAGAAAAGCTTCTTCTTTTGTTGATGAGTCAACCCTTTGGGAAGGTATTTTCCTGCCAAAAAGTTGGCGATATCTGCATACCAAGGTTCTTCGCCCACCACCACCATCAAGTACTCCTTCGAAAAATCGTCTCCAATGACCATCTTCTCCAACTGTTCCTTTTTTAGTTTTTCTAACCTGGAAAGGTTGTCGGATGCTACATTCTCCAATCCCTTCTTGTCCCGGATCTCAATCTCAAATTCTTGAAGTAGAAGCACCCATCAAATCAATCTTGGTTTCACATCCTACTTAGCAAACAAATATTTGATAGCAGAATGGTAAGTAAATACAATTGTTTTGGAAAAAATAAGATAGGGACGAAATTTGTCAAATGCATAAACCACGACCAATAGCTCTTATTCAGTAGCCGTGTAGTTTTCTTGGGCCGGATTTAGTGTCTTGCTTGCATAATCAATGGCTTGAAAGTGCTTATCAACCCTTTGTCCAAGGACTGCTCCCAAAGCAAAATCACTGGCATCACTCATTATTTCAAAAGGTAAGTTCCAATTCAGGGTGATTATGATCGGGGAATTAGTCAATTTTTCTTTAAAACTTTCAAAAGCTTCTAAACACTCATTAGATAAATCGAATTTTGTGTCTTTTAAGAGTAGTTGAGTTAAAGGCCTTGTTATTTTCAAAAAATCTTTGATAAAGCGGTGGTAAAACCCATCTTGCCCTAAAAATGTAACAGCCCGGAATCTCAGGTATTATTAAAATTATATTTTTGGGGTGATTTAAGAGGGGACTCGGCGAGTTGGAGCCTAGACTCGCCGAGTAGGATCGCAGACTTGGTCGCGGGTCCGCGACTGGACTCGACGAGTCCAGATATGGACTCGGCGAGTCGACGCTGTTCAGCAGAAACCCTAACCGTTCAGTTTGGATCGTATTTAAAGCCTCTTAGGCCGTCATTTTCAGTCTTTTGGTCGATTGAGAAGAACCCAAATCGCTGTGGACGTCTGGAGCAGGAGAGAAAGCTTTTGGAACTTGGAAGAATTGGTTAGGCAAGAAGAAGAGGGATTTGGCTAAAAGAATATCAAGGAGAATTGAGACCTGAGATTTGGGGGACACAGAGAGTGCGTTTTCAGGTAATACTCGGACCAATTCTGTTATTTTGATGTGTATGTAAGTTTAGGGTTTATGAAACCCATTTAGTGATTTGATGGGTTATGATGTTGTTACCCAAACGTTTTTACCCCAGTAATGAGATGCTTAGACGTCCAGAGGGTCCCATGGTTGTATATTGTTGGACCATACGTAATTCAGGAAGCAGTTACTCGTCTGCATGGCATGGACTCGCCGAGTTGTTCTTCAGACTCGGCGAGTAGCTTGAAGATTTACTGGGACTCGCCGAGTTGTTCATCAGACTCGGCGAGTGGAGTCGGGGTGGCCCCGCGATTCTTCCACAAGGACCTCGTCGAGTCAAGAGGAATACTCGACGAGTAGAAAGGGAATATTCAGGAATTTGTGAGGACGACTAGACTCGCCGAGTCGCCATGGGACTCGCCGAGTCCGGTCGAGCTGACCGTTGACCGTTGACCAGAGTTGACCTAAGTCTGACTTCTTAGGGATAGTCACACTTAGAAGAGATAAGTATTAATGAGTCATGTAATGTTATAGGGAGGTTGTAGCTCGTCGGTTGTGCACGAGTCATTTCAGGAGTTGCTAGCTTTCAGCATATACGAGGTGAGTCTTCTCACTATACTGTACCCGGAAGGGTTTGACTGTGTGACCGGAAGGTCAGATATGATATGTGATATGTATGCTATATGTGGTAAGTTAATTGTTATGTATGCTATGTATGATATGTGGGCCGGAAGGCGATTATGTTATGGGCCGGAAGGCGTTGTAATGAGGACCGGAAGGTCAGGGCCTGGAAAGGCGTATGTGTGTAAGTGTATATTGGGGAACTCACTAAGCATTTATGCTTACAGTTGTTGTGCATGTATTTCAGGTACTAGCGAGGACCGTGGGAAGGCGCCGGCATGATCGATACACACTGAAGATGGTTTTTATGATCTTGGGATTTGAATAATTGTATTGACTGAATAATTAACTAGTTACGCCTTGTTTTTAATGGAAATAATTGTGTTTTAAAAATGAAAAATTTGTTTGAAAAAAATTGAGTCGTTACAATTGGTATCAGAGCCTTGGTTTGAGGGATTCGGGTGCACCTTTGGGGGTAACTGAACTCAAACCGAGGATTTGAGGAAACTTTTCAAATAAAGGCATAAACTTTTGTAAATGGTTTTGTGGTAAGCAAGAAAGAAGCAGTGTGTACGATCAGTCAGCGCCCGAGCGGTAAAGATCCCCAAAATACCTTACAATATTATATGATATGAATTGTTATGCATGTTAGAAGACTAGGTATTCATGATAGGACTAGAGTGGCCTGATTTGTGATGCCTTAGTCTAGGGAAGTTGCTTACATGAGATGCTTTGCTAGTATGCGGGTAGATAGAGCGTATCAGAAGTAGAGTACTCACTATCTGGAGTTTGGGGAGGAGGACTTGGGATGAACATTGATGCGGTGTGGTCGGTAGTATTGGGCCCGTACTACCGAGGACACCGGGTCAGTGGGAGGCCCAAGTAAGAATCCCTGGATATCTGGGACTGAGTAGGGTTGCGTGTCGAGTGCGATTATACTTGGTAGAATCTCTGATAGTTTTATGTTGTATTTCAGAGATATCATGGTTAGACCGCGGCACGGGGCAAGTACGAGCGGTGTGAGTGACGAGGATATTCGTCAGATGATCCACGAGGAGGTGGCGGCGGCGATCCGGGCTGAGATCCCGGAGATGTTTGGGTCTATCAAGACCACCCTGATGGAGACGTTCGACGAGCGGTACGCCGCATTGACTGAGGCTGCAACCGCTGCAGCTACCGCAGCTGTGGCCGCTGCTAGGCCACAGGGGGGTGATTCATTGCTGTTCCGAGAGTTCAGCAACACGAAGCCACCAGAGTTCGATGGGATGCAGGATTCGATTGCTGCGATGAGGTGGATCGCAGATATAGAGGGGTGCTTCTACACTTGTTCATGCCCGGAGCACCTGAGGGTACGGTTCGCTTTGAACCAGCTCCGTCTGGGAGCAAAGGACTGGTGGAAGTTCGTGACGGCGAACTTCACTTTGGCAGAGACTGCGGCAGTGACATGGGAGGGGTTCACTACCATGTTCAGGGAGGAGTACGTTCCCCCGGTGGAGCGGGAACGATTGGTTCAGGAGTTCTTAACCCTCAAGCAGGGTACTGATTCGGTGGCGGCGATCACGCGAAAGTTCCATGAGAGGGCGATGTTTTGCCCCGAGCTGGTGGCCACAGAGCAGGCTCGGATGAGCCGGTACTTGGGTGTTCTGAGGAGGGAGATCCGGGAGTTTGTGTCAAACTCCACTTATCATACTTTTACCGAGCTTCAGGCGAATGCCAGGAAGCGTGAGATCGAGTTAGAGACTCAGGCCAGGGAGGAGGCCGAGTCTCAGCAAGCAGACCGGCGGCCGGCTCAGTCTCAGCCGGCAGCCAAGCGGATCAAGTCCGCCGATTCGAGGACGGGAGGTTCGAAGAACCGCACTTGCGTAAAGTGCGGCAAGGGTCACGATGGGGCGTGTCGAGCCGGTGCCTGCTACAAGTGCGGCAAGGAGGGGCACATTGCTAGGGAGTGCCCCAAGGGGTTTATGGTTTGCTTCCATTGCAACCAGACCGGCCATCGAAAGGCCGAGTGTCCGCAGCTTCGTCAGGGATCTGCACCTATTGCCAGGACTACTGAGACTCGACCGGTGAAGGTCGAGGCCCCGAGGGCTCGTGGGAGAGCTTTTCAGCTGACTGCGGAAGAGGTCCGCGCTGCGCCCGATGTTGTGGCAGGTATGTTGTAATTCGTGTAATTATTTTTAATTTCGATATGTTATGCTTATGTTATTATGCGCGTAGGTACTTTCCTTGTGAACTCGGTGCCTGCCTTAGTGTTATTTGACTCGGGTGCGAGTAGGTCCTTTGTGTCCTTGGCCTTTAGTCAGCATATATGGCGTTAGTCGTGAGTCGTTGAGTCGACCTTTGAGAGTCTCTATAGCTGACGAGAAGGTGATTTGTGCTACGGAGGTTCTTCGGGGATGTATACTAGAGATCTTCGGGGTTGAATTCCCGATTGACCTGATTCCTATTGCGATGGGAGATGTCTGTGTCATCGTGGGCATGGACTGGTTGAGCCGATTCGGCGCTGTCATCGACTGTGAGCGCCAGTTGGTGACCATACGAGACCATAGTGGGGGAGTTCTTTCGGTGTACGGTGAGGGTACCCGTTCAGGATCAGCTTTTTGTTCGGCCGCTAGAGCGAGGCAGTGTCTACAGCAGGGCTGTAAGGGTTATGTGGCGTATGTGATGGATACGCGGGAGGTTTCTGAGAGACCGAAGTCAATTAAGGAGGTCCCTGTGGTGCGTGAGTTTTCAGATGTTTTTCCCGAGGAACTGCCGGGAGTACCGCCTGTGAGGCAAGTAGAGTTTAATATCGATCTGGTTCCGGGGGCAGCACCTATTGCTAAAGTGCCCTATCGTCTTGCACCTCCAGAGATGCAAGAGTTGTCCTCGCAACTCCAGGAGTTGCTGGGGAAGGGATTCATTCGGCCGAGCAGCTCGCCATGGGGAGCACCTATTCTGTTCGTCAAGAAGAAGGATGGTACACACCGGATGTGCATTGATTACCGGGAGTTGAACAAGCTAACGGTCAAGAACCGTTACCCGTTGCCGAGGATCGATGATTTATTCGATCAGCTGCAGGGAGCGTCTTGGTTTTCCAAGATCGATCTGAGGTCAGGTTACCACCAGGTGAGAGTACGGGATGAAGACGTCCAGAAGACAGCGTTTAGGACGCGATATGGGCATTATGAGTTTGTGGTGATGCCTTTTGGACTTACCAATGCCCCGGCTGTGTTCATGGATCTCATGAACAGGGTATGCAGGCCGATGTTGGATCGGTCAGTGATCGTATTTATCGACGACATTCTGGTGTATTCGAGATCTAGAGAGCAGCATGAGGAGCATTTGAGGGAGGTCCTTGAGGTATTGAGGTCGGAGAAGCTTTATGCAAAGTTCTCCAAATGTGACTTCTGGTTGCGGGAGGTCCAGTTTCTAGGACATGTGGTTAATCAGAAAGGGATATTAGTCGATCCGGCCAAGGTTGAGGCGGTGATGAGTTGGGAGGTGCCGAAGTCACCCTCTGAGATCAGGAGTTCCCTTGGGTTGGCAGGGTATTATCGGAGATTTATCAAGGATTTCTCCAAGATCGCAGTGCCACTCACCAGATTGACCCGGAAGGGTGTTACATTCTCATGGGGGCCCGAGCAGCAGACCTCCTTTGAGACACTTCGCCAGAGATTGTGCGAAGCCCCGGTATTAGCTCTCCCAGAAGGGATGGAAGATTTCGTGGTATATTGCGACGCATCGATTTCGGGATTGGGTGCAGTGTTGATGCAGAGGGGTCATGTGATAGCTTATGCGTCGAGGCAGCTGAAGCCTCATGAGGCGAGATATCCCACGCATGATTTAGAGTTGGGGGCAGTAGTGTTCGCTCTCAAGATTTGGCGTCACTACTTGTATGGGGTTCGATGTACGATATACACGGACCATAAGAGTTTGAAGTATTTGATGGATCAACCCAACCTAAATATGCGTCAGAGGAGGTGGTTGGATGTGGTCAAGGATTATGATTGTGAGATCCTGTACCACCCAGGCAAGGCTAATGTGGTAGCCGATGCATTGAGCCGCAGGGCGGAGAGCACTCCATTGCGAGATGTATGCTTGAGACTGACCGTGATGACTCCTGTATTGGATGATATTCGTAGGGCCCAGGCAGAGGCTGTGCGACCCGAAATGCAGAAGAAAGAGCGGGTTGTGGGGTTAATCTCAGAGTTTGTCAAGGATAGTCGAGGCCTTATGACGTTTCAGGGTCGGATTTGGGTACCGTACGTGGGCGGTACGCGTATTACGTTGATGGAAGAGGCTCATAGATCGAAATTTTCGATCCATCCCGGTGTTACAAAGATGTATTTGGACTTAAGGAAGGAATATTGGTGGCCCTGTATGAAGAGGGACGTGGCATGGTTCGTTGAGAGGTGCTTGACCTGCCGTAGGGTTAAGGCTGAGCACCAGAGACCGCATGGCAAGTTACAACCATTGGAGATCCCCGAATGGAAGTGGGAACAGATCACTATGGATTTTATCACCAAATTGCCAAGGACTGCTAGGGGAGCTGACGCAATTTGGGTGATTGTGGATAGGTTGACGAAGAGTGCACACTTCCTTGCCATCAGTGAGAGTTCTTCAGCGGAAAAGTTAGCGGAGATATACGTGAAAGAGGTGGTATCTCGGCACGGGGTGCCGATCTCGATTGTGTCAGACCGCGATGTGCGCTTCACTTCCAGGTTCTGGAAGAAATTCCATTAGGAGCTGGGTACTAAATTGCATTTTAGTACCGCATACCATCCCCAGACAGACGGTCAGAGCGAGCGGACAATTCAGACGCTGGAGGACATGCTCCGGGCGTGTGTGTTAGACTTCGGGGGTAGTTGGGATGCGTATTTGCCATTGGCAGAGTTTTCCTACAACAACAGCCACCATTCGAGCATTGGTATGCCGCCTTTCGAGCTGTTGTATGGTAGGAGGTGTCGGACTCCCATTTGCTGGGGAGAGGTGGGACAGAGAGTGATGGGCAGCACGGAGATCATACTCCAGACGACAGAGCAGATTCAGCAAGTGAGACAAAGGTTATTGACTGCCCAGAGCCGACAGAAGAGTTATGCAGACAGGCGCCGATCCGAGCTTGAATTTCAAGTCGGCGACTTCGTCCTCCTGAAGGTCTCTCCTTGGAAAGGAGTGATCCGATTCAGGAAGAGGGGCAAATTGGGGCCCCGGTATATTGGACCTTTTCGTGTGGTTGCAAGGATAGGCCGGGTAGCCTATCGGTTGGAGTTGCCAGCGGAGTTGGGTCAGATCCATGACACTTTTCATGTATCGCAGTTGAGGAAGTGCATAGCCGACGAGTCGGCAGTGGTTCCATTGGGGGATATTCAGGTGGATGCGAGCCTGAATTACGCGGAGAGACCAGTGGCGATCAGGGATCGGAAGATCAAGGTTCTGAGGAACAAGGAAGTACCTCTGGTGTTGGTTCAATGGCAACACCGTAAGGGATCAGAAATGACTTGGGAACCGGAGCGCGAAATGCGGGAGCAGCATCCGGAACTATTTGCAGAGTGAGACTTCGAGGGCGAAGTCTAATCCAAGTGGGGGAGAGTTGTAACAGCCCGGAATCTTAGGTATTATTAAAATTATATTTTTGGGGTGATTTAAGAGGGGACTCGGCGAGTTGGAGCCTAGACTCGCCGAGTAGGATCGCAGACTTGGTCGCGGGTCCGCGACTGGACTCGACGAGTCCAGATATGGACTCGGCGAGTCGACGCTGTTCAGCAGAAACCCTAACCGTTCAGTTTGGATCGTATTTAAAGCCTCTTAGGCCGTCATTTTCAGTCTTTTGGTCGATTGAGAAGAACCCAAATCGCTGTGGACGTCTGGAGCAGGAGAGAAAGCTTTTGGAACTTGGAAGAATTGGTTAGGCAAGAAGAAGAGGGATTTGGCTAAAAGAATATCAAGGAGAATTGAGACCTGAGATTTGGGGGACACAGAGAGTGCGTTTTCAGGTAATACTCGGACCAATTCTGTTATTTTGATGTGTATGTAAGTTTAGGGTTTATGAAACCCATTTAGTGATTTGATGGGTTATGATGTTGTTACCCAAACGTTTTTACCCCAGTAATGAGATGCTTAGACGTCCAGAGGGTCCCATGGTTGTATATTGTTGGACCATACGTAATTCAGGAAGCAGTTACTCGTCTGCATGGCATGGACTCGCCGAGTTGTTCTTCAGACTCGGCGAGTAGCTTGAAGATTTACTGGGACTCGCCGAGTTGTTCATCAGACTCGGCGAGTGGAGTCGGGGTGGCCCCGCGATTCTTCCACAAGGACCTCGTCGAGTCAAGAGGAATACTCGACGAGTAGAAAGGGAATATTCAGGAATTTGTGAGGACGACTAGACTCGCCGAGTCGCCATGGGACTCGCCGAGTCCGGTCGAGCTGACCGTTGACCGTTGACCAGAGTTGACCTAAGTCTGACTTCTTAGGGATAGTCACACTTAGAAGAGATAAGTATTAATGAGTCATGTAATGTTATAGGGAGGTTGTAGCTCGTCGGTTGTGCACGAGTCATTTCAGGAGTTGCTAGCTTTCAGCATATACGAGGTGAGTCTTCTCACTATACTGTACCCGGAAGGGTTTGACTGTGTGACCGGAAGGTCAGATATGATATGTGATATGTATGCTATATGTGGTAAGTTAATTGTTATGTATGCTATGTATGATATGTGGGCCGGAAGGCGATTATGTTATGGGCCGGAAGGCGTTGTAATGAGGACCGGAAGGTCAGGGCCTGGAAAGGCGTATGTGTGTAAGTGTATATTGGGGAACTCACTAAGCATTTATGCTTACAGTTGTTGTGCATGTATTTCAGGTACTAGCGAGGACCGTGGGAAGGCGCCGGCATGATCGATACACACTGAAGATGGTTTTTATGATCTTGGGATTTGAATAATTGTATTGACTGAATAATTAACTAGTTACGCCTTGTTTTTAATGGAAATAATTGTGTTTTAAAAATGAAAAATTTGTTTGAAAAAAATTGAGTCGTTACAAAAAAGCTCTTAACGCCCTTCACATTTGTTGGTGGAGGTAACTTGGAAATTGTGTTGATCTTTGCACGATCCACCTCAATCCCCGATTTGGAAACTTTGTGACCCAAAATGATCCCTTCCTTTACCATGAAATGACATTTCTCTTAATTCAAGACCAATTTGGTCTTTTCACACCTAGCAAGCATCAAATCAAGTTTAGCAATACAATCATCAAAAGAAGAACCAAAAATTAAAAAATCATCCATAAAGACTTCCATGAACTTCTCCACCATGTCATGGAATATGGCCATCATGCATCGTTGAAACATGGTCGGTGCATTGCATAACCCGAAAGGCATGCGACGATAAGCAAAAGTCTTTCTTGGAAAAGCAAATGTTGTCTTCTCTTGATCTCTTGGGTCAATAGGAATCTGGAAGTATCCTAAAAAACCATCTAAAAAAAGTAATAAAGGTGATCAGATAATCATTCGAGCATTTGATCAATAAAAGGTAAAGGAAAGTGGTCCTTTCAAGTGACATCGTTTAATTTGTGATAATCAATGCACACTCGCCAATTAGTTACCATTTTGGTAGGTATGAGCTCGTTCTTCTCATTCGTCACTACCGTCATGCCTCCTTTCTTTGGCACCACTTGCATCGGACTCACCCATTGGATATCGGAAATGGAGTAGATGATTCCAGCATCCATGAGCTTGATGACCTCCTTCTTGACTACTTCTTGCATATTTTGATTCAATATTCTCTGGTGTTGTACTACTGTTTTATCTCCTTCTTCTAGATTGATCTTGTGCGAGCAATATGAAGGACTAATGCCTTTGATGTCGGTGATCTTCAAAGCAATGGCATTCTTTCATTTATTTAAAACCTCCACAAGACTTTCCTTTTCATTTGGTGCAAGATCAGAAGCAATGATAACTGGAATTTGCTCATCCTCCTCCAGAAGACGTACTCCAAATGTTCCGATAAAGTTTTGAGTTCTAATTTCGTCTTCTGGTCGTTGACCATGGCATGGACATCAGCCAAACATGCCGTGGTGTAGTCACTTGATTCGTCTGGTCGCAATTATTGATCCCAGCACGTCGTGGTTGTATCCTCACCATGTTGTGGTGATTCTTCAGAAGTCTTTTTAAGCTCATCATACTCGCTTTCTTCGAGCAACTTCTTCAGCTCTTCTAGGTCATTCTCAGCATCAAAATTTCCTTCTGTTAAGAACGTGAATCCCCCTGAATTATCTTCTTTCCAACTTTCTAGCTCTTTCTCCAACAACTCATCAAACATATTCACCGAGAAAATTGTATCGTCACCAAACTTGAGTGCTTCATTGCTTTATCTACTCCAAATGTGATGACATATTCTCTTACTCGAAGAGTAAGTTTAGACTCTCTTACGTCCACTAGAGCTTGAGTGGTGCTTAGAAAAGGTATTCCAAGAATTATTGGGACTTGATGATCTTCTTCCATGTCTAGCACAATGAAATCTACAGGAAAAACAAATTTATCAACTTTAATTAAAAGATCTTCGCAAATCCCTCATAGAAACGTCACTGTCTTGTTTTCTAAGTAAATTTCCATGCGGATGGGTCTTGGTTCCGGAAGATCCAACTTCTTGAAAAATGAATATGGCATGAGATGTACACTAACTGCCGAATCGGCCAATGCATAACTTGTAGCCAAATTCTTGAAATTTCTCTGGTCCCCCCATCTTCTTTGGTAGCTTATTCAACATTACGGCTGAGAAATTCTCGTTTAGTATCACTTTGGATGCCTCCTCCATTTTCTTTCTATTGGTAAGAAGATCCTTTAAGAACTTCGCATACTTTGGCATTTGAGCCACCACCTCAATGAATTGGATGTTGATTTGGAGGGCCTTGATATGCTCTAGGAGCTTCTTATAGTCTTCAGCTTGTTTTTCTTATCTAGCTCGGCTCGGGAATGGCAATGGAGGCTGATATGGATTAACTGGAGGGTTCTTATTTCCTTCAGCTGATGATCACGTCGAGGTCTTCTCTTCACCATACTGTGGTGGTTCGTCAGAATGCTTTTCTCAAATTTCTTCTTCTACTTCCTGCACAACTTTTGGGTTTTCATTGGAAATTGGGGTCAAATGAGTTCAATTTTTTCAACTCCTTGTTGTCACTACGTTGATGTGCGCCCCTCTTGGATTTTATTTGGTGTTTCTTGGAAGCATGCTCGAAAACGTTCATTGAATTGTTTAGCTAGTTGCCCGAGTTGTTTTGATGGTGAGGATTGAAGCTTGTTGATTTCGTATCACTTCATCGGTTTCATCATGCCTCTTTATTGATGCTTCTGCAAAACGGGCGAGCATTGCGTCAAAATCCATTTCCTTTTCTGGTGCCGATTCTTCTTTTTGATAGAACCCTCTTGCATTTTGCTTGTACTTTTCCTATTTGGCCTTCTTGTATGCATCATAGGGTAGCCATTCCTTTTTGAGTTTCCTCCAATCTTCATCATAACGATCCCCACTGGAGAAACACACTTGGATTTTCCGGTTTCCATTCTCATCAAGGTGATAATACTTTGTTAGATGTGGACCGCTATAATTATCACAACCCACACAAATCGCATGGATGGATTGGTACATCTTCGTCATCCTACGATCCATGCTATCAAACATAGCCATTATTGCTGCCATATCATCCGCAACTGCATTCATCGTTCCTATGGTTGTGTCATTACGAGGATTATGATATTCTCTTGAATGTTTAGAGAATTCTTCAATCAATCCAATTATTGTAGTTGGTAGTTTCTTCATGAGTGGTCCTTGGGAATCAAGGAGTTGTCTGGTTGTTACATTTACCCCATCATAGAAAATGGAGACTTCTTGTTATACATTGATATCATTCTGGGGGATATTTCTCAGTGAGACCTTGTATCTCTCCCACGCCTCATAAAGTGATTCTCCTCCTAGCTGTTCAAAATTGGAAATTACTTTCTTCAACTTCGTGACTTTTGATGGTGGGAAAAATTATTGTATGAAATCTTCACACATCTTTGGCCATGTTGTTATTGCTCCTGGAGGGAGTGTCTTTAACTAATCTTTTGCAGCTCCTTTGAATGTAATCGGGAGCATCCTTAGTTGCACTTTCTCGCGTGGCACATTTGGAATCTTGAAATAGTCGGCGATCTCATTGACCTCATCAATGTGCTTGTAGTCATCCTTGTGATCTTTCTTGTAGAATGGGATATCCTTTAGTTGGGCGAGTATGTGACCTTTCAGCTTGAAGTTTGCAGCTGCTGGAATTGTGGGTTGTACAAGACCTGACCCAGTATTATCACGCATCCGCTTCTTGTATTCCTCCGTCATCATGTCTGTAATGTCTGGCATCACTACTTCTGGTTTGGGTTCACTCTTTGTTTCAAATTTAGGTGTCTCGGGCTCGTGATCCACTGCCTTCTTTTCGTGAGTTTTCTCGAAGCTTTCAAAATTGTTTGATTGCAAATTATTGCTTGATTCCCCAACTGTTTTGTCCTTCTTTTTGCGAAAAGCTAATTTCGGATCCTTCAGTGGTGGTATTACTAGAGATCCGGATCTTCGGCTCATAAACTAACCAAAACAAAATAGAAAATTACGCGTAAAACGAAAACAAAAATGAAGAAAATAAAAACTAGCAGTATGCTCACCACGACGTGGTTGTTACTGACCACGATGTGGTTAATGCAAAACAGAACTAAAACGACAATAAAAATTTTAAAAAGAAAACTTGTAACTTTATATGAGAAAAATCACACACAAAAGGAGCGAAAACAATTAGCAAATAAAATTAAATATTATTGAACCATTCCCCGGCAACAACGCCAAAAACTTGATATGTGAAATATATACTAGTTTTAATCCAACTAATCTAGACAAAAACTAACACACGATAGGCAGTGTACCTAATCGAATAGTAGTTTAGTGTAGGTAAGTAGGGTATCGAACACAGGGAAACAGTAATGATAATTAAAATTACTACTAATGTTAACTAATTTAAACAATGATTTAAAAGGGATTATTCTCTAGTTTTAAAATACTAGAAACTTAAATATTCACTCAAACAGTTAGCAAGCAATCAATTAACAACTAATCAAGGTACAAAAGATGATTTGAATCAAGAATATTAAAAGACTTCCGTTTAGATACAATTCACTTACTCTTATGGTTGATTTTGTGGAAAGTGCAATGGATTAATGTGTCATCAATTACCGATTTCTAATGTGATTAGATTAATGTTCACTAAACTAATCCTTTAGCAAACAAGTTAATTCAAACAGTGATCAATTATTAAACTGACAAGTTCACTAGTATTAAGTTCAAATCATTCAAGACTTGTAATGGTGATTAACTCAATTGGTTGATCAAATTGATTACATATATGTTTGGTCATCATATAAACTCACACATCAAGTTGCTTACTTTTCTAATTAATCCTAAGTTTTTTTCAAAACACTAGTCTTACAATCTTGATGGTCACAAAACTATAAGCTTCAAGCAAATCAAGAAAGATAGTCATATAATCTTAATTAAACTCAGTAATTAGCAAAAAAGTAACATATAAAGGTTTTTTTAACAAGCTAACATGACAAATAATCAAATTAACATAATCCAATACCACAAAATCAACACATAGTTGTAAGATCCTCTACTCTAAACGAAAGTTAGGTTTTTAGCCCATAACTTCAGCAAATAGAAGCATAGAAACAGAATTCACTCTTGCAAACATAATGAAAACAAAGGAATTAAGTAAAATAGAAATAATTTGCCTTAAGTCTCTTTAAAATCAAGCTTAGAACCGAATTCTTCACCCATAACTTCCAAAAGATGTCCCTGGCCTGTAAAAGTCGATAAAAGCTTCCAACATAAGTTAGGGTTGAGAAGAAAAACGATCTATAAATAGAGCATGAAAAACGGCACACCACGCCATGGTCTTCACTAAAAAACGTGTATCCGACAAGGTAAGAATCCATCACGAATCTTCAAGCCACCATGTCATGGTTCATGTCACCATGTCGTGGTCTTGTGAAATTTCTTCTTCTTTAAAAGTCCAAGATCCTAGTTTCCATACACCAATATCGCTTTCTTTTTTTTCCGATCATGTCTTGGCTATTGCAAAATAAATTTTCAACCAATTAAGAACCTTTTGTTCAACAATTGATACAAATGCAACATTAAATATTAAGATAATGCATGAATTGTATGACTAAATATGCACATATCAGCTGTTAGGAGCTTAGTACTCATGGTGTGGCCTTAGGTTGCCACCGTGTGGCGACTGGGTTAAGGCTCGTCTTTTTGCCGATTTGTGGCCACGACATGGCCAAGGATGGCCATGGTGTGGCTACCAGCTAGAGGTTGACTTTGACCAAGTTTGACTTAAGGGAATTTTGGGTAAAGTGTATGGTAGTTTGAGTTTGGGTCCCTGTTAATTGTATAGGTGATTTGTAGAGGCAACATTTAGAGCAATGATCTGTTCAACTATTTTTAGTCTGTGAGGTGGTTCTTCCTCACTATACTTGTGGGTCGAAGGCACTAATGTCGGCCTACTAGGTTATATACTCTGGTATATAGAGTGATGTTATGTTGGTTATATGATAGATTGGTAGACCTGAATTATTAGTATTTGTTGGATATGTTATGTTTATTTATTGAATATGTTGACATATTGTGGTTGGGTTGATGCAATCCTGCTTTGTTTTGAAGGCCAAGATACCCAGGGCGGTCTGGATATGTGGTATGCCCTGCGAGGTGGTCCAGTCAGGTTGAATGCTTGGAGAGCAGTCCAGATAGGCTACAGCCCCTTCGAGGCAACCCAATCAGGCTGAAGGCTCATATTTGCATGATGTTATCTATTTGGCTGTGTGTGGTATTTTGGGGGAACTCACTAAGCTTTGGCGTACAATTTGATTTTTGGTTTTAGGTACTTCGGAGGACAGAGTAAAGGTGAATGCTTGATAGTGCACATCATCATGGATTTTATGTGTTTTTATGATTTTCGGATACTTTGATTCATGATAATGACTTTTAAGAACTTGTTTTGTAAAACTTATGGGTTTTTGGATGGTTTTTTAAAATGAAAATTTTGCCTTAATTTTTAGGATGTTACATTTTCCTTGGAACGCCATGGGCTACCCCAATGTCTTACAACCAAGTGTCATGGGCTACCCTCTTGTCCTTTGCTTGAAATGCCATAGGCTACCCTCATGCTCTAACATCTAAGGGTCATGGGCTACCCTCATGGTCTTTCATGCAATTTCCATGGGCTACCCCCATGGTCTTTCATTCAAATACCCCACTACCCCAAGGTCTTTCATGCAAGTATCACAAATACAACTAGCATCCTACATCGTATAGTGAGAATACTCACCAGACTCACGAATTAGCTAAACCACAGCTCCAAGCCTTGCAACCGCTGCTACAATACTCCTAACACATCATACTAGGTCCAATCTTAGTCTACACACTAAAACCATCCATTTTGACCAAAACCCAACGCATGCCAAAAGTTAATGGCCAACGTCGACTTCAGTCAACAACCATGTTATGGCCCTCATACAATCGAACAAATGGACAATTTCCAATCACCAGGTCGTGGTGACCTATAGCCGCATCGTGGGCGCTGGAATTCCAACAACTTAATGGATTAAGTCATTTCCTTCAATTCCAAGAGCTTCAAAGCTAATATTTGGTCCATTTTATGGTCTAAATAGATAAAGTTTCCAACTTTATCCATTAAGACACCCAAAGAGATCAAGATCTCCAACCCTAGGTCCAAATAAAGACAAATACCATAGTGTCTTGACCATTAAGCCCTTAACCTAGAAAATTCCTTAACCCCGCCATTCTAGTAGGGTTTATAATACCAAATATTGTTGGATTAGTGTCTAAGGCTGTAACCATATTTGGTAAGTACTTGACCCGGTTGTGCATGGTCCTTTTGGGTTGCCTTCACCAAAGCAACTGACTGGAGAAATAAATAGAGAAAGAGGTTATTATGATTTATTAATATGTTATAAGAATAATATATTAAAGGAGAAATCATATTTGTTTAATTTATATTGGTCAATAATTAATTAGGAATTAATTTTGTGATCAAGTGTAATTAATTAAACTAGAGGGGCTGAATTGTAATTATGTGATAGTTGCAAAATAGGGCAATTGTTATCCTTGTTAAAGGATGAACGAATTCAAGGATAAGGATATCCTTGAAATCGTCCAAGGTCCAAGAGATAAGGGTTTTCAAGGCTTATCTTGTGGTTGCTTGGTGGGCAAGTAACTAGATAAGGATAAGGACTGAAACCCTAATCCCAACCCTATATAAAGACCCCTAAGGCCTTAGGATTTCGTACACTTGATCCCTAGAGCATCTAAGGACGATTTCTACCTCTTCCTCTCTCTCTCTCTCTCTCTCTCTCTCTCTACAGCTTCTCCAATTGCTTGTGGTGTTTGTGAGCCATTAGAGGCATTACACTTGTGGTGCTTGCTTTCAAGACTAAGGGTTTGAAGATTTAAGTTGTTATTGCAATATAACAACAAGAGGTATGTGATCTAACCTTATATATGAATTTCGAAAATGGCATGCTACATTAGGGTTTTATCCATGTGTTAATAATGTTGTGTATCTAATAGTGAAAACATAGATCCAAATTAGGGTTGCATGCACACATAGGATTGTTTGTATAAAACCCATCAAATATATCATAAAGGTGGAAGCTTTATAGACATACATATCTAAAACATGTCTAGAATCTAATTTAGGTCAAGATACGCTAAAAATGCCCAAAAACTCATGCAAGTATAAAAACTCCAACCAAAGTCTAGATCTTTAACATATGTTGCTTTTGGGACTCATGAGAGTTATAAAGTTGCCAACTTTATGAGTTTCTTCCTTCCAAACTTGCTCAAACATGAAGAACATGGGACAATTACCTAGATCCAAACATTTTAAGCCATAAAGATTGAGCCTTTGACATTCACAAAGGTCCAGAAGCTATGATAGATGATGATGATGTTGATTCCTTGCAAGCTCCACCAATAGAACTCCTTCTCCTTATTCTCTTTTTCTCTTCTTCTCTAAGCCAACAACGCTCCAAAAAGGTCACAAATCACCAATGGAATGAGAGTTAGGGTTTCTTTGAGGTATAGGGGTGTTGGAGGCTGGTAATGAACCCTAAATGTTTCTTAGAGGGGTTTAAATATGAAGCAAACCCTAAAAGAATCATGGGCTTGGGCTGGAACAACTACCTTGTCGTGGCCATCTTTGGCCACACCATGGTGGCTCACTAAGACGCACAATCCATTTAATTAGTTCCACGTCATGGGCATCCTTGCACTACGTTGTGATACTGGGTTTCCCCCAAAACTTCATCTTTGGTCCCTGATAAAAGTAAGCTTAACCAATCTGGAACACGGGTGTTACATTGCAAGGGGCGAGAGAGTATGTACAGGTTCAAGCACCACCGGAAGTGAGAGGTATAAGACTTAGATATTTTTTTGGATGATCTAGTTAGTTGTAGTTGCCGCAAAAGTGTGGGAATGCTCAAGAGGGTTCTTGTAGTTCGGTTCCATCAAGATGTTCCAAACTTGGGCAAGAGAGTATTTTCACTCAGAGCCATAAATGGGGGAAATAAGGGTATGTTTTTTCATAATCAGATGGATCATGACCAAGCTGATTGTTCCACGTGATCTGGAGGGGTAATTTTGGGACCAACAACTATCGTTGTCACTAGTGTGATTTAGTTATGAGAATGATTCCTTTTGTATGATTATGATGAGTTGTTTGATGGGAATTTGTGGACGAGTTGTGTAGCTAGACCATTTATTTATAGCCAAAGAATTAGTGTTTTATTGGGTTTGTAATAGTTATTGCTTGAACACCAACAAGATGTTCTTGAAGTTGTGAAGATGGAGAGGTTATATGCCAAATTCTTCATATGCGAGTCTTGGTTGCGTGAAAGTTCGGTTCTTTGGATACCTCGTCAACCAAAATGGCATCTTGGTCGGCACAAACAAGATCAAGGAATTTATGTAGTGGGAGGTTTTGAGGTCTCCATCTGAGATTCAGAGTTTCCTTGGAGTTGGCTGATAGTTATCATAAAGGTTCATTTCTTTTGTTTTAGGCACTCTAGAAATCAAGGATGAAATATATCAGTTGGGTAGGTTCAAGATTTAGATAATTGTGGACAACAGTCGGTGGTAGTATAAACCCTAACTGGGGGAGAACCAGGTATTTTGATTAGAGGTTCATGAAACAGTTTGACTTCAGGTTTCTACGTTGTATTTTAGAAGAATATACGGTTCAAGTATGTAGGGCTATTGGTTCGGTCTTTCTTGCAGGAAGGAAAGGGTAGCAGGCTATCGTCAAAGTGCTAGGGGTTATGGAGTTTTCTTAATGAGGTTTCGTCAGTTTCGGTCGAGTTTCCTTTGGATGACAGGAAGAATTCAAGAATTGGCCAGATCGCAGGTGCAACATAGGTAGTTATCATGTTTATGTTCTCATGAAAGCGTGAATAATCCCACTAGCTTTGATATACATACATGACTCATCTTCATGTCTAGAAAATCCAAATTCTTAGATTATGGATAACTTTATTTATATTGACTTCTCAATGACATTGTAATGGTTTTTTTAACCCATGGCTTGGACTACTTTACATTTTTATTGTATGGTGGACATGGCTTTCTTATTAATCTAAATTCTTAGATCATGGATAACTTTATTTATATTGACTTATCAATGACATTGTGATGGTTTTTTAACCCATGTTTGGAGTAGTTTACATTTTTATTGTATGGTGGACATGGCTTTCTTATTGGACATTACATTATTACAATTTACAATAATATTATATTTTTGTTTGCTAATCAATAATATGATAATCAATAATATGATAAGATGTAGGGTGTTAGATATTGTACAAAGAAAAAAAATCAGTGGAAACCAATTAATAATCAAAGGTGTATCCAAAAAAAAAATAAACCTTGAATTGTACCATAAAGTGTTTCAATCCCCATTTAGAATTACACATGCCACTCACATAGTAAACTAGTTCAAAAAATTTACCTAACCCTTTTATATCACAAATTATTTAATTAACAAGAATCAAAATATTCATTCTCTATGGATGAAGTTTAAAACTCGAAAAGAAGCTTCACTCTTAACTGATATGGGTTTCTTTAGTTGAGTGAATATAAGATATTGTAATCTAGGTTCTATCACCTTACTAACTTTACTTGAACCACTTAATTCTTTCATGAAGATTTCACCATTTCTAAACCTTGGAACTCATGTTAAGCATATAATCAAGGAATATATCATAGGAGGGTCCTTTGAGCGAAGAGTTCAACAGTTCAACTAGATCAAAATATCCAACAATAAAATCACATTTGTTCCTTAAAAACAAATAATTTCTCTCATTCTTCTCTCAAGAATCATTCAGATGAAAATAAGGAAAAACATTAATACTTCTAAAAACTCACAAATGACCATCACTTATGTTTTAATCTAAAGTCACAAAAGATGGAACGACTCTTATTTTAATAACCACAACTTAAATTTTAGGTCCCATTGAGAAAACTTGAGAAAACTTGAAATATGAAAAAGTCATACCATATAGTTTAATTTCCAAGAACCCCCCCCCCCCCTCCCCCCCCCCACCCCCCCCCCCCCCCCCCTCCCAACACACACCCCACTCACCCACAAATCATTAGTCTTGATTAACATACTAAGTCTATATTACATATTAGATGTACCTCTATCAATACAAACCGGCATGCTTCAAGTAGTACATTAAATTATTTATTGTAACCCAAACTCATTTTAACCCGTTAATTAGCACGATTATTTTGTCACGTATTACATTTATTTATTATTAATTTTTTTTATTATGTTATAGGTGTTAAATGTTATATTTATAGATGATGTGTTATACTTTATTACGAAAATAAAAAACATATCTAATGTAGTTAATGGTTGGAGTAGATTTTAATATTTGATCAATAATAATAATACGAGGGAGAAGGTATTCATTAATTGCAAATTTACTAGCAATAATTATGGTCTCCTCTCTTCCACCCTCCCCTATATAGACACATGTAACGGACTACATTATTCATTCCCAAATTCAATCCCTCTCTCTCTCTCTCTCCGCCCTATCTTCAACTTCCTCCGCCCTATCTCCGCCGTATCTCTCCGACCTGTTTGTTTAGCTTCATTGGAAAAGGAATGGTCACCGACGTAACATATCTGTGTACGATAATGAATCAGCAGCAAGGAATAATGAATGATTCTAAATCAACGGCTCTTATTACTCGTGACTTGCTCGGAGGCGGTGGTGGTTGCGACCATGATTCCTCCAAGGAACTGGACCTCGACTTACATGTTCCTTCCGGATTTGAAAAACGTCTCGATTTAAAGGTGAATTATATCTACTTTACTTGTTTCAGAATTCAGACCTAATTTTACTCTACTTCAAGCTTTTTTTAAGTTCTAGCTCTCTATCTTTAATTTATCAATCGATCATTAATCATCGTTTTGTTTTGTTTTGTTAATCATGCCATTTTTGCTGATATGAATACCAATTGGAATGAATTCTGACCTAATTTAACAGAGACGATTGGTTTTCTATTTCGTGGTAATTTAAAAAAGGTATTGGTAAATGTTTCATGTGGAATGAGGAACGATCGTTTTCATTAAATTATGGATTCTAAAATTATATGAATTGTTTGTAGTCATTCATTTCTGTGCATGTATGAACAAGGTTTGAAGAGCAATTAATGATGCACTCCAATTTATTAATATAAAAACGTTTGGAAAGTGTAGTTCGTAATTAGTAGGGGCAGATTGTTAGGAATGCAACATTAATGGCAGTCATTGATGTGTACTTGTTTCTGAATTCTGATGCAGTAATAACTCTGTAGTTATCCATTTGTTGATTCCATTAATGCCAAATATACTTACTTTTTTATTCATGTAATCGATTCAAACTGATGATGAATTACTTTTCAGTCAGGGAAAGTTTATCTCCAGAGATGCAAATCACCCAACACATCTTCTTCATCATCGGATCAAAACCAGAACCACAACGATCAAACAGTATCAAAGCTTCAGGACCTCAACTTTCCTCCATCTTCAAAAAAACCATTAAACCTGTTCGATGATTCAAGCTTAGATCTCAACCTTGTCAATTTATCATCATCATCATCATCACCTCCTGCTTACAGAAGTGTTTGCACTCTTGATAAAGTCAAATTCGCACTTGAACGAGCAGAAAGAGAAACATTCAAGAAACGATCAGTTTCAATTTCAACCTCAAAGTCATGTTCATCTCCTACCTCAAATTCTTCATCCTCCATGAAAGAAACCATGATTATCGATGATGATGATGATAACGAACGATCTTCTCAGGCTTATGCTGCTGGATGCCCTAGTTGCTTGCTGTATGTGCTTATTTCACGTAGCAACCCTAGATGTCCTCGTTGCAATATGACTGTTCCTTCACCTACATCCATGAAGAAACCACGAATCGATCTTAACATCTCCATATGATATTAAGATATATGATATGAGTTAGTAATTTTACTTTAAATTTTAATTAACTAATATTCTTGTAAATGATAAAATAGAAAACAGGGGAGGGGAGAAATAGGTTTTGATTTAGTTATAAAGAAAATCAATCCTCTATGTACACATTGTGAAGGATATTTTAATTTCTTCTTTTTAAACTTTATATTTATCACCTTAAATCCTAAAAGAAAATAACTCATGATGAAATTCACATACTTTCTCTGATGAGATTCATGATTGTGATGTTAAGTTTTATTTTATTTTATTTAGTTTGTTTGGAATTATTTATGTGCTGAGCACATCAGATGATGAGTAGGAAAAGTTTGTGACATTTCATCTTACATTAATTATGGCTTTTCGTTACAGATATTTAGTAGTGGACTTTTGATAATGTTCTGGTCGTGTGAATTTAAATGATAAAAAAATGTTTTAAAATGGGAAATGTTAAATTAAAGGTGTAACCTTGAGAATAGTCAAATGGTGACGCGGGAATTAATGGAGCTGGAGATTGTATAACTGAATTTATTTGACTTTTTTTGCAGTTCGTGATGGAGATAAGATCCTTTTTTTAAGTCGATAGAAATATATTATTTTACTAAAAATCATGTTTTCACAATGGTAAAGTTTATTTGAAACAAAAGTACTTTTGTAAGAAATATTTTTTGGTATGCTTGCAACATCATTACCAAAAATACTACAATTTTTCATCCCACATTATTATGGTATGCATACAATGACCACGACTTTGTCACATAATCAACACACCAAGAACATCAGTGAGACTATACGGAGTGATCTATGAGTTGATGTGGCAACCAAGTCACTAGTAGACCATTGAAATACCATTTCTTATACCTAGTGAAGTGAGACTATACGGAGTGGTCTATGAGTTGATGTGGCAACCAAGTCACTAGTAGACCACTGAAATACCATTTCTTATACCTAGTGAGATGCAAGTGGAGTGAATTGACGTGAGTTATGCTACAAACAATCACAAGGGAGAGACTCCCTCTCTCTATTTCACTCTTCTTCCACCCTCTATCTTTTTTTTTTCCTCCTGGTAAGTGTGTAGTGAACACCATTTCCTAACTTCGGTGAGTGTCATCTGGAAGGGTGTTTGGCACTTTGGCTGACATGGCTAGCTCCTACACGTGGAGCATTCTGGTTAACTTGAGTATCAAAAGGCGTAACGGTGATACATTTTTTACCACGTATTATAGAGAAAAAAAAATGAAAAAAATGTTATTTTATATTAATTTGTCATTTTAACATATAAAAAATATAAAAAATAATAAAAATAATAAAAAAAACCATTTTAATGCAATATTCTAATAAAACATTGTTCACAATAAAAAAAATAACAATAAATTAAATCACTATTTTATATACAATTGTGAAGGTAGCAGATCTTATAAGAACTTTGTGGTTAAGCGTACCAAGGTAGAATGATGGTTTCCTCTGTGGGAATTTTTCCTATCTCATGGTCAAAATCAGACAATATTATGATACATGTTTGGTTCAAATCTTGTTTGAGCCTTTTTGTGTTAACAAGATAAAGAGACTTATTGTTTGAGGTGTCATCTAGGTTCAACTCATAAATTCCATTTATTGGTCTAGCCTTAAAATATTCATTCAAGAATGATTGAATATTGTCATCAACAAATTGAAAATTAAAACCATATTTTCTCAAAAGAAAAACTAGAATAAATCAAAATGTCAAGTATAGACCCAATAGTAAACATAAGTCAAAATGTCTTATTGCTTGGACCGCAACTTGTGCTCCATTGCCAACATGTAGCACCATTTCACCTGTTTTCAACTCCTTACTCTTTCTGAACCACTACAACAAGTTACATATATGAGTTCCACAACCAGTATCAAATACTCAAGTGTTAAATGAAAAAGTAAATAATCCATTTTTAATCATGAAAATAGATATATATGAAGTGCCTTCCCCAACCTTTTTTTTTCTTTTAACCCAACAAGATACTTACGACAATTCCTTTTCCAATGTCCAACAACTCCACACTCGAAGCATGTGTCATCTCTGGCGACCTTCTTCTTCTTTTTTGGTGGTGAGTTTTGGGGAGCTCTTTCCCATTTTCCATTTCTATCTTATGGCTTCCTTTTGAAGTTCTCGTATTACTTCTTCTTCTTGACTTGTCCGTGGATCATGAGCACTTGGGGGGTTTTCATTGGGATGTTTTTCTCTATAGTTTTGAGCATCCTATGTAACTCATAGATAGGATTATCCCACCCATTCATGTTGTAGTTCATGATGAAAGTATCATAAAACTTAGGTAATGAGTTCAAAATTAAGTTTGTGGCCAAGTCTAGTGGATATGGAGAGCCCAATCACTCCAAGTGATCCAGATAGCTTTTTATCTTGAGAACATATGTGCTCACATTCCCAGTCTCCTCCATTTTACAGCCAGGAAGAGCTCGAACAGTTTCAAACCTTTCAATCATAGCTTGTTGACCAAACATTTGCTTAAGATATTCAATCATGTCAAAGGCAGTAAAGATTTCTAGATCCCGTTGAAGATTAGGAATCATGATAGCAAGCATAAGGTATGAAACATCAAGTGAATCATCAACATGCTTAAGCCATGCATGATGAGCAACCTTTGGAACAAAAGGTGGCTCTTCGGGAACTTGACTTTCAAGGACATAGTCTTTCTTTTCTTGTTTCAAAATTATTATTAAATTCTTGTGCCAATCCAAAAAATTAGAGTGGTTGAGTTTTTCCTTGTCGAGTACATATCAAATATTCATTGGGTGATGATGTGTTATAGTGGTATATGGTTTGTTTATACACTCTAAAATGCATATAAACATAAAACAACATTTATTTTTCTAAGACAACTTTAAGTGAAAAAAATACTTGTAAACTTTTGTCACAAAAATAACAATTATAAAGTTGTGATAGAAAATATGCATGAACTCATTTTTATACAAAAACAAGTTATCCATATTTTTCAAAAACTAAGATTTTCAAAAAAAAAAAACATAAAATCTAACCAAACTTGCAAGGTGGTTGTGATACTAATTGTTGGGTTTTAGTTCAAAATAATTTCAAAAACATGATATTTTAGCAACAAAAGACTTTAATATTTTGAACAATTATAAACTAGTTACAACCTACCAAGGATCATCTTGCAAGAAATGGAAAGAAAATACCAAACATATAATATATGAAGAAATAACAACCTTTGTTGCCTTTAGTTCCTCTAGGGAAGGCTTGTAAGTTGATGGAGAAGGATAAACCTTTGAGAAACCAACAATGATCCAACTTGATGTAAAGATGCTAGTCTTTTTGATCAACTATTAAGCTTAAAGATAAAAAATCAAGTTCTATCTTCAAGAGAGCAAAAGATGCAAGTAACTAAGAGCTCTAACACTTGGAAAGAAGAATTTAAGAGAGAGATAGAGGATAGAGTATATGGTTTTGGTCTTTAGAGAGTGACCAAATTGAAGCCTCTTCAAGCCTTCATAAAGTAAGTGTGTTACTCATAAGTTATTAACACATTATGCACTCCATATACCTAAGGCTACATGTCCCCCCATGCTTACAAGCCACAAATTCTTTTCCTTTAAAATAATCAAAACACCATCACTTCTCATCCATGGAGAAAGCTACGACTTTCTTAATAAAAAGGAAGATGAAGTTTGTAATTTTATAAGCTATTTTATAAAATATAAACTTGAACTTTTTGGTAAAATACAAAAGGAGTTATCTTGTCCAAAATGTTGTACATGACTTATTAATTCATACCATATGAAACATAATGTTACTTGTCATTGAAATATTATACATTTCCATGAAATAAATATTTTCCAATTAAATATAAGAGTATGAATATTTATTAAAACCAATTTCTAATAAATAATCAATTGTATCAAGTTGTTGTTAGTGTGACCATTTAATATCATATGTTAATTTGCAATATCATTTTAATATGATTCGTGAGCATACAATATCTTTCAATACACCACCTAAACCAATCAACCAAATTTAATTTAGACCTATTCTTTATCAACTAAAAGTGTAAATTGTAATGGTGTCCCCCATAATCATAGCCACTCTTTGTTTATTCCGAAAACAATGACATTTTGTTCTTTCCAAATCAACCACAACATGGAATACACATGAGTTAATCTCAGTTTCTGCATCTTCTTGTTGCCATTTTTCAAGTCTCCATCAGGTCCACATTTGGTGCCTAATAATGAGGGAGAACAAGTAATTTTTCAACATAAGTTTTCTCTCCAATACCCATCACCCTTTTAAACAAGACATTTATCATAATACATTTGCCGACTAACTCCACATCAATGTGAGAGATGGTTAACCGCACACCTTTTATTGATCTCTTAGTTAACCATGAGTCATTTATCAAAATACATTTGCAAATTGATTTTATACACTCTATAATAGGCAACTATAATTATTAATTATATGAATATAATGTGTTAAATAAAAATATATGGTTTTATGTATTTTTAAGACTTGAGAACCCATATCAATAAGGTGAATATTTTTACAAACAATTTGTAGTGCAACTTGTTGTCAAATGCATCGTAACTTGTTGTCCGATTGACATTTATATTTATATAACTTTTTAGAAAAGAGATGAATAAGTAATTATAAAATGACAATAGTTGGCTATTTATAAAAGAAAACTGGGAGAAGACATGATCGAATTCAAGAGGTTTAGGTTGTTGTGTGAAGTCTCAACAGAAACTATAGAAACAAGTTGGGACAATTTTTATGCTTTTCATTTTAGGTGTTTACTAAAAATATTTTATACTTATATTCTCAAAAATTTTAACCATTATTTTGGTGTTATTTGTTTTTTAAAAATATAAAATTTGTGCAGTTTGTGGACCATATTTGCATACATTTATATTTGTATAACTTTTTAGAAAAGAGATGAATAAGTAATTATAAAATGACTATAGTTGGCTATTTATAAAAGAAAACTGGGAGAAGACATGATCGAATTCAAGAGGTTTAGGTTGTTGTGTGAAGTCTCAATAGAAACTATAGAAACAAGTTGAGACAATTTTTATGCTTTTCATTTTAGGTGTTTATTAAAAATATTTTATATTTAGATTCTCAAAATTTTAACCATTATTTTGGTGTTATTTTTTTAAAAGGTAAAATTTGTGTAGTTTGTGGACCATATTTGCATACATCTATAGGAGAAGAAGTTGACCAAATGTCTACAGTTTGTAAGAAGAAGGTTGCTTGTTTTTAACGTCTGCAAGCTGATAAAATAATTTCATGGAGTTTAATTGTACTCATTTATTTGTATATAATACTTAAATAAATAAAAGTATGGGCAAAGGGAAAATGCATAAAAGCCCTTAAGTTTTCACAAAAATGTCGGTTTTACCCTTGGACGTGTTTTATGTCCAGTAAAGCCCGAAGTTTTGTTTAATTTGTTCATTTTTACCCTTGTAGTTGGTTTCTAGGTAACCTACCGGTTACCTAGGTTACCTAATGTCAGTAAAACCCTTGAATTTTCAAAAATGTTCAAATTTACCCTTAAGTTTTTAAAAAATGTTCGAATTTACCCTTACCTTGGTTGTTGTTGTTATTATTATTATTATTATTATTATTATTATTATTATTATTATTATTATTATTATTATTATTATTATTATTACATTTTTAAGTGTATAAAAATATTTTATACATACATTTTTAAATGTATAAAAATATTTCATACATTTTAAATACATTTTTATACATATTATTATTATTATTATTATTATTATTATTATTATTATTATCATTATTATTATCATTATTATTATTATTATTATTATTAATACATTTTTAAATGTATAAAAATATTTTTACTAATATAAATATATTTTTAAAAATATATATACTTGTATTTAATAGTTATATATACATTTGAATGCCCATGTATTCCTATAGTAATGTATTTATATATTAAAAATGTATTTATTTGTATTTAGTAGGTATAAGTATAAATATATATTTATTTCATAAAAAAATATATTATATACATATAAATATAAAAATATGTATTTATATGGTTTATATTATATAAAAGATATAATTATATGTATTTGTACATTTTACCAAGTATAAATATATATTTATTATCAAACATCATACTAAATAGATAAGCAAAATAAATATTCATTAATTAGAAACATAACGTAATAATTATAAAACCCTCGTAATTAGAAAACCTCAATAAAAACACTCGATTATAGATAAGATTTACCATTTTTATACAATTAAAAATGTAATAATAATAATAATAATAATAATAATAATAATAATAATAATAATAATAATAGTAATAATAATAATAATAATAATAATAATAATAAAAAAAATAATAATAATAATAATAATAATAATAATAATAATAATAATAATAATAATAATAATAATAATAATAATAATCAATGTAAGGCTAAATCCAAACATTTTTTAAAAACTTAAGGGTAAATCCGAACATTTTTGAAATTTAAGGGCTTTACTAGCATTAGGTAACCGGTAGGTTACCTGGAAACCGGCTACAGGGTAAAAATGAACAAATTAAACAAAACTTCGGGCTTTACTGGACATAAAACACGTCCAAGGGTAAAACCGACATTTTTGTGAAAACTTAAGGGCTTTTATGTTAAAGAATCAATGTTAAGGTTTAGAGTAAATTAGTTGGTTGTTTAAATGAATTAAAAAATAAAAAGCTTAGGTCTTATGATAAGGAAATAAATTAATTCACATATTATTTTTAACATATTAAATAAAAAACGAATGGGAAAAAGAAAGTTAACACTCCCTATCTCCATTGGTTGGGAAAATGAAACAGAAAAAAAAGTGTGTGCATTTGTTTGTGTCTTTCAAGTTATATATTTTCTTCTTCTTCTTGTCTAAAAAAGGTATGTGAGAAATGTATTCCTACATGCAGACTATGGTCAATGTCTTTTTCCAGTGACATGACATACTATCAGTCTATTAGTATTGGTGTCTCATGTGCTATATTTTTATGATTCATAGTGAAAACATGATGACTGTAATTGTAACATTCGGATTCCCAAGTATATTATTTTACTAATTTATTTTTGAGGTTTATTGATCTACTCGACGAGTTGGTGCTACAACTCGCCGAGTAGAGGCGGGTGTGGCCATATGGCTTTAATGATCTACTCGACGAGTCCGAGAGTCGACTCGCCGAGTAGGCGCTGTGAGTGGAAACCCCTAAATCCCCGGGTTTGGGGCCTATATAAGGACACTTATAGCCTCATTTGCGGCTGCCAATCTACTTCCCTTCACTGAGAGAAACCCTAATCGCCCCCTTGAGCTTTTGAGAGAGTATTGAGCCATTATTTGAAAACCTTGGTGCATTTTTGGTAGAGAATGGGAGGATTTCAAGTGAGGATCGTGAAAAGGCTGTTAGATCTGCTTCTAAACATCAAGGAGCTTCTGTTTAAGGTATAAAGTTCGTATCTTTTCCATTAGTATGACTAGATCTCATTATTTTAGAGTTAAGGCTTCATTTCCATCTTATTTTGGGACTTTGAAGGTTTTGAGCAACTTTTTAGAGTTAGACATTAGATTTGGACCTTGTGAGGTCCCTAGAGTCAAAAGTCCCATGCTTTGTTCAACCATGTTAGCTCCTTGAATGAGAAACTCCTTCTCAAGCATGTTCGTGGCATTTCTAGTCCTAAAGTGCCATGCATAAATGTAAAGCTTGTGGCTTTACGTGATATTCAAGCCTTGAGAGCTTAGATCTAGAGTGTGAGGGAGTTTTATGCCTTGAAATCGTTTGAATACAAATTGAGTATGAATGGACTCGCCGAGTCGATGAGCCGACTTGACGAGTCGGTTAGGGTTTGTCCCGATGAGCTGGACCATGCGACAACTCATCGAGTTAGGGGTTAACTCGATGAGCTGGACTTTCATGAGACTACTGAGGAACGTTGGGACTCGACGAGTCGGACGAATGCACTCGGCGAGTCAGGTCAACTGGGGTTATTGACTCGAGTTTGACTTCTGTTGACTTTAAGGTTTGGTTAAATGGAGCAATGGAGATCAGGGAGGGGTAAAATGGTCTTTTACCCATTCCTAGGGCTAGAGTGAAGGGGAGAACAACTTTTGGTGTATTTGAGTATGAGTAGAGTATTGATTAGAGACGCTTATCTAATGTGTTAGGCGGAGGCTAGTTCGAGATTTCCGAGTATGTGACTGTTACTTGCTAGTTTACGAGGTGAGTCTTCTCACTATACTTTACCTTGAGTGGTATTTATGTGTGGCCAGAGGGTCTTATGTGATTACTTGAGTTATGCATTTTGTCTGTGTGATATATATGCTATGTTATGTGTTACCGAGACCGGACCGGAGGGTCCAACGAGCCTTGGGACTGGAGGGTCCCACTGAGACACATAGACCGGAGGGTCTTACAGAGTTATAGCCTCGAGTGGCTGATGTGCTATATGTGGTATTTTAGGGAACTCACTAAGCTTCGTGCTTACCATGTTATGTGTTATGTGTTTCAGGTACTTCTGAGGATCGCGGGAAGGCACCGACTTGATTGTACACACACATCTGAGTTAGATATATATTTTTGTTGCATCCTGGATTTGTGAAAAACAATTTTTGAAATGTGTACTGATATTTTATACTTGAAGTTTTTGGAGAAAATGTGATATGTGTTTTATTGTGTTTGAAAAATGAAAATTTTGGTTTGAAAATTTACGTCGTTTCAAGTTGGTATCAGGGCCTTGGTTTGAGGGATTCGGATGCACCTTCGGGTATGTCTGGACTCAAACTGAGGATTTGAAATTTTTTTCAAGAGAAATGGTTTTTCTAAAACGAGTAAGAGTCTCTAAGAGAAAAACGAGAAAGAGCAGTGTGTACAATCAGCCAACGCCCGAACGGTGATTTTCCTAAAATACCCTTACTTTATGTGTTATGAGATATTTATGAGATATTATGAGATATGTTATGCATGCTAGAGAGTAGGCTAGGTAATTCATATTTTAGGACTAGAGTGGTCTGATTTGTGATGCCTTAGCATAGGTGTTACTGCTACCTGTGACTTGCTGTGAGTACGAGTATGTAGCATAAATGAGCTTATGAGAGTAGTCTGTGTTCGGCGAGATATAGAGCACTTGTGATCTGGGATCCTAGGAGGAGGAATTGGGGTGAATACATATGCGGCATGGAAGGTAGTATTGGGCCCGTACTACTGGAAGCATCGGGTCAGTGAGCAGTCCAAGTACGAATCCTTAGGATGCTAAGGAACAAGTAGGGGTGAGTGATCGAGTGTGAGTATACTCGAGCAAGTCTCTAATTATTTTGTGTTATATTTCAGAGACATCATGCTGGGTACGCGCCACAACCCTGAGAGTAGTGGAGTTAGCGATGATGAGATTCACAGGATGATTCATGAGGAGATAGCCGCATCTATCCGAGAGGCCATTCCAGAGATGTTTGGGTCTAAGACCACCTTGATTGAGACATTTGATGGCGTTATGTTGCTGTTACCGAGGCGGATGCTGCTGTTACCGAGGCGGATGCTGCTGCAGCCACCGCAGATGTCGCTGCTGCAAGGGCGCAGGGGGGTGACTCGTTGCTGTACCGGGAGTTCAGCAACACGAAGCCACCAAAGTTTGATGGGACTCAAGATCTGATTTCCGCGATGAGATGGATATCTGACATCGAGGGGTGTTTCTACACTTGGTCCTGTTCGGAACATTTGAGGGTATGCTTCGCGCTGAACCAGCTTTGCTTGGGGGCGAAGGACTGGTGGAAGTTTGTGACAGCCAACTACACTTCTGCAGAGCTCATTGGAGTGACATGGGAGAGGTTTACTAGGATGTTTCGAGATGAGTATGTTCCCCCGGCGGAGAGGGAACAGTTGGCCCAGGAGTTTCTGTCCCTCAAGCAGAGGACAAAGTCATTGACAATGATTACGAGGATGTTCCATGAGAGGGCGATGTTCCGCCCTAAGCACATGTCTACCGAGCAGGCACGTATGAGTTGGTATTTGAGCATTCTGAGGAGGGATATTCACGAGTTCATGGCGAACTCGACTTATCGTTCATTTGCTGAGCTCCAGGCAAATGCCCGAAAGAGGGAGATCGAGCTAGAGACTCAGGCTAGGGAGGAGGCAGAGTCTCAGGGGAGGGATCGGCGACCGACACAATCTTAGCCGGTAGCCAAGCGGGCAAATCCCGCTGATTCGAGATTTGGAGGCGGCATTGGACTAGATTTTCGTCAATTCCAGAAAGTGCACGGACAACCGCCCTTCCCCCTTTTCACAATGTTCATGCAGTTGCTCACGAATTATAGTTTGAATGTCTCTTCGAAGTCCCGCACGCTCTTTTTGATCGGGAGCGGGGTGGGCAACTTCAGTCGGTGCTGCCACAGAAGGCCCGCACTTGTGGGAAGTGCGGCAAGATTCATGAGGGGGTGTGTCGACCGAGTGTTAGCTACAAGTGTGGCAATGAGAGGCATATGACGAGGGATTTCCCCAAGGGGTTTGCAGTCTGTTTTCATTGCAACCAGACCGGCCATCGAAAGGCCGAGTGCCCGTAGCTGCTTCAGGGATCAGCACTGGGATCTTCCCCTACTGCTATACGAGCTATAAAGAGCCGACCAGTGAAGGTCGAGGTACCAAGGGTTCGCGGGAGAGCCTTTTAGTTGATAGCAGAGGAGGTTCGCGCAACACCTGATGTCGTGGCCCGCATGTGTTCTTTTACTTATTCTTGTAACATCCGGATTCCCAGGTACATTATTTATTCTTTATTTTGGAGGGACTCAGCGAGTTGATGCTTAGACTTGCCGAGTAGAGTCGCGAATTCCATCCGGGTTAATGACCGGACTCGGCGAGTCCGTGCTGTTTAATGAAGCCCTAATTCCCGGGGATTAAGACCTATTTAATGGGGCTTATAGCCACCAATTGCGGCTACCAGACCCCTGAGTGAAACCCTAAGCGATCTAGAGCGTTTGTGAGGAAGAAGAGGCCATTTTTGATCCTTGTGTGGGTGTTTTTGCAAGAAGAAGGTGACCAAGGCAAGAGGGAGCTGAAGAGGGTGCTATTCTGTGGATTTCAGAGCCTAAGGACTTCATATTGAGGTATATATTCGATCCTTCTTCAGTTTTGGGTGTTAATCCTTGAGAGTTAGGGTTTCTAGCCCATTTAGAGTGTGAATGATGGTGCAATTGGTCCCTTCTTGTGTTGAGGCTTCGGATCTGGATCCAAAGAGGTCCAGAGACCTTAACTCCTTGATCTTTATGGGGTGACATTGGGTAATATGAGCTTAGGGTGACATTTTGAGGCCATTTCTTCATATAGAGCCATTAGGTCTTTGCATGGGCATCAAGATCCAGACTTTACATGTTTATATTGCTTAAGGAGGCCAGATCTATGGGTTAGAGGAACGGATCTGACCTCAGGAGGTCATTTGAGCTTGATCATGGCATGAACTCGCCGAGTCCCAAGAACAGAATCGATGAGTTGGGCTAGGGTTTTCCCATAGTTCACTCAGTGAGTAACTTGCCGAGTTGGGGGAAATGACTCGGTGAGTCAGAGGGAAATAGAGGACTGGAGTTCAAGGCGGAACTCGCCGAGTCCATAATGGGACTTGGCGAGTTGAGTCGGGGTGGCCCCGCGATTCATGCTAGGTGTAACCCGTCGAGTAAGGGAAAGACTCGACGTGTCATGCGAGACTAGAGGGATAGTGGACACGCGTAGACTCGCCGAGTCGCCCAAGTGCACTCGGCGAGTCGGGTCAAAGTTTGACCATTGACTTTGTTGACATTGAAGGGTTTGGTCAACGATGGGGTCTTCGTGTCAAGAGAGGGGTAAAATGGTCTTTACCCTTCTGAGGGTGCCAAGAGAGGGTTGAGTCTAGTCTCGAGAGTTATATTTATGAGAGTATTTACTTTATGTGATTAGGTGGAGGCTAGACCATATTTCTACCGAGTCAGAGATTTACCGAGACATCTGAGGTGAGTCTTCTCACTATACTTTACCTAGAGTGGTAACAGAGTTAAGTGACAGAGTTATTGTATGCTATCTATGCTATGTGTGGCATTGCACTATTTCTATGTGATTTATGCTGTGTGTATATCAGAGTTAGGACCGGAAGGTCCACAGAGCTAGGACCAGAGGGTCCACAAAGTTAGGATTAGAGTTATGTGCCAGTGTATTTGTATGCTGTTTATTTTAAGAGATTTATTGTGATATGTGATATGCATGATTCAGAGTTATCAGAGTTACGACCTTTGGGTCCACAGAGTTAGGGCCAGAGGGTCCAAAGAGAGTTGGGACTGGAGGGTCCCACTGAGACACACTGACCAGAGGGTTCACAGAGTTATAGACTTAAGTGGCTAATATGTGTTAGAGTGGTATTTTAGGGAGCTCACTAAGCTTTGTGGGCATGGAGTAGTTGAGTCGATTCGGAGTTGTGATCGACTGCGAGCGTCATTTGGTGACCATACGATACCATAGTGGGGGAGTGCTTATAATGTATGGCGAGGGTACCTGATCTGGGTCAGCATTCTGCTCGGCTGCCAGAGCGAGGTAGAGTCTACAACAGGGTTGTAGGGGTTTTGTAGCGTATGTAATGGATACACAAGTTGCTGCTGAGAGACTGAGTTCTATCGATGAGGTTCCAATAGTGAGTGAGTTTCCAGATGTTTTTCCCAAGGAGTTACCGGGTGTGCCTCCCGAGGGGCAGGTGGAGTTCTGGATTGATTTGGTTCCAGTAGCGGCGCCTATCGCCAAGGCACCTTATCGCCTTGCGCCTCCTGAGATGCAGGAGTTATCCTCCCTGCTCCAAGAGTTGTTAAGGAAGGGCTTTATCTTACCGAGTAGTTCTCCGTGGGGAGCGCCAATCCTTTTTGTCAGGAAAAAAGATGGTTCACACCGGATGTGCATTGATTATCGGGAGTTGAACAAGTTGATGGTTAAGAACCGTTATCTACTTCCGAGGATCGACGATCTGTTCGATCAGTTGCAAGGTGCGTCTTGGTATTCTGATAAGTGCATTTTATGAATGTACTAAATTGTCATAAATATGTTGAATTGATGTATAATTTTCCAATAATGGCACTACTTTGATGAGTTGTTGAACTTCATAGGTAGGTCAATATATTGTACTAAACGTGGTCGGCCTGCAAGTAAAACAGATTGCTAAAGGAATGATGAAACGTTGCTGGGAAAATTGACAATGCTTCAATGTTTTGGTCATATCTCAAGTTATGGAGCTTGGATTGACACGAGTAAAGAATTTATGGAAACTAGAAAAGATTTTCTACAACTTTCATGTTTTGTGTTTCTGCTAGTTATGTCGTTTTGACCACCAAAACTTGCACGGAAGATGAAGGACGCCACCAGGCGTCTAAGACGTCCCCTAGGACGTCCAGGTCAAACGGTCAGCATTGGGTCGTTATTTTAGAGCAGAAAAGAAGGGAGAGCCTCGTCGGCGTCTTACATGGTGTCTAAGACATCCCCTAGGACGTCTTGGCGTTTTAGGGACGTCCCGTGTTGGAACGGTGTGTTTCGGAAAGTTTGGAAATCAAGGAAGGGCGTCCTAGAAGGCGTCTAAGACGTCTCCTAAGACGTTTGACGTTTTTGGCCATATTTTAGTGTATTTCAAGGACGGCAGAAGGCATGTTAGGACGTACAAAGAACGCTTGGGCGTTATACATGACGTCTAAGACGTCTCCTAGGACGTCCAACGTCCCACATCGCCTAGTTTCACTCTTTTCTGTCAAATAATATAAATAGGGACTTGTGCATTCGTTTTTAGGGTTACCACCTGTGTTTTTCAGAGTTTTTCCTGCATTTTTAAGGCTTCTAAAAACCTTCAAAACATTTGGAAACACAAGTCCATTCCATTTCAATCCGGATTCAAGGCAAGATTCGATTCAATTCATCATCAATCTATAAGTGAAGATTGTTTCATTGGTTAATCTTCATCAATTCTTTATTTTCCAGAATTATTTCTTCTTCCCCAAGGTTTATTTGTTCTATACTTTGATAATCATTAGGCTACATTTTTTTGATGATTCTACGTTTGTTTATGAATTCTATTATGCATTTTATTCATTTTAATCAAGTTATTTGTTTTATGAACTCAATGGAAGGCTAAACCGTTACGGTTACTTCCGGTGATGTTTATAACTTTTGGATGAACACACTTGATTATTACTTGATTCTAATTAATTTCAATTTTTATTTTATGCTTCATATGATGATCTTTGGTAATGATAAGTGAAATTGGGTTGTATGAATTATTTGATGTCATAATTAAGATAGTCTATTGTCAAATTCATCATGTGTTCCAAGTTCAATTAGTTTAGAAATAAAGACAAGTGATTGAATCAACATATATTATTCCAACTTATGATATTGAATGTTAATGCGGTAATAGGTAGTTGTAAGACATTTTATTGCTAGTTCACTAATTGTTCCTAATCCATTTAGACATAAATGAGTAAGACAACTAGTTGAATGAACATCTAGTGTACCCAAAACTATGTGTTACAAGTTAATAAACCCAATTGCATCTATGTAATTGAATTAGGATCCTAGGGAAGAACGTGTGTGAATCTATCCATAACTGAACCGGGAGTACTCTAGTTTTCTCATTGATATTTTTATTTTTAATTAATAAATTTCCAAGCTTTTGTTTGAATTTTGTTTTAATCTTTTTCGTGACAATTGATAGTAATACTTTTCTTTTTATTGACTGCTTTGACACAAAGTTTAACCATGAAATCCTTGTGGATTCGTCCCGACTTACCATATCTACTTAGGTTAGTGGGTTTATTTTTTATTGAGACAACGACCTCGATCAAAATTTGGCGCTGTTGCCGGGGAGATTGTGCGCTTGAGCTATTGTGTTTAAGTAGTTATAGTCTTTTACTTTCATTTTCAATTCTCGTTTGCAGTTCACGTTTTGTTTTATTTGTGTGGTGCAGGCACACCGGTGCATGCATACAAGACATAGCGGACGCTCTTCACCGCTTTCATTTGATCCAGAAATCGAACGAACAACTCGCTCAAATCGGGTCTCCAGAAGGAACATCAACACTATGAGTGTAGATAACGTTGTTGTGGAAGATGTGGTCGAGGGGCATGAGGATGCAGCCAACAATCCTCCACCACTAGCTCCTCAATTCCCAAACAACAACAATGGGAATAATGGGAATAACAACAATGCCGATGCACCAATTATCCAACCAGTGCAACCGCAACCAAATAGAAACAACTGTGGCCAAAATGGTGGGAACGGAGGAAATTGGGCACAAAATATGGGAGGCAATGCAGGAAACCACAACGGTGGTGATGTTAGAAATCAAAATCAAAATCCTAGAAATGTCGGTCCTCAACTTGGTAATGGTGGTAACGAGGATGACTGGGATTTTCATGAAGGAAGTGATAATGGACTTGGTTGGAATCGGAACCACAACGGTGGTAATAGACGGAATCAAGGCAATCGGGGTTGAAACGAGAACTACAATAATAATTGGAACAAATAGAATTTCCCTAATGGTGGCAACAATGACTACAACGATGGATTCGGAGATCAAGGCTTTAGGAATCAATATCGAAGGAATCCAAATGGTGGATTCAACAATGCAAATGGAGGATACTACAATGAAGGTAACCAATTCCCTCATCTTTATTTTCCGCAGCCTAATAGACAATCCGTGGCGTCTCATTTTTAGCCGGGAGAGTATGATGATGCTTCACCTATACTCTTCGTGGAAGGAAATGAGCATCATGTGGAAGTAAGACCACAACTAATTAGTGTCTTACCCGTCTTTAGAGGCCATAAAATTGATGATCCATACGATCACCTCTATGAGTTCCTTGCAATTGCTAACACGGATACTCCGTGAGGAACTAATAGAGACTCCTTTAGACTTCACTTATTTCCGTTCACTTTAAAAGAAAAAGCTAAGTATCGGTTCACTTCTCTTGCCCCCCATAGTATTACTACTTGGGAGCAATTAAAAACTAGATTTTTGCAAGAGTTTTACCCTGCTAGTAAAACAACGGAAATAAGAAAAGCCATACAAGATTTTGCACAAAAACCCAATGAAGAATTTCATGATGCATTTGAACGCCTCAAGGAATTGTTCCGTTCATGTCCCGACCATGAATTTCCCCGTTGGTAACTTGTACGTTTTTTTTTATGATGGAGTCGACACTGCCAATCAAACCATGATTAATGCCTCGTCTGGTGGCACTATTATGATGCAAGATAGTGAAGACGATTGGCGATTCTTGAAGCAGTTGAGTCATGGTTCAAAAACCAATTACTCAACTAAGAAACGGGACAACCCAGTTTCATCTGTTGCTTCAGTTGGACTAGAAAAAAACTGGAAAATTGAAGTCAAATCTGATATTAATTCTTTCAATAAAAAATTTGACTTACTACTCTCTAGTCTAGGCAAAGAGAAAGGTGTGTTTTTTTCGTAGGGACAGAAGATATGTGTAAGCTGTGGAGATTCAGGACGCATTGCAGATGAGTGCATGAGAAGTCAAGAGGAAATCAGTCAAGTGCACGGCTATGGTCAATTCCAAAATAATCCACGATCATTCAATCGGAACTACAACCAAGGCGGGAACTACAACAACAATGGGAATTTCAACAACAACAACCGTCAAGGGAATTACCAAAACCAAAATCAGCCAAAACAGTTCCAGCAGTCCAACTTTAACCAGGGTGGAACATCAAAGAAGGAGGAAGCTGATGGCAACAATTTGGACAAAATCATGGAGCTCATAACCCAAACATATCAGAAAACCGACACTAACTCCAAGTCCATAGCTGCGATCTAGAAGCAGATTGCTCAACTGGCGGAGCAAATTGGGAAAAGAGAAGATGGCAAGTTTCCAAGCACTACAATATTCAACCCATCTCATACCCAAAGACCCGGAAAAGAGAATCACGTGAATGAGTTAATCACATTGCGTAGTGGGAAAAAGGTTGACAACAAGGTAAGTGCTCCTATTTTAGATAATGACAGTGACACTGAGGTCATTTTTGATGAAAAAAAGAGTTTGAGAAAGGTTTCAAATCTGAAAAACAAAAAGTAGTTAAGGGTAAAGATGACTCTAAAGTAGGGGAGCATGGTGTGGAGGTTAATACCGCACCATACCCTTCGACTTTAGAGAAACCGGCATCCTTCCCTTTTGGGAAGCGAAGGCCGAAATTGGCAGACATGTGGGATTTATTTAGTCAAGTTAAAATAAATATCCCGTTAGTCAAACTTATTAAGCAGGTACCTTCTTATGCTAAATTTTTGTAGGATTTGTGTGTTCAAAAATGCAAACTCCAAGCACACCTCCCTAAAAAGATTGACTTAACCGAGCATGCGAGTTCCATAATATCAAATAAACTTCCACCCAAGCTTAAGGATCCCGGGGCACCTTTAATTTCTGTTACCCTAGGTAATATTAATATCAAAACGGCGCTCCTTGATCTTGGAGCTAGTGTTAATATAATCCCAGGAAATCTTTTTGATCAACATGACTTAGGCACTTTGGAACAAACTGATATTATTTTGCGATTGGCCGATAAGTCAACCAAAATTCCCCGGGGTATATTATCAGATGTCATCATTAAGGTGGAATATTTTTATTACTCAGTTGATTTTCTTGTTCTTGACACTGAAAGCACCTATAAAGAAAGTCAACCTTCTATTATTTTGGGTCGCCCGTTTTTTGCAACAATAAATGCACAAATTAATTATAGAACGGGTGCCATGGATATCTCTTTTGGAAATAGGAAACTTAGAATTAATATTTTTAATACGTTTCCTATCTCACCATCAGATTATGAATGTTATCGTGTAGATGAGGTTGATGACTTAGTGCATCAATTCACTCCTAAAATCTTACACCCCGATACGTTGGAGTTTTTTCTTTCTAATGACAGGGACGAAGTTTTAGAGTTGGATGAAATCAAGATGGTTGAGGAGGCATTTGAAAATTCTATTGAGCAAGAGAGGCCACCATGGAGTTATCAAGTTAAAAAATTGCCAACAAGTTTTTCGGACCCACTTAAGCCATTTTTGGAGGAGCCACCCACTCTTGAACTTAAAACTCTTCCTTCACATCTTAAATACTCTTTTTTAGGATCTAATGAGAACTTACCAATTATCATATCTTCTGATTTGACAGGTCCACAGGAGGAAGCATTACTGAAGGTGCTTTCCAAGTATAAGGGAGCAATTGGATGGACCATAGCAGACTTGAAGGGAATTAGTCCAACCACATGTATGCATCGAATCATCACTGAAGTTGGAGCAAAGCCATCCCGAGATGCATAATGAAGGCTCAACCCAAATCTGCGAGAAGTTGTTAAAAAGGAGGTGCTGAAATGGCTTAATGCGGGTATTATCTACCCAATATCTAATAGTGATTGGGTGAGCCCGACACAGACAGTGCCAAAGAAGTCGGGCATTACAGTGGTAGATACAGAAGATGGAGAGAAGATCTCAACAAGACCGGTCACCGGATGGAGAGTTTGCATCGACTATCGCAAACTCAATGCTGCAACATCAAAGGACCATTTTCCTCTCCCTTTTATTGATCAAATAATTGAGAAATTGTCCGGTAAAAAGTTTTATTGTTTTTTCGATGGATACTCGGGGTATAATCAAATTTCCATCCACCCCGAGGATCAATCCAAAACCACATTCACGTGTCCCTATGGCACCTTTGCTTTCCGAAGGATGCCATTCGGCTTGTGTAATGCCCCCGCCACATTCCAAAGATGTATGATGGCTATTTTTTCAGACATGGTGGGGGATGCATTAGAAATTTTCATGGACGATTTTTCTATTTTTGGATCATCTTTTGAGACATGTTTAGACCAATTAGAAAAAGTTTTGAAATGTTGTATTGAGTCTAATTTGGTTTTAAGTTGGGAGAAGAGTCATTTTATGGTAAAACAGGGAATTGTACTTGGCCATGTTGTCTCCGAGCGGGGTTTTGAAGTCTACCGGGCCAAAGTACAAATTATTTCTACTCTTCCCCCACCAACTTCGGTAAAAGGCGTCCGTTCGTTTCTTGTACATGCCGGCTTTTATCGAAGATTTATCAAGGATTTTAGTGCAATCTCAAAACCTCTTTGTAATTTACTTTTAAAAGACGCACCATTTTCCTTTGATAAAGCATGTCTTGAATCTTTTACCATATTAAAGAACAAACTTGTTGAAGCCCCTATCTTGCAATCACCCGATTGGACTTTATCTTTCGAAATTATGTGTGATGCGAGTGATTACGCGGTAGGGGCAGTTTTGGGACAACGGGTGAATAAAAAACCCGTTGCAATTTGTTATGCGAGCAAAACTTTTTTGGATGCACAATTTAATTACACTACCACCGAAAAAGAGTTGCTTGTGGTCGTGTTTGCACTTGACAAATTTAGATCTTACATATGGGGATCTAAAGTTGTAATTTTTACCGACCATAGTGCCATTCGCCACCTCTTGGAAAAGAAGGATGCCAAACCATGTCTCATAAGATGGATCCTTCTTCTTCAAGAGTTTGATCTTGAAATTCGGGACAAAAAGGGTTCCAAAAATGTTGTGGCGAATCATTTATCTAGAATAACTAATAATGATAACTCAACGGAAGTTATTCAAGAAAACTTTCCGGATGAGAATATTCTTGCTGTCAAAACTTTACAATGGTTTGCTAATTTAGTGAATTACTTTGTGACAGGGGAAACTCCATCGTATTGGAATTCTCAACAAAGGAGGTTCTTCCACTCTCAAACAAAATACTACATATGGGAGGACCCAGATCTTTTCAAAATTGGAGCGGATAAAGTGATTAGGAGATGTGTACCACATACGGAGCAAGAAGACATTCTTCGACACTGTCATTCATATGCATGTGGGGGACATTTTTAGTGCCTAAAAGGCAAGGAACCGAGTTCTACAAAGTGGTTTTTTCTGGCCCTCTATTTTTAAAGATGCACATACATTCGTTAAAGCTTGTATTCGTTGCAAACAAGTTGGGGGGATCTCACGACGAGACATGATGCCAATGACCCCAATTTTAGTAGTTGAAAATTTTGATGTATGGGGCATTGATTTTATGGGCCCATTCCCCATGTCTTTTGGCAATCTATACATTCTTGTAGTCATTTATTATGTATCAAAATGGGTTGAAGCCGATGCTACACGTATGAATGACCATAGTGTTGTTTGTAAATTTGTCAAAAAGAACATCTTTTCTAGGCATGGAGTCCCTCGAACGATTATTAGTGACAGGGGTTCCCATTTTAAAAATTGGCATTTTGCAAAGTTGTTAAAACATTATGGTGTCACTCATAGGATTGCTACTCCATATCACCCACAAACAAGTGGACAAGTAGAGGTGTAAAATAGGGAAATAAAACACATCTTGGAAAAGGCTATTCATCCCGACCGAAAAGATTGGTCCCTAAGATTAGATGATGCATTATGGGCATATCGAACGGCCTATAAGACACCCATTGGAATGTCCGTATCCGCTTGTTTATGGGAAGCCATGCCATCTCCCGGTGGAGTTGGAACACCATGCCATGTGGGCCATAAAAAATGCTAATTTTGAATTGAGTGATGCAGGTACGGAAATAAAACTTCAACTTGTTGAACTGGAAGAAATTCGAAAGGAAGCTTCCGAAAGCTCAAAAATCTATAAAGAAAAGACGAAAGCATTTCACGATCAACACATTGTCCGGAAACAATTATTTGAAGGACAATTGGTGTGGCTATTTAACTCTCGTCTCAAATTCTTCCCTGGAAAGCTTCGGAGTAAATGGAGTGGACCATTTGTGGTGACAAATGTGGCGGATCACGGTGCCATTGAAATCAAGGACACGAAAGGCGGTGAATCATTCAAGGTAAACGGACAAAGACTCAAACCATACATTCGAATGGTAGATGGTGAAACGACACTCGTTGAGAAAACAACGCTCGAGGTACCTCAATATTTAGATGCAACTTAGTCGAGGTAAACCGTCTGGCTGAAGACGTAAAACTTAGCGCTTTTCGGGAGGCAACCCGCGGTTTGGTGTGTTTTTACTTTTATTTTTCGTTTTGTGTGTTTTAATTTTTTGTATCGAGGACGATCCAAGGTTTAAAGTTGGGGAAGGGTATTTAAATTCTTTTTATTATATATATATATATATATATATATATAATAATGATAATAATAATAATAATAATAATAATAATAATAATAAAACCCTCAGGCGTCCTAGGAGACATCTTAGACGCCGCCGGGCAGTCACTTTTCTTCCCCCGATGAAAAGCTTTTGCGAAATTACAAAAATGCCCCTGTTTGTGAGAGACGTCCTAGGACGCGTCTAAGACGCCAACGCGTTTGGCCGTTATTGATGCGTTTTAGAGCTGTTTCCTGCACCTTCTTCCCCCACTTCTTTTTCTAAACTGCCATGACCGAGAATAGCTTCTAAAAAACCAATTTTTCTTGATTTCTTCATCAAATCTCAACCAAAACTCTTGATTTTTGTTTCATTCTTCAAGAAATCAAGTAAGAAACATCACATTGCAAGATTTACACACTCTAATCACTTATTTGGGGCCGATTTCAAAACCCACAAAAACTAGGGTTTCGAAATTTTGACTTATTTTGGGTTTTTGCTTCAAGTTCTTGGTTCTTCTTCACTAAAAACACATTTTCAATAAGGTATGTGCTTCAAAACTCCATCTTTTAGTTGAATTTCGAAATTTTTTTCATGTATGTTCATATATGTTTGAAATTTTGAAAAAGATGAAGAATATGATATATATTGGTATGAATTCTTGTGAATTAGTGTTTGTAGTTGTTAGAAGTATGTTCCAAACAAGTTGCATGTGTCATCTATGAATTTTTCTGGAAATTGAATTTTTTGTTAACTAAAAAAAAGACATATAATTTTGGAAAATCATTGTTATGTTTACATTTGCGCTTAGATTAAAATTCAAGTTTTTAGGAAATTTTTAGAATGACGCTGAATTTTGACACCGCATTATTAGTTTGAATATTTACTTGTTATAGTTCTGTTTTGGTTTCAGTTAGAACTTGTCAGTTGCAGTCAAACTTGGGTTTATCTGTGTTTTACTGATTGGATAAATTTTTGAAAAATATTTAGTTACTGAAAACATAACAGGACATAAACGGTTATTTATTTAGCCTGAATTTATTATAACTTTGTTTGGAACAACTTGCCAATTGGATTATTGTTTTATTTTTGTGACATTTGATATGTTTAATGGCAAGTTTTGTTTTGTGGTTTTGTGTGTGGTTGATTTTGCAGATGCCAGCAAAGAGATCAAGGGTAGCATCATCAAGCAGTGCAGCCAGACAACCAGCTAGGCAGCCGGAGCCGAATGTACCTGCGGCTTTTGACCCACAGTACCAGACATTGCATGAGCATCCAGACGACATTCGGCCAACAGTTTATGAGGCGACTCATCCGATTACGAGTTTTATTGTCGAGTACATGGTGGAGCGACCAAGCTTCACTGGGTACAATATTGTGGAGACGTTTGATCGCTATGGATGGGGTGGAGCGTTGGACTTCAATCCCATGCAGATTTATGTTGATATAGTGCAGGAATGGATGAGGACACTTCGAAGTGTCGAGGTGCCTGGTAGGCCAGAGGATTTGCAGCTGATTGGGATGGTTCGTACACATGATATAGTGATGACTGTTCAGGGTATTCATGACATGTTTCATGTAGATACTGGCTATCATCTGCATGATCTTGAGAATCAGCCGACCGAGTATAGATGTATTGACATGAGGGGGGGGGGGTAACACTGGGGTTAGCATGAAAAAAGTATACCGTACAGTATTCTGTGAGGGGACGAGGGTATACGACAGATTTCGCGAATTGGTACCCTTAGCAAAGGCATTGCATAACATTATCACGGGACATGTGAACCCGAGTAATAGTGATCCCAGGGCGGTGAGGACATAGGATTTATATGTATTATATGGATTGATGATAGGATCCATATTTATTTCTTATGCATATAATTCTATATGCAATATATGGTCCTGTTTTGAAATCCAGCACAGAGTCACCACCCCTCATGTCGCCCTGATATCGACATTTGTGACTAGGGAGCTGGGGAATAGGATCAGGGTCCCACGAGTTACATCATACCCGCGTACCCTTCGCCCTACTGCTACTTCTTTCAGACATATCTCATTTCATGTTGAAAATAGGAGACATATTCTGAGGGATTCTGCCACAAACCTGACATACACGACACCACTCGGAGTGGGGGATGAGGAGCCATTCATTGGTGATTTTCTGGAGGATCATCAGCAGCAACAAGGACAAGCAGCAGGTCAGGGATGGAACATGTAGGCAGCTTGGGAGGATTTTGTTGGGAGACAAAACACGCATAACCAGGAGGTGCAGGCTTGGATGGGGAGAACAGATATATGGATGGAGGGTGTCGACACAACACTAGCTGACCTTATTGAGCAGAAGCGACAGGTTGGCATTACAGCTAGCAAAACTTATAGTGTTGCCACTCGTCAGCTGTACCAGCAGGAGTACTATGCAGATGTCGCCTACAGACAGAGTCGTGTCCAGTATGAACCGATGGACATTGATCAGCCACAGTATCGATACCGAGCTCCAGCCCCGGTCTTCTACCGATCCGTGGATCCGAGCAACTATCCATCGCCATCCGAGTATGAGCATTATCAGCCACCACTAACTATAGAGGACTCTACTCGCTTTGAGGATTTAGCTGGATCGATCTTTGGGTATCCTCCACCATACCCACGATATCCTCCATAGCCGCCCCCACAGTGAAATTTGGTGAGATCCTCTTTTGATTTTGATTTTTATGGTTATGTGATGAAGAATTTTTCTTTTTATTTTCATTTTTATTTTGATTTTCATGTCTTTATTTGGGATGAATGTACTGCTATTAAACTCATTATTATTATTATTATTATCATTATTATTATTATTATTATTATTATTATTATTATTATTATTATTATTATTATTATTCTCTTTTGGGTTGGTTCCATGAAATACGTGATGAGTTAGTAGCATCTCTATATCTTGAATGTAACTCATCAAGATGGAAAATGATAAGAGTTTCGTACATCGAGTCATGATATCTATTTAATATTGATTTTGTGGGTTGCTCAGCCGGTTTGGAAATATTTATATTTATAAAAAAATTGTTATGTGAAATACCCAAGTGTTTGAAAAATGAAGGTTTTTGGCTCGAGCCTACGATCTTTCAATTGAGGACCCAACCAAACAATATGTGTCATCACGCTCTGAGTACTTGGTCTTACTTACTCCTGCGCCTTTGGGGTTTGGAGGGGTCTATTATTGTTTTCACACAACCAAAAGCATCATAAGACATTGAAGAACTTCAAAGTATATATAATCAAGCTAAAGTCAAATACAAAGATGATCAAATCCGATGAAGCATCAAAGAACTTGAAGAATGCACAATCAAGACGAATATGAAGAGAAGTTCAAGTTGAAGATATTGTGTGAAACAATATGTGACCCCTCGAGAGTGGGAGTGTATGGGTTGGTGCATTAAGTGTTACCGACCGCGCTAACTATGTTAGTGAACCTTGAAAATGGGACTTTGGCAATGAGTTCAACTGATTACTCATGAGGTTGATTATTGGAAAGGGTTCAAAAAGTGAAGAGTTTCAAACAACAAAGTAAAATAAGCATAAAGTGTGTTTTGAGTTTAAAAGTCCGCATATGAAACTAATAATCCCCAAAATCAATATATTGTGCTTATTAAATATTGTGATAAAATGTAAGGAATTTGTGATTCCATTGAGTTTTTCTTAGGATAAGAGAGTAAGACTACACTGATTATTTCTGGCCAATCTCGGGACGAGTTTGGAATAAAGTTGGGAGGTTTGATAACTCCATTTTATGAATGTACTAAATTGTCATAAATCTATTGAATTGATGTATAATTATCCAAGAATGGCACTACTTTGACGAGTTGTTGAACTTCATATGCAGGTCATATTCCAATATCGATTTGAGGCCTGGATACCATCAGATGAGAATCTGTGAGAAGGATATTCAAAAGATGGCCTTTAGGACTCGTTACGGGCATTACGAATTCGTGGTGATGCCTTTTGGACTCACCAACGCACTGGAAACGTTCATGGACCTCATGAACCGGGTGTGCAGGCCTATGTTGGATCGATCGGTGATAGTGTTCATCGACGATATCTTGGTGTATTCGAGATCCAGAGAGCAGCATGAGGAGCATTTGAGAGAGATTCTTGGAGTATTGAGATCGAAGAGGCTTTATGCCAAATTCTCCAAGTGTGATTTCTGGTTACGAGAGGTCCAATTCCTGGGTCACCTAGTTAATCAGAATGGGATATTGGTCGATCCGGCCAAGATTGAGGTAGTTATGAGATGGGAGGTGCCGAGATCGCCCACCGAGTTCGGGAGTTTTCTGGGATTGGTCGACTACTATCGGAGATTTATCATAGATTTCTCCAATATTGCAGTCCCCCTTACCAGATTGACCCGGAAGGGCGCTACTTTTACTTGGGGTCCCGAGCAGTAGTCCTCATTTGAGACTCTTCACCAGAGATTGTGCGAAGCCCCAGTGTTGGCCCTTCCCGAGGGAGTGGAGGACTTTATGGTTTTCAGTGATGCATCCATATCCAGGTTGGGTGCGGTGCTGATGCAGAAAGGGCATGTGATAGCATACACATCGAGGCAGTTGAAGTCTCATGAGACGAGATATCCCACCCATGATCTAGATTTGGGGGCGGTAGTGTTCGCCATCAAGATCTGGCGCCATTATTTGTACGGGGTTCAGTGTACCATATACACGGACCACAAGAGCCTGAAGTATCTCATGGACCAACCCAACCTAAATATGCAATAGAGGAGATGGTTGGACTTGGTGAAATACTATGAATGTGAGATCCTGTATCATCCGAGCAAGGCTAACGTGGTAGCCGATGCCCTGAGTCGCAGATCAGAGAGTACCCCGATCCGAGAGGTATGTATGAGGATAACGATGATGAATCCAGTCTTAGATATTATTCGAGAGGCCCAGGCAGAGGCCGTAAGATCGGAGAACCACAAGAGGGAGTGGGTGATTGGGTAGGTTTCCGAGTTCGTGACAGACAACCGAGGGCTTGTGACTTTCCAAGGGCGGATTTGGGTGCCCTATATGGGTGGAGCTCAGCGTATACTGATGGAGGAGGCGCATAGATCGAGATTCTCGATCCATGCTAGGGCCACTAGGATGTATTTGGACCTTAAGAGAGATTATTGGTGGCCCTGTATGAAGAAGGATGTTGCTTGGGTAGTCGAGAGGTGCTTGACTTACCGTCGGGTCAAGGCAAAACACCAGCGTCCACATGGTCCATTGCAGCCTCTAGAGATTCCCCAATGGAAGTTGGAACAGATCTCGATGGACTTTATCACCAAGCTACCGAGGACTGCACGTGGAGTTGACGTGATTTGGGTGATTGTGGATCGACTGGCGAAGAGTGCTCACTTTCTTGCTATTAGTGAGTGCTCTTCTGTAGAGAGATTGGCCGAGATCTATGTGAGAGAGGTTGTAGATCAGCATGGAGTGCCGAACTCGATAGTGTCAGATCGAGACGTGCATGTCACTTCTAGGTTTTGGAAGAAATTTCATGAGGAGTTGGTCACACACTTTCATTTCAGCACTACGTATCACCCACAGACGGATGGGCAAAACGAGCGGACAATTCAGACGCTTGAGGACATGATGCGTGCATGTGTCATTGACTTCGGAGGAAGTTGGGACACCTACATACCACTGGATGAGTTCTCTTACAACAACAACTATCATTCGAGTATTGGTATGCCTCCCTTTAAGGTTCTGTATGGGAGGAGGTGTCGGACTCCCATTTGCTGGGGAGAAGTAGGACTAAGAGTGATGGGTGGCACGAAGGTAGTGCTTAAAATGACCAAGCAGATTCAGTAGGTCGGGCAGAGGTTACTGACGGCGCAAAGTTGCCAGAAGAGTTATGCGGACATGCGACGATCCGAGCTAGAATTTCAGGTCGGAGATTTTGTGCTCCTGAAGGCATCCCCATGGAAAGGGGTGATCTGATTCAGGAAGCGGGGTAAGTTGGGACCCCGATACATCGGTCCTTTCAGAGTGACCGCCAGAGTGGGTAGAGTAGCATACCAGTTGGAGCTACCTATGGAGTTGAGTAAGATCCATAACACCTTCCACGTGTCCCAGTTGAGGAAGTGTGTAGCCGATGAGACGGTAGTGGTACCACTGGAGGACATTCAGGTGGATGCAAGCCTGAATTATATTGAGAGTCCGATCACGATTTTGGATCGAAAGGTGAAGGTTTTGAGGAACAAGGAAGTGTCCCTGTTTCAGGTCCAGTAGCAGCATCAGAGAGAGTGTCCGATTTGACTTGGGAGCCGGAATCAGAGATGCGGGAGCAACATCCAAAATTATTCGCGGAGCATGACTTTGAGGGCGAAGTCTGAATCTAGTGGGGAGAATTGTAACATCCGGATTCCCAAGTATATTAGTTTACTAATTTATTTTTGAGGTTTATTGATCTACTCGACGATCCGAGCTAGAATTTCAGGTCAGAGATTTTGTGCTCCTGAAGGTATCCCCATGGAAAGGGGTGATCTAATTCAGGAAGCAGGGTAAGTTGGGACCCTGATACATCAGTCCTTTCAGAGTGACCGCCAGAGTGGGTAGAGTAGCATACCAGTTGGAGCTACATGTGGAGTTGAGTCAGATCCATAACACCTTCCACGTGTCCCAGTTAAGGAAGTGTGTAGCCGATGAGACGACAGTGGTATCACTGGAGGACATTCAGGTGGATGCGAGCCTGAATTATATTGGGAGTCCGATCGCGACTTTAGATCGAAAGGTGAAGGTTTTGAGGAAAAAGGAAGTGCCCCTGTTTCAGGTCCAGTGGCAGCATTGGAGAGGGTCTGATTTGACTTGGGAGCCGGAATCAGAGATGCGGGAGCAACATCCAGAATTATTCGCGGAACATGACTTCGAGGGCGAAGTTTGATTCTAGTGGGGAGAATTGTAACATCCAAATTCCCAGGTATATTATTTTAATAATTTATTTTTGAAGTTTATTGATCTACTCGATGAGTTGCTGCTACAACTCGCCGAGTAGAGGTGGGTGTGGTCACGTGGGTTTAATGATCTACTCGACGAGTCTGAGAGTCGACTCACCGAGTAGGCGCTGTGAGTGGAAACCCTAAATCTCTAGTTTTGGGGCCTATATAAGGACACTTATAGCCTCATTGGCGGCTCCCCATCTGTTTCCCTTCACTGAGAGAAACCCTAATTGCCCCCTTGAGCTTTTGAGAGTGTATTGAGCCATTATTTGAGAGCCTTGGTGCATTTTTGGTAGAGAAGGGGAGGATTTCAAGAAAGGATCGTGAAGAGGCTATTAGATCTGCTGCTAAACATCAAGGAGCTTCTAGTTAAGGTATAAAGTTCGTATCTTTTCCATTAGTATGAGTAGATCTCATGACTTTAGAGTTAGGGCTTCATTTACATCTTATTTTGGGACTTTGAAGGTTTTGAGCACCCTTTTAGAGTTAGACATCAGATCTAGACCTTGTGAGGTCCCTTGAGCTAAAAGTCCCCTGCTTTATTCAGCCATGTTAGCTCCTTGAATGAGAAACTCCTTCTCAAGCATGTTCTTGGCATTTCTAGCCCTAACGTGCCATGCATGAACGTAAAGCTCATGGCTTTACGTGATATTCAAGCCTTGAGAGCTTAGATCTTGAGTCTGCATGGAATCGTCTAAATACAAATTGAGTCTGCATGGACTCGCCGAGTCGATGACCCGACTCGACGAGTCGGTTAGGGTTGGTCCCGATGAGCTGGAGCATGCGACAACTCGGTGAGTTAGGGGTTAACTCGACGAGTTGGATTTTCACGAGACTACTGAGGAAAGTTGGGACTTAACGAGTCGCACGAGTGCACTCACCGAGTCAGGTCAACTGGGGCTGTTGACTCGAGTTTGACTTTTGTTGACTTTAAGGTTTGGTCAAATAGAGCAATGGAGATCAGGGAGGGGTAAAATGGTCTTTTACCATTCCTAGGGCTAGAGTGAAAGAGAGAACAACTTTTGGTGTATTTGAGTATGAGTAGAGTATTGATTAGAGACACTTATCTAATGTGTTAGGCGGAAGCTAGTTCGAGATTTCTGAGTACGTGACTGTTACTTGCTAGTTTACGAGGTGAGTCTTCTCACAATACTTTACCTTGAGTGGTATTTATGTGTGACCAAAGGGTCTTATGTGCTTACTTGAGTTATGTATTTTGCATGTGTGATATATATTCTATGTTATGTGTTACCGAGACCGGTCCGGAGGGTCCAACGAGCTGTGAGACCGGAGGGTCCTCACTGAGACCGGACCAGAGGGTCCAACGAGCCGTGGGACTGGAGGGTCCCACTGAGACACACAGACCGGAGGGTCTTACAGAGTTATAGCCTGGAGTGGCTAATGTGCTATATGTGGTATTTTGGGGAACTCACTAAGTTTTGTGCTTACCGTGTTATGTGTTATGTGTTTCAGGTACTTCCGATGATTGCGAGAAGGCACCGACTTGATTGTACACACACATCTGAGCTGGAGTTATATTTTTGTTAGATCTTGAATTCATGAAAAACAATTTTTGATATGTGTACTGATATTTGATACTTGAAGTTTTTGGAGAAAATGTGATATGTGTTTTATTGTGTTTGAAAAATGAAAATTTTGGTTTGAAAATTTACGTCGTTACAGTAATAACCTTTAAAATTTGTGTTATTTTTCTTGGATTCAAACCTAAGTATAGTTTCTAATACAACTTGTTTAAAAGATATGTATATTAAGGTTAATTAGCAAGCAAAAACATATTATATAAACATTATTATTCAAGAAAAGACTTAAAAGAAATAAAAGCTTCAACGAGATGCCTAGTTGTTTAAGTACGTCTTGGTGAACTACCGATTCCTTTGCTTTGAAACATATAAAACTCCCTCAATTTATAAAGTTATTTCATTTAATGCATATCTAATTTAACTCTCTTAAAAACACAAATATGCTACTAAAGTAATAGAAGGTTCAAACTTACAAACTATCCGACAATTATAAATAACCCAACACCATATCAACTCACTCAAGTCCATTAGCAACATATTAACCATACGAACAACTTTTAATATAGTTCAAACTGTAAAGAAAAACATAATATAATAAATTACATGATTTAATGGGATAGTTTGGTATGCTTATGTGTTAGCACCTAAACTTGGCATATAATATTAGTTACTACAACCAACTTGTTGGTTCTATAAAAAATAAACATCAATGAAATCATTTTGTAGTGTTTTTTTTTAAATATCATATGTTAAATATATAAATATCATATTAAAGTTGTGAAGTTTTACCATTAACTTTTTATCGTAAGAGTAAACATATATACATTCAACAAAGTAATGTGTAATATCATCAAAATTAATCATGCCTCCAATTTCAAAAACTATAATAAAAAGAAAAGTGGTTTAATTGAGAGATCAAATTATTAGGAAAATTGAGTGGAAATCATACTAGATACCAATGATCACTAACTGTTTTTTCCCTTGTTAATATTTCAGTTAGCCATGCACTTAAACATACATTTCATCCCAAAACAAGTTTTCATTTGCAAATGAAGAAAGAATTATGGATTTACATTATTGCTTCCACATTCTCAGTGTTTACTCATTCATGTTCCCTGAAACATCACAAACACATAAATTTGTGTTGTAAAAACACAATATAATATGGAAATAAAAGCATAAGATGGATTTTATACCGCATGTTGCATTAGTAAATATGGAGATTTTGAATGAAATCGCTACATTGTTACATTAACATCGTCAATGAAAAAAATTAATGTCAATGAAATAAATTAACTTTATCATCAATAAACAACAACACTTTGTTGATTTATTTCACGATCATGGGAATAGTGCATGTGTGTCACGATTCTATATATAACAAAACTCAGTGTTGTAAGACCTAGTGATACACACTTAAATCGAAACTGTACCAATTGCTAATAGATGAGGAAAAATTGAAGGTTTAAAGGAATTAATTATGATTATTGTAAAAGAAAATCATTTGTATGTACAACATCAGTAAAAGAACAATAAATAGAGAATGATAAATCCTAAATTTCCTCATATGTGTTTTGTAACATCCCGAGTCCTGGTATACCTCGAGAACCTTAATCTTTTGGGCTATTGTCATTATTGGTCTTAACTATAAATGAGTGAGGAACGAGTACGTGGGGCGTACCTGAGGGTACGCTTAGCGTACTCGTCAGCGTGCATGCAAAGCGGAGACCATCCAGTATGTTGGGCGTACACGTGAGTACACCGGGCGTACTAGGCCCACAATGCAACCCTAATTTGGGGTGATTCCCCTATTTAAGGAACATGATGACCTCATTTATGGCCACCATTTCCAGAGAGAAAACCCTAGGAGTGCCCTAATCTCCATTCTAGAGCTTGTGTGTGTGTGTGTTTGAGCTTTGAAGGAGTGTTTGTGTGGTTTTGAAGAGAAGAGAAGACCTTGAAGAAGGAGAGTTGGAGTCCAAGCTTCTAGATCTGAGCAAATTTGGGTGTGAAGCTTCTATTTGAGGTATAAAGCTTCAGAATTTACCTTTCCTTCTTATGAGCAAGTTGTGTTGGACATTTTAGGGTTTTGTCCCATAAAGGTGGAGTCTTGATGAGATCTTGAACTCCAGAGCCCATTACCAACCCCTTTTGAGTGTATGAGTAGTGTGAAGCCAGAAAAATCCAATCTTGGTTGGTGAAATCATTCCAAGCATGAGTTATAAGACCTTTGGGACAAAAGAGTGTGTATTTATGGAGGATGGTGACTTTCCAGCCATGCAAAGGCTTAAAGTCGATGACTTTATGGACTAAGAGGCATTAGAAGGTCCATATCTGAGATATGAGCTTATGTCTTAATGAATTAAGACCAAAAATGTGAGAAGAGTGAAACTGGGGCGTACGCTGGGCGTAACCCCAGTACGCGCAGCGTAGGCGTCGAGCACCCTCGATTCTGTAAGCAACCAAGTACACCCAACGTAGGGAGTTGGGACGCGCAATGTACTCCCTCTGTTGACTTTTGTTAACTTTTAGGGTTTGGTCAAGATTGAGGACTATTAAGCCTTGGAGGGGTAAAATGGTCTTTTACCCTTCTGTGAGTTGAAGAAGGGTTAGTCTAGCTTCTTGAGGGCCAATATTAATTAGGGATAATTATTATGTGTTAGGCGGAGGTTAGACCGATGGGTAGAGATCAAGATCCTGAGTGCGAGATTTTCATCCATTAGCTTATGAGGCGAGTCTTCGCACTATACTTACCTTGAGTGGTAATATTATGGGTGACCAGAGGGTCTTATGTGTATGATCTGTGCAATGAGATATCCTGCTATTTGTTTGTGTTATGCTTTCTATGTATTATATTGATATGATGAGTCGAGGGACTGGAGGGTCCATCTGAGTTGTGGGACCGGAGGGACCCATTGAGACACATTGATCGGAGGGTCTCATTGAGCTATAGCCTCGAGTGGCTAATGAGTTGTGTGTGGTATTTTGAGGAACTCACTAAGTTGTGCGCTTAACGTGTTATGTGTTATGTGTTTCAGGTAATTCCGAGGATCGCGGCAAGGCACCAACGTGATTGTACACACTGGCGAGGAGTTGTTTTATGATTCTAGGATTTATGTTTTATTATTGACATTTGAGACACTTGTGATTTTGAGAATGATGATTTGAGATATTATGTATTTAAAATGAGAAAAATTTGTTTTGAAAATTTTATGTCGTTACATGTTTTAAACCAAGATATAGGTAAATTTATGTATTCTAAACATTTATGTCATAAAGAAATTGAACAAGTGATATAATCATACAAATGAATTTCATTCATCTCAAATTCGGTTACATCATTACTAACGGTATTGTCATTATCACTAACAGTACCCCCTACTATCACTATCACCATCACTAAAGCAACATGTATTATAGAAACAACATGCACAAATCCTATGTGATATGTATCTCATTAATTCAAGTCAAGTTGATACTTTCCATGCATGTTGATTTTTTGTCTAACAATAGGTTGTTTTTAGTGAACCTCACACGACCAATATTGATTACCAACTTGTATACATTCTTCTCAAATTGTTTGTCGCCATGAGTCCTTTCAAGATCCCAAGAACATGCAACACATCTTCAAGTGTGACTCTTTGACCATTTTGAAGTTTAACCTCATCGTCTAATGTCACGAGTGATTTGATGTCTATAAATGCATACCACCAATGTCCCTTCTTGTACATGACGATAATTTTAGAAGTCCAACTTGCTTCCTCAAATGTGTAAAGTAGCTCCAGAATCCATCAACCAATCTTGAACTACCATTACCCATGTAAGACAGGATATCAAGTTGACACCTCCAAGACCTACTTTCGCCGCGAAGTGGGTAATTTAATCAACTGCATTTGTGGAGCCATGTATAAGACCAAATTTGTATATGGGGAAATCTCGTGTAATTGACTGGTCTTTCCATATATTTCATTTTTTGAATTTTTCGCTGGTTAATGATAAAAGTTAGTGTAGGTCCCTAATTTTCCCGTGTATCAGTCAGATCCGTTTGATGGTGCGGAATCCCAATCAAACGGATGATGTCAGATCAAAATAGAAGAGAAGGATAAGAAGAATATTATGAATCTTCAATGTATTGATATGAATTAAAGCTCCAGATACAAAAGATTCACACACATACGCTCCTTATTCTCTCTGGCCGTAAACTCCTTAGGGTTCCATCAATCTCTACTCCTCACCCTAACAACTATATTTATACTTGGAGAATATGGGCTTGGTGAACATGGTCCGTAAATGGGTTTACGGCCGTAAGGTGTTTACGGTCGTAAACTCAACCGTAAACATGACTGTAAACTCCAAAAATATTACAGAAAAATACAATTTCCCAGAAAAGCAAAGTATAAACCATATTTTGACCCAACAATCTCCCCCTTGGTTTATAGCTTTCTTTTCTTAATTGACCCAACAAGCTCCCCCTAAAAAGTAGTTGGCTCTTCTTGTCAATCTTCAATGGGAGCTTGGCTTCAGCTTTAACCTTCGATTTCTTCACAGCATCAGGATGAACATATGAATCTTCAATGAATGACTTCATCTTGAGCAGTTGAGCTTTTCTTCAAGATTTGACATTGAACGCACATTGGATGAGGAGGCTTCTTGTACTGATTCTTGAAAGATAATGCTTTCAGCTTGAGAATCTTCAGAGAGAACATCGGAGAAAACAAATCTTCTGGATCACTTCAGCAGGTACAAAGATAGTAGCAGACTGATTGAGGAGGCTTCAATGCAATCTGTCACATAATCTTCAATTGCAGCTTCACCTTGCTTCTGCGGTTGAAGGATTGAATGTTGAAAGAATAATCTTCATTTCTTGCTCCTTCGAATGCGAATTCTTTGATGCTCACGGACGAGGCTTTGGCTCAGAAATCTTCAACACAAACTCCATGAGTCTCATCTATACCTAAAATCACTTTTCAAGACAAAACAAAACTTAGCACACAAATTAAAATAGAAACAAAAATATTTTGGATTTTTCATATTTTCTGAACAAGAAATAAAACAGAAATAACACTATTTTTGAATTTTTGAATTTTTTTTATTTTTATTTTCATTATTTTTAATTTTTAATTCTCCCCTAATATTTAAATTAGAAGAAACTATGAGAAATTTAACAAAAACAAAAATGATATCTAACTATATGAGAGATTTGGGATCAAAGTTTTTAGACAGCCTTTATCCACTTGTCGGTACCTTCCATATTCACATATTTGTCTGGTCGATCGCCGGTATTGTTGTCCACTTAAACACGAAAAATTGTGACAAATTTAGGACATACTATTTGTTACAAGACAAGGGGAACTTAAGTTCCTAGATATTATATTTGATCCTAATTTCTTAGATACTATATCTTAAGGACCATTCAGCTGACGACGACCAGAGATATTGTTGTCCACCTAAATTGAGCAGCGAGATCTATAGACAATCTATATGTGTTCAATTTTAAGTGTACTGGAACGTGTTTCCCGCTTCCTGATATGCCCCAGCCATCAAGAACTTCCAGAGTACTCCTTACACCGGGTGAGCAGACAACCATTCAGAGAGAGGAGAGATTCAGAATTCTATTGCTAACTACTTCAGAGGGGTTGAGAAGAAGAAGGTTGCATATGTTGTGTACCAGGTCGGATTAGAAGTCGCGCAAAGGAGACAGCATATGGCTAACAGATAAGAAGTATTTCACATATATATAGCCTATAGAGAAATAGAGTTGCATATATTGTGTACCAGGTCGGATTAGAAGTCGTGCAAAGGATACAACACATGACTAACAGACGGAAAGAAAGAAAATGATATTTTACAGACCTAATTTATCGGAATTTACCAGTTGCCCCATCCAACCGGAATTAAGGACAGAATCCACACATCGAGGAAAAGTTAAACCACGGTTCCAAGTACGGGTTCATTTAATGTGACGAGTAGATTCCCATATATATCTCCCCGCTCAACCTATCCGAGCGTCGTATTGTCAGACTGAATGGATCTAACTAGGTCAAGATTTGTCAAGTCTATAAATTTCCTAAGTTCAAATCTCCCTAGTCAAGTCCATTTAAAATTTTTCGTGTCTACCGACGCATCAAACCAGAGCATAGACCCTTCAACTTTGGGTACGTTACGCAGACTCAGATTTCCTGTTATCACTTGATAATATCACTTCCCAAAACATCTCCCTCAAACACATTTCATAACCAATTTTATTTTTTATTTATTTATTTATTTATTTTTAATTTTTAAAATTTTGTTTTGTTTTTATTTCTCCCCCTAAATTTGTGCATAGGAGAGAAACGAAAGTAAATGCGCAAATTTAAACTATCCTAAAACAAAAATTTGTCTTTAAAGCGAATCAGCTTAAGAAAAACATAGGAGTATAGAGAGAAAACGCAAACCGTAAGTCACCGATTGAATCTGCATCCAGAAGGTCTGAGAACAGCACGCATAATCTGAGAACAGGTCCAAAAATTCTTCACATCGTTAAGTACTATCCCCATTTGTGATCTCTTCCTTTCTTCCCTTTCCCGCAAAAGGACATGTACTCTCAAACAAAGGTCTGAATGTTGTACAGTTGAGAGATGTCCCCAATCATATGCCAAGAGCAACCACTACCAACAAACCGAAGTCTGATGTTATGCCTCCATAGCTGCTCCAACACTAAGCGGGATTAATTGGTCTTCGGAACCCAATCCATTTTGAAACTGGGTCGACCTTTGTCATCAACGCACGATACTCTCTCCCATGACATATCCTGCTTATCACAAACAGAAGATGTAGAAACGTTAGAAGCATTAGAAGATTTGGGAGAGTGAGCCTTTGGAACCCATTTGTAGTTGGGTTTAACCCATTTCTTTTTCGATCCTATGGGTGGCTCAGTACTTGATTTGGAACTTGATGTCGGCCGTTGAGATGACTTTGATTTTGGCTTCACGGTAGCATCTCTTGAATTGGGCTTGTTGGCTGACATTTCCTTCTTGCCCTTGGGATTCAGATGCTTGGCCTTGGAAGATTGATTCTTGGCCTTCTACGCATTCCAATCAGCATTGTCTGAACATGACCTTGAGGGGTTTCTTTTGGAGTATCTCCCTCTTGGTGCGTTTTGCCATCCTTGTGCGCATTAGGGAACATATGCACGATTTGGGTAGTTTCGGGCAATGTGTCCAGATGTTCCACAGTGAAAACATGTCTTTTTCTTCATTGTGAACTTGTTTCTTCCTGCCCCTGGTGGCATATCCTTGCCTTGTCTCTTATTTATCCCAGATGCACACTTGCAATAGGCACTCTTTTGCGCTGGAATTGGAGACCTATATTTCTCAACAGTAGGTTTGTTAGAAGCAGCCGAGTTCGAAGCAACAGATTTAGAGTTCAAGGAGTCATTGGTTTGTTCAGAAGAACTCTCCTTGTTCTCATCCTCTGCTACTTTACCTGCACATGTAACAAAAACATCAGTATTTTAAACATTAATAACCCCTCCTGACACAAATCCAGCTGGTTTTCCATATTTAAGATGTGCCTCCCTATCAATTTCTTCTTGTTTCACAGGGATGGATGTGTAGTTATGATTGTAAGGAGGAGGTCCACTATCATACCCTAGACCCTCGTTTCGATTCCTTTTAAACGACATGCTTTGGTCTATTATATTTGCAACCACCTCACTTGAGAAATCATATTTTCTAATATCAAGTTTGGCGGTTTCAAACTTTCCTTTCAAAGATTCAACTTCAGCCACTAGCTCAACATTTTGTTTGACTACATAATCATAGTTTTCACATTTGTTACTGTAGTCTTCCTGAAGTTTCCTAAAGTCCTTGGTTTTTGCTTCTAATTCAGCCTTCAGGGGTTTCTGTCCTTTCCTGAGTTGATATCCTTCATATCTCAGGTCCTCAACTTCTTTTTTAAATATATCAATTTGATCCCAAAGAAATTTAATCGTATCTTCACATGATTGAGAAGATGAAACTTCACATGAATGAGAACATGACACTTCATTGACCGGAAGGTTTACAGAACTCTTTAAAGCGTCAAGCTCTTCAATTAATTCAGCAATACTAAGATGATTGAGATCTTTTGTCTTCTTGATGTCAGCCACATTCATACCCCACGATTTTGGAAGTGAATTCAATAGCCTTTTGTTTATCTCAGATTTGGTCAAAAAGATCTAAGCAATATTCATCTCAGTAGTGAGTGTGGTAAATCGCTGCAACTGAGCTTCCAGGGTTTCTCCAGGGATATAATTGAACATGTTGAAATTTTGTCTTAAGATATCCTGATGACTCTCTTTCATGTTTTCAACTCCCTTGTAGACCTTAAAATTAATTAAAAAGCACAACTAGAAGCTAAAAGAAAATTAAACGACAAATTTAAAATGCCTTTTTTTTTAAATTCAACCTTAAAAGTCAAATTTAAAAAATCAAACTCAAAAGTAAAAGTTGAAAAATCAAACTTAAAAGTCAAAACGAAAAGCTAAATTGAAATTTAAAAGTCAAATGAGAAAGTCAAAGATCAAATTTTTAAAGTCAAAGTCAAAAATTTAAATAAAAGGTCAAAAATAAAATTCAAAACTTAAAAATTAAAACTTTTGGTGGAAAAATATATTTAAAAAGAAAGAAATTGATTTTTGGGGTTAAAAGTGTCAAATTTCGGAAATAGGAAGCGACAGTAGTGTTTAAGTTTAAAATATGGGAGGGAAGGAACAAGGGATCTGTGGGAGGAGTTGTCAAGGCGCTTGCTTTGTGATCAAGAGGTCGCGGGTTCGATCCACGCCTCCCCCTAGCTTCGTCCTTTATTTTGTTAAGGCGCTGATCAAGAGACCCTGAGTCGAGCCGTTCTTCAAGCCACGTTCCACCAGTTCGATCCGCAAGCCGCTGCCGTAAACCGCCGTTGTAAGCTGTTTCCGGCAGAGAAATCCGATCAGCTGTAAAATCTGGTGAACCCTAGCCGTAAATGCAAACCCCGCCGCCGGCCGTGAACAGTTTCCGGCCGTAAACTCCGGCCGTTAACTGTATCCGGCAGTAAGCTCCGGCCGAAACCCCTTCAAGATTACGTGAAAAATAGCGATTTTTCAACTTTGAAGCTCCAAAACTCGATCAAAAACCCCTTTTTATGAAAAACACGAAGAACAAACCCCCCCTTATTTTTGCGAGATCTATCCAAAAATGCAAAAATATTTCGAAAATAAGATCAAATAATGCTCCAAAATAGGTTTACGGCCCAAGAACTCGGTGTTTACGGCCGTAAGCTTGGACCGGAAACACCAATTATTTAGAATCCAGACAAAATAAAAAATCCTTTTGACTGATACAACCAAGCTCTGATACCAATTGTAAGTCCCTAATTTGCCCGTGTATCAGTCAGATCCGTTTGATGGTGCAGAATCCCAATCAAACGGATGATGTCAGATAAAAATAGAAGAGAAGGAGAAGAAGAATATTATGAATCTTCAATATATTGATATGAATTAAAGCTCCAGATACAAAAGATTCACACACATACGCTCCTTATTCTCTTTGTCCGTAAACTCCTTATTCTCTCTGATACCAATTGTAAGTCCCTAATTTGCCCGTGTATCAACCAGATCCGTTTGATGGTGCGGAATCCCAATCTTGAATGTATTAATAATATGAATTAAGTTCCTTACACAAGATTCACACACGCAAACGTTCCTTTCTCTCTGGCTGTAAACTCCTTAGGGTTCATCAATCTCTACTCCTCATCCTAACACCTATATTTATACTTGGAGAACATGGGCCGTAAATGGGTTTATGGCCGTAAGGTGTTTACGGCCGTAAACTCAACCATAAACATGACCTGACCTTAAACTGGACTGTAAGCTCATAAAATATTACACAAAAATATAATTACCCAGAAAAGCAAAGTATAAACCATATTTTGACACAACAATCTCCCCCTTGGTTTATAGCTTTCTTTTCTTAATGACCCAACAAGCTCCCCCTAAAAAGTTGCTGGCTTTTCTTGTTAATCTTCAATGGGAGCTTTGGCTTCAGCTTTAATCTTCGATTTCTTCACAGCATCAGGTTGAATATATGAATCTTCAATGAATGACTTCATCTTGAGCACTTGATGTTTTCTTCAAAATTTGGCATTGAACGCACATTGGGTGAGGAGGCTTGACGTACTGATTCTTGAAAGATGATGCTTTCAGCTTGAGAATCTTCAGAGAGAACTTTAGAGAGAAATAATCTTCTGGATCACTTCAGTAGGTTCATAGATAGCAGCAGACTGATTGAGGAGGCTTCAATGCAATCCGTCACATAATCTTCAATTTTAGCTTCACCTTGCTTCTGGGGTTGAAAGATTGAATTTGAAAGAATAATCTTCATTTCTTGCTCCTTCGCATGAGAATTCTTCGATGCTCACGGACGAGGCTTTGACTCAAAAATCTTCAACACAAACTTCATGAGTCTTATCTATACCTGAAATCACTTTTCAAGACAAAACAAAACTAAAAGAAAACTTAGAACAAAAAGTAAAACAGAAATAACACTATTTTTGATTTTGAATTTTTTTAAAATTTTTTTTTGTTTTGTTTATTTTAATTCTCCCCTAATATTTAAATTAGAAGAACACTATGAACAAACTTAGAAAAAATAAAATGATATCTAACTTTAAGAATGATTTGGGATTAAAGTTTTTAGACAACCTTTATCCACTTGTCGGTACCTTTCATATTCACATCTTTGTCTGGTCGATCGTCGGTATTGTTGTCCACTTAAACACGAAAAATTGTGACAAATTTAGGACATACTATTTGTTACAAGATAGGTGAACTTAAGTTCCTAAAATATTATATCTGATCCTAATTTCTTAGATATTATATCTTAAGGGCCATTCATCTGACGACGACCAGGGATATTGTTGTCCACCTAAATTGAGCAGCGAGATCTATAGATAATCTGTATGAGTTCAATTTTAAGTGTACTGGAACGTGTTTCCCGCTTCCTGATATGCCCCAGCCATCAAGAACTTCCAGAGTACTCCTTACACCGGGTGAGCAGACAACCATTCAGAGAGAGGAGAGATTCAGAATTCTATTACTTACTACTTCAGAAGGGTTGAGAAGAAGGTTGCATATGATGTGTACCAGGTCGGATTAGAATTCGCGCAAAGGAGACGTCATATGGCTAACAGATAAGAAGTATTTCACATATATAGCCTGCAGAGAAATAGAGTTGCATATGTTGTGTACCAGGTCGGATTGGAAGTCATGCAAAGGAGACAACATATGACTAACAGACGGAAAGAAAGAAAATGATATTCTACAGACCTAATTTATCGGAATTTACCAGTCGCCCCATCCAACCTAAATTAAGGACAGAATCCGCACATCAAGGAAAATTTAAACCACGGTTCCAAGTACGGGTTCATTTAATGTGACGAGTAGATTCCCATATATATCTCCCTGCTCAACCTATCCGAGCGTCGTATTGTCAGGCTGAATGGATCTAACTAGGTCAAGATTTGTCAAGTCTATAAATTTCCTAAGTTCAAATCTCCCTAGTCAAGTCCATTTCAAATTTTCCGTGCCTACCGATGCATCAAACCAGAGCATAGACCCTTCAACTTTGGGTATGTTACGCAGACTCAGGTTGCCTGTTATCACTTGATAATATCACTTCCCAAAACATCTCCCTCAAGCACATTTCATTTACACCATATTTTTTTTGGATTTTCTGATTTTGTAATGTTTTTGGATTTTTTTTAAAAATTTTATAATTTTTGTTTTGTTTTTATTTCTCCCTCTAAATTTGTGCATAGGAGAGAAACGAAAGTAAATGCGCAAATTTAAACTATCCTAAAACAAAAATTAGTCTTTAAAGCGAATCAGCTTAAGAAAAACACAGGAGTATAGAGAAGAAAACGCAAACCGTAATTCACCTATTGAATCTGCATTCAGAAGGTCTGAGAACAGCAAGCATAATCTCAGAACAGATCCAAAAATTCTTCACATCGTTAAGTACTAACCCCATTTGTGATCTCTTCCTTTCTTCTTTTCCTGCAAAGGACATATACTCTCAAGCAAAGGTCAAAATGTTGTACATTTGAGAGATGTCCCCTATCATGTGCCTGGAACAGCCACTACCAACAAACCGAAGTCTGATGATATGCCTCCATAGCTGCTCCGAGACAGAGCGATATTAGTTGGTATTTGGAACCCAGTCCATTTTGAAACTGGGTCGACCTTTGTCATCAATGCACGATACTCTTACCCATGACATATCCTGCTTATCACAAACAGAAGATGTAGAAAAGTTAGAAGCATTAGGAGATTTTGGAGTTTTCACCTTTGGTACCCATCTATATTCGAGTTTAACCCATCTCTTGTTCGATCCGATGGGTGCCTCGGAACTTGCTTTGGAACTTGAAGCCGATTGCCGAGATGACTTTGACCTAGCCGGTCTTGGTTTTGTTGGGGCATCTCTTGGATTTGACTTCTTGGTCGGCATTCCCTTCTTGCCCTTGCGATTTTGATTCTTGGCCTTGGAAGATTGATTCTTGGCCTTCTGCGCGTTCCAATCAGCATTGTCTGAATGTGACCTTGAGGGGTTTCTTTTGGAGTATCTCCCTCTTGGCGCATTCTGCCACCCTTGTGCATAGTAGGGAACGTATGCGCGATTAGGACAGTTTCTGGCAATGTGTCCAGGTGTTCCACATTGAAAACAAGTATTTTTCTTCACTGTGAAGTTATTTCTTCCTTCCCCTGGTGGTGTATCCTTGCCTTGTCTCTTGTTGTTCCCACATGCACACTTGCCATAAGAACTCTGTTTCGTTGGAATTGGTGGTTTGTATTTCTCAACGGCAGGTTGATCAGAAGCAGTTGAGTTCGAAGAAACATATTCAGAGTTCAAGGAGATGTTGGTTTGTTCAATGGTTTTCTCCTTGTTCTCATCTTCTGCTACTTTACCTGCACATGAGGTAGCAACATTAGTATCTTCAATATTAATAACTCCTGCTGTCACAAATCCAGCTCGTTTGCCATATTGAAGATGTGCCTCCCTACCAGTTTCATCATGTGTCATAGGGATAGATGTGTAGTTATGATTAGAAGGAAGAGGAACACTATCATACCCTAGACCCTTGTTTTGATTTTCTTTGAATTTTAATTGGGTTTCATATAAAGACTTGACTGTCTGACTTGACGCAATATAATTTTTGAAACTGACATCTGTTTTTCCACACTTAATTTTTAAAGCGTCAAGTTCTTCAGTTACAGCAGCAAGTTGTCTCTTAATATAATCATAATTTTCACACTTGTAGCTATACTCTTCTTGAAGTTTCCTAAAGTCCTTGGTTTTTGCTTCTAATTCAGCCTTCAGTGGTTTCTGTCCTTTCCTGAGTTGATATCCTTTATATCTCAGGTCCTCAACTCCCCCCTTTAATAAATCAATTTGTTCCCGAAGAAATTTAATCGTATCTTCACATGATTGAGAACATGAAACTTCACATGAATGAGAATACGACACTTCATTGACCGGAAGGTTTGCTGAACTCATTGTTTTTCGACAATTCAAAGCGTTAAGTTCTTCAATTATATCAGCCAGACTAAGACGATTGAGATCTTTTGTCTTCTTGATGTCAGCCACGTCCATATCCCACAATTTTGGAAGTGAATTCAATAGCTTTTTGTTTATCTCAGATTTAGACAAGAAGATCCCAGCTATCTTCATCTCGGTAATAAGTGTAGTAAATCGCTGCAACTGAGTTTCGAGGGTTTCTCCAGGGATATAATAAAAAATGTTGAAATTTTGTCTTAACATATCCTGACGACTCTCTTTCATGTTTTCAAGTCCCACGTAGACCTTAAAATCAATTAAAAAACACAACTAGAAGCTAAAATAAAACTTAAAAGTCAAATAAAAGAATCAAACTCAAAAGTCAAACATGAAAAAGTCAACCTTGAAAAAGTCAAACTAAAAAAAATCAAACTTGAAAGTCAAACCGAAAAGTAAAATTTGAAAATTTAAAAAATTAAACGAAAAAAGTCAAAGTTTAAAGTCAAAGGTTAAACTTGGAAGTCAAACTCAAAATTTAAATAAAAAATAAAAAATAAAAGTTAAAAATAAAATTTTTAATTATTTTATTATTATTATTATTATTATTATTATTATTAATAATTAATTAATTAATTAATTAATTAATTATTTTATTTTAATTTTTTTGGATGAAAAAGGAATTTAGAATTAAAAGAAATTGAGTTTTGGGGTTCAAAGTGTAAAAAATAAGAAATTTGAACCGAGAAAGTCGCTTTATGAATTAAATTCAGAAGGAGTTTATCATCTAGCAAGCTAGATGAGTTGGTAAAGCCCTGAAGGGAGGAACCAGAGGTCGCGTGTTCGTTCCTCTGCAACCCCAAATCAGTTCTCCTCTTTTTAATATGCGAAGCGAAGCTGTGTGCGAGGACTTCGGACCCGCTGCTGACCGCAACCTCGGACCGAAAGTAAACTCCGAGGCCGCAAACCGAGGCCGTGAACCCCTCGGACCGCAAACACTTCGGAAACCCTAGCTGCTGGCTGCCACCCTCTCGCTGATTACGACTAAAAACAATGATTTTTGCCCTTTTTTGCTCCAAAACTCGATCAAAAACCCTTTTTTATGAAAAACACAAAGAACAAACCCCCCTTATTTTTGCAAGATTTATCCAAAAACGCAAAAATATTTCGAAAATAAGATCAAATAATGCCCCAAATCTGACAAAATTGACTGATACAACTTGTCTCTGATACCAAATGTAAGTCCCTAATTTGCCCGTGTATCAATCAGATCCGTTTGATGGTGCGGAATCCCAATCAAACGGATGATGTCAGATCAAATAGAATAGAAGGAGAAGAAGAATAATATGAATCTTGAATGTATTGATAATATGAATTAAGTTCCTTACACAAGATTCACACACACAAACGTTCCTTTCTCTCTGGCCGTAAACTCCTTAGGGTTCATCAATCTCTACTCCTCACCCTAACACCTATATTTATACTTGGAGAACATGGGCCGGATAACATGGGCCGTAAATGGGTTTATGGCCGTAAGGTGTTTAGGGCCGTAAACTCAACCGTAAACATGACCTGACCGTAAACTGGACTGTAAGCTCAAAAAATATTACACAAAAATATAATTGCCCAGAAAAGCAAAGTATAAACCATATTTTGACCCAACAGTTAGTCTTTTTAATCTCTTGATTCTTGGCTTCCAAGCCTTTCTTGTTGTTGAACCTAGTGTTGCACTTTTAGCTATATCCACTAGCTGAAAAGTGGTGCATGCTCGATCCAACTTTACCTTGTATGTCCCTATTGAATGTTTCCTCCTTAATTTAGAGGTGCTTCAACAGGCCATCCAATGAGTAATTCTCAAACTTGTGTATCATCCTCTTGAAGAAGTCTTTCCAGGATGGTAGAAACTTTGTGATAGTTACACCCACTTGGAATAGTTATGGCAGAGATATGGAACTCATGCTCAATTTGTCAATTAAGACCTAAAGCTAATGCACCGACTACAAAGTTGATCTTTTGTCGATCATTTGGAAGTCTAAGTACATAGATACAAGAATTTTTAGATGTCTCTAGGGTCTATTATAGGGATATGTAGATCATAGAGGTAGTCAGTTATGGAAAAATTTATATGGCTAAGGCATAGCCCTCGAGCTCTCTTGAAAGGTACCTCAACTTCTCTAGATCAGTAATTACTAACTTGGCTGGTTCCTTTCCCACTTTGGAGACATCATCAACTAGAATATAGAAAGTTTATGGTTTAGAACAAAATCAAGCTTAATCACATGAAACTCAAACTTGACATTGTCGGACCAACGAGTATAGTTTTAACCATCGAAGCGATCCATTTTGAATAAATCTTGATTCATCTTTAAGAAATTGGCAGAAGAAATATGTGTATCTATTTATTTAAACCTTAAACAAATTTAAAAACCTTTAATATTATTGTATTTAAATATTGAAAATTAAACAATATAATTAGAAATTATGTTAACTAATAATCATGGTGCTAATAAGACAAAAACAACCAAAGGGCTTCTAGCCCAACGATATTCGGTGTCGTTCTCCCTCCTCGAGGTCGAGGGTTCAAGTCCCATTGTGGACATATGTGGAATAATTTAAAAGTAGTTTAGTATTTTCCATTCAAAAAAATAATAATACAAAATAAAATGAACACATAATTAATATTTATAAGTTATTATTTGGTCGCTATTAACATTGATTAATACTAATATTACTGAGTTCCGCCCAGAAATTAGATTGTTCCTACAAGATCATATTCGATTATAAGAAATTTAGAACAAGAGTGTCTCATTATCAAATGAATTAAAATAGAAGAAATGAAAAGGAATAATCAACCTAAAGGCTAAAAGATTTGTGACAACTTAAAACTACACAAATTGATCACATTCTTGAAGGTTTTTACATTGTTCGATTGATTCCAAATTTAGCGTATGGATCGGGAATCACCTACTTGTTGAATTCATAAAGACAAAATAGAGAATTCGATATCACCAATTTTAGGTATGAATTTAATGGGACCAAAGATGTCCTACTTGTGCCTGCAAAAGACCCCAAAAAATGAGTGGTGACAATGACTAGTGAATCATAATATGTCACATGGAAATTGAAATCTCGAACTACAATACATTTTTATCCAAATCTATCTATTGTCAAATTATGAATTACATAATTGATGGTGTATAAAATGTAAAGTATTCAAAAATCACGCCATGATGTGAACCTTACGTCCCACATCATTCGCCCAGTTAGGAACGTGTATGGCTTTAGACCTTGTCTCAACCTCCACTAAAGCAATTGAAGGATAAAGGAAAACAAAGCCTTGTAGCACCTGGTTCATGGTATGTGAAATTTAAGTACTTTGCATTTTTAGCCTTGGACTCGGTGAGTTGTAGGCCCGACTCGCCGAGTAGAGCCGGGATATTGAACACGTTTAAGTTGGCGACTCAGCGAGTCCATATTCTGGACTCGGCGAGTCCCCAATGTCTTATGAAACCCTAATTTCAAGGGTTTGCACCCTATTTAAACCATCATATGCGCCCCCAAGCTCACCCCCTTCACCCTCAGAGCTCCCTATATCGTCCTAACCTCGTTCCTTGTGAGATTGAAGTGCTTTGGTGTGATTTCTTAAAGATTTTGAGAGACAAAGGAGAGTAGATCAAGAGGAGAAGAAGGAGGCCAGACATCTTGGTGTTATTTCAGAGATTACTTGAGGTATAAATCAGTTTCCTTCTTTTTTGATGCTAAGAGTCCCTTAGAGCTCCATTAAAGTCCTTCTTGACCCATTTCCAAGCTTGATTATGAATTAGGGTTTGTGATAACTTGATTAACCTTTAGATCTAGGCATGATTGAGCTCCAGGAGCTCGGATCTACTGCCTTTATGGAGCCATATTGCATGAAAGCCATAGATCTAATCTTTTAGTGCATTTTGAGCCCTAAAACCTTCGTTGGTGTTTATTTACACTTAAAGTTGGAAACTTTACGTGTTAATTAAGCCCTAAGAACCCAGATCTGTGTATGGAATGAGTTGGATTCAAGCAAAATCGAGTATATAGTAATTGCATGTGAAAGACTCAGCGAGTCGAGTCGCAAGTCCCCGATTTTTCCCCTTTTCGTGTTTGCTGAGTGGAGTCGTGAGTCATGGGGGGATGACTCAGTGAGTCGGAAGCCAGACTCACCCATGGAGGAACTCGGCGAGTCAATGCCCTGACTCGGCGAGTTCAAGGAAATCTTCTTGCCTCAAGAACAGACTCAGCGAGTTGTTCATACAACTCGGCGAGTCTTAGCATAGAGTGTTCATCGGATGAAGATGAACTCGACGAGTTGTTCATACAACTCGGCGAGTAGGATGAAGGACTATTGGACATCAGTTTAGAAGGAAAAATCCTCGAGTCAATGCCTAACTCAACGAGTAGAAACGAGATTATGGTAAATCGAATGGATAGGGACTCGACGGGTTGGCGAGCCAACTCAGCGAGTCTGGTCAACACCCAGATATGCTAGTCAGTATCCGGTCGAGAGGACCGAAGGGGTAGGTCGGGCACCCAGATATGCCTGACAATATATATGTTATGTGGTACAGTGGGGGAACTCACTAAGCTTCGTGCTTACAGTTTACAGTTTTGGTTTCAGGTACCTCTTCTTCGAAGCGGAAGGAGCTGGCGCGGTAGCGGCACATCACATACATGCTTTGTATTCCGCACTATGAGATCTTCCTGGGGATTTCTACTCTGACATTATTATGTTTTATAAAATGGTTTCCAGACACGCGACATCTTTTATGAAATGATTTGATCGGCAAATGTTTTATTTCTAATGTTTTGCAAAGTATATGTTTTAAAAATGAAATTTTTGGCTCGTATTTTGGGATGTTGCACTTGTAAACCATTAAAATATTCATTCACCCATCAATATGCGACAAAGTGAAACAAGCCAACTTTTTACTTCATAATTTACAATATATATATATATATATATATATATATATATATATATATATATATATATATATATATATAAACGAGAGAGAGAGAGAGAGAGAGAGAGATAGGTTTATGTATAACCTACAAATATTGTGTAAATGTATGACTAATTTTTGATCTGTCGACATCCAGAGGCATATTTGTCGGCTTCTATAATATATCTATTATTTCTACTAACTAATTAATTAAATCACCCTAATTAAAGTCTATTTTTATTGAAGTTGGTGCATATTAGTTTCATTCTATTTGGAAATAGCAGAACCCTAAACAAGTTTCTTCATCACATCACCAGCATACAGTATGATCATCTTCATCAGATGTATCCACCATCACCATCTTTACTAGTGGTTCAGTAAACCCAAGCGGGTATATGTTTTGAATTGTGTGTGTTCCTGAGTAGGTATACACTTGATTGGTTTGATTTGTATTCCCAAACATGTATACATGTTGATTTTGTTAACCCAAGCGGTATATATAGTGCATGTTTTTATTCGATTCTATAAACCATAGCAGGTATATAGTGTGTTAAAATATTGGATTTTTGTTGTTTGAAACTGTATACCTATGTTATATATACTTTACGATTTTGTATTCTGAAGTGTGTATACAATTGTTAGATTCTATTTATATTCACAAACGGGTATAAATGTTGATGATTTGATTTTATGTGTGATTCTATAAACCCTAATAGGTATATGTGTCGATTGAAGTTACATTTATATGATATGTTTATTTTATGTTTTGGTTGCAGTAATGTCTTATCGAAAGGAAACATTATTTGATGTTCACTTTAATTATTTGAAATGAATTTGTCAATGAAAACAACTCAAATTTGGAATGATTAGAATGACAGTGAGAGGGATGGTGTTGGAAATATTAGAGCTAGAAGGAACGATGAGGTTTGATTATCCAGAGGCTTACTTGATGTAGAGCATAAAAGAATGGGTGTTTTTTCCTTTCATTCTTCCATTCGCATAATTAGACTTTTAGATTTTGCTTATTATGGGCTCACTAAAACTGGACGTTTGCATAAGTTTGTGCAGTTTTTCCCTTTTAACAAGTTTTTGTCGGTCACATGTATAGCTAAGCACCCCATGTAGGCGTCGATTGGGCTCATTCGGCTGACATAGCGCTACATACGCACCAAGGTGGTTATTTAGTTCCTTTACTTAAAAATGGCGCACAAACAAGGAAAAAAGGGTGACTAGTTTCAAACATCCAACCTCCTATACACAATGTAACAACCTTATCACTAAGCTGATACAAATTTGTTGTATTCTGAATTCCTGAATATAAACCAAAGTGTTGGAATAATCTAAATACAAATTTAATTGAAACAACAACAACAACAACAACAACAACAACAACAACAACAATAATAATAATAATAATAATAATAATAATAATAATAATAATAATAATAATAATAATAATAATAATACCTCCGTCCCAAAATTATTGTCCACAGACAAAAAACACACAGATTTAGGAAACATTAATTATCACTAACTTTATTAAATGAAATGACAATGGTACCCTTTTGTTGCCTTTAACTTATCATTTTTTTTCATTTAATTCCATGGTAAGTTAACTAATAATGTGGAGTATTTTGATAAAAAAAAGAGGTTATTCATTTTTAGAAGTGGAGGATTATTTTGGGACAAACCAAAAAGGAAACATGGACTATTAATATAGGACGGATGGAGTAATAAAAGTGATAATGATAGTAACATCAATGCTATTCATTATATTTTAAGGACGAGGAATATAAACACAAAAGTAGCTACAACCTCGCAATATAAGTGCATGGTTTGTTTGATGGGGGTCAGGTGTTTGAATCCTGCTTCCTCCGTTCTTATATCTATTTTTTCCTTTTTAATTAAGCAAAGGTGTTATGCCTAGTCAGTGCCATGCCAGCTAACTGCACCTAATCAATGATCAACGTGGCGTGTCACATGTGTAAGTAACCGGGTAACCTGCTAAATATTAAGAAAACGTAAACAAGTTATGCAAACTTCTGTCTTTAGTGAACCCAAAATACACAATGGGTAAAACTAAATATTTCCTATAATGTTAAGGGCTTTTATGGTATTAGACCTTTTAGATTTGATCAAAATAAATTACCGAAAATAATGACAACACTTCCTTTCAAAGTGATTCGGGAAATTAAGTGTCTTTTTTTTTTCAAGAATCAGTGTATTCTTTTGAAAATTTTACGATTTTTAGCAGATTCTTCATTGTCTTTCATGTAATTCTTTCTAGATTTTGGAAATATTCAAGGATAACAATGTATTTTTAAAAAATGTTTTATATCATACAAAAAAATTAATATCTATTACAAATAGATTCTTAAAATAGGTAATATGGAAGCTTATGTATATTCTTCTAAATGTTCTATATATTCTTTTTTTTTTTTATGTTATAGAAATTGTTGTTTTTTGTTATAAGATTGGTTTTTATTTTTATAGTATATATACATTTTTAATTATGTAGGCAACCCAAAAGGACCCGCTATGATTAGAAATATTACCAATAGTAAACGCCATTGGACACTCTTTCAAATATTCTCTCATTTAGACAAGTCATGAATTATATGAGGTCGTAATACTTCTCCAATAATAAATAGAGAAAATGCCATCCAATTCATCTGTAAAACTTTAGTCAAATAAGGATTCAACCCTTAGATAAGTGATTAGCTATTTTTTTGTTCTACAAAATAACTATATGAACCCAATACATGGATAAGGGTTAGTCTCAGTGTTCAAGATTATGTTTCTCAATATAGATTTATGATGACTACATCTGACTCCTAGATTGAACACATCAATTTATGTTAGGGCTTGGCCAAACATTATAGATGTCAACACCAAATCATTGAGGTCCCATAAATATCACTACTCTTATTTAGGCAGAAGAGACAAATAAACTTTGATTACATAGTGTTTGTCTACTCATCATGTTAGACATTGACATACCATTTATTATTACTAGTTACGGATATTGTTAGAGTAACCAATGCATAACAAACTTTTAAAGCAAAACCCTATATGTATCTCGATTTCAAGAATAAAGGATATTATCATCTTAGATTTACTCATGACTTGATCCATGAAGTAATCTGTAAGCATGGGTTGTTCTAATACTTAAATCTCCATTAAGTGCTCATGAGTATGAATACAATCTCTATATTATGCTCAATTGCTATGGACAATCCACTATCACTCCATGAAAATCTTAAATCACTACTTACTACTAGGAATATGTCTGACTATGGAAGTTTGAGTATATTATTACTCAAGAAGTAGGTTCCAAACATGCAAAACGAAACACAATAAAAAAATGAACATAAAACTGTAGAAAACCATCTTATTATTAAGTCAAAACAAAATAATCACCAAATCACTTACAATTTACATTGTTAAATGTTTCAAAATTTATTAAACTAACAACTAAAGATTTAGGCCATATCACTAAAAAAATCTAATGCCTATGGACCTAGTGTGACTATCATGCTTGGTCCCCAATAATGGCTTCATGAAGCGATCAATGAGATTCTATTACGATGATACTCTTTTAACGTCCCGTTCCTGGTACGCAACAGTTCAATTAATATTCATTTTTGTAAAAGCTACTCGACGAGTTGGTAGCCCTAACTCGTCGAGTAGATGCCAGATGAGACGCGGGATTTAAATGGTCTACTCGGCGAGTCGAAGCCTGGACTCGACAAGTAGGTCCGTCAGGAGAAAACCCTATTTTCGGGGTTGTGTACCCTATTTAAGCCACTTAAATCCTTTTGGGCCTCCCTTACCAGCCTCCCTGTCCTCCAAAAACCCTAATCCGTTGTAAGCTTCATCCTTTAGTGATTATTGAGATTTTGAGTGTGTTTTTGTGATATAGAAGAGAGTTGGAAGATCTTGGAGCCATCAAGCTTGTCGAGAAGATCAAGATCCAGGATTTCATCCATCTTTAGAAACCTTCTAAGGTAAAAAGCTCTTAGTTTGATAACCCATAGCTTAGATCTCTTTTAGTGTTGATTTATGGGTCTTTTTGGCCCCTTTGAGAAGGATGAGTTTCTCTCCATGGATTGTATGCCAAGAAATCCTTTCTTCCTATGATATTTAGACTCTAAAACTATAAAGGAGGTCTTGAACCCGTTTTTGTCCAAGAAATGGTCATGTTCATGGAAGTAGGTTGTTATAATTTGAGTTTGGGTCCATTTGAGGTGTGCAAAGCCATCAAGTCTCCAACTTTATAGAAATGGACCAATAAAACGATCTGGATCTGTATTTTGGAGCCTTAGAAGTATGAAACCAGCTATTTAGGGTAGATCTGCAAGGGACTCGACGAGTTCATAAGGGAACTCAACGAGTCCGATCAAGTATCTCCGATGATGTTCATGAAACTCGACGAGTTTCCAAGGAGCTCGACGAGTGGATCATCTTGTCCCTTTTTCTGATTATGCTAGGACTCGGAGAGTCTGAGGATGACTTCACGAGTTAGTTTGTTTAGTCGCGATGATGGGTAGCCTGGGAACTCGACGAGTCATAAGGTGACTCAGCGAGCCGAATCGCGACTTTAGGGTTTCTGAGTTATAGAACTCGATGAGTCAATAGGCTGACTCAGCGGGTTAGGTCAACCTGAATGGTTGACTTTGACCAGGGGTAAAATGATCATTTTACCCTAAGAATAATTATCAGATTTTGATTAAGTGTTGTTATGGAATTGATAGCCGGAGAGTCGCCGGAGCAGCAGACAGAGATTCCTTCCTCGAGTTTTCAGTAGTCAGTCGTACGAGGTGAGTTCCCTTTCAGTAGGAATGGGTCCAAGGCACCAAGTCCGGCCCGTATATGTGATATGTTAGTAGTCGAGTGTGTGCGGGGCCTGAATCTTGTAGCAGTTTAGTATGGGAGGGTCCCGAACCTCATAGTATTATTTCAGTATAGTTATGTGATTGCTTGATAGATATACTTTTTGTCTGTGTGATACTTGTATGCTTGTTAGTAGCGGAGTGTGGGCAGGGCACGAATCTCCTGGATAGCAGAGAGTGGGTCCAAGGCACCAAGTCCGGCCCGTATATGTGATATGTTAGTAGTCGAGTGTGTGCGGGGCCTGAATCTTGTAGCAGTTTAGTATGGGAGGGTCCCGAACCTCATAGTATTATTTGAGTATAGTTATGTGATTGCTTGATAGATATACTTTTTGTCTGTGTGATACTTGTATGCTTGTTAGTAGCGGAGTGTGGGCAGGGCACGAATCTCCTGGATAGCAGAGAGTGGGCGGGGTCCGAATCTCCTAGACAACAGAGAGTGGGCGGGGTCCGAATCTCCTAGACAACAGAGTGTGGGCAGGGCCAAAATCTCTTAGACAACGGAGTGTGGGTGGTGCTCGAATCTCCTAGACAACGTAGTGTGGGTGGGGCCCGAATCTCCATGAGAGTGGGCGGGGCCCGTAACTCCTAGTTGCATGATATCTGTATGGTATGTGGTAGTTTAGGGGAGCTCACTAAGCTTCGTGCTTATGGTTTTCAGTTATGGTTTCAGGTACTTCCACTAGCAAAGGGAAGGGCTCGGGATGATCGCATGGCACACACCACGATTTTTAGCCTGGGAGTTCTACTATGATATTTTGAGATGAGATTTTGATTTGTGACAGATATTATGTTACTTTGTGATACATGATTCACGATTTTATTTATGATTATGGATGTTTCATGGTTTTAACAATGACTTTAAAACGAAACTTTTGGACCGTATTTTTTGGATGTTTCAACTCTATTCACAACGATGTCTTCATCCCCAAATCGCTTCCAAACGTAGTGGTATTTCCTGAGTATATGTCTCGACTTCTCATGGTCCTTAGGTTATTTAGTCAACACGACTGCATCCCCGTTATCACATAAGATTTCCATATGATACTTGATGATAGGACAACACCAAGATCATCAATGAAGTTCTTCAACCATGTAGCCTCTTTTTTTTTCTTTACTAGTTGCAATATACTCGGAATCGCACGTAGAGTCTACTACTGACTTCTGCTTGGAACTTTTCCAAGTTACCGCTCCTCCATTGAGTAAGAATACCCATCCAAACTATGCACATAATTCATCTTTATCCGTCTGGAAATTTTCATCAATATAACCTATAACTCGAAACTCTTCTATTTGTCCATAGACCAAGAACATATCCTTTGTTCTCCTTAAATACTTAAAGATGTTCTTCACAACCATCTAATGTCTATCGCCAGAGTTATCCTGATAATGACTCACCATGCTCAAAGAATATAGGAACCTTTTCTTGGAAGCTTGCATCTTGAACCTCTTCAAGATCTTATCCAAGTATGTACTTTGGCTAAGTCTTATTAGACACTTTGAAAATATATCTTTGTATATCCTTATGCCAAGTATGTGTTGCAAAGTAGTTCCTACAGTCACAATAGATAGTAATATAACTATTACTAGTAGATCTTTATGGGTTACACGCAAGAACAGTAGTAAGCAACTAATAACACAGAATAATTATAGATACCTAATTTGTTATTTAATAAAGTTTTTAATTAATTAAATGAAATTTGGTAATATAAAAGGTTCTACATAAAGGAATTTGAAAGTCAGTGTTACCAAAGTTAAGGATATTATTATGTGATCATATATTTATCCTTTAACGGTTTTAATCCTTCCTTATAAACAGATTGGTATTAGGATGGATATGAATGATGAATTTCTCTCTAGAAAAACCCTAGTATTAAATAGTACAAACTCAATCTTGAAACCCTACCTATTTTCTGGATTATGCAATGCATATGTGTCGATTCTGGTTTTTGGTTTATGGCATTCAAGGTGTGCGTCCATGCGGGAAAGTCAGGTGTTATTGTTATGTTCCTTGGGCGCAAGTATGAAGGAGGATGTCTCTATTAGGATCTTAGCCTCATCATTCGATCAAGATCTGTGAAGGTTTCAACGAATACAAATATATGTATTTTAGTTTCCTTCTCTTTAGTTTTCATTACAAGTGATTGGTTGGACATTGATCTATGAATGGTTTATAAGGCTAATTGTAACGACATAAATTTAAATATAAAATTTTCATTTTTAAATTACAAAAATTCTCGTAAAACATTTCACAAATCCCAATCATCAAATTAACAAAACACAATTTCATAATTGTTTGATTAATAATCCAGGATCCTCCAAAAGATAACTCTTTATCTCGTGTATACAATCGAACCGTCGCCTTCCCGTGATCCTGAGAAGTACCTGAAACACATAACACATAACACGATAAGCACGAAGCTTAGTGAGTTCCCCAATATAACGCATGCAACACATATTAGCCACTCATGGCTATAACTCTGTGGACCCTCTGGTCCTAACTCTACGGACCCTCCGGTCCTAACTCTGTGGACCCTATGGCCCTAACTCTATGGACCCTCTGGTCCTAAGCTCGTTGGACCCTCCGGTCCGGTCTGCTTAAGCCTTCCGGCCTCATAAATCGTTGGACCCTTCGGTGACTTACCGATGGCTCTCCAGCTGTTCTCCACCCACGAATGATGAGTAGCTTCGCTTTGATCATGGTGGCCCTTCTAGTCGCCCATGGCGACTCCGACCGGCAACGTCGTTGTGGTGGTGCTACATTAGCGAAGTAGCTGTTGGCGGCTTCATCCGATCGTAAACGAACAAGAAGGAGGTGTGGCGGCTGTAGTGTATCGCTCTAGGTTTAGGGTTGCTTCAATAGAAAATGATGTGGGGAAGGGATACGGGTTAGTCCCGTATCTCATTTCTAACTTTGTGCCAATTCTCCAAATTTGGTCCCTCCTCCTCAAAACATTTTCAACTTAAGTACCATATTTACCAATCAGCCCCCTATATTTAACAATTCATTACAATACAAGTCCCAACAATTACCAACCAGCCCCTGCCTCTAGAAATATTTACAAAGTGGCCCAAAAATTACACTTTAACCCTCGAAATCCATAATTAAATCAATTTGCTCCCCAACACCAATACCCCGCTCAATATTATTTAATTCAGGACTATTATCTATTTATAAATCTTTATCTACTTATTTAATCGATAAATGGGATGTTACAATTCTCTCCCACTTAAATTAGATTTCGTCCTCGAAATCATTCCTCACCATCCCTTACATGCCCGAGAACTTCAACGACATGGCCACAAGCCCGAGTATAACCCCGGTTGTTCAATCCAACAGAGCTATCCTAAGCTACCACATTACCTGCAATCACTAAGTTCACTTTACTCCAAGCAATATTTCAACCGATCTATAGACACACATCATTTCTGACCTCTGTCGTCTAACACTCACTAACTCCATGAATGTTGTGGTCCTTCTCAAACCAATTGAGTCGACCCTCCCGGGTCTAGAACATCAGATGCAAACCATAAATCACTCAAAATGAAAACCATCAGGAATATGAAATCTCAACTCATCTATCATTTACACAGATAGGGCTAACTGAAACTTGAGAGTCTGGTTCGACAACAAAATTGGAACCACTCATATCCAATCTGATACTCAACTCACGACCCGTGATTTACGAGTCTATGCGTACATTAATTCTCCGATTCCCTCCAATGTGCCACAACCTCTACTTAATTCGAGATATAACGGATCCCAACCATCATTGAGATCACAGTCTCACCCCTGCCCCTACCACCAGGTTCCTAAAGACTCAATTATTAGGGCTACCCAAGCCTAAAACTTTTCTGCGTCAAGCTCTGATCAGAGAGCACTTCATCACAACGTTCTCTCGCTGACTAGTGGGTACTACTGCTCCCCGCAGTATCACAGCGACCTCTTACTGAACAGTGAGTACTACGGCTCCCCGTAGTATCACCACACCCCTCACTGAATAGTGAGTACTACGGCTCCCCGTAGCATCACCACAACCTCTCACTGAATAGTGAGTACTACGGCTCCCCGTAGCATCACCACACCCCTTACTGAATAGTGAGTACTACGGCTCCCCGTAGCATCACCACACCCCTCACTGAATAGTGAGTACTACGACTCCCCGTAGCATCACTACACCCCTCACTGAATAGTGAGTACTACGACTCCCCGTAGCAACACCACAACCTCTCTGCATTGACCCATTGAAGCTGTAGCTCCCTACAGTCTTACCGCACTTACTCTTATCAGTTCACAATCTCATCCTCAGGTTGACACCACACTACGATCATTAACTCGTGCTCTGCAGCCCAACATAAATAGGTACACACACCCATCTAGGCTAAACATCACTACTTTGGACGACCACCGTCGTGACAAAACCTCTTTTTCTCGCTGTAATTCACATTCTCATATAAATCTATTTGATGTCAATTAGCTGAAGGGCCCCCACCGGAACCATAGACACTTGATACACCACTCGTCATCTCATAACTCAAGACTCGAAATAAACTGAAATTTAGGACATCATACCCGGATGTCTCGGCACACCATCACAGAATCTCATGATGTCTTACCCCCCACCACTGATCTCCTACTCACGGCATCATACTCAGATACCGCAATGTACTTTGTCGGAATCTCGCAATTGATCTTTCTCTCACACATCTTAAAACTTCGAAAATCCCAATCCTCAATTTGAAACACAGAGAAATCGTCGATGACTCAGAACACAATGTCGACAATCCTAAACTCCCTCCTCTGTCGCTCAAACCTCTGCAAGGATATTCATACCGACCCAGAAGCTGGTTGCACGACCATCTCTTACCCTTTCCAAAGAGCATAGAACAATCCATTAATCGAACTGACCACCTCAAAAAAAATTCTTACCTACTACAAGGCCTCTGCCTAACGGCTACCTATCGTACAGACAGTCATCCTTTCTTGAACACGTACCACATGCACTATCTCGCTCTGCACTTTGCCTTGACCATCAATAATCTTGGTCTCAGTAATCCGCACCGCAGGTCTCTATATCCAGTTATCTAACCGCTCTTCAACATATCTCTGATCTCCTCAAAAGCACTCGGTCCTCCCCCACTCAGGGTTCGAACCATCACCAATTGGTTCACCAACACTCTATCCCACACACTTTTTTTTACTAGTAGCATCGCACCTACTCTTGAAAGGTGATACACAATGCTCAATGATCTCCCCGATGGAGATCGAGCAAGTCCAATTACCCGAATCTTAAATGAAATCCTCAGAAACTTCTCATCATGACTACCCCTATTCATTCAGAATCTCGTATCATCCCACTACCGGACATCTCAACTGTCCAGTAGTAACTCTAACTCTTAATTTGAAATAATGAACTATCATACTCCTCATCCTCGACTCTTCAATCAACGTCCCATCACGTGGATTGTAATAAGAGCGGAGCCCTCATTACCATACTCAATACTCCTCATAGACAATAAGAGCCACCGCCCAGTATCCTCTTCTTGATCGCCTGCCATTGCAGCTAATACATGCCCTACTATGCTCAAATATGGTGTATCCTTGTCCTTTACCATCTCAGTCCCCACTGACAACCTGATCATGCTCTAACATTACCTCTCAGCAGACATACTGCCCAAATACTCTGATGGTAGGTCGCCATCAATGCTAACCCACAGGGTTTTACCCCCAAGCTCAGAAACCAAAATCTCAACACCTCTTATGTTCCCTGCAGGAAATGGAAATAGAGCCGCTCAGGCCACAGAAAATGACATCTCCACTATCGGCCGGTCGCTCATCCCAGACCGTATTCTCCCATAACGCACCATCCCTACTCATCCCTGAGTCTTGCGACTCCAATTGGCATCTCACCAACAGTCCCTCGGAGTTAACTCGGTTTCCTTTTCAATGGATGCTCCACTAAAACTCGTTCATCATGGCCCTCTAGCCCCATACTCTTTCACATTAAATGTTTAGTTAATTTATTATAATTCAAGGAACGAGCCCTTATTAAATGAATGCCTCTTTAAATTAATTGTTGACATTGCGTCGTTACATGTACAATTTAAATTAATAGACATATACATTAAATGGTTTAAATTATATTATATATGGTAAAATTGTATTTATATATTGTAACACGCACCATTAAAAATGATGAAGTTTTGAGGATTTGACGGATGCACGACATGACCTTAAGTTGGTTGCGACACTACCCACTTTAGTGAAGGTCACGACGTGACACCTTGATAGTGTGATGCGACCTTGATGAATAGAGGAACCCTAGTTCTTAGTCTTTGCGCCCTATTTAAATCCATAGGACTGCCTCATTTAGACAACCTCCACTCTCATAAATGTTCATCTTTGCAAACCATAGCCTCCCTTTGTGTTCTTGAGTTGATTTCATCCTTTTTGGTGAAGCTTGAAGGTGGCGAAGGTGTTCGTTGGTGCAAGAAGGTGTTGTACATGTTCGGATCCAACATGTGCATCTCATCTCTCTACCTTGGTGAGTGTAAAGTTACCAACTTTATGCTGTTAATGTTTAGATCTAACTTGTTTTAGGAGTTTCAGTCCCTTGATCATATTATTCTTAGAGTTTGGGTAACTCCAGAACCTTTCATCCATTATGGGTTGATTTATGTACCTTTTGGTGTTAGAAAGTTAAGAGTTATGCACTCTCATCAAGTCATGCATTTATTTGGGACCATTTGGAGTCCTTTTAGTGTTAGGGCTTAATATTTTGTTTGTTTTAATCTAAGGAATGGATAAAGTTAAAAACTTTATCCATCCAAGCCTTAAGATTCAGATCTGAGCTTTTCAGCTATTGACTTAATGGTATAAAGACTTAAGGAAAAGTTGGTTCAGCCGTGATTCACGACATGACAAGGTTTGAGACTCACGGCGTGAGTTTGAGGCAATTCACGACTATATTGTCACCTAGTACTCACGACATGAGCATGGGTTTGTCACGACGTGAAGATCGTTAATAGTTGAATTTTTGACCAATTTGACTTTTGATTAAATCAGAGGTTTTGAATTATAGACTGACATTTAACCTATGAATTGTTAGGCAGTTCGTGTAGCTATTGTGTAGTTAGGATTCAACTTTTGATTCAGGTGAGTCTTCTCAGTATACTATATAGGAAACTAGTTTTCATGGTATGCTATATTGTCTTTGTGACTTTGCATGGAAGAATATGGTTGCATCATAACACTTGTATGAAAGACTATAGGTGGATTACTTTATCTTTATGATTCCTTATTACGTGTAGACTTATTATGATTGAATTTTGCTTGTTTTGTGCTTTTTAGGACTCATATTGATGTGAGTTAACTATTAAATGAATACGTTAAGTTACATGCTAAAAAGGTTAAATAATCTTAGAGTGACTGATTTGGCCGAATTGCGCACCTCTTGTTTAAGACCAACCGTTGTAGGGTTGAGTCTTTTAGTCAAAGGATTATTTAAGCTTGGTTTCATGTAATTGTATTCATGAAGTAGTTAGCTGACATTAATAGGAGCCATTCAATAGTTGATGGTAGGGTGAGGTATGGATCCTAGGAGAGCTTAGGAAGTCTTGTAGTGCACATAGTGCGCTGTTGTCACATCCCGATTTCCAGGGATGAAATTCTAGGGATTTTGGTCATTTTAGAAAGCCTACTCGACGAGTTGGAAGGCCCCAACTCATCGTGTAGGAACCCTTATGGCCGCATGGATTATGGAACCAACTCGACGAGTTGAAGGACCCAACTCGATGAGTTATGAAAAACCCTAATTTTTAGGGTTTGCACCCTATTTAAAGAATGTTATGGTTCATTCATATCCCTTTCACCGTCCCCTTACCAGAGAAAACCCTAATCTCCCCATTGTGTGAGTGTGTGAGCTTGGAAGTCATTTTGGGTGCTCTTTTGAAAGGAAACTTGAAGATTGAGAAGCTTGGATTAAGAAGAAGGCTGTAAATCCATTATCTAGTTTGTACTAGCAACCAATCTGAGGTATTATGCAAATACCTTGACTTGTCATTGGTTAGATCTTCTCTTGTAAACAAAAATGGGCATTTCTAGCGCAAAATGGGGTCACATTCTGGTTTGAACTTGTCACAAGGACATGGTTTCAGATTTTGACTCCTTTAGGCCCCCATAGTCATAAAGTCATCAAATTTATCAAGCTTTGGCCCTTCTCCATGCCCTAAACCTCTTCTTAGACTTAGTTTTGGTATTTTAAGCCTCTTGAGACCTTGCATGCACGTAAAGTTAGCAACTTTACGTGGTAACTGTTGGATTAGTGTCTAAGTCCATAACTATATTTGGTATGTACTTGACCCAAGAGTAGCATGGTCTATTTGGGTTGCATGGCACCAGAACAATCTAAGGATGGATAATTGAGAAGAGGTTATTTATGATTTATTAATATATTATAATTTCTAGTATATTAATATAAAATCATATTATTTAATTAGTATTGATCAAGAATTAGTTTGGAATTAATTTTGTGATCAAAAGAGACTAATTAAATATATGGGGATTGATTATGTAAATCATTCATTCTTATAATGTGGGCTTGTGATCCCTAGTTCCTTATGTTGGGCTAAACCCATGTGGTGACCCATGGAGGTTTAAACCCAGGGAGCATGAGGAGTATGGAAAGTCATGCATATTAGGGTTTGCATGGTGTAACACTAATCAAGCCACAATATATAAGACCCCTCTAGCTCATGAAATGGGCACTAGTGGTAACACAAGAGGGCAAGCCGATTTTATGAGTGCAAGTGACGTCTTCTCAAGTTCCTCCATTTGTTGGTGGTGTTGTGTGATTCCATTTGAGGTGCAACATTTTGGGCACTAAGTTCTTAAAGGTCCAAGGCTTCCAACTACACTAAAAGGTATGTCATCTAATTTGTATTTCATGTTGTTTATGCTTCATTGCATGCTAGTTAGGATGATGCTTTGGAATATTGAATGTATGCATGTATAATAGAGAAAACATAGATCCAAAGCATCTGGGGTTGCATGTACACCATAGGAGTGTTAGAATGCTCAAAACCCATCAGTGGTATCAGAGCCTAGCGTTGTTTTCAATTATGCTTGATGCTACTTGTTTTTTAAGCTTGAAAAAACAATTTTATGCTATTCTGAACAGTGGACTCACCGAGTCCAAGCACAAATCTGACCAACTCGCCGAGTTTGTTCTTGCACTCAACGAGTCGGTGCTCCAGAGTGCAGATTTTCGACTTTTAAGGCAAGAATTGGACTAGGATCATTACCCTAAACTGCTTTTGAACTTATAAACCTGTTTTGATGTGGTAATGATCATGATTATCCAATTTATAAGATAATTGTCAGAGTTTAATGTTTTGTATTAGTTTATATGATTATGCTAATTACATGAAATTTGGCTGATATGAATTTGATGGGTTTTAGCTATAAGAACATCCTATGAGCTCATACAAACCCTAATGCTTGGATCTAGGTTTCTCTATTGTACATGAAAGTTATCCAAGACTATAAACCCTAGATCTAGCATATGATAATCAATATAACATATAAGTTAGGGTTTAGATCATACCTTGATTGTTATGTAGCAATAACAATCTCAAATCCTTCTTGAATTGACTTTAGAAAGCATAGAGTCACAAATGTCACTCCTCTAATGGTTCACAAACACCAAGAGCAAGAGGATGAAGAAGAGAAGAGAAGGAGGCTGCCTAAAACGTGTGGAAACCCTAGAATGAAGCTTGGCCACGTTTTTGGGGCATAAGGGTTCTTTAAATAGTGACGCTATTAGGGTTATCTAACAAGGAAACCCTAATTTGGATGCTTAAGCCCTAAGCAACCCATGGGCTCCTTCCTTAAAGGCCCTGGGACGATTTCTAATGGGTTTCCCCATAGAATTCGTCCACTCCTTTAATATGGAGTCCATTAGCTCAATATTCAACTATCATACAATTGACAGTTCTAGTCCCTTAGTTTAATTAATGTCGTTTAGTCACAAACTTAATTACCAATTAATTATTGACTAATATTAATTAAACAATATGATTTCTCCTTTAATATATTATTCTCATAATATTAATAAATCATATTTAATCCTTTCTCTCCATAATTCATCCTATCAAGTTGCTTTGGTGAAGGCAACCCAAAAGGACCATGCACCATCGGGTCAAGTACATACCAAAATAGTTATGGACTTAGACACTAATCCAACAGTCTCCCACTTGGATAAGTCTAGTAACTATTCTTCGTATGACTTCAGATCCTAATCTGCAATCGTAGCTTTCTAAAGCCACTGTCAACTCTGATCTTATCAGATACGCGTGTCCTTTAGATAAGGGATCATATATTCCTCCATTCTAGATATCGTATAGACTGAGACATGGATCTAAATCATTCTCTCTGTCTATGTGCTGTTTCCCGAATTCAGATTTATGATGACTGACAACAGACTATAATTGAACACATCAATTTAGTCCCGGCTTGGCCAAGCACTTAGGTTCCATCACTAAATCATCGAGGGGCCCACAGATATCGCTTTTATCCTACTTTTGATAAAAGGAACAAAAAAACTTTGACTCAGTGCTCGCTTGCACTCACTCACCGAATCACACACAACAATACGTTTTATAACACCAAGTTACTGGTGCGTTTACATATTATCAATGTGCAACCGACTCACAAGATACAACTCACACATCTCGGTTTCAAGAATATAAGATATTATCGTCTCACTAATCACTTATGATAACAATCCATGAAGTGATCCAAGTGAGCGTGGGTTTAATCCAATGCTCAAATCATATTCATAAGCACTCATGAACGTTGCAGCAAACATTTGCTTATGTCTAATGCTTTTTAGACAATCCACACACCAATTCACGACAGTCTTCATTCATATCTACTTCCAACATATGAACGACTGTGGCCCGTTCAAATAATTTGACTGTTCTCAACCAATTAAATTATTCAGGAAGTCAAAACATGCAAAGTGAAGCACAAGAATAATACTAATCCCATATAGCCTCAAACCTTTGAGTATATATAAAACACCTTTTATTTATCACCATATCGATTACTCATTATTTGTTGTTTCGGGTAATCAGCTTCTTACTTGAATTATTATTACACTTGTCCCATGCTCTTAGCATGTACACAATGCTTACCTACGGTTCCTACTTTGTGAAATAGATCAAATGAACACATTTCCAATCATACTCATTTAACAACTCCTAATCCTTTTCACAAGTGAAAGAATATCAAATTCTAGCCACTTATGGAATATGTTAGATTCTAATATTTTATGCAATGATCCTTTCGTAATATCAATGCACTAAAGTCACAATGACTATTGCCAATGAAATTACAAAGTCCTCTATCAGAGATTGTTACAAGACAATTCCATAGATGTGATGTTTCTCACTCAAAGTACATTCCTTTGAACATCCTTTTGCATAAAAGTTTCTAATCTAGACATAGACTCTCATTATCCAACTCCCAATATGGAAACATTTCCATATTTGCCATATGACAACTCATTCTTAATAGAATCTTTTCTATTCATAATAATGTCGATATGGTCCATCCAATACTATACTTCCAACTTCTCACAAGCGACCAATCCTCAGTGAGCTTTGGATCGTCCTTTGATAGTTGTTTAATTATCTTAGTCAAAACCGATTCTTGTCCTTTTCCCTCCCAATGCGCTAGACATTTGGAAAATTTTAGAATGGTCAAATATTATAGACTTTGCAATCGATCCTATATCCGAAGCGTATGGGACACGATGCATAAGGTCTTACATAAAGATTTGATACTTTATCAATCTTCTGCCATAATAATTTTATGTGCTACGTTCTCACAATTCGAACTATGAAGAGGAATGCCGTAATCATGATCGAAATTTAAGAATGCACTATGTATCCTTGACTAAAATTATTAACATTCCACAATCTAAGCATTTAGATTTGAAATGAAGCATAATAATCTCTCCCTTAATTATAGCAAAACAACTATTCAACCTTTACAACTTTGCAAAGTATGACTCTTGTTTTTCTATAATTAATATTGCTAACTTGCAATACTTGCCTTAATAATCATATAATCATAACATTTATGCTCCCACTAGCACGATGATTATTATAAACATAACACTTATGCTCCCACTAGCTTTGACATGTATTCAGAAACCAGCTTAACTTCTAGAAAAACAATACTTATTGAATCTCTTAAGTTCATGTTTCTAATACCTAATGCTTTGATAATCTTTTATCAAGGCTTCTTGAACTTATACACCTCTGTCTTAAATACCTCATATGTGTGTCTAAACAATTCAAACTAATTGCCAAATCTCATAATTCGAATCATGGAAAGGGATACCGTAACCATAATAGAATTCGAGAATACAATTTTCACAATCACTATCTTCTTAAAATCTTCCTTAGTGAAAGCATTTCCTCACAATCATTTTCATGAAGGAGGGAATCTTATGACACTTAGATTTTAATGGTGTATTTTTTCCTATCCATGTGAATTTGTCAAAACCAAAGTTTGCGACAAATCCAAACTCATATGGACCGATCCTTCTCAATTTTGATTTCTTGCCTTATGGTAACACGGCTGCCCATCATGTCTTCCAAGTAGTTAAGAAGCTCACCCTTTCCTATCAAGGTACTTTCAATTGATCAAGGTCCTTGCCTTTTATGCATTCAAATGATAACTCATAGTGCTCACATGCATAATTAACTCAATTGGAACGGCACAGAGACAAGGTAATGTCAACACGATAGGTTGTAAACCTCTACTCGTGTGCTAGTGATGATCGATAAGGTTTATTCTTGATTTGTTCTTGAAACATTTCAAGACCATTAAGACTCCCACTGACTCCTTGACATATAACATTCTCTTGTCAATAAACATTTCTTGACAAACAAATATTCAAAAGTTAGTGTAGCCTTTATCAAGACAAAACATTTCATAAAATTGGTCCTAGTTGGTCTTTGTCTTATCCAAGACATCACAACTTTCTAATATTAAATGTGCGAGAATAGGAAAGCCTTTTTCCAAATTCTACATTTGATGAATGTTATAAACCTTCTTAAGACTTGTCACTCAATATTACAATCTTAACTCTAAGACTTGTTTTGGAATGAAGTATGATTGGCTTCTTGATTTAACCATTTCTTCAATTCTTTATTCCTCTTCTTATACATACAATTGTACTAAGACACACTTAGAGGATCAGTTGAGATATGGTTCTTAATCATTAAGTCATCTCATAAAGCATAAAAGGTACTCTCCCTTCTTCTTAGAATAGAGAAACTTTTATCTTTCTGCCTACTTGATTCTTTTATTCGTTCTGCTATTGATTTAAACCTTTTTCAATCAATTCAGAATTACACTTAATCTTATAAGTATAATCATATTTACTAGTCCTTTAGTAAATCATGACGAATATCTTTGTTACCCTTGTGGTGGACTTGATCAACACACAACTTTGTGTACTCGATCTCCTAGTCCTTAACTTGACACTTTGTCAATGAATTATTTTAATTTCCAAATATGAAATTTCTCATACATCATGCAACCAAGTTGCGTGATTCCAAATTTCTGTCCACCTGAAACTTGGGCGATGAAAAACTCTCCCTATTTGGTAAATTCTCGACATTTCCACTATTAACATAATTAAGAATCTTATCCATTTGTTGTAGAAATATGCAAACATCAATTTTTCATAACGATTTCATTGCAAGGAAATAAATAAATAAATAAGCCAAATCAAAAATTTATTTTATTCATAAAAGCAACGGAAAACATTTGTCCTTACAATGCAAAATCAACTGAAAACTATGTAATCAAATATTCCTAACAACTCTATCATAACTTTCTATGCTCAAAATCTAATCTTCAAGTCCATGCGATCGAGATCCATTTCTTTGTGATTAGATTCATCTTGCTCTTCCATCAAGCTTCCTCTCTTTTCACTGATCTTGCAAAACATTCAAATGCAATCTTATCACATTATGTATTAAGAATCAATGAATAGGAACTTAATGGAGTTAGATAGTGGAATTTACCTGAAGTATAGCCATACTCTTTGACTCTCCCATCTTCTGGAATCTTCAGGCTCTTAGGGTAGACTTGTATCCAACGCCCTTTCTCTTGGCAGCAAACGCAGGTAGGTTCTCCTAGAACGTCCTCGGAAGCATGGTTGGTTGACTTTCCTAACAAATACATTCCATTGCTTTGCCAAATCATTTCTGATTCAGCAGCAATGAGCACGTAAGTTAGGTCAATGAGGTTTTCGTCATGATCCATCATATAATATTTTCTCTTGAACTCATTATATGATTCAGCAAGTGACTGCATAACCCAGTTCACAGCCAACTTATCAGGGAATGACGCACCCAACATTATCAACCTATCGATGTGTGATTTCATTTTTAGAACGTGGGCACACACGGGTTTACCATCTTCATGTTTCATTTCCAATAGGGCTTTAGTGACATTGAACCTTTCAATTCTTCGATCTTGTGGGTTAGGGAGAATAATTTGATGAGGAGGAGGAAGTGAAGCATGATTTCTTGTTCCTCGATCGAATCGTGGAATATCATCTTCATGTGGATTTCTTGTTCCACGGGAATTGGGAAGACCATAGTTGTTGTACTTTGACATCTACAAAACGGGAGAAAACGAATTCAAGTTAGTTGATTGATTGAGTCCTTAATAAATCACCCAAATGAGATATTAAGGCTAGGACCCAACACAATACGTTACAACCTAGAAAAGGGATGCCATAATCTAGTTGTAGATTATTTGAAGGTAAGTGAATGACGATTCACTAATTTCCACCATGAAAAATGAAAAAAGAAATTTATGTTTTAAATCTATGAAAACTCCTAGATCCTTTGAGATTCATTGAACTTTTCAATGGCATGTTTAAATCTCGATATGCCCCTCTAGTTTGTGACTGGGATGCCGAGGATCACAAAGCGGGTGTGAATAACCATGCAAACTTACATGGTGCCCCCACATGTTACAGTAACCTATTCGATGTGCTGGTAAACCACACACGCTCCACCGAACTACGACAAACATTGAGTCACCCTTTGCTACCTTTGCTTAGAACCATTTAGTGTGTCGGTAAACCACACACGCTCCTCTAACGTCTTTGCAAGGGCACAAAGTGTAATTTCATGGAATTGCATCAATTCACTTTTGCCTAAAGTAACTAAGATTGGGAATTTGTAAAACATTTAGTTACTTTTGTACTTCATTATACTTATAATGGAAGGTTCTGTCCTATCCTACCCGTTCGGCTAACGACCCTCCACTAGTCAGGAGTGCGGTGGGTAAGAGTGGATACCCATTCAATCACCATTTTATAGGCAATTTCCTTAAACACCCCTTATACACCAGCTTCGTGAATGAGGCCTACTAACGGTAAGACTGACTTTTACTCATACATATATATAATGTTAGACCTTTAATGTTATATATAGTATAGGGTGTATTTTACACTTTTAAAATATTAGGTGGTCAAATTTAACAATTATACCTTTAATTCAATTAATTTGTAAACCAAAACTTTTATCGATTTATTAAACCTCTTTTAATTATACATCTTAATTTATTAATAAAATCATAAGGGTGTGATATGAACTTTTCAAAACATCACTAGGGTTTTAGAATTTAACATTCCTAAATTAAACTTTTAAACAACTTTTAAATTCCAAAACTTGAGGGCAAGTTTTGAAACTTTTCAAAACATTAGGGTTTAGAATTTAAATGTACATCAAAATTAAACTTTTAATCAAAATTTAAATTCCAAAATTTGAGGGAAAGTTTTGAAACCTTTCAAAACACTAGGGTTTCAACTATTTAGATTTCAAAACAAAAACGTTTGAGTTCAAATTTAAACTATAAAACCTAAAGGGGAAAAATTGAAACCTTTCATAACACAAGGATCAAATAACAAATAATATAAATTAGACAATTAATTTCATCATTATCTATATTTGACCTAATTTCAATTTCTTGCAAAATAAGTTACCCAATTAATACAAATGATCAAACTTTATCATATAAGGAAGTTATTATCTAATCAATTGGTAATTATCTTTTGTTTAATCAAGGATATACTCATAAATATGTACAAAATCAGATTTTAATGATCTAAAACAGATAAGGCAAGTTTCCATGAGGAAAACAACAAGAAATCCCAAAATCCCCTCTTTCTGACGCTCGAACTCGCCGAGTACCCCTATGGACTCGCCGAGTAAGGGCCTACTCACCGAGTCCACAATGGGACTCGCCGAGTTCATCAGGCAGACTCACCAAAATCGAAATTTGCAACTTGAACAAACATACAAGGCATCAACACAATAGAAACCAATCAAGGCTCTGATACCACTGATGGGTTTTAGCTATAAGAACATCCTATGAGCTCATACAAACCCTAATGCTTGGATCTAGGTTTCTCTATTGTACATGCAAGTTATCCAATACTATACACCCTAGATCTAGCATATGATAATCAATATAACATATAAATTAGGGTTTAGATCATACCTTGATTGTTATGTAGCAATAACAATATCAAATGCTTCTTGAATTGACTTTAGAAAGCGTAGAGTCACAAATGTCACTCCTCTAATGGTTCACAAACACCAAGAGCAAGAGGATGAAGAAGAGAAGAGAAGGAGGCTGCCTAAAACGTGTGGAATCCCTAGAATGAAGCTTGGACACGTTTTTGGGGCATAAGGGTTCTTTAAATAGTGAGGCTATTAGGGTTATCTAACAAGGAAACCCTAATTTGGATGCTTAAGCCCTAAGCAACCCATGGGCTCCTTCCTTAAAGGCCTTGGGACGATTTCTAATGGGTTTCCCCATAGAATTCGTCCACTCCTTTAATATGGAGTCCATTAGCTCAATATTCAACTATTATACAATTGACAGCTCTAGTCCCTTAGTTTAATTAATGTCTTTTAGTCACAAACTTAATTACCAATTAATTCTTGACTAATATTAATTAAACAATATGATTTCTCCTTTAATATATTATTCTCATAATATTAATAAATCATATTTAATCCTTTCTCTCCATAATTCATCCTATCAAGTTGCTTTGGTGAAGGCAACCCAAGAGGACCATGCACCATCGGGTCAAGTACATACCAAAATAGTTATGGACTTAGACACTAATCCAACAGAATTATCTTGTGCATATGAGTTTAATCTAGATCATGGACATTATTTGACATGCTTGTTAGTTTATTTGATGATCTTTATGGCCTTTAATGTACTCCATAACTTGTCCTCAAGTTATGGAAAATGAAAAGTTTTTCTTTTAAAAGGATCCTTAAAGTCAGGTTATGTACTAGAAGAGTCTTTTTCCCATAAATAGTTTTATGAACTCCATAACCTGTCCTCAAGTTATGGATTTTCAAGTGTCTTTTCATTAAAGCCTATATTAAACTCATATGTTATGGATTCCAAAGGTTTTTGAATAGTTCAAAACTTGCCCTCAAGTTTTGGAATTTGTAAATGTAGAGTCTTCTTTTGACACATTTAGTTCCAAACCCTAGAATTTTAAAAGTTTAAAACTCAACTCTTATACTATTATAATATTATAATGTAACATCCTGTTTCTGATCGTCCGTGATTAGGGTTCCTAGGCTACAACCGAGAAAGAGGGAGTCTCGGGGTTGTGATAAGTTGCTAGGAGCTTAAGGCATCTCGTCACCTATCCGAGTGTATTAGGTTCATGGTATTTGAGGTTATGTTGATTGTTGAGGAAGCAATGACAGTTGATGATTTGGCAAGATAAGTCCCTTAGTTGAAATTGTTGGCAGCAGAGTACGTTGGGGGTATGTGTGTGTACGCTTAGCGTACTCATGCGCGTGACATTTAAGCTGAACCACCTAGTACGATGGGCATACCAGAGGGTACGCTGGGCATACTAGGTACAAAATGAAACCCTAAATAAGAGGAGTGTCCCTATATAATGAATGAGATGGCCTCATTCCTGGCCACCGTCCTCATTCAATAAACCCCCCTAAACCCTAATCCTCGTTCTTAAGCTTGTGTGTGACCATCATGAGTTTATAAGTGTTTTATGGAATCTTTGGAGTGAAGATGGAACATGGAAGAGAATAGAGTTAGAGTCAAGGCTTTAGATTTGAGCTTTCCTGTGGATAGAGTTGTTGGATAAGGTGTCTAAGTCCATAACTATTTCGGGCTTGTACTTGACCCGACCCGGCATGGTCCATTTGGGTTGCATGGCACCATGCAATTGGATAGACTAAATGAGAGAAATAACACTTGGGGATTATTAATATATTATAAGTTCTAATATATTAATAATATTATTTGATTAGTTGATCAAAGAATTAATTAAGTGATCAAAGGATAACTAATTAAATATATGGGTTGATTATGTAAATCATCTATATCTTATATAGTGTGCTAAGAGGCTCCATGGATTATCAAGTTGGGTTCTACCCATTGGATGCTCCATGGGAGTTAGAAACCCATGGGTCATGGAAATGAAGAGTCATGACACATTAGGGTTTACATGGTGTAACCCTAGATGTGCCAACACTATATAAGAGTCCCATTATCCACAAAATTGGCTACACAAGTGTTACACAAGTTAGACACTAAGAAACTAGAGGGCTTGGCCGATTTTGAGAAGTGTGTGTTATCTCAAGAGTCTTTCCAAGAGCATTTGGTGTTGTGTGAAGCATTTGAGGCATCACACTTGGGGTGCTAGGCTCACAAGGTTTCAAGGAACACAAGCAACAACAAGGTAAGTTATTATATCTATGATTCAAGTTAAAATTGTTCCCCATGTATGCTAGATAGGAATATAACCTTGGAATTCAACTTTGCATGATAATTAGACAAACATAGATCCAAGGTTATTAGGGTTGCATGTACACTTAGGAAGTGTTAGAATGCTCAAAACCCATCAGTGGTATCAGAGCCTAGGCTTGTTTGTTTGTTATTTGTGCTTAAGAGTTGAAGAAAGTCGAAAATCTTGCTGTCTGACTGATGGACTCGGCGAGTCCATGGGGAGGACTCGTCGAGTTCATGTGTATCTTCAACCTACTCGGCGAGTAGGTTTATGCACTCGGCGAGTAGGGTTGACAGAGTGCAGAATTTTGACTTCAGTTGCTGGAAATGGATTAGAAACATTACCCTAAACTGTTTTGGTACTTGAAAACTTGTTTTAGTTGGTGTAATGTTTTTGCTAATTCATTTACAACAACTAGTTATCAAAATTACAAAGTTTAATGTGATTTTGATTCTTGAAAGTGTTCATATTCATGTTCTTGTTCTTATGATGTTTAGATGATCATAGGAATTATTTGTAACCTATGTGGTAGATTAATTCATGATCATAATGTGTTTTAATGGAGTCCATAACTTGTCCTCAAGTTATGGAAAACCAAAAGTCTCTTGGATTAAAAAACCATTAAAAGAACACAAGAGTTAGGAAAAATGAAAAGTCCTCATTTTATTACTCTATTAAACTCATAAGTTACAAGAAATGAAAAGTTTTGAAAGTTTACAAAACTTGCCCCCAAGTTTTGGAACAAGTAAAGTTAAGTTAAAACTTTAGTTCCAACCCCTAGAATTTTAAAAGTTAAAATTCAACCCTTATACTTATATTATTATGATTTAATAATTATATATATATGTATAAGAACAAAGTCGTCTTACCGCTAGTACGCCTCATTCACGAAGCCGGTCTATAAGGTGGGTATAAGGTTGTTGCCTATAAAATGGTGACTTAATGGGTGTCCACTCTCACCCACCGCTTGCTTGATCGGTGGAGGGTCGTTAGCCGAACGGGTAAGACAAGGACTTATTAATTCTCATTCAAAGTATGATGAATATTATAAAGTAACTAAATGTTTAATTAAATTCCAAATCTTAGTTACTTTAGGAAAAATGTGAATAAGGTGCTATTCCATGAAATTACACTTTACACTTTGATTAAGTCGTTGGTGGAGCGTGTGTGGTTAACCGGCACACTAACTTGGACTTAACAAGGTAGGTAAAGGGTGACTTAGGGTTTATTATAGTATCGATGGAGCGTGTGTGGTTAACCGGCACATCGATTGAGTGATAAACTTTAAGGGTACCAAGTGATTTGCATGGTTACTTCACACCTCGTTTTGTGATCCTCGGTATCCCAGTCACAAAACTTGGAGGGCACACTCGAGATTGAAACATGCCTTTGAAAAGTTCATTGAATCTCAAAGAATCTAGGAATTTCTAAGAACCATTCAAAAACCTAATACTAAAATATTGCGGTTTTCGTGGTGGAAATTGGTGAATCGTCATTCACCTACCTTTCAAATATGATATAGCTTAGATTACGGCATACCTCTTCTAAGTCATATTATATTGTGATTGGATCCTAGCCTTAATATTACATTTGGGTGTTTTATTAAGGACTCTCTTATATCTAAACTAATCTTGTCCTCTTTTCTTCAGATGTCTTTCAACTATGCTTCTGGCTCTAATCCTAATGGCTCCTTTACCCTTATGAACTTGTGTGGGAAAGTCACCTTTGATGGATCCAACTTCAATGAGTGGATCAGAAACATCAGGATGATTACCCGCTACGAAGACAAAGAATATGTCCTTGACAAGGAGCTTAAGGAGATTGATGAGTCCACTGCAACTCCTCAGGAGATCGCTGAATTTCGGGCACATGAAAGGGATGCTACGAAAGTGGCTTGCATCATGATGGCCACGATGACAGCGGAACTCCAAAAGTCTTATGAGGATTTCTACCCTTATGACATGCACCAAGATTTGATGGAAAGATACCATCAAAGTGCAAGACAAGAGAGGTATGAAATCATCTGCTCCATGATAACAACCATGATGAAGGACGGGGAATCCGTCACGAGCCACATGCAGAAAATGCAAAGGTATGTGGATCGTTTGCTGAAGCTTAATGTGAACTTACCGGAGGATCTTGCAATAGATATTATTTTGCATTCCTTACCATCGTGCTATGATCAATTCCGCATGACATATCACATGAACAAGGAAGAAGTCACCCTCAGCAAACTTCAGGGACTTCTCAAGACCGCAGAATCAGGTCTTAAGGGGAAGTCGGTTGCTATCACTCCTACTCAAAACTCTACTCCGGTTTTGGCAATCGGGAAAAGTCGAGGGAGGAAGAGAAAGAGCTCTTCTAAGGGTACCAAGGTTCGGACCCTTGATGGCTCTTCTTCAAGTGGAACCAAGAAAGGTTTCATTACTCCTTCTTCTGACCCAAAAGAGGCTGAATGCTTCTATTGCCATGAAAAGGCTCATTGGAAGCGGAACTGCCCAAAATACCAGCAAGATGTGAAGGATGGGAAATTTAAACCCAACCTTGCAGGTATTTACATTATCATTTCTAATAACTCACCCCATTCTAATTCTTGGGTCCTTGATACCGGGTGTGGTATTCATATTTGTTGTGACTTGCAGGGACTAAGAAGAAGTGAGGATGTGGAGCAAGGAAGGATAAACTTAATCATGGGGAATAGGAAAGCTATACCTGTTACCAAGATTGGAGTTTATACTTTATCGCTAAGTAGTGGGTTTAGTTTAGATTTGAATAAGTGTTGTTATTCGCCAGGAATGGCAAGAAATATTATTTCCTTTCATGCTTTGTACAAACAAGGGTTTACCTTTTCATTTAATAATGAAGTTGGTTCTATTGATGCTTTCTTTAATAATGTTCTTTATTTTAAAGCATTACCTTGTGATGGTGTGTATGAAGCTGTATCTGTTGTAGATAACTTAGGAAATAATGTTTTGTGTATTGATTCTACTAATAATAACTTGGATAAAGCATCTTTATGGCACTGTCGTCTTGGACATATAAGCAAGAAACGCATAGGCCAACTCCAAAAGGATGGAGTCTTGGAGTCGTTTGACCTAAAGTCAGATGATAGTTGCGAATCATGCTTACTTGGAAAAATGACAAAGTCACCCTTCACAGGTTCATGTGAGAGGGGTGAAGGTTTGTTGGACCTTATACACACGGATGTGTGTGGACCATTCAAACATGCCACAAGAGATGCTAATCGTTATTATTTGACTTTTACTGATGATTATAGTAGATATGGATATGTCTACTTGATCAAGCATAAGTCAGAGACTTTCGAGAGGTTTAAGGAATTTAAACAGGAAGTCGAGAATTAATTGGGCAGGAACATTAAGATGCTTCGATCCGATCGTGGTGGTGAGTATCTTAGTTCAGAGTTCCTCGACTATCTAAGGGAATGTGGGATAGTCTCACAATTGACACCTCCCAGGACACCACAGTTGAATGGTGTGGCTGAGAGGCGTAATCGAACCTTGTTGGATATGGTTCGTTCCATGATGAGTCGAGCTACGCTACCAATATCATTCTGGGGGTATGCCTTAGAGACTGCCGCCCATATTCTTAATCTAGTCCCTACAAAGAAAGTTGCCAAAACTGCTCACGAGATGTGGACTGGTAAAGTACCTAAACTAGACCACATCAAGATTTGGGGTTGTGAGGCTTTCGAGAGACGCGAGACTCATGATAAGCTCGAACCTCGAAGCGAGAGGTGTATTTTCATCGGTTACCCACAACGATCCTTTGGTTACCTCTTCTACAGACCTAGTGACAATGTGGTCTTTGTAGCAAGAAGAGGAGTCTTTCGAGAAAGAGAGTTTATAAGCCAAGGAGACAGTGGGAGGCAAATTGATCTTGAAGAAATTCAAGAATCAAGCGGTGAAGGAACTTCAAACTCTAGCCCTCAACTTGAGGAGGAAACTCCTGTTGAGCCAATTGACAAATATGTACCTCTGAGACGTTCCACGAGAGTTAGGAGTGCACCTGAGCATTACTATGGATTCCATATTACTGCAGAAGGTGAGACACTTATTAGTGATGGGACACTAGTAAGTCAAGATGACCCTAACAGCTACGAGGAAGCCATGGCAGGCCCCGAGTCTGCTAAATGGAAAGAGGCTATGGATAGCGAGATACAATCCATGTATGACAATCAAGTTTGGAACTTGGTTGAAAATGTACCAGGTCGTAAGACAGTAGGGTGCAAATGGGTCTTCAAGAAGAAGACCGACATGGATGGTAAAGTACACACTTATAAGGCTAGACTGGTTGCAAAGGGCTTCTCTCAAATTCCTGGAGTGGATTATGATGAGACCTTTTCTCCAGTAGCCAAGATTAAGTCTATTCGGGTTCTGTTAGCCATAGCTGCATTTCATGATTATGAAATATGGCAGATGGATGTCAAAACCGCTTTCCTTAATGGAAAGTTGGCTGAAGATGTTTACATGAGTCAGCCAGAGGGTTTTGTCAGCAACGAGTACCCTAATAGAGTGTGTAAGCTTGAGAAATCCATTTATGGATTGAAGCAAGCACCTCGCAGATGGAATCTTTGCTTTGATGAAAAGGTCAAGGAATTTGGCTTTTCTAGGAGTGAAGATGAATCTTGTGTGTATGTCAAGGCTAGTGGGAGTATAGTTAGCTTTTTGGTATTGTATGTGGATGACATACTACTCATAGGAAACGACATTCCAACCCTGCAGGAAGTAAAGTCCTAGCTTGGGAAGTGTTTCGCTATGAAGGACCTTGGTGAAGCTGCCTATATTCTAGGGATAAGAATCTTGAGAGATCGGAGTAAAAGACTAATTGGACTTAGTCAGAGTACCTACCTGGATAAGGTGCTGAAGAGATTCAGCATGCAGGATTCCAAGAAAGGAGAGTTACCCATCCAGAGTCACACCAGATTGAGTAAGACACAAAGCCCTAGCACTGAGGCTGAGATAGCATAAATGAGTCGAACACCTTACGCTTCGGCTGTAGGATCGATCATGTATGCTATGACGTGTACTCGACCCGATGTAGCTTTTGCCTTGAGCATGGTTAGCAGGTATCAGGCGAACCCTGGCAAGGCACACTGGACTGCGGTAAAGAATATCCTCAAGTACCTACGGAGGACTAAGGACTGGGTTCTTAACCTCGGTGGAAGTGATGACTTGAGAGTTGTAGGGTATAGTGATGCTAGCTTCCAGACTGATAGGGATAATTTCCGCTCTCAGTCGGGCTGGGTCTTTACCCTAAACGGAGGAGCAATTTCTTGGAAGAGTTCCAAGCAAGAGACAGTGACAGATTCTACTTGTGAATCAGAGTATATTGCAGCTAGCGAGGCAGCAAAGGAGGCGATATGGCTGAAGAACTTCATTGGAGACCTTGGAGTTGTACCAGCTATTAAAGAGCCAATGGAAATTTTCTATGATAGTGAAAGTGCTGTTGCCTTAGCCAAGGAACCAAGGGATCATGGTAGATCCAGGCACATCGACAGAAAATACCATTTCATTAGACATCGGATCGAAGAAGGACACCTCGTGGCAAAGAGGGTATCATCAGATGAGAATCCGGCAGATCCCCTCACAAAGGGACTGACTCGGGTTAAGCATCTTCGGCATGCTCGGAGCATAGGGCTGAAGGATGATATTAGATTTAGTAGTTAGATAATCTCGAAATTTGTAAAGTGTAATTGACAATTGATGATGAATAAAAGTGTTTTATTTATGAGTAAAGTGTTGCTATCTCTTGTCGATCGTTTACTATATTTCTTTTGCATGTTTTGACTTCCAGAATAATTTTGTTTGGTATAACATATTATTCAAACCTCCACAGTCGGTCATATGTTGGAAGTAGATATGAATCAAGACTGTCATGTTTGGTTGTAGAGGTCTTGGACAAGGCTACAACAATCATGAGTGCTCATAAGTTCTGAGCATTGGACTCAACCCGCGCTCACTGGAATCACTTCATGGAATTTTATCTCGAGTGATCGTGAGACGGTAATATCATATAAGTCTTCAAACCTAGAGATATGATTTGTTACTTACAAGTTGGTTATGCATTGACTGTACGAAACCGCATTGGTAACTCGATGTTATAAAACGTACTTTTGTGTGTAATTTAATGAGTGGTAGAACAAACATATGAGTCGAAGTTTATCTGTTCCTTCTTGGATTAGAAGCTGATATCTGGGCCCCTCGATGATTTTGTTTTGACCCATGTACCGGGCCCGGTCAGAACTAAGTTGATGTGTTCAATTAAGTTCTATGTCAAACAAATCGGAAATCGGGAAACAAACTGTTGGACAATAAGTAAGACATTGTTCCATGTATTTGTCCGACTGATATCTAGAACGGAGGATTATATGATCACTTATCTTAAATGGCGTACCATCATCTTCTCAGTTCCGAGAGACCTTGGAAGAGCTACGATTGCCGGCTGGTTCCTGAAGTACTAGAGATATAGTTATTAGACTTATCCAAGTGGGAGACTGTTGGATAAGGTGTCTAAGTCCATAACTATTTCGGGCTTGTACTTGACCCGACCCGGCATGGTCCATTTGGGTTGCATGGCACCATGCAATTGGATAGACTAAATGAGAGAAATAACACTTGGGGATTATTAATATATTATAAGTTCTAATATATTAATAATATTATTTGATTAGTTGATCAAAGAATTAATTTGGAATTAATTAAGTGATCAAAGGATAACTAATTAAATATATGGGTTGATTATGTAAATCATGTATATCTTATATAGTGGGCTACGAGGCTCCATGGATTATCAAGTTGGGTTCTACCCATAGGATGCTCCATGGATGCTCCATGGGAGTTACAAACCCATGGGTCATGGAAATGAAGAGTCATGACACATTAGGGTTTACATGGTGTAACCCTAGATGTGCCAACACTATATAAGAGTCCCATTCTCCACAAAATTGGCTACACAAGTGCTACACAAGTTAGACACTAAGAAACTAGAGGGCTTGGCCGATTTTGAGAAGTGTGTGTTATCTCAAGAGTCTTTCCAAGAGCATTTGGTGTTGTGTGAAGCATTTGAGGCATCACACTTGGGGTGCTAGGCTCACAAGGTTTCAAGGAACACAAGCAACAACAAGGTAAGTTATTCTATCTATGATTCAAGTTAAAATTGTTCCCCATGTATGCTAGATAGGAATATAACCTTGGAATTCAACTTTGCATGATAATTAGACAAACATAGATCCAAGGTTATTAGGGTTGCATGTACACTTAGGAAGTGTTAGAATGCTCAAAACCCATCAAGAGCATCATCTGAAGGTATATAGCTTAGAGCTTTCTCATCGTTTTTGATTTGTGCATAATATGGTCCATTTCAGGAATTTTGGTCCCAAATCTTGAAGCTTTATCAGTTGTTGCACGCCAGAGCCTAATATCTGTCCTTATAAGCGTTTCTAGTGAAAAGGATCCATAAAAATGAGGTCTTGGACGTGGGAACCACCTCATACATGAGATATGAGTATCTTTAATCAAGAGAATAAGAGTTTTGGGTGTTTGTGACTTTATCAGCCATGCAAAGGCTTAAAGTCCCTGACTTTAAGGACTAAGAACCATTAGGGAGCCCAGATCTGATAAATGAGCTAAGGTCTTAACGGGTTAAGACCAAGAGAATGGATTAAGCATAACCGGGCGTATGCCCAGATTAATTCCAGTACGCCCCGCGTACTGGGTTGAGGTCCCCTATAAGATTCGTGCATGCTAGTGTACGCTGAGCGTACCAAAGGAGGTACACCCCGTGTAACCTTACTGTGGGCTTTTGGGTTAGATCTTTTAATGGTCCTTAGGGATTGGGCCTGGATGTTTTTGATTGTGTATTAGAGACATTGAGCAGAGAAATATTATATTGTACTTTGGGCCCTTGAGTTGGGCTTACCATTTAGATTGAGAATTGGGCCTTGGGAGAGCCCATCTATTATTGAGCCTTGGTGGGCCAAATGGGTTTTAGGTCATTGTTGGGTTGGTTAGTGGACTACCTTTAGACCTAATGAGTGAGAGTTTTGGAATTAGTTCCTAATTGGGATAATTGTGGGTTTGCCACAGAGTTAGTGGTCGGTGCGCAGGCAGCAATGTCTATAGGAGTTGTTCGTCATCCGAGGTGAGTCTTCTCACTATACTTACTATGAGTGGTGTCCTTGTGTGACTGAGATGTCTTGTGTTCTTATTTGTGTATTGTGATATTCTGCATTATGTCTCTGTGATTTATGTTGAGTATTGTTATTATCAACTTGTTGAGTTAGGATCGAAGGGTCTGCCTGAGTTCAGGGACCAAGGGGCCCCACTGAGACACATTGACCGGAGGGTCTTATCTGAGTATAGCCATGAGAGGCTACTGAGACGTGTGTGGTATTTTGGGGAACTCACTAAGCTTCGTGCTTACCGAGTTATGTGTTATGTGTTTCAGGTTTTCTCAGGACTGCGGGAAGGCACCGACTCGATTGTACACACCAAAGAAAGAGTTATGTTTTGAGGATCCTAGATTATTAAACAAACAATTATGGAGATGCATTTTGTAAATTAAATAAATGAGATATTGTGAAATGCATTATGAGAATTATATGAATTTAAAATGAAAATTTTGTTTGGAAATTTACGATGTTACAAGTTGGTATCAGAGCCTTGGTTTGAGGGATTCAGATGCACCTTCGGGTAAATCTGGACTCAAACTGACGATTTGAGGAAAATTTTCAAAAGAAATGATTTCTAAAACGAGCAAGAGTTTCTAAGAGAAAAACGAGAAGGAGCAGTGTGTACTATCAGCCAGAGCCCGAATGGTGATTACCCAAAATACCCTAACTTTTGTATTAAGAGATATTTTATGAGATATCATGAATGATAGAGATAGCCTAGGTATTTCATAATTTAGGACTAGAGTGTCCTGATTTGTGATGCCTTAGCCTTGGAAATCCTGTTATTTGTGATTTGCTTTTGAGTATGTGTCACGCCCCAAATCAAGGATGGCGGAAACGTCCGAGGGTGGAGGACTTCATGTATAGTATCATATTAACAATTGCAATAGTGATCAAAGTATACACAACCAACATAAATATACTTGAAAAAGTTACGCCATAGTATAATTTTACATGTTTCTAATTCAATTACATTATGTTAATAAAAACGAAAAGTTTTGACGCCTTAACGTCCCATCCTCAAAAACACTTTATTACCTGTTTATTGATTTCCTGAGAATACAATTAGTTTTGAAAAAGTGTCAACAATTAAGTTGGTGAGTTCATAAGAGTTTTATTTTGAAAAAGAAACTGTTTTCCTTGTAAAAGCGATAAAGTTATTCCAAAAAATCCGATATTTTCCTTAAAGAGTGAATTGTAAGTTTCTATGTTATAAAATAGTGCATCCTAGAATTTCCTATAGTTTCCTTCTATAATCTGTAAGTGTATATAAGTTATATAAAATTAAAGTTAAATAAACCGTCGAATGTAATGGGTCTACTCTAGACCCACAACCAAACAAGGAACATGAAATAAAGCGGACCCACCAATTCTATGTCGACCACGACTAAATTCTATATAACTCTAGCATATACACTTAGTAATTATTGTTGAAAACTAATAATTCTAGATTGAATGTAGTCTTGAAACTAGAGACATAAACTATACATATCACAATTCACCAAATAGTGGTAGTGATAGTGACCATGAATTATGCATATTATGGTTTATCAAATAGTGGTAGTGGTAGTGAGCATAAACTATACATATCATATTTCACCAAATAGTGGTAGTGATAATGAACATGAATTATGCATATTATAGTTTATCAAATAGTGGTAGTGGTAGTGAACATAAACTATACCTATTATAGTTTATCGTAATGTTTGTAAGGTAAAGCAACCTAACTATACCGATTATAGTTAACGTATTTGTTAATAGTGTATGCTTATTATAGTTTATTATAATTATTGTTAGTGGTGAAAAACCTTAGTATATGATTCATACCTTTAAAATAAGGTAAATAATATGTATTATCTACCACATGTATTCAATTAGTACTATACTTGTCCTAGTTTACCAAATGTTTGTATGTAATGGATGTAAACTTTGTTTATAACAACTTTTTATTTCACCATGCATAATATAGTAAAAAAAATCCATTTGTATTCTGATGTATGTTTATATACCAAGAGAAAATGACACATAATGTAATAACATATAATCACATAATGATACACACCTTGCTCTACAAGTTACAAGGTGTAAATGAAATTGATAGCATTTTTCTAATTATAAGATTTCTATTCTTGTTTTTAGAAAATTTATAGAAAAGTCATCAAAGGTCCAAATCAAAATTCGTAAATTTTAAGAGTTTGGAAAATGTGTCTAGTTTGTTCATAAATTTTCTGATGATTTTTAGAAACCTTTATCTTGTGTAAAAATGTCCATATTCACAGACTGGTCCGGACTTGTTCTTGAAATGATAGGGTGTTTTGTGAAAATCACCATAAATTGTAGATAAATCGTATGGAGATGTGCAAGTAGCCATTTTAAAGATAAGAACTTGAACTATTCGCACCTAATACAGTTTTAAAAAATAAAAATGTTTAAGTTAACCAAAACAGTCTGTGAATGGAGTCCAACTTTTTTGATGAAAGCTGTTGGAAGAGTTTATTTGTGTTCTTGGTGTTTTAACTTGTATCCCCCCCCCCCCATAAAACTTAAGAAAACATGAAAAGATAGGGGTATGAAATCACCTTGAGTGATTTCAGTAGATGGATGATGGAGAAAAGAAGTGTTCAACGCAAGAACACTTGGGAGATGTTTGAAGATTCGAAGATCTAACAACAAATATGACGATATCTATGTAAGGAATTCATAATTTGGGTGAAGCGATGTAAGGGAATCATGTGAGAGATGAAGTTTACTTACCAAAAATGTTTGAGAAGTCCAAAATCAGCCTTTAATATCGAAATTTTAGAGAGAGAATTGAGAGAGAATGGATTTTGCTCTTTGGTGAATTATGAGAGAGATGTGAGGAGAGATGAGAGTTTCAAGCCTTTGACCAAGTTATCTAGTTGAAGAAGGGTGAGAGGGGACAATTAGTAGACTAGGGGTGATGGGATTGGTGACGTAAATCATAAATAGTGACCTGGAGTGGGTATGGGGATTGCTTGTGTCATAACTTTTAGAGCAAAGTCAACACTCCACCTTAAATATCCCACCCACTATATTTTATTCTTAGGCAAAGATTTTCTTCCAAAAATGATTAAAATATATTTATTTAGGGTCTTATATACTGAAATACGAGTTTGGGTGAAAATACCATGCTAAAACGAACTTAAAACGTGAAAGTAGCCGAAAACTGGGCAAAAAGGGTAGTTCTGCGAAGCTTCTCGCAATCGGGCCGAAGGTGGCAAGGCTCGGTCTTAAGGTGTGGGGACTGAAGTTCGGTTGTGAGGTTCAGGACCAAAATGGCTCGGAAGTGAAATGAACCGAAGGTTGGGTTCGGTTGCTTGGGGAGGACCGAAGGCAAACTTGTCAGACCCGAGCCTGTCAGAAGCGAACCTAGGGGAGAAGCGAAATACACCAAACCCGAAGGTGACTTCGGTCCTTAAGAGGCTTCGGCTCTAGAGTAGTTTCGGTCCTAGAGAGGCTTCGGTTCTAAGGAGGCTTCAGCCCAAAATGGCTATTTTTCAAGGTTTCTTCCCGTTTTCGAGCGGTTTGTGACCCGGTTAAGGGTCGGGATGACCCGAATGATTATAAAAAGTTGAAAGAAGTTATGAGAGAGATTTAGGAGAGATTTTAGATAGAGAGAGAGAGAGAGATAGAGTGAAAGAGATTGAGAGAGGTTTCGTTTGTGACCTTTTTGAGTGTTTGGCTTAGTAACGCAAGGTTCGTACACCCCGTTCAGCCTAGTTATGATTGTTATACGCTCCCGTGAGGTATGGAATAATGTTTAACCGCGTAGTTTCATCACTTGCCCCGATCAGGGTTTTGAATTTCCGAATGCGTGAAAACTCTAAGTGATACTTTGTATCAAGATAGTGAGTCGAATAATAGGAACAAAACGAAAAACCCTAATATACGAGGACTAGCTGAGTCGACCCGTTGGACTTGTTGACTTTATTTGACTTTGACTTGACCGAAATTTGACGATTGTCACATTATCTCCCCGTTAGAAGGAATTTCGTCCCAAAATTAGTGTTTTGACTGGGACTTCAAGAATTTGGGGAAAAGATGTGGGTACTTTTTGGAGTACAAGAAACTGATATGGCGAGGACCAATCCACCTTATGTTAAAAGATGACTTGGAATTTCTTATTCTAGTTTAGGGAGGACCAAAGGCGAACTTGTCAGACCCGAGCCTGTCAGAACCGAACCTAGGTGAGAAACGAAATAGACCGAACCCAGAGGTGACTTCGGTCCTTAAGTGACTTCGGTCCTAGAGAGGCTTCGGTTCTAAGGAGGCTTCGACCCAAAATGGCTATTTTTCAAGGTTTCTTCCCGTTTCGAGCGGTTTGTGACTCGGTTAAGGGTCGGGATGACCCGAATGATTATAAAAACTTGAAAGAAGTTTTGAGAGAGATTTCAGATAAAGAGAGATAGATTGAAAGAGATTGAGAGAGGTTTCGTTTATGACCTTTTTGAGTGTTTGGCTTCGTAACTCAAGGTTCGTACACCCCGTTAAGCCTTGTTATGATTTTTATACGCTCCCGTGAGATATGGAATAATGTTCTACCGCATAGTTTCATCACTTACCCCGGTTAGGGTTTAGAATTTTCGAACGCGTGAAAACTCTAAGTGATACTTTGTATCAAGATAGTGAGTCGAATAATAGGAACAAAACGAAAAACCCTAATATACGAGGACTAGCCGATTTGACCTGTTTGACTTGTTGACTTTATTTGACTTTGACTTGACCGGAATATGACGATTGTCATACTATGTGCGGAATGAGAGTATGAAGCATGAATCCTTTTTAGAGAGGGATTGGATTAGACAAGTAATCTAGGAAAGATATCTTGATGAGCATTTGAGGAGTCTACTGAGAGAGTAGTCAGATGCCCGCGTGGTGTAAAGTTGCTTGTGTTCGGTGATATGCTTTGAGTATGAGGAGAGCACGTGGGTAACAACCTAGAGTTGTTTTACATGTTGGTAGAGGTTATTCGATGCCCGAATGTTGCTTGCTTCGTGCTTTGTGGAACTCTTGATGATGGGAGTCAGCTACTAAGTGAATTTGACGATATTCAGGAGGCAGATGGCTGGCATCATAAGGAGTTCTACAACAGCTGATGGCAGAGAAGTGTGAGAACCTAGGGAGAGCCTAGGGGAGGGTGACCTTGGCCAGATGAGTACGCTAATAGAGGAGAGTATCTCGCTGGAGAGCGAACATGTGTAATGAAATTGGTGATTGAGATGGTTGAGCAACTACTTTGAAAATTTGGGACGATCCATGTGGAAGGTATGGGTAGATTTGGCAGGTAGAATAGGCCCGTACTACTGAAAACAGAGCACCCATACTCGAAACAGGGAGAATTCCAGAGATTCTAAGTAGCAGATTGAGAAGAGAGAGAACATGGTTCGAGTGCCATGATTCATAGTAGATTGTTAGGCGACCACTTGGTTCGAGTAGCATGATTTGTGGCGGTTAGTGTTTCTGGTTCGCCAGTTATTATGTGGTGATTGATCAGGTTGAGATCTGTTGTGATAGAGTGTGGGGCTAGAGGGCCATGTCGAGAGAGTTTTAATGGAGCATACCTGGAGAAGGAATCGAGTAAGTTTCCGAGAGATTTTTTGGTGAGATGCCAGTGGGAGTCGCAAGACACAGGGATGAGTAAAGATGAGACTTTATGGAGAATTGCGGACTAAGTTGAGCACTTGGTCGATAGTTAAGATGTCACTTTTTGTGACAAGAGTTGCGTTGTTCCCGTTTCCTCGGAGAAGCAAAACGAGATGTTGAGCTTCCGGTTTCAGAGATGGAGGTAAACCCCGTGGGGTAGCATAGGGCTGCAACCTTTCACCAGAGTATTTGGGCAATATGTTTGCTGCGAGGTATTCCTTATACCACGAGAGAGTGATTAGTAGAGACTGAGAGGGGGACAAAAAGATGCCTTAGTCGAGTCATGCATGCTTTTAGTAGCGGTTTCAAGTGATCAAGAGGAGTATACTGGGGCGGTGGCCCTCATTGTTATGCTTGTTGGAATAGTGTCTAAGGCTGCAACTATATTAGGCAAGTATTTGACCCGGTTGTGCATGGACCTTTTGGGTTGCCTTCACCATAGCAACTTGACAGGATGATTTATATGAGAGAAGGAATATTATTAATATATTATGAGAATAATATAAGGAATAATAATATTATTATTTGATTAATATAAGTCATAAATTAATTAAGAATTAATTTGGTGACTTAAAGAGATTAATTAAATAAAGGGGTATAAACTGTCAATTGTATGATAGTTTGACTTTGGGCTATAAATCCCTTAAGGATAAAGGGGGGGGGGGGGGGGTGGGAATTCTAGGGCTTTGGATAGGCTTAGATTTCGTCCAAGGACTTATCTATTAGGGTATTGGATTGCTTAGGGCCTAAGTTATCCAATTAGGGTTTAAGGGTGAAACCCTAGGAGCCTTACAAGTATAAATAGACCCCAAGGGTCAAGGGAAATCGGCACCTGTGCTTAGAGAAGAAACCCTGGCCGATTTTTTCCCTCTCCTCTCTTCTAAATCATCTCCTTTGCTAGTTGGTGTTTGTAAGCCATTAGAGGAGTGACAATTGTGACTCTAAAGCTCCAAGAACAAGAAGATCAAGCAAGTAATTCAAGGTAAACTTCTAATTCTGATTTCATATTGTTATTATAGTCTATTAGCCATTAGAAGTCTTGGATTGAATGCATGTCTAATTAGAGAAACCTAGATCCAAGCATTAGGGTTGCATGTGCACATAAGAATGTTCATATGGCTAAAACCCATCAATGCTATGTATCGGCTGTAGGAGTGAGGTCTCATGCTTTGATGATGATTCCTGTGTTGGGAGGTTGGTCGAGGAGTCGGAGTTGAGGTGTGTGGTAGTGCACTATTTCCGGACCGAGAGTCAGGATTGTTTGGGAACAGTTGGGGTACCTGGCGGTGTGTCAGCCTGAGGCTTCGAGATGACTAGAGGCAGTCACGTTGAGAGGATTCTGAGATTTTTGCCTGAGTTACGAGATATTTGGAGTTGTTTGTCTTCCATCGGGAAGATCATTGATGCAACTACGTGGTACATTCCAAAAGTTAAGTGTGATGCACCCAGAAGCTGTATGTGGAGTAGACTGTGGGTATGCTAATTGGAACCCTGAGTGGGGGATGACTGAGTATTTTATTAAGAGGAACAGAGATTTGTTTAGGTACTGTTAGAGAGCTGGTTAAGGAGATCTGCGGTGCAGACATAGGAAATCTGGGTTATTGGTGGATGAAGCGAGGTGTAAGGTGGGATGATGTACGTGTATGTACTTAAGAAAGGATGAGTGAATCCACGGCAAGTGGCCATTGGTCAGCGAAGTTATTGTGGCCAGGGATTTTCGGGTTTGCAAATGTTGAGTTCGAGGCGGTTGGGTTGCTGAGTTCAAGGGGCAATTGCTGAGATTTGTGGGCATCGGTATGGATTGTGATCTAATTTCAGATTTGTAGACTAATTTCAGAGTTGGTATGAGTAGTTTTGTGTGGGTGGTGATCAGTAGTGAATGGAGCTTCAGATTTTTGTCAACATGTTTTTAGTCGTTGGCGATTCCTTCATGTTTTAATTTGTGATATTGGGGTATTTCGAGATTTCGATTTGCGTGAGTGGAAGATCAGTGGTTGAGGCAAGACATCATGAGAAGTAGTGATGGTGTACCGAGGTACCCCATGTATGATGTCCTTTGGTTATGTTGAGACTCGAGTTGTGGGATGGCGAGCAGAGTACCGGGTGACTTTTGTTCCAGTGGGGAACCCTCGGTTAATTGTAGTTAGAGACGGACTATCTACGGGTATAATCGTGCGAACAAAAGTACCTTGCCTACGAGAACTTACATCAGGAAGTGGTGGTGCATAAACTGAGTTGGTGTGTGTACTTATCTACGTTGGGTTGCGGAGCATGAGTTAGTGAAATCAGTGTAGTTTTGACTTGATGATGAGATTATGAGGTGATACGAGAGCGGGTGGATCCGAGTGGGGGGTAATCACTTGGGATTGTCGGGGAATAACCATGGAGTGAGCCCATGGTAAGTTACTGAGTAAGAGGGTGTTGTAAGACTACGAGGAGCCGTAGCATCCATGAGTCAGTGAGAGAAAGGGTATCGTGCGAAAGCGGAGAGCTGCAGCATACGTGAGAGAGGGTATCGTGATACTGTGGGGAGTCGTGGTATTCACAAGATAGAGAGGTGTAACGACATAAATTTTCGAAGAAAATTTTCACATTTTAAAAGCATACTTACATTCATAATAGTTATAAAAATATCATTGTATCACATAACAACCCATAACATTACATCCCAAGATCATAACATGTAAGACTCTTCGTGTGTGTACTGATCATGTCGGCGCCTTCCTGCGGTCATCACTAGTACCTGAAACACATCACACAACATTGTAAGCATAAATGATTAGTGAGTTCCCCAAAATACCACATACCACACATATGCCTTTCCAGGCCATAACTCTATGGGATCTTCCGATCCGAGTGTCTCAGGGGACTTCCGTCCCGAACTCCAGTAGACCTTCCGGTCCTACCCGTATCGACCTTCCGGTCCGTACCCTCTTGACCTTCCGGTCCATACCATACATAACATACATATCACATAACATATAACGCATACATCTTATAGCATACAAGACCTTCTGGTCGCACATAGGTACCCTTCCAGGTACAGTATAGTGAGAAGACTCACCTCGGTATCTCGGATAGTCTCGTACTCGATCACACTGGTCTAGCCTCTGCCTAACACATAACAATACTCTCAAAAAAATAATGGCTCCCAAAGGCTAGATTAAATCCACTCTATAATTTCCACAAAATGGTATACGACGACCTAAAAGTCCAAAGGTTGACCAAAACCCTAAAAGTCAACGAAAGTCAACAGAAGGCAGTACGCGGCGCGTACCTTCTTTGTACGTGGGGCGTACGCCAGCGAACGACAATCGGGGCTTCAACCCCTTAAGTTGCGCGTACTGGGAGTTACGCCCAACGTTAGTCCTAATTCAGCCATTCTTAGATTTTGGTCTTAAACGGTTAAGACACTCATTCAACTTCCAGATATGACTCTCTTACAACCTCTTAATCGATAAAGTCGAAACCTTTAAGCCTTTGCATGGCTATAAAGGTCCCTACACCCTCAAACCTCTTTCCTTTCTCCGTCCAAAGGTCTAGATCTCATGCATGGCACCATCCTTACGTCCAAGTTTGCATTTTTATGAACATACAACACTTATAGACCAGAAATATGATAGATCTAGGCCAATGGAGACCATTTGCTCATAAAGTCTCCATCTTGGGACCAAAAACCCTAGAAATTGGTCCAAGAAGCACATAACTCTAATAACAAGGCAAGTTTTGAGCTTTTTACCTCAGGAAGAACCTCCAACCTCTGAAAAGCTCAGATCTACTCTTTCCCACAAGCTTCTAGCCTCTAAAATGACCTCTTCTTTCCTTCCACCACCTTGAAAAGACACTAGAAGCTTAGAACACCAACACACTTGCTAAAAACGAAAGGGGACTCTCTATTAGGGTTTTTCTCTCTGGAATGGAGGATGAGGTCGCAGCCATAGCATTCCTTTTATAGTGCTCAAGCCCCAAATTAGGGTTTACATATGGACACATTATGCCCGACGTAACCTGGGTAAGCCCAGCGTACCCAGGCGAGTGCGCCCCCAAAATAAGCGTGCGAGTACGCGCGGCGTACTCCTCAGTACGCCCAACGTACTCACAAGCCTAACACATCCCTAAAGGACTTAAATTGACAACTTGGAAAAGGAGAAGGGTTAAATAGCTTTACCTAAATTTCGGGATGTTACAATACTCCCCTACTAGAACCAGACTTTTCCCTCGAAGTCTCATGCCGAAAATAATTTCGGATGTTGCTCCCGCATCTCCGACTCCGGCTCCCAAATCAGCTCGGACCCCTTCCGATGTTGCCACTGGACCTGAACCAGGGGCACTTCCTTGTTCCTCAGAACCTTGATCTTTCGATCCAAGATTGCAACCGACCTCTCGATATAATTCAGACTCGCATCCACCTAGATATCCTCCAACGGTACCACTGCCGACTCATCGGCTATACACTTCCTCAGTTGAGACACGTGGAAGGTATCATGAATCTGGCTCAACTCCGTAGGTAGCTCCAAATGATATACTACCCTGCCCACCCTCACGATCACCCTAAATGCCCCAATATACCGGGGTCCCAGCTTGCCCCTCTTACTTAAACGAATCACTCCTTTCCAAGGGGATACTTTCAGAAGAACAAAATCCCCAACCTAAAACTCGAGCTCTGATTGACGCCTATCCGCGTAACTCTTCTGACGACTCTGGGCCGTCAGCAATCTCTGTCTAACCTGTTGTATCTGCTCTGTCATCTAAAGCACTATCTCAGTGTTGCCCATTACTCTCTGCCCTACCACTCCCCAACAAATGGGAGTCTGACACCTCCTCCCATACAACAAGTCGAAGGGAGGCATACCAATGCTCGAATGGTGACTGTTGTTATAGGAAAACTCAGCTAAAGGCAGATACGTGCCTAAAGCATGTCTTCGAGCGTCTGAATCGTTTGCTCACTCTGTCCGTCCGTCTATGGGTGGTAAGTGGTACTGAAATGCAGCCTCGTGCCCAACTCCTCGTAGAGCTTCTTCCAAAACCTGGAAGTAAAACACACATCTCGATCTGACACAATTGAGATCGGCACCCCATGTCGCGATACCACCTCTCTCACATACAACTCTGATAGCCTCTCAGCAAAAAATCTCTCACTGATAGCAAGAAAGTGAGTGCTCTTCGTTATCCGTTCGACGATCACCCAAACTGCATCGACACCCCTCGCGGTTCTCGGCAGCTTGGTGATGAAATCCATAGAAATCTTTTCCCACTTCCATTAGGGAACCTCCAGTGGCTGCAACATGTCATGCGGTCGCTGGTGCTCGGCTTTAACCCTGCGACAGTTTAAGCACCTATCAAGAAACCATGCTAAATCCCTCTTCATACATGGCCACCAATACTCCTTTTTCAAATCCAAATACATCTTAGTGGCCTGGATAAAAAAATCTCGATCTATGCGCCTCCTCCATCAGAGTGGGGTGCGCTCCGCCTGCATACGACACCCAAATCTGACCCTGAAGGGTCATCAGCCCGCGACTATCGGTAACGAACTCCGGCACCTTCCCAATCACCCGATCCCTCTTGCAGTTCTCCGGTCTCACAGCCTCCGCCTGGTCCTCCCGAATGGCATCCATCACCGGATTCATCACTGTCAACCGCATACAAATATCACGAATCGGGGCGTTCTCTGTCCTATGGCTCAGGGCATCAACTACATCATTAGCCTTGCCCGGGTGGTACAAGATCTCACAATCATAATCCTTTACCACATCCAGCCACCTCGTCTGGCGCATATTCAGATTGGGTTGATCCATCAAATACTTCAAACTCTTGTGGTCCATGTAGATGGTACACCGAACCCCATACAAATAGTGATGCCAGATCTTGAGGGCGAACACCACAGCCCCCAACTCCAAATCGTGGGTAGGATACCTCGTCTCATGAGGCTTCAGATGCCTCGACGCATACGCTATCACGTGCCCCCTATGCATAAGTACTGCACCCAACCTCGATATCGATGCGTCACAATACACCACAAAATCCTCCATCCATTCTGGGAGAGCTAGCACCGCGGCTTCGCACAATCTCTGGTGAAGTGTCTCAAACGAGGTCTGCTGCTCTGGACCCCATGAAAAAGCAACACCCTTCCGGGTCAACCTGGTGAGTGGCACGAAGATCTTGGAGAAATCCCTGATAAATCTCTAATAATAGTCGGCCAATACTAGAAAGCTCCTGATCTCGGTGGGCGATCTCGGCACCTCCCACCTCATAACCGCCTCAATCTTGGCCGGATCGACCAAAATCCCATTCTGGTTGATGAGATGCCCCAAGAATTGGACCTCTCGTAACCAGAAATAGCACTTGGAGAATTTGGTATAAAGCCTCTCCGATCTTAGAACTCCAAGGATCTCCCTTAAATGCTCCTCATGCTGCTCTCTAGATCTCGAATACACCAAAATATCATCAATGAACATGATCACCGACCGATCCAGCATTGGCCTGCACACCCTGTTCATGAGATCCATGATCGCTGCTGGTGCATTGGTGAGCTCAAAAGGCATCACCACGAACTCGTAATGCCCATAACGAGTTCTGAATGCTGTCTTCTGGATATCTTCATCCCGAACCCTCATCTGATGATAACCCGACCTCAAGTCTATATTGGATAACCAAGACGCCCTCTGCAACTGATCGAACGGATCGTCGATCCACGGTAATGCATAACGGTTCTTGACCGTCAACTTGTTCAACTCCCGGTAATCAATGCACATCCGGTGTGAACCATCCTTTTTCTTGACAAAAAGGATCGGAGCTCCCCATGGCGAGCTACTCGGTTGAATAAACCCCTTCCCTAGCAGCTCCTGAAGCTGCAAGGATAACTCCTGCATCTCTGGCGGCGCAAGGCGATAAGGCGCCTTGGCGATAGGCGCTGCTCCCAAAACCAAATCGATACGGAACTCCACTTGCCTCTCGGGAGGCACACCCGGAAATTCCTCAGGAAAAACATCCGGGAATTCACACACTTTTGGAACCTCATCAATCGAACTTCGCCTCCCAGCGGCCACTCGCGTGTCCATCACATAGGCTACGAACCCGCTGCAGCCCTGCTGCAAACTCTATCTCGCCCTAGCAGCCGAACAAAACGTTGACCCACATCAGGTACCCTTTGCCGTACACCGTAAGTACTCCCCCACTAGGGTCTCATATCGCCACCAACTGACGCTCGCAATCTATAATGGCTCCAAGTCGGCTTAACCAATCCATGCCCACTATCACACATACGTCCCCCATCGCAATCGGGACCAGATCTATCGGGAACTCCACACCAAAGATCTCAAGTATACATCCTCGAATCACATCCGTAGCATACACCGCTCGCTCGTCATCTATAGAAACTCGTAGAGGTTGAATCAACGCCTCTCGTCAGATACTAATGTGCTGACTAAATGCTAAGGAAACAAATAACCGACTCGCAACCGAGTCAAATAACACCAAAGCAGGTACAGAACTCACAAGAAAAGTACCTACTCATATAATCATATAAGTACAATATTTCAACTCAACAAAATAAATAAGGAATACGTACCAGCCATAACATCGGGCGCTGCGCGGACCTCCTCCGCTGTCAACTAGAAAGCTCTCCCATGAGCCTTCGGTGCCTCAGCCTTCACTGGCCGAACCTCGATAACCCTAGCAGCAGGCGCAGATCCTTGCGTTGTCCCCTGATGCAACTGTGGACACTCGGCCTTCCGATGGCCAGTCTGGTTGTAATGAAAGCAAACCATAAATCCCTTGGGGCAATCCTTGGCGATATGCCCTTCCTTGCCACATTTGTAGCAAGCACCCGATCGACAGACCCCATCATGTCCCTTGTCGTACTTCCCACAAGTGCGACCCTTGTGGCCTCCAGTTCTCGTATCAGCGGACTTGGTCCGCTTGGCCGCCGGCTGAGACTGAGTCGGGCGCCGATCCATCCTCTGAGACTCAACCTCCTCCCTAGCCTGAGTCTCCAACTCAATCTCCCTCTTCTGGGTATTTGCCTAGAGCTCAGCAAATATCCGGTACGTCGAGATCGACTTGAACTCCCGAATGTGTCTCTTCAGGACGCCCAAATACCGGCTCATACGTTTCTGCTCAGTAGACACCTGCTCAGGGCAGAACATCGCCCTCTCATGAAACTTCCTGGTAATCACAGTAACCGAATCAGTACCCTGCTTGAGGGTCAAGAACTCCTGAACAAACCGTTCCCTCTCCAACAGGGGAACATACTCATCTCTGAACATGGCAGTGAACCTCTCCAAGGTCACCTCTGAAATCTCTACAACTGTGAAGCTTGTCGTCACGAACTTCCACCAGTCCTTCGCTCCGAAGCGAAGCTGGTTTAACGCGAACCGAACTCTCAGATGCTCCAGACATGAACACGTATAGAAGCATCCCTCAATATCAGCAATCCATCTCATTGCAGCGATCGGATCCTGCGTCCCATCAAACTCGGGTGGCTTCGTGTTGCTGAACTCCCGAAACCACAACGAGTCACCTCCCAGAGGCCTAGCAGCAGCCATAGCTGCGATAGCTGCAGCAGTAGCAGCCTCAGTCACCACGGCATACTGCTCATCGAAAGTCTCAATCAGTGTGGTCTTGATAGATCCAAACATCTCCGGAATCTCGGCCCTGATCGTCGCCACCACCTCATCGTGGATCATCTGACAAAGCTCCTCGACACTCACACGGCTCGCTTCAGGTCTGTGGCATCACCCAACCAGGATGTCTCTGAAATATAACATAATAATATCAAAGACTCACTCGAGCATGCTCGCACTCGATAACTCGACCCTACTTGTTCCTTAGTACCCAAAGGATTCTTACTTAGAGTGCGCACTGCTTCGGTGTCTTCGGTAGTACGAGCCCTTACACTACCGTATACACCGCATCAATATTCACCCTAAGTCCTCCTCCTTGGATCCCAGATCACAAGTACTCTATATCTCACTGGCATAGGCTACCCTTCACTAGACCTCTTATTAGCCCCTCACTGCTACCTACTCGCTCTCAAGCATCACATAGCAGCAAAATCCTTCCTAGGCTAAGGCATCACAAAATCAGGCCACTCTAGTCCTAATATGAATACCTAGCCAACTCTAGCATGCATATCATATCATAACACATCTCATAACACATAGTGTAAGGGTATTTTGGGAAACCATCGTTCAGGAGCTGGCTGATCGTACACACATTGCTGCATTCTGTCTTCCTCAAAACCTTTACTCTTTTAGAAAAATTGTTTATGTTATGAAAACTTTCTCAAATCCTCAGTTTGAGTTCAGATTCATCCAAAGATGCACCCGAATCCCTAAAACTAAGGCTCTGATACCAACTTGTAACGACATAAATTTTCGAAACAATTTTTCACATTTTAAAAACATACTTTAATTCATAATATTTATAAAAATATCATTGTATCACATAACAACCCATAACATTACATCCTAAGATCATAACATGTAAAACTCTTTGTGTGTGTACTGATCATTCCGACGCCTTCCCGCGGTCGTCACTAGTACCTGAAACACATCACACAACACTATAAGCATAAATGCTTAGTGAGTTCCCTAAAATACCACATACCACACATACGCCTTTCCAGGCCATAACTCTATGGGATCTTCCGATCCGAGTGTCTCAGGGGACTTCCGTCCCGAACTCCGGTAGACCTTCCGGTCCTACCCGTATCGACCTTCCGGTCCGCACCCTCTTGACGTTCTGGTCCATATCATACATAACATACATAGCACATACATATCACATAACAGATAACGCATACATCCCATAGCATACAAGACCTTCCGGTCGCACATAGGTACCCTTCTAGGTACAGTATAGTGAGAAGACTCACCTCGGTATCTCAGATAGTCTCGTACTCGATCACACTGGTCTATCCCCCGCCTAACACATAACAATACTCTCAAAAAAATAATGGCTCTCAAAGGCTAGATTAAATCCACTCTATAATTTCCACAGAATGGTAAAAGACCATTTTACCCCTCTCTGATCCAAAAGTCCAAAGGTTGACCAAAACCCTAAAAGTCAACAGAAGGCAGTACGCGGCGCATACCTTCTCTGTACGCAGGGCGTACGCCAATGAACCACAATCGGGGCTTCAACCGGTTACGATGCGCGTACTGGGAGTTACGCCCAGCGTAAGTCCCAGTTCAACCATTTCTTAGATTTTGGTCTTAAACGGTTAAGACACTCCTTTAACTTCCAGATCTGACTCTCTTACAACCTCTTAATCCATAAAGTCGGAACCTTTAAGCCTTTGTATGGCTGTAAAGGTCCCTACACCCTTAAACCTCTTTCCTTTCTCCCTCCAAAGGTCTAGATCTCATGCATGGCACCATCTTTATGTCCAAGTTTGCATTTTTATGAACATGCAAAACTTATAGACCAAAAATATGATAGATCTAGGCCAATGGAGACCATTTGCTCATAAAGTCTCCATCTTGGGACCAAAAACCCTAGAAATTGGTCCAAGAAGCACATAACTCAAATAACAAGGCAAGGTTTGAGATTTTTACCTCAGGAAGAACCTTCAACCTCTAAAAATCTCATATCTACTCTTTCCCACAAGCTTCTAGCCTCTAAAATGACCTCTTCTTTCCTTTCACCACCTTGAAATGACACTAGAAACTTAGAAAACCAACACACTTTCTAAAAACGAAAGGGGACTCTCTATTAGGATTTTTCTCTCTGGAATGGAGGCTGAGGTCGCAGCCATAGCATTCCTTTTATAACACTCAAGCCCCAAATTAGGGTTTACATCTGGACACATTACGCCCGGCGTAACCTGGGTATGCCCAGCGTACCCAGGCGAGTCCGCGTCCAAAATAAGCGTGCGAGTACGCCCAACGTACTCACAAGCCTAACACATACTTAAAGGACTTAACTTGACAACTTGGAAAAAGAGAAGGGTTAAATAGCTTTACCTGAATTTCAGGATGTTACAAGAAGGAGTGTATCGTGCAACTGCGGGGAGCCGTTGCATACGTGAATTAGAGAAAGAGTATTGTAAGACTACGGGGAGACGTAGCATCAGTGAGTCAGCGAGAGAGTGTCGTGATACTATGGGGGGGGGGGGGGAGGGGAAGGCGGTGCTGTAGTATTCGCTAGTTAGAGTATGGCGCAGAGGAGTTCTTAGGCTTGGGTAGCCTTATCGTTTGAGTCTTCGGGAGCCTTGTTGTCGAACCAGGGGTGAGACGGGGGTCTCCGTGTCAGTTGGGAATTCATATATCCCAGGTGAGTGGGGATTATCGTAATCGGAAGGAATTTAGGAGAAGGTGTGTGCTTAAATTCAAGAATCTTGGGTCATGAGTTGAGTACCAGATTGGAATTGAGTGGTTCCAAGTGTGCAGTTGAATCAGACTCTCGAGCTTGAGTTTGGATTCGTTCGTGTGTTGAGTAGGCCAGATGACGTTTCGGTTTTGTAGATGGGTTTCATTTTGAGGGATATTGATCTTCACCTAATTTCTTAGACCAGAGTGAGTCAGATTTGGAGGTATGGGAATACTCGCGGGACGCATGGAATCAGTGGATGGTAGATGACAAAGGTCAGAAGTGAGACGATTTCAGATGAGTTGTAGCATTCGCTTTGGGTAAAGCGAGCTTCGTGACTTGTGTGTCATGATGATCCGATATAGTTATCATGAGAAGGAAGTTGGTGAGACATTTTGGTTTGCTATGAGTAACCTTTGGAGGTTCATCTTTTGGGTCGGGAGCTGACCTGGTGCTAAGTATTGAAGGGAAATCTGAGAGGAAGCTGGGGCTTATGTCTATGGGTGTCATAGGATACTTCCAAGTGAGTATAGTGTTTTTAGAGTCTGTTAATCAATGAGAGATTAACATGGTATTTTGCTAGGATGGTCTGGCAGGGAGACAGACCACTAAAGTTTTCTAGTTCAAAAAGAGTCAGATCGAGTACCGCAGCGGCAGATGGGTCTGTTCTTCTTCGGGGTCGGGAGTTCCTGTTAGGATTAGGTGTCTTTGGAAGAGTTTTTTTATGTTAAGAGGTCCTTTCGGTGGGGCTTTTTGGGTTATCGGTTCGATTTATGTGTTGATAAGGAGCGATTTCGAGAGTAAAATCTATTTCAATTGGGGGAGGATTGTAACATCCTATTTCTGATCGTCCGTTATTAGGGTTCCTGGGCTACAACCGAGCAAGAGGGAGTCTTGGGGTTGTGACAAGTTGCTAGGATCTTAGTGAATCTCGTCACCTATCTGAGGGTATGAGGTTCATGGGATTTAAGGTTATGTCGAGGAAGCAATGACAGTTGATGATTTGGCAAGATAAGTCCCTTAGTTGAAATTGTTGGCAATAGAGTACGTTGGGCGTACGTCTGTGTACGCTTAGCGTACTCATGCATGTGAAATTTAAGTTGAGCCACCTAGTATGTTGGGCGTACCAGAGGGTATGCTGGGCGTACTAAGCACAAAAGGAAACCCTAATTAAAGGGGTGTCCCTATATAAAGAATGAGATGGCCTCATTCCTGTCCACCATCCTCATTCAATAAACCCCCCTAAACCCTAATCCTCATTATTGAGCTTGTGTGTGAACATTATGAGTTTATAAGTGTTTTATGGCCTCTATGGAGTGAAGATGGAGCATGGAAGAGAATAGAGTTGAAGTCAAGGCTTTAGATCTGAGCTTTCCTTTGGATGGAGCATCATCTAAAGGTATAAAGGTTAGAGCTTTCTAATCGTTTTTTATTTGTGCATAATATGGTCCATTTAAAGGTTTTTGGTCCCAAAGCTTGAAGCTTTATGAGTTGTTGCACTCCAGAGCCTAATATTTTTCCTTATAAGGGTTCCTAGTGAGGAGAATCCATAGAAATGAGGTCTTGGATGTGGTAACCACCTCATGCATGAGATATGAGTATCTTTAATCAAGCGAATGAGATTTTTGGGTGTTTGTGACTTTATCAACCAAGCAAAGGCTTAAAGTCCCTGACTTTATGGAGTAGGAGCCATTCGAGAGCCCCGATATGAGAAATGAGCTAAGGTCTAAATGGGTTAAGACCAAGAGAATGGATTAAGCATAACTAGGAATACGCCCAACGTAATTCCAGTATGCCCTGCGTACTGGGTTGAGGTCCCTGATCAGATTCGTGCATGCTAGTGTACGTTGAGCGTACCAAGGGAGGTACGCCCCGCGTAACCTTATTGTGGGCTTTTGGGTTAGATCTTTTAATGGGCCTTAGGGATTGGGCCTGGATGTTTGGGCTTGTGTATTAGAGACTTTGAGCAGAGAAATATTATATTGTACTTTGGGCCCTTGAGTCTGGCTTACCATTTAGATTGAGAATTGGGCCTTGGGAGAGCCCATTTACTATGGGGCCTTGCTGGGCCCAATGGGTTTTAGGTCATTGTTGGGCTGGTTAGTGGACTACCTTTAGACCTAATGAGTGAGAGTTTTGGATTTCGTTCCTAATTGGGATAATTGTGGGTTTGGCACAAAGTTAGTGGCCGGTACGTAGCAGCAGCGTCTATAAGAACTATTCGTCATCCGAGGTGAGTCTTCTCACTATACTTACCATGAGTGGTATCCTTGTGTGACTGATATGTCTTATGTGATTATTTGTGTATTATGATATTCTGCATTATGTCTCTGTGATTTATGCTGATTATTGTTATTATGAGCTTGTTGAGTTAGGACTGGAGGGTCCGCCTGAGTTCTGGGACCGGGGGCCCCACTGAGACACATTGATTGGAGGGTCTTATCTGAGTATAGCCATGAGAGGCAACTGAGATGTGTGTGGTATTTTGTGGAACTCACTAAGCTTCGTTCTTACCGTGTTATGTGTTATGTGTTTCAGGTTTTCTCAGGATCGTGGGAAGGCGTCGACTCAATTGTACACACCAGAGAAAGAGTTATGTTTTGAGGATCCTGGATTATTAAACAAACAATTATGGAGATGCGTTTTGTAAATTAAATAAATGAGATTTTGTGAAATGCATTATGAGAATTATATGAATTTAAAATGAAACATTTGTTTGGAAATTTACAGTGTTACATATAGGTTTAATATTTATATATATGTATAAGAGTAAAGTTAGTCTTACCATTAGTAGGCCTCATTCACGAAGTCGGTCTATAAGGGGGTATAACGTTACTGCCTATAAATGGCAGTTTAATGGGTGTCCACTCTCACCCACCGCTTCCTTGACTGGTGGAGGGTTGTTAGCCAAACGGGTAGGATAGGACTCTAATTCTCCCTTCATTAAAAGTATAATGATAAATTAAAAGTAACTAAATGCTTATAAATTCCTAATCTTAGTTACTTAGGAAAATGTGAATATGGTGCTAACCCATGAAATTGCACTATTCACCTTGGTAAGCCATTAGTGGAACGTGTGTGGTTAACCGACACACTAATCTGGACTGACAATGTGTGGCAAAGGGTAGCTTGATGTTAATCATAGATCAATGGAGCGTGTGTGGTTATCCGACACATTGATTAGGTGGTTGTAACATTGGGTGTACCAAGCTAATTTGCATGGTTATTAACACCTTGTTTGTCATCCTCGGCATCCCAGTCACAAACTTGATGGGCAGAATCGAGATTTAAACATGTCATTGAATTGTTCAATGAATCTCAAAGGATCTAGGAGTTTCAATCCACTTATGACCTAAAACTCTTTTTCGTTTTTCATGGTGGAAATTGGTAAATCGTCATTTACCTACCTTCAAATATTTTGCAGTTTGGATTACAACATCCCTCTTCCAAATTATAAAATATTGTGTTGGGTCCTAGCCTTAATATTTCATTTGGGTGTTATATTAAGGACTTAAATCAACTAACTTGAATTTCTCCCATTGTAGACAACTATGGTCTTCCCAAATCTTTTGGAATAATCTTTCCTCTTGAAGATGATCTTCCATGATTGGATCGTAGAAGTCATACTTCACTTCCTTCGCATCCTCTAATAATTCTCCCTAATCTACAAGTTATAGGTCACTCAAAGCCCTATTGGCAGGAAGGAAAGTTTGTATGTGCTCTCGTCTTGGAATGAAGTTACATATTGACAAGCTAGGAGAGTCGGGTGTCGAAGTCTCAAGGAATTTGGCTGTTGACTGGGTTCTTTAATCACTTCCTAAGTTATATAGTGAGTTCATTAAGGACTACTATGTGATAGAACACGACATGACCTTTATTGATCATACATATTTGCTTGTTGCTGCTGAATCAACAAGGATTTGGCACACTGGAAAAGCAAATTTGATTGGAAGATCTACTCCCCAAACTTCCATGGACATTGACAATGGAAACATTGGAAGTCCAGAAAGGATTTCTCTTTCCAAGGGAAAGAGAAAAGCTAAGTCTGAGATTGTCTCGTGTACCATTCCCAAAGAGTTCATATGTTTATGTTGCCAAGGGAAGGGGTATTGGTTGCGAAGCTACCTTGACTACCTGAAAGATCTGATAAAAGGTAGAATCAAAAAGTTTTACTCTGCTTCAGATAAGTCTACTATCCAACTCTATTAAGCTCCTAATTATTGATTCTTAATACATGATGTGACTAGGTTGCATCTTGATGTTTTGTAGAATCGAAGCAAAGAGAAGGAAGCTTAAAGGAAGAGTATGTTGAATCTGGTCACGAAAATGGATTTCAATTGCACTGTTCGATGCTCGGATTTTTGAGTTGTTGCTTAAGAGTAGTGATAGATTGCTTAGAAATATGTAGTAACATAGTTTTCATTTGGAATTGCATTGTAAGGAAAAGTTTTTCCGCATTTTTTATAAATAAATAAAATTTTGGTTTTTTTAATTATATCTCCTTGCAATGGCATTTCCGAAAATTGATGTTTGTGTATTTCTATGTTAGAAATATGAATTTGATTCTTTCGTTTGTGGTAATGTCGAGTATTTTCCAAATAAGGAAAGATTCTCATCACCCAAGTTTCAATTGGACAGAAACTTGGAATCATGAAAGTTGTATTGTATGATGAATGAGAATTTTCATCTTTGGTAAATTAAGAATTATTCCTTGTTCACATGTATATGTGAGTCAAGTGAAGGACTAGGGGATCGGGTACACTCGGTGTGCGCTGATCAAGATCCACCACAAGGATTGATAAGACTGTTCGTCATGATTTACTAAAGTTTAGTAAAATGGTTATGCTTACAAGTTTAAGTATAATTCTGAAACATTAGAAAAGGTTCAATGTATGGCAGAACGGATGAGAAGAATCAAATTAGGTAGAAAGATAAAAGTTTCTCCAATCTGAAAAGATGGGAGAGTACTCTATTATCGTGTTTTATGATCATCTTAATGATTATGGAAAACCATATCACAATTGATCCTCTAAAGACATCTTAGTACATTTTAATTGCTAAGAAGAGGGATCGTGAAACGTTGAAATAGTTTAAATCAAGAAGATGACTCATACTTCGTTCCCAAAACAAGTCTTAGAGTCATACTCCAAGATTGTAATATTGAGTGACATAATCTTAAGAAAGGTTTAAAACAGTTATCAAATGTAGAGTAAAATTTTTTTCTACTCTTGTACATTTGAAAGTGGTAAGTTGTGATGTTTTAGATAAAAAAAAAAAAAGACCAACTAAGGCCAATTGTGTGAAGTGTTAGTCTTGATTAGAATCCGCACTAACTCTGGAATATTTGTTTGTCAAGAATGTTTCTTAACAAAGTGAATCTTATATGTCACGAGGTCTGTAGGAGTCTTAAAGATCATGACATGTTTCAAGAACTAATCAAGAATAAAACCTATTGTTTATCACTAGCACACGACTTCAGGTTTGCAACCTATCGTGTTGAAATATTATTTTTCTATGCCCATTCCAGTTAAAGTTGACTATATATGTGAGTTCTCAATTGTGTGCATAACAGCTTGGAAGCAATGATAGGCCCTTGTGCTACCAGGTGGCAAGAAATTAAGATTGAACGAGTTCAGTCCATATATGTTTGGTTTTGTCACTAACCTTGTCTTGTGATTATGGTTTTGACAAATTCGCATGCATAGGAACACATACACCATAAAATCTAAGTGTCATAAGGTTTATCTCCAATTCATGAAAATGATGGTGAGGAAACGCTTTCACTTGGTAGATATTAAGGAGATAGTAATTGTGATATTTGTATATTCAAAATCGATTATGATTACGGCATCCCTTTTCATAATTCGAATTGTGAGCAATGGCAAAAGGTCTAAACATTTGAGACTTATTTGTGTAAGTTCTTAAATAGTTTAGACACACATGTGAGCTATCTAAGGAAAGGTGTATGAGTTTGAGAATCCTAGATAAAGTCTTATCAAAGCATCTCGTGTCAGAAATATGAACTTTGGTAATGAAAGTCAATGAAGTATTGATTTCTAGAAGTCCAACTAATTTCTGACTACATGTTAAAGCTAGTAGGAGGATAAGTGTTATGCTAGTAAGATAATAATTATTATGATAGTAGGAGCATAATCAATTATGGTAAATGTTGCGAGTTAGCAATTTTAATTATAGAAAACAAAGTTTCAATTTGCAAGTTGCAGAGTTTGAAAAGTTGTTTTGCTGTAATTAAGGAAGAGGAAATTATACTTCATTTCAATTTTAAAAGCTTAGATTGAGATTATAATCACATTTAGTCAAATATATATATATATATATATATATATATATATATATATATATATATATATATATATATATATGAATGTTATGTTGGAATGGTTCAACATAAGGAAATATTGTATATGGAAATGTTAATTGCATTCTCAAAATTTGATTATGATTAAGAAATCCCTCTTCATAATCAAAATTATGAGAACATGGAAAATATAAATATTATAGCAAAAGACTGATCAAGTATCATGTCTTTATGTTAGACATTATGAATCGTGTCTAATATGTTTCGGGTATAGGATCGATTGCATATGCTATAATATTCTCATGTTCTAAACTTTTCCAAATGCCTAGGGCATTAAGAGGGAAAAAGGACTAGAACCGGTCATTACTAAAGTGGTTGAGCAACTGTTAAGGACAATCTAAGGTTCGCCAAGGATTGGTCTATTAAGGATAGTTGGAAGTATAGTAATTGATGGACCATATTGACATTATTATGAATAGACAGGAGTCTATTAATAATGAATTGTCGTATGGAAAATATGGAATCTTTCCATATTAGGAGTTGAAGAATAGATGAGAAAGTTAGAAACTTTTATGCAAGAAGGATGTTCAAAGGAATGTACTTTGAATTTGAGACTTCATTTCCATGGAATTGTCCTGTAACAATCTCCAAAGGAATATTTTGTATTATCATTGGTCAAGTCTCTGTTACTTTTGGTACCTAGACATTACAAAAGAATCATTGCTTGATAGTTTAGAATCTAACACTTTCTAGCAGTGACAAGAATTTGGAATTATTACTATTGCAATAAGGATTTGGAATTGTGAAATAAGCATCATTGAAATGTTTTTCAATTGATCTATTTCACAAAGAAAGGACCATAGACAAACATAGTGTGCATGCTTGGAGCATGGCATAACTATTTTGTAGAAAAACATAGTGTGCATGCTTGGAGCATGGCATGATTATTGTTTTAATTCAAGTATTAAGTTGATTATTCGAAACATTATACAATGGATAATGAGTAATCAATATGACTCAAACGTTTTGGGGCCATATAGGATTAGTATTATTCTTGTGTTTCACTTTGCATGTTTTGACTTCCCGAATAACTAGGTTATTCAAACCATCCACAATCGATCATACTTTGGAAGTAGGTATTGAGATAAGATTGTCATGAATGGGTCTGTAGTTTGTCTAGGAAAAAGTGGATGTAGTGTTTATGAGTACTCCTGGAATAAGATTCAAGTATTGGATTCAACCCACAATCATTTGAATCACTTCATGTATTTTATCACAAGGGATTGTGAGACGATAATATCTTATATTATTGAAACGGATACATCTGAGTTGTCGTTGCGAGTCAGTTGCACATGGACATATGTAAATGCATCAGTAACTTAGATGTTATAAAACATATTGTTGTGTGTAATTTGATGAGTAAGTACAAGTGAGCATTTGGGTCTAATTTTATCCGTTCATTTTACCCCCAATGATTTAGTGATGACACCCCTAAGTTCTTGGCCAAGCCTAGACTGATTTGATTTGTTTAATCAGTCGGTCATCATAAATCGGGAATCGGGAAACAACAGATAGACAGAGATAATGATTATAATCCATGTCTTAGCCCAAACGATATCTAGAATGGAGGAATATATAATCCCTTATCTAATGGATGCATCATTCACTAGGTCAGAGTTTGACAACAGATTTTAAGAGCTACGATTGCTAGTCGGGTTGTGGAGTCATACTTGCAATAATAGTTATTAGACTTATCCAAGTGGGAGAATGTTGGATTAGTGTCTAAGTCCATAACTATATTTGGTATGTACTTGACCTAAGAGTAGCATGGTCCATTTGGGTTGCATGGCACCAAAACAATCTTAAGGATGGATAATTGAGAAGATGTTATTTATGATTTATTAATATATTACAAGTTCTAATATTATTAATATGAAATCATATTATTTAATTAGTATTGTTCAAGAATTAGTTTGGAATTAATTTTGTGATCAAAAGAGTCTAATTAACTATATGGGGATTGATTATGTAAATCATTCATTCTTATAATGTGGGCTTGTGATCCATAGTTCCTTATGTTGGGCTAAACCCATGTGGTGACCCATGGATGATCCATGGAGGTTTAAACCCAGGGAGCATGAGGAATATGGAAAGTCATGCACATTAGGGTTTGCATGGTGTAACCCTAATCAAGCTACACTATATAAGAACCCCTCTAGCTCATGAAAGGGGCACTAGTGGAAACACAAGAGGGCAAGCCAATTTTATGAATGCAAGTGACATATTCTCAAGTTCCTCCATTTGTTGGTGGTGCTGTGTGATTCCATTTGAGGTGCAACACTTGGGGCAATAAGTTCTTAAAGATCCAAGGCTTCCAACTACACTAAAAGGTATGTCATCTAACTTGTATTTCATGTTGTTTATGCTTCATTTCATGCTAGTTAGGATGATGCTTTGGAATATTAAATGTATGCATGTATAATAGAGAAAACATAGATCCAAAGCATCTAGGGTTGCATGTATTCCATAGGAGTGTTAGAATGCTCAAAATACTTCATAACTTTACCCTAGGATGCCGGATCTGGAGTTTGGAGCTATGGACTTCACTGGAATGAGCTGAATGTGAAATGGCTGAAGGAACTCGACGAGTTGGATAGCCAACTCGACGAGTTTAGTAGGGTTTCCCGCTTTATGAATTCTGAGTGAACTCGAAGAGTTGGTAAAATAACTCGATGAGTTGGTTAGGGTTTTCCCGATCTTCTAGAAACTGTATGGACTCAACAAGTTGCTTGGCAACTCGGCGAGTTAACTCAGGTTTTTGCAGTTTCTGAATTCTGAAGGAACTCGACGAGCCAGTAAGCTACACTCGACGAGTTAGGTCAACATGGACAATTGACCTTGACCGTTGACTTTGACTTTGACTTTGACCAAGGGTTGACCAAGTTTGACTCCTAAGGGTATTATCGTATTTTGGGATTTTGATGGACGTGGTCCTATGGTGGTTATAGGTGGTGAAGTTCGTGCTTGTGATTCGGGAGTTTGATCTTATCACTACAGCTAGACATTGTGAGGTGAGTTTTCCTCACTATACTCAAGGGTCGAAGGCACCAAGGTCGGCCCTTTGGCTTGATATCCTTCTTTAATATTAGTGAGATCGGTTAGATCGGTATCCTGGTAGATAGAATGTTGCTATGATTAGAGATCTGTAGATCCGTTTGAATGTCTATAGACTATTATGTGATTACCTGTTATATGTGCACATGTTTGATTGGTAGTTAAGGGTATTCCATCCTGATGATGATTGGACCCTAGTATGTTGTCTTTGTAGACTTTTATATGATTATCTGATATAGGTGCACATGTTTGATTGGTAATGAGAGTATTCCATCTCGCGGACTAGACTCATAGTATGTTGGCATTCCAACCTAATGGTTGATTGGACCCATAGGATGTTGGCATTCCAACCCGATGGTTGAGGGCCTAGGGTATTCCAAGCCGATGGTTGATTGGACCCATAGAATGTTGGCATTCCAACCCGATGGTTGAGAGCCGGGGGTATTCCAACCCCATGGTTGATTGGACCCATAGTATGATGTTTGTTATTGTATGCATATTGTTGTGTGTATGGGTATTTTTGGGAAACTCACTAATATTCGGGCTTACAGTTATGGATTTTGTTTCAGGTACATCGAATGATCACGGGCAGGCAAAGGCGTGATCGTGCACCTCCTTACATTTTATGATTTTGATTTATGGGATACTCTGATATGAAACTATTTTGAAAACATTTTGTAATAAATAATGGTTTTTGAATGCTTAAAAAAGTTTTAAATTTTCATGAATTTTATGTGTTGGGCTGAAGATTATTTTGAAGATTGCGTCTATTGGGCTCGGCTGTTTAATTATTTAGATTGTATTCCGGTTTGGGCCTGTCCAACCGAGAGCCCTTTTTGTTTATTATATAAGTATATGCTTGCATGCATATTAGGTTAACGATTTTAGCGATTCATCTAGAGTATAACGATAGCATTTACAGGTTTCTTTAATCGTTCTTGTAACCTACCAATCCTCTACAGTTGATGTTCTTAATCGAGCTCTTCTGAGGATTTTGTTTAATCATTCGACACGTTTGATTCACTCTTGTCTCGTTCTTATTTTCGTGTTCTTACAATTTTATATTTACTTACTTGTTCAAGATCTAATCGATCTTCATAGATTAAAGGTTTTTAAATCTCATCAATTGGTATCAGAGCAGGAGGCTGTGTAATCGATACACATCTTTTCTGTGAAAAGGTTTCAATTAGGGTTTTTCCGCAACTACCGATATTTATTGAGCCGTCATCTCATTATTGACGTATCTTGATATTTATTGTTTTGCCCTAATCTGCTTTATTACAAGTCTGATCTTTGAACAGTTTTTTTTTCGATCATAATGGACGAGTCGCAATCAAATCCTATTAATATTTCCAACAGCATCGGTTCGACGACAAAGATTCCAATCCTATATACCCATGACTATGAAGTATGGGCGCATCACTTCGAAGACTACGTGATAGGATCTGAGGACAATGGGTACCTCATATGGGAAGCCATCATTAATGGACCGTTTTCTCATTCTGCAACGTCCAGAATTATTAAGACACAAAAGGAATACAATGATCTACTGAAGGATGTTAAGGATATTGCTCAAGATGAAAAGGACAAATTCCAGTGCAATATCAAGGCGTTAAGGTTAATCAGATTCGCCCTTCAGTCCGACACCTTTAGATTGGTCAGCTCATGCACGACGGCAAAGGAAGTTTGGGATAGACTTCGCGAACTGTACTCTACAGACGAAGATCTTGAACATTCTATCCAAACCTTGCTCTTATCTGAGTTTGGAGAATTCAGGCAAGGAGCCGAAGAAACGGTGACCCAGACGTTCGATCGCTTCAATCATCTTCTCAGCAAGATGATCAAACATGATATCGAAAGGAAGCTTATCGAGCAGAAGGTTACTTTCTTAAATGGTCTGCGGTCTGAATGGAGAGCAGTAGTGTCTACAGTCAAAGCCCATGAGCAGTTTAAATCATATTCTCTGGCAAAACTGGTGTGTATTCTCAAGTCTCAAGAGAAGATTGTACTGCAGGAGAAGAACGTTGTTTCAAGCCTTGGTTCGTTGGCCCTCCTGTCAAAGAGTAAAGCTGTGATGGAGGATGAAGACCTTAACTTGGAGGAGTATGACCTCACGTCTGAGGATTATGCTATGATGGTGTCTAACCCCAAGAGGTTCATAAAGAAGAGATTCCCCAGCAATAAAAACCAAAACTGGCAGGGGAGTTACAGTTCAGAAAAAGTTAACCATGAACCGAAGGTTGAAGAGCCCACGAAGGAACCGAAGGTGGATGGCGATTCCAGAGTAAGCTGTTACTACTGTGGTGGGAAAAACCACTATGCTAAAGACTGTGTGCTTAAGAAGATGGCTGAAAAGGATGATGAAAAGGATGAGGAAGCCATGTTGCAGAAAAGGCTGGATGAGTTGAGAAAGAAGAAATCTACCGCTAACCCTTCTATTAATGCTCTTATTGTGTAGGGTTCGGTTGCTGATGATGAGTTCGGTAGCACGGAAGTTTGGTCTACCGACTCAGAAGACGATGAAGTGAGGAAGCCTACTCATGGAAAGGCTTATGTGGCAAAGGAGGAGAGCAGTGGAGGAAGATGCTTCAGGGTGTCTGATGTATCTCAGATGAGGGGATACAACACCGATAGTGGAAGCAAAGAACCGAAGGTGCAGGAGGACATGTGCTTTACGGCCAAACCACTCAGCCAGCAGTTCAATGAGCTTGATGAACTGATAAAGAAGGTACAATTGGTTTTTGTTTCATTTAAAGTACCACAATCCTCATATGAGAAAGAACTAAAAATTGTTAATACAAGAATTTCTCATCTAGATAGTAGCTTAACTCAAACTCGAGTCACCAATTCTAACCTAACTGATCAATTAAGCAGGGCGGCGTCGAAGAGTGAGGAGCGGCGTATGTGGATCGAGTTGAAGGAGTCTGAAATAGTTAAAATTAAAGACGAAAACATTTATTTACAAAGAGATAATTTAAAGTTGTTAAAACAGTGGAATGCTTTTTGTTTAATTGCAAAACGTCTTTATTCTAATATTACTCAGCTTCACTTAGATTGTGAAATAGGCCAAAAGATCCATCGCATGATTTTGCTCTTCCTAAAGTTTAAGGAGGATGAAATTGATGCCGAAGCTTATAACTGTGAGAGTGTGATATCATCTGATAATGTCAATCCGACCTACATGTATGGACTGGACAAAATTGAGTCGTTCATTAAATCCAAGGACCACAAGGACATGCTCAAAAACCTTTTGGATGAAAATGATAGACTTAAACTGAAAACCGAAACCATACAAAAATTTGACTCTTTGAATGCCAACGTAAGCTCAAAAAATAAAATTGATGTTGAAAATGCATCTGAGCTTAACGAGGACGAAAACATGAGTGAAATTTCTGTAGAGGACACGGTTGACTGCTCAGAATTTGTTAAAAGCGAACCTGAAAACCACAAGAATCTAATTTCTGAAAATTCAGTGGAGTTCGCTCGATTGTCCCAACAAAAGTCCCCGATATTAGCAGAGAAATAAGTTGTGTATCAAAAGGTCAGGACCACTCCGAATCAAGTTTACAAAGTCACTGGAGTAACCAAGCATTAGACAGCCGAACTCACAGCTATTGTAAACGAAGACAATGCTGATGGCTGCGATGAGTACTTCTGGTCTGCACCAATAGATAATGCAAATGAAACGGTGGGCTTATCAGAAAGAACCTCTTGGATGAGTAAAGGTAGATACATACCTGAACCCCTGAATAAACCAGATAACTTCGATGAGCCAAGCACCAGTGGTACGAAAGACATTCCTAAGGAGGATGAAAGTTCGGCAAAAGAAGGCGTTCCCTCTGCTCCCTCAGCTCAAAGTGAAACTCCTTCAGTTCAAAAGGAACCAGCCAAGGAGAAACCAAAAACGAAAGCTAATGTTCATCATCAACCAAAGCAGATGAGGAATAAGAAGCGAGAAAGGAACCAAAGATACATGAAGAATCTCTCTGAAAGGAGACAATTCTGGCAATCCCAGAATGCATACTTCTCACATCAAGACAAGAATCTGAAGTATGAAAACAATCCTGTCGGAAAGCCTGAGAGTCACAACAACCGAAAGCCAAGGTTCGGTTCACAAGAGGATAGCAACCGAAAGCAAAGGTTCGGTTCAGAGAATGATTCCAACCGAAAGCAAAGGTTCGGTTCTGAAGTAAAAAGAGATCAAAACTCTAAGGTCAGTCCCTCCAATGATCAAAAGCAAAAGGGTCACCTAGAGTCTCCAACAAAGAAGTCCTCTCAATCTAAACCCACTTCTTCTAGTTCATCTAATTCTTCTACCTCCACCAATTCATCTCCATCTTGTTCTAACGCTAATTCTGTTCGTTCTCAAAAATCTCATTCGTCAGTTGAACAAAAGGGCAAACAGAAGGTCAATGAATCCAAACCAGAGTCCAAACCGAACGCACCCAATCCTAATAAGATAAAAGTTTTTACCATTAAAAAGAAAGATGAAACAACTCTTATAAAACGAACATATCTAGTTGACATTTCTCTTACTGTTCCTGTTCCCATGAAAAGCTCACGTGGACCCAAGAAACTTTGGGTTCCTAAATCTGCTTAATTTTTGCAGGTTATAAGTGACGAGCAGTTCGACGAAGAATGGTACATCGATAGTGGCTGCTCACGTCACATGACAAGGAGGAAAGAGGAGCTCAGGGAATACAGATCTCTTGCAAATGGTGGAAATGTCAAGTTTGGAAATAATTCTTTCGGCACCATAAAGGGATACGGGATGATAACAAATGGTGACTTTACTATAAGGAAGGTGGCTTATGTGGAAGGACTCCAACACAACCTCATCAGTGTATCTCAGCTTGTTGGAGGTACAGGTCTGAAAGTCTCATTCGATGATGAAGGTTCTGAAATTATTAAGAAAAAGACAAAGAAGGTAATTCTCAAGTCAGAGCGAAAGGGTGAAATGTTTCCTCTAAATCTGAAACCCATCAAAGGAAACCCAACTATATGCCTGTTATCAAAGGCTCAATCTGACGAAAGCTGGTTGTGGTCTTCCATTGCTCAAGTTCGACAGAGATCACTTGTGTGCTGCATGCGAAATGGGGAAGCAGAGTCGTCAAAGTCACCCATCTGTAATTAACACAAAAGTTGTTGAACCACTCGAATTACATCATATCGATTTGTGTGGTCCTTCATCTATCGAAAGCATCGGTGGTAGCAAGTATATTCTTGTTATTGTTGATGACTTTTCACGATTCACATGGGTGTTCTTTCTAAAGCTCAAATCTGAAGCGACTCATAAGCTGAAAGTGTTCATCAAGCAGATTGAAGTTCAGCTCAAGAAGGTCGTTCGAAACATCAGAAGCGACAATGGTCTGGAATTCAAGAACAGGGAGTTTGAAGAGTTTCTTGCAGAAAAGGGAATAAGTCACAACTTCTCAGCTCCCTACACACCACAACAGAACGGAATTGTCGAAAGATGAAACCGATCTTTGTGTGAAGCTGCCCGAACTATGCTAAGTTTCGCTTCCTTACCTCTTTATTTTTGGGTTGATGCTATTTCTGCTGCTTGTTTTACACAAAACAGGTCTTATCTCAACAAACGATTCACGCTCACACCATACGAGATTCTCAATAACAGAAAGCCTAATGTGAAATTTTCCACGTGTTCGGCTCACGGTGTTTCATCTTTAATTCTAAAGAACACCGCAACAAGTTCGATGTCAAAGCCGACGAGGGAATTTTTCTGGGATACTCGCTCACATCCAAGGCATACAGAGTCCTAAACAAGCGTACAAGAAAAATTGAAGAGACATATTACGTGACCTTTGACGATAGCTATGTCAAAAAGCTACAAGCCAAAGAAGACATCGCTGGGGAAATCTTTCCTCAAACTGGGCAAGTCACAGTCTCGATCGTTAACTTAGACGACAAATTTCTGGAGCTCTTTGACGAACCAGAGAAAGCTTCTCTCTCAGAAGCAGGTGCAGCAGACAACAAGGTCGATCACATGAAGCAAATTGTCGAAGAAGCTACCAGGAGAATGAATGAAGGAGGATCGACTACTAATGACCCTCCATTCAACAATGCTTCAGTCGAGGGGGAGCCAAGCTCACAAGTCGAGGGGGAGCCAAGCTCAAATATTGAGGGGGAGCCAAGCACTACAACTGCAACCGAAGGTGCTTCTCCAACCGAAAGTGCTTCTCCAACCGAAGGCGCTTCAACACCTGAAAGTCCAGCACCACAAGAAACCCCTGAACCTCAAGTTTCACAAAGCTCATCAATCGAGGGGGAGCATGATGATATGACGCTTGATTACGATAGCCAATCTGAGCCAGAAGAAATGATCAATGCTGAACTAGACCCAACCTTTGATCTGAATTACCCTCCTCTTACCAAATGGACCAGAGATCATCCTATCTCCCAAGTAGTTGGTGATGTATCTGAAAAGGTTCTGACCCGATCACAACTGAAGGCAAAACAGACATCCTTATTTTCAAAGGTTGAGTTTTGTATGTTTAACTCATTCGTATCAAAAGTTGAACCGAAGACAGTTAACACTGCCCTCGATCACCCTGATTGGGTTCAAGCAATGCAAGACGAACTGAACGAATTTGAAAGGAACAAAGTCTGGCGCCTCATTCCAACTCCTTCAGATGCTTCGGTTGTTGGTCTCAAATGGGTCTTCAGGAACAAAATGGACAAGGAAGGGAACGTAATAAGGAACAAGGCTCGTCTGGTGGTAAAGGGATACTGTCAGGAGGAAGGGATAGATTATGAAGAGACTTTCGCTCCTGTAGCTAGGCTGGAATCTGTAAGAATATTTCTTGCTTATGCTGCCCACAAAAACTTTGAAGTTTTCCAAATGGACGTCAAGTGTGCATTTCTTAATGGAGAACTCGAAGAAACTGTGTATGTGGAGCAACCTCTTGGGTTCGTAAACGAAAAGTATCCAAACCATTGCTATATTCTGGATAAAGTTGTGTATGGCCTTAAACAAGCTCCGAGAGCCTGGTATGAAACGCTAACTAAATTTTTAAAGATGTCTAAATTCAAACAAGGTTCGGTTGACCCAACCTTCTTTTGCAAAAAGGAAGGTACCCACCTTATGATAGTTCAAATTTATGTTGATGACATCATCTTTGGCTCTACGAATCCCAGCTTAACAGTTGAATTCAGAAAGCTGATGGAGACTAAATTTGAAATGAGCTCAATGGGTCCTATTAACTTTTTCCTTGGTTTAAATATTAGACAGGGACCCGAAGGCATCTTTATCAATCAGGAAGCTTACACGAAGACTCTCCTAGCAAAGTTTGGTATGATGGGAGACTCAAAAGTCAAAGTCCCAATGGCATTCGGCACCAAGCTAACTCCATCCCTAGACAAACCGGCTGTTGATATCACGCTCTATCGTCAAATGATAGGATCACTAATGTATCTTACTGCTAGCAGGCCTGACATCATGTTTTCTGTGTGTTATTGTGCTCGATTTCAGGCAAACCCACGCGAACCTCACATGCTTGCAGTGAAGAACATCTTACGCTATCTCAAGCGAACCACCTCCTTAGGTCTATGGTATCCTTCCAACTCAGGCTTCTTTGTTCAAGCCTATTCTGATGCTGACCTTGGAGGATGTGGACTCGACAGAAAAAGCACAACTGGTGGCTGTCAATTCCTTGATGGGAAGTTGGTCAGCTGGCAATTCAAGAAACAAACGTGTGTCGTTGTCTACTGCCGAAGCGGAATACATTGCCGCTGCATCCTGCACATCACAAGTGATTTGGATCTAGAGTCAACTTCGAGACTATGGACTCAATATGAAGAAGATCCCACTATATTGTGACTCTGAAAGTGCAATTAGGATCTATCATAACCCAGTGCAACACTCTAAAACCAAACACATAGCACTGAGGTATCACTTCATCAAAGATCACATGGAAGATGGGAACGTCGAAGTTCACTTCGTAAGGACCACTGATCAACTGGCTGACGTCTTTACCAAAGCTCTTCCTGAAGCATCATTCAATAGAATACTGCAAGGGCTAGGTATGATGGAATCAGAGTCAGTACCTCACACTACCTCTCAACTTCAAACGTAAGAAGCGAAATCAACCAAACGTTCGGGTTCGGTTAAACCATCTGACTCGCTCATCTCTTCAAAGGTAGTCTTTCTTTGTTGTATATTCCTTGTACAAAAATTGTTTTTTTCTTAATATTGAAAATATTTTCCAATTGCATGTCTAAATTCCTTGGTTTCTTAACATTTTCCAAAACCGAAACCTACCGAAGGTTCGGGTTCGGTTTTTCAAAATTTTGTTGAACCGAAACCAACCGAAGGTTCGGGTTCGGTTTTTCAAAATTTTGTGGAACCGAAACCAACCGAACGCTCGGGTTCGGTTTTTCAAAATTTTCTGGAACCGAAACCAACCGAATGCTCGGGTTCGGTTTTTCAACTTTTTCCCAACCAAAACCAACCGAACGTTCGGGTTCGGTTTTTCATATTTTTTTCCAAGTTTTTTTAAGTCTTATTTTTTTTTACTTATTTTCTTTTAACTTATTTTTTATTTTTTTTTATTTATCTATTTTCTTTATAAATCTCAAAAACTCCAAAAATATATTTTTTTTATTTTTTTTATTATTTATTTTATTTTTTTCTTGTTGTGTGTTCGTTCGTTTATGGGGATATAATTGATGAATTACTTAAGTGTCCCTAGAAGCATGCTGCTGTATGTGTCTCAAGCCTCATAAGATTTTGAATAATAGCCTTCATGACCTGGTATACGCAAACCTTGTCTTCCCAATAAGACTAACATATTTATTCTAATCGCGAGCTACCTCACTCTCTTCTCACATGAGTTAAGAGTTTGCTGCTTAGTCCTTTCTTTCGCAGCAGAGGTACTATGTTTTCTTACACCATCTCCATTACATTTCTCCATTACATTCGTTTCCTCAACGTAACCCTTGACACTCTCAGAAATTACCACTGAGGTTTATGGTTACACAACATCTATGTTTATGATCTTAGTTTCGTGTCACTACGGGCTGAGTGAAACCCAAAATTCAACACCTAATGAATTGACGGTGAACAATTAATTTGCTCAAGTTTTCACCAAAGAATTGACGAATGTACCCTCATGAAATCTCAAATTTTCTTTTGTGTGATTCCTATGAAATTGTTAAAAACCATAACATTTCTTCCCTTAGGATCCAATTTTAAATTTTTTTATCTGAGATTTTATGTTTTTCCAAGCCCATTTAAAATAAATTTCTACCTACTTGTTCAACAGGCTACACTGGTCTCACAAGTACTTTGTTCACTTTCTTTCTTATTTCAAGATTAGAATTGATGAATCAAAGCGAAAGCCACCCCTATTTAGCCTAATTAAAAGAAGCCTTTCAACATTTATTAATAAGTGTTTGATCGTAATTCAACGGGATTCCACACTAACACTTTAAGGTCTCTCTTGACCTTGAAGGAAGAGATTCGTGCCCGGGATCATCAGTTTCGTGTCTTTATTGACATCACAGAATATCCTTAAAAGAGTTGGTTTATTTCTTTTTCTTTTACACTCTTTGCACGAAAATCTTTGATTTTCCAAAATTCCGTTACTAATTATTACAGGTTGTCTTATTACTTTGGTGGATAATTATGAAGTTGTGGTCAAAAACAATCCACGTGGGTATTTAATTCAAAAGATGCCGTTTAAAAGGATAAGACGAAAGGTTGCTGACTAGGCGGGAGTTAAACGGATTGAAATACAAACGACGGTAAAAAGGGGGCGCGTGTGAATTCGAAACGCCCATGCTTTTACTGACATTATGGACGCGTGTGCGAAATCCAAGCGACATCCCTCTGGCATTTAAAGGCGCGTGAGCATTTCAAGCGGTTTTTCTTCTGAAACGGCGCTTGTTGGGTGGCGTGATCCTAGGAATCTGACACTCTCTTTCCTACGTGATCATCGCCTAGAAGATATGAAACGATTTTTCTCTCTCCAATCCCTCACTATAAAAGGCAGTCTACACTCTTATTTACCTTTTTACTGCCTCCGAAATTTCTAAAGAGCAAATACTCCCAAACAGCTTTCCTGTTCATCATCTTCTTCATACCTTCAACAATGGCAGAATCCTCTTCCGTCCATGCTACTTCACAAATCCTTCCCATCCGTCCACAACAATGTCTGGTGATTGATCTCAACCCTCTGGCGTACGACTCCTACATGTCGCCGATTATCGAATGCCTGAAGTACTCCCAAATCGCCACCGCTCCCTCCAGGATCGAGTCTGTTCCCATGGTGGCCCTATCGCAGGTTTATGCGACTGCCTATTACAACAAGGCAGTCGAACGAGTGTTCTTCGAGATTGCTGAACACAAGACATCTGTCTCTCGACAACGTTTTTGCACAATGCTAGGGTTGGCTGTTGACCCATCGAGAATAAATCCGGAGACGATTCCAGTTGGGTATCTGTATAACATGTTTTACAACATGGGGTACACGGAGGTTCTCACCTCCGTCGCAAAGTTCAAGAAGTCCTGTTTGCCGCCACAGTGGAACGGCATGTTCACAATCCTCTTCAAGGGCTTGTCGGAACGGAGCTCAGGATCCGACGGGGCTAGTCGACTTTTCTTGTCGATCATGTATGCAGTCTACAACGGGGTTAATTTGGACTTTGGGATGGTCCTCTGGCAACAGCTCGTCCAGAGCCTTTCTTCATCATCTCGACACTCTGAGGTGTCGTTGGCCCGGTTTTGGATTCTAATCACAAAGTGGGCGATGGACAAGTTCGACATTCCCACTGCTGCAGGTGCATCGATGTCTTCTATCGGTACGTTTCATACCAAGAAGATCATCGTCTCGGATGCTTCGAAATTCTCATTTATTGGCTCTATTCCGGAGACAATGTATGGCGTTGTTCCCTCTGACAGCAGACTAATTCGGACGATTAAGTAATTCAGGGCAACTGGTCCTAGGGAACTTACACCGGATATGCTCAGGTCTATCCACGATGCAGACAAACTGGTGTCCAGGGGCAAAAAGGCGGATAAAGGGAAGCAAGCGACCAAAGCTCCTACGGGTCCTTCTCCCAAGAAGAGGAAATAGCCTAAAGCTGCTCAGTCCCCACAACCGAAGAGGAGGAAGACTCAACCGAAGCGAAAGCTTGTTATTCCCTCTTCTTCAAGTGAATCAGAGAACGAGCGTTCGGATTCGGACGGCTCTCAAGGAGGCGAAACCCCTCAACGAGGCAACACACCACCTCGGTCACCTACCCCAGAGATGGAACTTCATAATTCACCAGTTCCTTCACCTCCTCCAACCATTCCGACCATAATCCCCAATACCACTATTCCACCAACCTTTTTCCCTATACCACCACCCATCTTCACAACTGCAACCGAAACACCACCTGTAACCGAAACCCCACCCGTAACCGAACCACCTCAAACCGAAACCCATACAACCGAACCTACCCAAACTCAACCACCACCCGAAACTACCCCACCCCATACTCAACCTGAACATACCCAAACCACAACACCCCCAGCTTCACCACCCCCTCCATCTCCAGAAAATGCCTCTAATGGCGAAAACCCTTACCTTGGCGGTGAACACATGAACTTTGATTCGGTCTACTATAGTCCGTTTCAGGTTCAGAGTGATGAAGAGGATGATGCTGCAGTGACAAAGAAGCATCTAAAGGAGCTCAACGAGAAGGTTGACCTACTTCTCGCCTCATCTTCCAACCAGCAGTCCTCTCTTTCTGAAGCTGCTCTTCAGAAGATTGTTGATGCCTTCTCCAGGGCTCAGCATGATTCGGTAGCCTCAGCCACTTCCGCCATCAACGCCTCTACCAAAGCCTGTGAGGCTGCGACCGAAAAAGTCGATAAACTATTCTTCGACGCTTCTATCCTGTTGAAGTCATTACAGGAAAGCGCCGACGCCACGAAGACAACTTTGGAACCGATTGTTCAGCAATTGGCAAAGTTCATCTCAATGGAGTTGACTTCGTTCGCTGCCCTTCGCCAAACCATAAGCGGCGACAACTCGGCCCTTCGTGCCTCCATCGATGAGCGACTTGCTAAGCTACAAGAGGATCTTGCGGCTGAAAACTCTTTGATGGACGTTCTCTCAAGCAAAACCACCGCCCTAAAAGTCAAGAGCACTCAGCTATCCAACTCTCAACAACAGCTGGAAGCTCTTCGATACGAAAGGGAGGTTATCAAGACATGTGTTTCGGATGTACACGCTGCCTTATCCAACATCCTAGAAGCACATGATCCGATTCTAAACCATTCGGTGAGGCGAACCCTTGCTGAAAAGCTCTCTCCGTCCATGGACCTTCTCAGCAAAATCGAAGGCCTACCTAGTTTCGTGTCCATTACGAAACAAGGGGGAGATGAGAAAAAGACCGGATCGAAACCACATCCTTCCTCCAAAGCTACTCACACAACCGAACCACCTTCGACTGGTCAAGCTTCGGGTTCGGGTGTGAAGGACAAAGGGAAAAATATAGCTGAGGAAGAAGATGAAAATGAAGACAAGGAGACCATTGCTGACATGTTAAAACGAAAGAACAGTCGCAATGTCGATGAAGATGTAAATCGTGTGGCGCGAGAGGCTGAAGAAGCCAAACGCAAGCAGAAGGAAGCCAACGATCTCCTTGAGAGCCGGAAGACTCTCTTCCCTGCATGGACTCGGGAGCGAATGATCAAAGAGGCCATAGATACTCCCAGCATCTTATGGATCGAGCCGGTTATCTCGTTCGACTGCAATAATACTGTCGACTCGCAGTTCGACATGCCGCTGACGCGAAAGGCATTTATCTTCCATGCCTTCTCAAATATCTTTGAAGTCCCTCATCCGAACGCTGAGCTTGACAGGGAGCTCATCGACTTCTATCTGGCGGCTGCTCGTCCTCAGTATCTAACTTGGAGCGCCCAGAAGATAGTGAACGTTGGGTACTGAAGCCTTACGCCGAAGGGAGATTCACAAACGTTCGGTTTAGGTTGATTCGAGGATCTGCAAGAACTGCACATAATATCTCCCTGGCAGATCTACCGAACTTAAATCCTCATGATTGGATTGTCCTGTATAATATCCTTTTGACTAATGAAGCCGAATATGGTCCCATTATAGACCATATCAAAAGGATGTTAGCCTGCTACATCATGGAGGTTGCCCTTATGGATCAGGAGGTCGCCACAGTCTTCAAGAAGAAACCGAAGATAGCTCCTGTGGGATCGGCCAGTGATCTCAACCAAATGCAAATGGGCAAGATCGACCCGAGACACAACTCGGTTATGTTCACTAGAGCAGAAGGACAGAAGTGTCTCTTTGCTTTAGCTGACAAACACCTTTACACCACTGCTTGTCTGGAGCATGTGTTATCGATCATCAAGAGGTGTAAAGAAAATTCAGTTGATGATGTCAAGTACTTCAACGACATGATCCAATGGTACGTCAGGTTTAGACAGACGATACTCGCTCTCACCAAATGTTTGTTTAACACCGTGAAGAAGAAGGTACCTGCTTCAGCTACTGGCCCAAGTAACAAATGAAGATCTCGCTCCAATTAACGCAAAGGGGGAGATTGTTGGGCTGAAGATTATTTTGAAGATTGCGTCTATTGGGCTCGGCTGTTTAATTATTTAGATTGTATTCCGGTTTGGGCCTGTCCAACCGAGAGCCCTTTTTGTTTATTATATAAGTATATGCTTGCATGCATATTAGGTTAACAATTTTAGCGATTCATCTAGAGTATAACGATAGCATTTACAGGTTTCTTTAATCGTTCTTGTAACCTACCAATCCTCTACAGTTGATGTTCTTAATCGAGCTCTTCTGAGGATTTTGTTTAATCATTCGACACGTTTGATTCACTCTTGTCTCGCTCTTATTTTCGTGTTCTTACAGTTTTATATTTACCTACTTGTTCAAGATCTAATCGATCTTCATAGATTAAAGGTTTTTAAATCTCATCATTATGGATGTTACAAGTTGGTATCAGAGCCTTGGTTTGAGTGAATCGGAGGAACACTCGTGTGAATCCAATCTCAAACCAAGGAAAAGATTTTCAAAATGATTTTGAAATGGTTTTCAAAATACTAAAGGAGAATGCAGCATGTACGATCATCCGGAGCCAGTAAGTAGACCCCAAAATTGATGGGTTTTGAGCATAACATCATTCCTATGGTGTAGATGCAACCCTAATGCTTTGGATCTAGGTTTTCCTCAAGTTATACATGCAAACAATCTTCCAAAGCATAAACCCTAATCTAACATGGCTAAGAATGAAATTCATATGTAAATAAGGGTTTGGAATCTTACCTTGATTATTATGTAACAATCACAATCACAAACCTCCTTGATCTTGACTTCTGAAAGCCTAGTTCCCCAAGGGTTGAACCTCTAATGGAGTCACAAACTGTTGGATAAGGTGTCTAAGTCCATGACTGTATTTGGTATGTACTTGAACCGACCCGACATGGTCCATTTGGGTTGCACTTCACTGGAATGATTTGTATGGATATTCTTTTGAGAATAGTATATTTATGATTTATTAATATATTATAAGTTATAATATATTAATATGACATCATATTATTTAATTAGAATTGATCAAGACTTAATTTGAAATTAATTTACTGATAAAAAAGAAACTAATTAAATATGGACTCTTATATATATATATATATATATATATATATATATATATATATATATATATATATATATATATATATATATATATATATATATATATATATAGAATGGGCCAATGCTCATTTAGGATGGGCTAAGATTGCATGGAAGTCCATGGATAGTTCATGGAGCTTTTAACCCACAAATCCTATGGAAATGAAAGGTCATGTGTGAGGCCGATTTTAATAGTGCATCATATTTTCTCAAAGTCTTCCAAGTTGTTTTGGTGATTTGTGATTCCACTTGACGCATTCACATTGTTGGTGCTAGGCTCTTAAAGCTCCAAGAAATCAACCACAAGAAAAGGTATGTCATCCTACTAATTTTATATTACATGTACCCCAATCACATGCTAGTTATGTAATGACCTGATTCTCAGGTATTGCTTTAAATAAGAGTTCTTGGGTTAGGCCCTACTCGTTGAGTAGCAGCGGGGGGGGATCGCGAGTTAAGTGACCTACTCGACGGGTCCATATTGGGACTCGGCAAGTAGGAGATGGCAGATGAAACCCTAAATCTCAGGGTTTTGCACCCTATTTAAAGGAACCTTAGCCTCCCTTAGGCCTCTTTACAGTTGTAGAGAGTCCGTGAGCACCCTAATATGTGTGTGTGTGTGTATGTGCCCATTGTGTGTTTGAAGCTTGAAAAGAGGATCTTTGGAGGGAGAAGGCTTGGAGGAGAAGGAGATTGGAGCAAGTAGAGTGTGGGAATCAACACTTATCTCAATTATCATCTTCTATAGGTACCCAAATCGCCTTTTCCTTGTGGATCTCTTCTATTGGCTGAGTTTTAGGGTTTTTGTGGGATATTAAGTTGGAAAGATGAGCTACGGGCTAGATCTGAGGTTGTAACTTCATATATGGACTCTCCTTGGATTCTAGAAGCATAAAATTACAGTTTTAGTCATGATTGAGGTCCCTCTTGAGCATGAAGCTCCATTAAGAACTTAAAATAGGCATTTAGAGCCTTAATTTGTAGCCACGCATGCACGTAAAGTTTGCAACTTTACGTGATAAGCATGCCCTAGAAGTTGGGATCTGTGATTTGGAGCCACTGCATGGCTCAAAACAAGTCTGTATGGAAAAAGGACTGAATGGACTCGACGAGTCGCAAGGTTGACCGACGAGTCACATGAAGATGGCCGTGAACTCGATAAGTTGGATGAACACCTCGTCTAGTCCGATGAAGATTTGCCATAGACTCGACGAGTTGAAGAACAACTCGGCAAGTCGGATGAGTTTTCTACAGGATATGTATGCGCGTGCATTCGTTGAGTTGCAAGGGAAACTCGACGGGTGGCCTTAAAGTTTGATCGAGAATCGAAGGAACTCGACGAGTCACCCCGGTGACTCGGCGAGTTGGAATGTGCTTCAAGGAACTCGGGGAGTAGCCGAGGGTACTCGGCGAGTTGAAGTCAACATGGACTGTTGGCCTTGACTGAGGAATTTTACTTTGACCAGGGGTTGACTAGTGGGTTATGGAGTACCTTATAAGGTTAAGGACTTATGAGTATGTTGTACTATGATAATAGGTGGTGGAGCCTGTGTCAAGTGATCCGAGAGTTGGTGTTTACCTTCTGAGTCGACATCTACGAGGTGAGTTATCCTCACTATATCGATAGGGTCTACGGCACCAAGGCCGACCCTTTGGTTGTTATTGTTATGGTATGATACATGGGGCTATTATCTGTTAGATCGGAATCAGGGTAGACAGTATGTTATGCTCTTATGATCCGTAGGGATTGGTATGTTAGTGACCTGCTAGGTCGGTGCTCTAGTTACGAGTTAATTCTACGATTGATGATCAGTGAGATAGATATGTTTAATGTTTGTGTATGCCAGTATATGCTAGTTATGTGCACATGGTTAGTTGCTTGTTGGTTGTGTTGAGGCGGTACTGCTTTTTTGTTGAAGGCCAACATACCCTATGAGCGGTCCGGGGAGACTGTACCCCTCACTCGTCTTACGAGGAAGGGGTGGATTTTCGGTGGGGCCCTGAGCAGCAGAGGGCGTTTGAGACCCTCCAACAATGTTTATGTGAGGCGCTAGTGTTGACACTCCCCGAGGGAGTCAAGGACTTTGTAGTGTTTTGTGATGCGTCCATCACGGGCTTGGGGGCAGTCCTCATGCAGAAAGGACGGGTGGTAGCCTATGCATCGCGGCAGTTGAAGCCGCATGAGACTGGATACCCTACGCATGATCTTGAGTTGGGAGCAGTGTTTTTCACTCTCAAGATTTGGAGGCATTCTCTGTACAGGGTCCGATGTACTATATATACGAATGACAAAAGTTTGTGGCACATCATGGATCAGCCGAACCTAAACATGAGGCAGCACAGGTGGCTGGATGAGGTCAAGGACTATGATTGTGAGATCCTTTACCATCCTGGTAAAGCGAATGTAGTTGCGGATGCTCTGAGCCGCAAGTCAGCTGGGTCCTCTACCCCAGCCAGGTGTATGAGGATAGCGGTGGATTCCCCGCTGGTGGGTTTGGTCAGGGATGCTCAGATTGAGGGTATGAGACCAGAGAATTGGAAGATGGAAAGGATTAAGGGAAAAGCACCTAGTTTTCTCAAGATAGCCGCGGATTGTTGACCCGTTACAATCGGGTTTGGGTTCTGATGTCCGGAGGGGTCCGGCAGATAGTGATGGAGGAGGCTCATAAGTCTAGTTTTTCTATTCACCCGGGAGCCACCAAGATGTACCATGATTTGAGTTGGAGTTATTGGTGGCCTGGTATGAAGCGAGATATCACTTGGTTTGTTGAGTGGTTCTTGACATGTAGGATGCTCAAGGCCGAGCACCAGAGGCCGCATGGTAAGCTGCAGCCTCTGGAGATTCCCATGTGGAAATGGGAACGGATCGCGATGGATTTCATCATGAAGTTGCTGAAGACGGCAAGGGGTTCGATGCTATATGGGTCATCGTGGATCGATTGACCAAGAGTGCCCATTTCCTAGCCATACGGGAGAGTTCGTCGGCAGAGAAGCTGGCCGACCTGTACATCAGAGAGATTGTGTCTCGCCATGGGGTTCCGGTTTCTATCGTTTCTGATCGAGATGTCATGTTTACTTCCCGTTTTTGGCAGAAGTTCCATGAGGAACTGGGTACACGATTGCATTTTAGTACGGCGTTCTATCTGCAGACTGATGGGCAGAGTGAGCAAACCATTCAGACCCTCGAGGATATGTTGAGGGCGTGCGTCATTGATATCGGTGGGAGTTGGGATTCCCACCTACCGCTTGCAGAGTTCACCTACAACAACAGCTATCATTCCGGTATTGGTGCCCCGCCTTTCAAGGTGTTGTATGGGCGGAAGTGTAGGACCCCAGTCTGCTGGGGTGTGGATGGGCACAGGGTGATGGGTCAGACAGAGGTAGTTCTGCAAACTATCGAGATGATACAGCAGATTAGATAGCGACTGCAGACCGCTCAGAGTCGACAGAAAAGTTATGCCGACCGGCACCGATCTGAACTGGAATTTCAGGTGGGTGACATGGTTCTCCTGAAGGTCTCACCCTGGAAGGGTGTGATCCGCTTCAGGAAGAAAGGAAAATTGGGTCCCTATTACATTGGGTCGATCAGGATTGTTGCCAAGGTTGGCAGGGTGGCTTATAGGCTTGAGCTTCCGGAGGAGCTTAGCCGGATCCATAGCACATTCCGTGTTTCGCAATTACGAAAATGCATTATGGACCAGAAGGCAGTGGTATCGTTGGATGATATTCAGGTCGATGAGCGCCTGAACTATGTGGAGAGGCCTGTGGCTATTTTGGAAAGGAAGAAGAAGAATCTGCAGAACAAGGAAATAGCTTTAGTAAAGGTACAGTGGGAACATCGGAGAGGATCCGAGTGGACATGGGAGCCGGAGGCGGAGATGCGCGAGCATTACTCGACGTTTTTTATTCCAGCGGACTTCGAGGGCGAAGTCTAGTTCAAGTGGGGGAGAGTTGTAATGCCCCGATTCTCAGGTATTTTTTAAATAAGATTTCTTGGGTTAGGCCCTACTCGTCGAGTAGCAGCGGGGTGGGATCGTGAGTTAAGTGACCTACTCGACGAGTCCATATTGGGACTCGGCGAGTAGGAGCGGGCAGATGTAACCCTAAATGCCGGGGTTTTGCACCCTATTTAAAAGATCCATAGCCTCCCTTTAGCCTCTTTATAGTTCTAGAGAGTCCGTGAGAACCCTAACACGCATGTGTGTGTGTGCCCATTGTGTGTTTGAAGTTTGAAAAGAGGATCTTTGGAGGGAGAAGGCTTGGAGGAGAAGGAGATTGAAGCAAGTAGAGTGTGGCAATCAACACTTATCTCAGTTATCATCTTCTAGAGGTACCCAAATCGCCTTTCCCTTGTGAATCTCTTCTATTGGTTGAGTTTTAGGGTTTTTGTGGGATATTAATTTGGAAAGATGAGCTATGGGCTAGATCTGAGGTTGTAACTTCATATCTGGACCCTCCTTGGATTCTAGAAGCATAAAGTTATAGTTTTAGTCATAATTGAGGTCCCTCTTGAGCATGAAGCTCCATTAAGAACTTAAAATAGGCATTTAGAGCCTTTGTAGCCATGCATGCACGTAAAGTTTGCAACTTTACGTGATAAGCATGCCCTAGAAGCTTGGATCTGTGATTTGGAGCCGTTGCATGGCACACAACAAGTCTGTATGGAAAAAGGACTGAATGGACTCGGCGAGTCGCAAGGTTGACTCGGCGAGTCACATGAAGATGGTCGTGAACTCGACAAGTTGGATGAACACCTCATCCAGTCTAATGAAGATTTGCCATAGACTCGATGAGTTGAAGAACAACTCGGCGAGTCGGATGAGTTTTCTCCAGGATATGTATGCGTGTGCGTTCGTCGAGTTGCAAGGAGGAAACTCGACGGGTGGCCTTGAAGTTTGATCGAGAATCGAAGGAACTCGACAAGTCACCCCGGTGACTCGGCGAGTTGGAATGTGCTTCAAGGAACTTGGCGAGTAGCCGAGGATACTCGGCGAGTTGAAGTCAACATGGACTGTTGACCTTAACTGAGGTCTTTGACTTTGACCAGGGGTTGACTAGTGGGTTATGGAGTACCTTATAAGGTAAAGGACTTATGAGTATGTTGTACTATGATAATAGGTGGTGGAGCATGTGTCAAGTGATCCGAGAGTTGGAGTTTACCTTTCAAGTCGACATCTGTGAGGTGAGTTATCCTCACTATATCGATAGGGTCTACGGCACCAAGGCCGACTCTTTAGTTTTTATTGTTATGGTATGCTACATGTGACTATGATATGTTAGATCGGAATCAGGGTATACAGTATGTTGTGCTCTTATGATCCGTAGGGATTGGTATGTTAGTGACTTGCTAGGTCAGTGCTCTAGTTACGAGTGAATTCTATGATTGATGATCAGTGAGATAGATATGTTTGATGTTTGTGTATGCCAGTATATGATAGTTATGCGCACATGGTTAGTTGCTTGTTGGTTGGGTTGAGGCGGTCCTGCTTTGTGCTGATGGCCAACATACCCTATGAGCGGTCCGGGGAGATTGTAGGCCCACGTGGCGGACCAGTCATGCTGAAGGCTCAGGAGAGATCCAGATAGACTGTAGTCCCTGTAGGGCGGTCCAGTCAAGCCGATGGCCCAGTATGCATGTTGATTGATTGATTATTACTGATATGTTTTTGTCAGTGTGGTATTGGTATTTTGGGGGTAGCTCAGTAAGCCATCGGGCTTACAGTTTTCAGTTTATTGTTTTAGGTACTTCAGGAGTTCATGGCAAGGCGAGGGCATGACCGTACCGCTTCTCATCCTTATGATATGATTTTGGGACACTCTGATGAACAATGATTTGAAAAGATTTTTGTAAACAAATGCTACTTGATTTTCATGTATGTTGACAAAGTTTAAATTTGGCGTAAAAATTCATGGGTGTTACAAGTTAGGATGAAACCTTGGAAAAAGAAAGTTTGCATGTATAATAGAGAAAACATAGATCCAAGGTTTCTAAGGTTGCATGCACACAATAGGAGTGTTAGAATGCTTAAAACCCTTCTGTGGTATGAGAGCCTAGGCTTGTTTTCAATTATACTTGATGCTACATGTTTTTCCAAAGTTGAAATTTTGCCATTTTTGCATCTAACTGCTCACCAGGACGTGGCAGTCTTTACCACGACGTGGTGATGCACCTGTGTGCAGAATTTCGGGTTTTTTCTTGCTATTGGATGAGGATCATTACCCTCAACTGTTTTTGAACCTAGAAACCTGTTATTCAAGAGGGTAATGTCTTGCTTGTCCAATTGAAAGGTGATTGTCAAAATTTCATACTTTGTTTTAGTTTATATGATTAATCTAAATTACTTGAAATTTGTTTAATTTGAATTGCCTTAATCATATGAGTTTAATCTAGAACTTGAACATTCTTATTAGTTGAATTGTTGTTCTTGATGATTTTAATGGACTCCATAACTTGTCCTCAAGTTATGGAATTCCATAAGTTTTCATTAAATGGATCATTAAAAGTCATAGGTTATAAAAATGAAGAGTCTCATTTTCAAGAACCATTAAACTCATATGTTATGAAGTTGAAAGGTTTTGAATAGTTTCAATACTTGCACTCAAGTTTTGGAATTTGTAAAGTCTCACACACATTAATACTTTAATTGAAATCTGTAGAATTTTAAAGTTTAAAATTCAACCCTTATACTTTATAGTATTATAAGTTAATAATATATATATATATATATATATATATATATATATATATATAAGATCAAGTCAGTCTTACCATTAGTAGGCCTCATTCACAGAGCCGGTCTATAAGGGGGGGTATAAGGTTGTTACCTATAAAATGACAGCTTAATGGGTGTCTAATCTCACCCACCGCTTCCTTGAATAGTGGAGGATTGTTAACCGAACGGGTAGGACAAAGACTATAATTCTCATTAAAAGTATAATGATAAATATAAAGTAACTAAACCTTTTAGAAATTTCCAATCTTAGTTACTTTAGGAAAATGTGAAATTGATGCTAACCCGTGAAACTACACTTTGCACCTTGCTAAAGTCATTAGTGGAGCGTGTGTAGTTAATCATCACACTAACTTGGACTTAACAAGGGTGGAAAAGGGTGACTTAAGTTTTATCATAGATCGGTGGAGCGTGTGTCGTTAATCGGCACATCGATTAGGTGATAAAATTAAGAGTACCAAGTTAATTTTCGTGCAATCAATGTACAACCAACTCATAGTAACAACTCATATCTCTAGGTTTGAAGAATATAATATATTATCGTCTCATGATCACTCGTGATAAAATCCATGAAGTGATTCCAATGAGCGCGGGTTGAATCCAATACTCAGAACTTATGAGCACTCATGAGTGTTGTAGCCCTTTGTCCAACACCTTAGACCTCTACAAGCCAACCCATGACAGTCTTAATTCATATCTACTTCCAACATATGACCGACTGTGGATGGTTTGAATAACTTAGTCATTCCGGAAGAATAACCCAGTTTATTCGGGAAGTCAAAACATGCAAAGTGAAACACAATAATAATTGAATCCAATATGGTATCAAACCCTATGAACATAAATAAAACACCTTTTATTTATCACCATATGATTACACATTATTCATTGTATACTGTTTCAGCTATCAACTTTATTCTTGAATTTAAAACAATAGTTGTCCCATGCTCCAAGCATGTACACTATGTTTTCTAAACACTAGTCATGCCATACACCAAGTATGCATACTATGTTTGTCTATGATCTTTACTTTGTGAACTAGATCCATTGAACATAACTTCAATGATTCTCTTTTCACACTCCCAAATCCTTACTGCAAATGCAAGAATTCCAAATTCATGCCATTTACTGAAATATGTTAGATTCTAAACTTATATGCATTGATCCTCTTGTAATGATTATGCACAAAGTCATAAAGACTTGACAACAAACATTACAGAGCATTCCAAAGGAGATCAGCTCCTTGGAAACATCCTTCTTGCATTAAGTTTCCTTAATCTTACACAGATTGAATAATTCTAACTTTGAAACATTTCCAGATTCCATTTTGACTATCACTTCTGAACAAGAGTTGCCTCCTTACAGATTATGTCAATATGGTCCTTCCAGAATTATCACTATACTTCCAACTGTTCTTGAGCAACAAATCTTTGGTAAACCTTAGATTGTCCTCGACAATTGTTTAATCCTTTTATTCATATCCAGTTCTAAACCTTTTCCCTTCTTAATGCCCTACGCATTTGGAAAATTTTAGAAAGGATGAATATAACACATGTAATCGATCCTATATCCGAAGCATATGGGACACGATTCATGATGTCTAACATAAAGACTAAACCAGTCTTTTGCTATAACATGTCCATTTCTATTTGCCAAGTTCTCATAATTCAGATTATGAAAAGGGATGCCGTAATCATAATCGAATTTTAGAACGCAAATAATGGACCCATATACAAAATTTCCTTATGTTGAGCCATTCCAACATGAAATTCATATATATATATATATATATATATATATATATATATATATATATATATATATATATATATATATCCTTGACTAAATGATTAAAACCTCAATCTAAGCTTTTAGATTTGGGATGAAGTATAATTTCCTCTCCCTTAATTATAGCAAAACAACGTTTCCCAATTGAAACCTTTTGTTTTCTATAATTAACATTGCTAACTTGCAATACTTATCATAATTATCATGCTCCCACTAACATGATGATTATTATCATAACACTTATGCTCCCACTAGCTTTAACATGTAATTAGAAATTAGCTGATTTTCTACCAAAGTTCATATTTCTGATACTAGATTGTTTTGATAAAACTTTATCAAAAACATACACCTTCCCTTAGATAGCCCACTTGTGTGTATAAACAATTATGAAGAGGGATGCCGTAATCATAATGGTTAGACCTTTTTGCCACTTCTCACAAGTCCAGGTTAGTGTGCCGGTAAACCACACACGCTCCACTAACGACTTTGAGAATGCAAATATCACAATTGCTATCTAGCTAAAATCTACTTAGTTAAAGTGTTTCCTCACCATCATTTTCATGAATCGGAGAGAAACCTTATGACACTTAGATTTAATGGTGTATGTGTTCTTATCCATGTGAATTGTCAAAACCATAGTCACAAGACAAGGATAATGATAAATCCAAACTCATATGGACTGAACTCAATCTTAACTTCTTGCCACCTGGTAGCTCAAGGGCCTGTCATTGCTTCCAAGTTGTTGTGCAACAAATTGAGAACTCTAAGAACTCATATGCAAAGCCAACTTTAACTGGAATGGGCACAGAATATGTCTACACGATAGGTTATAAACCTCAAGTCGTGTGCTAGTGAAGAACTTCATGTTCTATTAGTTCTTGAGACTATCAAGACTTTTTAAGACTCCCACTATCCTCTTGACCTATAAGACTCCCTTGTCAAACATCCAAGAGATAGTGCGGATTCTAATCAAGACAAACACTTCACACAATTGGCCTTAGTTGGTCTTTGTTTTATCCAAAACATCACAACTTACCAATTTCAAATGTACAAGAGTAGAAAACTTTTACTCTTACATTTGACAAGTGTTTTAAACCTTCTTTGAGACATGTCACTCAAGTTACAATCTTGTAGTATGACTCTAAGACTTCTATTGGAACGAAGTATGACTCATCTTCTTGATTTAACCACTTCAACAATTCAAGTTCCTCTTCTTAGTCATAAGAATGCATTAAGATTTCCTTAGAGAACTAATTTTGATATGGTTTCTTAATCATTAAGATGATCACAGAACTGATACTAAAGTACTCTCCCATCTTTTCAGATCTGAGAAACTTTTATCCTTTCTGCCTAATTTGATTCTTCTTATTCGCTCTGCCATACATTGGAACCTTTTCCAATGTCTAAGAGTTACACTTAAGCTTGTAAGTATAACCATATTTACTAAGCTTTAGTAAATTATGACGAATAATCTTATCGATCTTTTGTGGTGGACTTAATCAGTGCACAAGAATGTGTACTCGATCCCTTAGTCCTTTACTTGACTCGCACATCCATGTGAACGAGTAATTAGTCTTAATTTTTCCAATACTTGAAAGTTCTCATTCATAATGCTATACAACTTGCATGATTCCAAGTTCCGGTCCACTTGAAACTTGGGTGATGAGAATCTTTCCTTATTTGGTAAATTTAGACATTACCACAAATGAAAGAATCAATTTCATATTTCCACTCTTGCTATTAATGGAATCATGTAAGCAACAATTTTTCCTCAAATGCCATTGTAAGGATATTTTAAAAATAAATAAAATCAAAATTTTTCCTTTTATTTTAAACTTTGCGGAAAACTTATCCTAACAATCCATATGAAAACTTGTTGTTATCTATTCCTAAGCAATATCTCATAACTCCTAAGAAGTAGCTCAAGAATCCGATCTTCAAACTACGCGATAGAAATCCATCTATGCGATCAGATTCAGCATATTCTTACTTTAAGTTCCTTTACTTTTCTTTGATTCTTAAAACATCACCATGTGACCCAGTCACATCATGTATCAAGAATCTCAGAATAGAAACTTAATAGAGTTAGATAGTGGATTTTACCTGAAGTAGAGTCAAACTTATTGACTTTAACATGGATGCAATTCTTGGGATTTTGGGCATTTTAGAAAGCCTACTCGACGAGTTGCAAGGCCCCAACTCATCATGTAGGAACACGTTTTAGGAAGAAAATGAGGAATCACACGCCTTATTGCCGCGTGGATTATAGAACCAACTAGACGAGTTGAAGGACCCAACTCGACGAGTTGGAGCGGGATAGGAAAAACCCTAATTTTTAGGGTTTGCACCCTATTTAAACAATGTTATGGTTCATTCACAGCCCGTTCACCGTCCCTTACCAGAGGAAACCCTAATCTTCGCATTGTGTGAGTGTGTGAGCTTGGAAGTCATTTTGGGTGCTCTTTTGAAAGGAAACTTGAAGATTGAGAAGCTTGGATCAAGAAGAAGGTTGTAGATCCATTATCTACTTTGTATTGACAACCAATCTGAGGTATAAAGCTAATACCTTGATTTCGCATTGCTTAGATCTTCCCTTATGAAAGAAAATGGCCATTTTTAGTGCAAAATGGAGTCACTTTCGGGTTTGAGCTTGTCACGAGGACATGGTTTCAGATTTGGACTCGTTTAGGCCCCCATAGTCATAAAGTCATCGACTTTATCAATCTTTCGCCCTTCTCCATGCCCTAAACCTCTTCTTAGACTTAGTTTTGGTGTTTTAAGCCTTTTGAGACCTTGCATGCACGTAAAGTTAGCAACTTTACATGGTAACTTCACCCTAGGAAGCTAGATCTGGAGTTTGGAGCTATGGACATGACTTGAATGAACTGAATGCGAAATGGCTGAAGAAACTCGACGAGTTGGATAGCCAACTTGACGAGTTGAGTAGGGTTTCCTGCTTTCTAGATTCTTTGTGAAATCGACGAGTTGGTAAGACAACTCAACAAGTTGGTTAGAGTTTTCCCGATCTTCTCGACACTGCATGGACTCAAAGAGTTGCTTGGCAACTCGGCGAGTTAGCTTGGGTTTTTGCGGTTTCTGAGTTCTGAAGGAAATCGGCGAGTCCGTAAGCTACACTCGACGAGTTAGGTCAACATGGACTGTTGACCTTGACTGTTGACTTTAACATTCACCAAGGGTTGACCAAGTTTCACTCCTAATGGTATTCTGGTTATTTGGGATTTTGATGGACTTGGTCCTATGGTTGTTATAGGTGGTGGAGTTCGTGGATGTGATTCGAGAGTTTGATCTTATCACTACAGCTCGACATCGTGAGGTGATTTTTCCTCACTATACTCAAGGGTCGAAGGCACAAAGGTCGGTCCTTTGGATTGCTGTCCTGCTTTATTATTTGTGAGATCGGTTAGATCTGTATCCTGGTAGATAAAATGTTGTTATGATTAGAGATTTGTAGATCGGTTTGAATGTATGTAGACTGTTATGTGATTACCTGTTAAATGTGCACATGTTTGATTGGTAGTTAAGGTTATTCCATCCTGAGGATGATTGGACCCCAGTATGTTGTCTCTGTAGACTGTTATATGATTATCATATATAGGTGCACATGTTTGATTGGCAGTGAGAGTATTCCATCCCGAGGATGATTGGACTCATAGTATGTTGGCATTCCAACCCAATGGTTGAGGGCCTGGGGTATTCCAACCCGATGGTTGAGGGTCTGGGGTATTCCAACCTGATGGTCGATTGGACCTATAGTATATTGGCATTCCAACACTATGGTTGAGGGTCGGGGGTATTCCAACCCGATGGTTGATTGGACCCATTGTATATTGGCATTGCAACCCGACGGTTTAGGGTTGGGGTATTCCAACCCGATGGTTGATTGGACGCATAGTATGATGTTTGTGAATATATTTAGACAAAACTGATGGGTTTTGGTCATAAGACATCCTATGTGCTCATACAAACCCTAATGCTTGGATATAGGTTTCTCTATTGTACATGCTTTGAATCCAAGACTACAAACCCTAATTCTAGCATATGGAAATCAATATTAACATATAACTAGGTTTATGATATTACCTTGATTGTTATGTAGCAATAACAATCCCAATTCCTCCTTGAATTGACTTTGGAAGGCATAGAGTCACAAGTGTCACTCCTCTAATGGTTCACAAACACCATAAGCAAGAGGATGAAGAGGAGAGAGGATGGATGCTGCCCAAAACGTGTTCTAACCCTAGAAAAGAAGTTCCCCACGTTTTTTAGCCTTAAGGGTTCTATATATAGTGAGGCTATTAGGGTTATCTAACAAAAAAAAACCCTAATTTGGTTGCTTAAGCCCTAAGCAACCCATAGACTCCTTCAATCAAGCCCTTGGACGATTTCCTTATGGGCTTCCCATAAGAATTCGTCCAACCCTTGATACAAGGCAATCCATGGCCTAAATTGCAATTATCTTATAATTACAATTCCAGGCCCTTAAGTTTAATTAATCTCTTTTAGTCACAAAACTAATTACCAATTAATTATTGACTAATATTAATTAAACAATATGATTTCTCCTTTAATATATTATTCTCATAATATATTAATAAATCATATTTAATCATTTCTCTCCATAATTCATCCTATCAAGTTGCTTTGGTGAAGGCAACCCAAAAGGACCATGCACCATCGGGTCAAGTACATACCAAAATAGTTATGGACTTAGACACTAATCCAACAATCTCCCACTTGGATAAGTCTAACAACTATTCTGCATATGACTTCAGATCCTAATCTGCAATCGTAGCTTTCCAAAGCCGCTGTCAACTCTGATCCTATCAGATACGCGTGTCCTTAGATAAGGGATCATATATTCCTCCATTCTAGATATCATATGAGAAATGATTTCAAATCATTTTCTTTGTACTATATCTCGGTTTCTGATTTATGACGACAGACTAATTGAACAAATCAAATTAGCCCTAGCCCGGCCGAGCATTTACGTTTGTCATCACTAAATCATCGAGGGGCCCAAAGATATCGCTTTTATCCTACTTTGGATAAAAGGAACGGATAAACTTTGATACAATGCTCGCTTGCACTCACGCACCGAATCACACACAACAATATGTTTTATAACAGCAAGTTACTAGTGCGTTTACATATTATCAATGTGCAACCGATTTGCAAGATACAACTCACACATCTCGGTTTCAAGAATATAAGATGTTATCGTCTCACCAATCATTCGTGATACAATTCATGGAATGATCCAAGTGAACGTGGGTTTAATCCAATGCTCAAATTCATATTCATAAGCACTCATGAACATTGCAGCAAACATTTGCTTATGTCTAATGCGCTTTAGACAATCCACACACCAATTCACGACAGTCTTCATTCATATCTACTTCCAACATATGAACGACTGTGGCCCGTTCGAATAATTCTATTATTCATAATAAATTCAATTATTCTGGAAGTTAAAACATGCAAATGTGAAACACAAGAATAATACTAATCTCATATAGCCTCAACCCTTTGAGTATAAATAAAACGCCTTTTATTTATCACCATATTGATTACTCATTATTTGTCGTTTCGGTTAATCAACTTGTTACTTGAATTACAACACTTGTCCCATGCTCCTAGCATGCACACAATGTTTACCTATGGTTCTTACTTTGTAAAATAGATCAAATTGAACACATTTCCAATTTTTCTCATTTCACAACTCCAAATCCTTTTCCATAAGTGAAATAATATCAAATTCTTGCTACTTATAGAATATGCTAGATTCTAACATTCTATGTAACTATCCTTTCGTAACGTCACTGCACCAAAGTCACAAAGACTATTGCCAATGATATTACAAAGTCCTCTATCGGAGATTGTTACAAGACAATTCCTTAGATATGATGTCTCTCACTCAAAGTACATTCCTTTGAACATCCTTTTTCATAAAGGTTTCTAATCTAGACATAGTTATTTCAATATTCAATTCCCCATATGGACACATTTCCATATTTTCCATATGACAACTCATTCTTAATAGAATCTTTTCTATTCATGATAATGTCGATATTGTCCATCCAATATGGAAACATTTCCATAATTTCTAATACTATACTTCCAACTACTCACAAGCAACCAATCCTCGTCGAACTTTGGATTGTCCTTTGATAGTTGTTTAATCATTTTAGTGAAAACCAATTCTAGTCCCTTTTCCCTTTAAATGCGCTCAACATTTGGAAAATTTTAGAATGGTCAAACATTAAATCATTTTCAATCGATCCTATACCCGAAGCGTATGGGACACGACGCATAATGTTTTATTTGCTATGTTCTCAAAATTCGAATTGTGAAGAGGAATGTCGTAATCATAATCGAAATTTTAAGAACACACTATGTACCCTTGACTAAATTTATTAACATTTCTCAACCTAATCCTTTAGATTTGAAATGAAGCATAATATTCTCTCCCTTAATTATAGCAAAACAATTATTCCTTCCTTACAACTTTGCAAAGAGTGACTCTTGTTTTCTATATTTAATATTGCCAACTTGCAATACGTGCCTTAATAATCATTCAATCATAACTTTTATGCTCCCACTATCATGATGATTATTATAAAACATAACACTTATGCTCCCACTAGCTTCGACATGTATTCATAAACATCTTAACTTTCAAAAAAACAATGCTTATTGAATTTTTTAAGTCCATGTTTCTAATACTTAATGCTTTGATAATCTTTTATCAAGGCTTCTTGAACTTATACACCTTTGTCTTAGATAGTTCATATGTGTGTGTAAAAAATTGCCAAACCTCACAATTCAAATTATGGAAAAGGATACCGTAACCATAATCGAATTCGATACTGCAATTTTACAATCACTATCTTCTTAAAATCTTTCTTAGTGAAAGCATTTCCTCACAATCATTTTCATGAAGGAGGAAATCTTATGACACTTAGATTTAAACGGTGTATTTGTTCCTATCCATGTGAATTTGTCAAAACCAAAGTTTACGACAAATTCAAACTCATATGGATCGAACTTTCTTAATCTCGATTTCTTGTCTTATGGTAGCACAGCTACCCACCATGTCTTCCAAGTAGTTAAGCAGCTCACCTTTTCTTATCAATGTACCTTTCATTGATTAAGGTGCTTTGCCTTTTATGCATTCAAAATGAGAATTCATAGAACTCACATGCATAATTAACTCGATTGGATTGGCACAGAAACAAAATAATGTCATCACGATAGGTTGTAAACCTCAACTCATGTGCTAGTGATGATCGATAAGGTTTATTTGATTTGTTCTTGAAACATTTCAAGACCATTAAGACTCCCACTGACTCCTTGACATATAAGATTCTCTTGTCAATAAACAAACATTCAAGAGTTAGTGTAGCTTTTTTTCAAAACACTTCATAAATTGGTCCTAGTCGGTCTTTGTCTTATTCAAGACATCAAAACTTTTCACATTTGATGAATGTTATAAATCTTTAATACTTTTCACTCATTGTCACAATCTTAACTTGAAGACTTGTTATTGGGACGAAGTATGATTGACTTCTTGATTTAACCATTTCTTCAATCCTTGATTCCTCTTTTTAGACATACAATTGTACTAAGACTCACTTAGAGGATCAATTGAGATATGGTTCTTAATCATTAAGACCTATCATAAAGCATAAAAGGTACTCTCCCATCTTCTTAGAATGGAGAAACTTTTATCTTTCTGCCTACTTGATTCTTTTTATTCGTTCTGCTATTGATCTAAACCCTTTAATCAATTCAGAATTACGCTTAATCTTGTAAGTATAATCATATTTACTAAGCCTTTATTAAATCATGACGAATATCTTTGTTACTCTTATGGTGGACTTGATCAACACACACCTTTGTGTACTCGATCTCCTAGTCCTTCATTTGACACTTTGTCAATGAATTAGTCTAATTTCCAAATATGAAATTTCTCATTCATCGTGCAACCAAGTTGCATGATTCCAAGTTTCTGTCCAATTGAAACTTGGGCGATAAGAAACTCTCCCTATTTGGTAATTCCTAACATCTCCATAAATAACATGACTAAGAATCATATCCATTCATTGTAGAAGTATGCAAACATCAATTTTCATAACGATTTCATTGCAAGGAAATAAACAAATAAATAAATAAGTCAAACAAAATTTATTTTATTTATAAAAGCAGCGGTAAAATTTGTCCTTACAATGCAAAATCCATTGAAAACTATGTAAAAGGAAAATTTCTAACAACTCTATCATAACTATTTAAGCTCAAAATCTAATCTTCAAGTCCATGCGATCGAGATCCATCTCTTGGTGATTAGATTCATCTTGCTCTCTCTCAACAAGCTTCCTTTCTTTTCACCGATCCTGCAAAACACTCAAATGCAATCTTATTACATCATGTATTAAGAATCAATGAATAGGAACTTAACGGAGTTAGATAGTGGATTCTTACCTAAAGTAGATCCATACATTCTGACTCTCCCATCTCTTAGATCTCTTAGGTAATTAGGGCAACTTCGTCTCCAATGCCCCTTCTCTTTTCAATAAAAGCAAATTGACTCTTTTGGAACAACACATGGAACTACTTTAGACATCGCCTTTCTCTTATGATCAAACTTTTCAATCATTGCATGTCTTTCGTTGCCATTGTCTACATCCATCGAGCTCTCGAAGGCAGATTCACCAATCAACATTGCTTTTCTATTGCGCCAAACCATTTCTGATTCAGCAGCAATAAGCATATAGGTGAGATCTATAAGGGTCACATCGCGGTTCATCGTATAGTACTCTCTTACGAACTCACTATACGAGTTAGGAAGTGACTGAAGAACCCAATCAACAGCCATTTCCTCACAGACAACAGATCCCAACATTCTTAGTCTATCAATGTGCGACTTCATCCCTAGGACGTGTGCACACACCGACTTTCCTTCTTTATGTTTACTTGCCAAAAGGGCTTGAGTGATATTGAACCTTTCAATTTTACAATCTTGTGGGTTAGGGAGAAAAATTGGAGGAGGAGGAAGTGAAGCATGATCTCTTGTTCCTCGATCGAATCGTGGAATATCATCTTCATGTGGAATGCTTGTTCCACGGGATTTGAGAAGACCATAGTTGTCAAACTTTGACGGGAGAAAACGAATTCAAGTTAGTTGATTGATTGAGTCCTTAGTAAATCACCCAAATGAGATACTAAGGCTAGGACCCAACACAATATTCTACAACTCGGGAGAAGGATGCCGTAACCCTAATTGCAGAATATTTGAAGGTAAGTGAATGACGATTCACTAATTTCCACCACGAAAAACGAAAAAGAATTTAAGTTTTAAATCTATGAAAACTCCTAGATCCTTTGAGATCCATTGAACTTTCAATGGCATGTTTAAATCTCGATATGCCCCTCTTGTTTGTGATTGGGATGCCGAGGATCACAAAGCGGGTGTGAATAACCATGTAAACTTACATGGTGCCCTCACATGTTACAGTCACCTATTCGATGTGCCGGTAAACCACACACGCTCCACCGAACTATGACAAACATTGAGTCACCCTTTTCTACCTTTGCTTAGAAACATTTAGTGTGCCGGTAAACCACACACGCTCCACTAACGTCTTTGCAAGGGCACAAAGTGTAATTTCATGGAATTGCATCAATTCACTTTTGCCTAAGTAACTAAGATTGGTAATTTTACGAAAAAATTTAGTTACTTTAATAATTCATTATACTTATAATGGAAGGTTTCGTCCTATCCTACCCGTTCGGCTAACGACCCTCCACTAGTCAAGAGTGCGATGGGTAAGAGTGGATACCCATTCAATCGCCATTTTATAGGCAATTTCTAACGACCAAAATTTCAAAATAATTTTTCACAATTTATAAAAACATTTCCCATTAACTTTTCATAAAAACATCAAGTTTAAATCTCAATTCACATTATACAAAATCCCAAGATCACAAGTATAATAAAATCCCATGCGTGTGTACGGATCAAGCCGGCGCCTTCCCACGGTCATCGCTAGTACCTGAAACAACAACACTAACACTGTAAGCACGAAGCTTAGTGAGTTCCCCAAAATACCACACATAAAACACATATTAGCCACTCGAGACTATAACTCTATGGGTCCGTGCACCCAAACTCTGTGAACCCTCAGGTTCTAACTCTAGGAACCTTCCGGTTCCAACTCTGTAAACATGCACAGCATAATCACATAGAAGTAATGCAGTACAACATATAGCATACATAACATACAATACTCTGTCACATAACTCTGGTTACCTACTCAAGGTAAAGTATAGTGAGAAGACTCACCTCGCGTATCTCGATGACTCACAAATCCTGAAATCCCTCGTGCCCGATCCTCCGAGCTATAATCCTCCTATAACATCATATGTCTCTAATTAACACTTTTTATCTCTAAGGTTGACTATCCCTAAGAAGTCAACACAGGTCAACTCTGGTCAACGGTCAACGGTCAACTTTGACCGGACTCGGCGAGTGCACAAGGGCGACTCGGCAAGTCTAGACGTTTTCACCAACTCTCTAGGATTCCCTTCTTACACGTCGAGTACTCCCCCTGACTCGACGAGTTCCACCTGGAAGAATCGCGGGGCCACCCCGACTCAACTCGCCGAGTCTCAAGAACAACTCGGCGAGTCCCAGCTCGACTCAGTCCACTTGACCACCCTTCCCTAACTCGCCCTGACTCACTGAGTCAACCCATGACTCGACTGGACCACTCACTGGCCAATCCAAGGCAATCTTCAAGCTACTCACCGAGTCTGCTCATCGGACTCGGCGAGTCCATGCCATGCAATCACTCAACTCGCTTCTAAGGTCAGATCTGTTCCATCAATTCATAGATCTGGCCTTCCTAGACTGATTCACCACGTAAAGCCCCAAACTTGGTGTACATATAACCTCTATATGTCCATATATGAAGAATTATCAACAAATATCACAACTCAAGGTCATAACCTCCATTGTTCTTCATAAAGCTTGATGAATGAGGCTCTCTGGACCTCTATGGATCCAGATCCAAAGCCTCATCACTAGCAAGGGACTATTTAGCCATCAAATCAACCCAACAAAGGCCACAAGAAACCCTAAATCCAAATATACTTCACAAAACAGAAGATAAGCCGAAATCATACCTTTAGATCGATGATCTAAGCTTCAAATCCACAGAATAGCAACCTCCTTTGCTTCCTCTTGGCTAGAACCTCCCTCTTCTTTGCTAAACAACACACAAAGGTCAAGAATGCTTCCTTTCTCTCTCTCAAATCGCTAAAGCACTCTAGGGTTTCTCTCTATGGACTGCTGGGTACAAATGACGGCCATAAGGCCCTTTAAATAGGTCCCAAACCCGAGAAATTAGGGTTTCATTAAACAGCGCGGACTCTCCGAGTCCATATCCTGGACTCGCCAAGTCCAGGCGAATCCCGCGTCCAGAATCGCGTCCCTACTCGGCGAGTCTGAGCTCCGACTCGCCGAGTCCCCTCTCAAAACACCAAAATCATAAACAATAAAGATACCTAGAAATCCGGGCTATTACAATTCTCCCCCACTAGAACTAGACTTCGCCCTCGAAGTCTCGCTCTGAAAATAGCTCTGGATGCTGCACCCGCATCTCGCGCTCTGGCTCCCAGGTCATCTCCGATCCCTTCTGGTGTTGCCACTGAACCAACACCAGAGGTACCTCCTTGTTCCTCAGAACCTTGATCTTCCGATCTCTGATGGCCACTGGCCTCTCGGCATAATTCAGGCTCGCATCCACCTGAATATCCTCTAATGGAACCACTGCCGACTCATCGGCTATACACTTCCTCAATTGCGACACATGAAAAGTGTCGTGGAACTGCCCCAATTCTGCTGGCAACTCCAAATGATAGGCTACCCGGCCTACCCTCGCAATCACGCGAAATGGCCCAATATACCGGGGTCCCAACTTGCCCCTCTTCCTGAATCGAATCACTCCTTTCCAAGGAGAGACCTTCAGGAGAACGAAGTCGCCGACCTGAAACTCAAGCTCAGAATGGTGTCTGTCTGCATAACTCTTTTGTCGGCTCTGGGCGGTCAATAACCTCTGTCTGACCTGTTGAATCTGCTCTGTCGTCTGAAGCACGATCTCTGTACTGCCCATCACTCTCTGCCCAACCTCTCCCCAACAAATGGGGGTCTGACACCTCCTACCATACAACAGCTCAAAGGGTAGCATACCAATGCTCGAATGATGGCTGTTGTTGTAGGAAAACTCTGCCAAGGGTAAATACGCATCCCAGCTACCCCCGAAATCTAACACACATGCTCGAAGCATGTCCTCAAGCGTCTGAATCGTCCGCTCACTCTGGCCGTCTGTCTGGGGATGATATGCGGTACTAAAATGCAATCTAGTACCCAACTCCTCATGAAATTTCTTCCAGAATCTGGAAGTGAAACGCACATCACGGTCCGAAACAATCGAGATCGGCACCCCATGCCGAGATACCACTTCTCTCACATATATATCTCCGCCAACTTCTCCGCTGAAGAACTCTCACTGATGGCAAGGAAGTGAGTGCTCTTCGTCAACCTGTCCACAATCACCCAAATTGCATCAACTCCTCTGGCAGTCCTCGGCAATTTGGTGATGAAATCCATAGTGATCTGTTCCCACTTCCATTCGGGAACCTCCAATGGCTGCAACTTGCCATGCGGTCTCTGGTGCTCGGCCTTAACCCTGCGGCAGGTCAAGCACCTCTCAACAAACCAGGCGACGTCCCTCTTCATACAGGGCCACCAATACTCTTTCCTCAAATCCAAATACATCTTCGTGGTTCCCGGATGGATCGAAAATTTCGACCGATGAGCCTCCTCCATCAAAGTAGCACGCGTACCGCCCACAAACGGTACCCAAATCCGACCCTGAAAAGTCATAAGCCCTCGACCATCCGTCACGAACTCTGAAACCAAACCAACGACCTGTTCCCTCTTCTGCATCCCCGGTTGTACAACCTCGGCCTGTGCCCCACGAATGGCATCCAGTACCGGAGCTATCACAGTCAACCTCAAACATACATCTCGCAGTGGTGTGCTCTCCGCCCTGCGGCTCAACGCATCGGCTACCACATTAGCCTTGCCTGGGTGGTACAGGATCTCACAATCATAATCGTTGACCACATCCAACCACCTTCTCTGTCGCATATTTAGGTTGAGCTGATCCATCAAGTACTTCAAACTCTTATGGTCCATGTATATCGTACACCGAACCCCATACAAGTAGTGACGCCAAATCTTGAGAGCGAACACTACTACCCCCAACTCTAGATCATGCGTGGGATATCTCGTCTCATGAGGCTTCAACTGCCTCGATGCATATGCTATCACATGACCCCTCTGCATCAACACCGCACCCAGCCCCAAAATCGATGCATCACAATATACCACAAAATCCTCCATCCCTTCCGGGAGAGCTAATACCGGGGCTTCGCACAACCTTTGGCGATGTGTCTCAAAGGAGGTCTGCTGCTCGGGACCCCATGAGAACGCGACACCTTTCCGGGTCAATCTGGTGAGTGGCATTGCGATCTTGGAGAAATCCTTGATAAATCTCCGATAATACCCTGCCTACCCAAGGAAACTTCTGATCTCAGATGGCGACTTCGGCACCTCCCAACTCATCACCGCCTCAACCTTGGCCGGATCGACCAGAATCCCTTCCTGGTTAACAAGATGTCCTAGGAACTGGACCTCTCGCAACCAGAAATCACACTTGGAGAACTTTGCATAAAGCTTCTCCGATCTCAAAACCCCAAGGACCTCCCTCAAATGCTCCTCATGCTGCTCTCTAGATCTCGAATATACCAGAATATCATCGATAAATACAATCACCGACCGATCCAACATCGGCCTGCATACCCTGTTCATGAGATCCATGAACACAGCCAGGGCATTGGTGAGCCCAAAAGACATCACCACAAACTCATAATGCCCATATCGCGTCCTGAACGCTGTCTTCTGGACGTCCTCATCCCGCACTCTCACCTGATGATATCCCGACCTCAAATCGATATTGGAGAACCAAGATGCTTCCTGCAACTAATCGAATAAATCATCGATCCTCGGTAACGGGTAACGGTTCTTGACCGTCAGCTTGTTCAACTCCCGGTAGTCAATGCACATCCGGTGTGAACCATCCTTCTTCTTGACGAACAGGATAGGCGCTCCCCACGGTGAGTTGCTCGGCCGAATAAATCCCTTCCCCAGCAGCTCCTGAAGCTGTGAGGATAACTCTTGCATCTCTGGGGGTGCAAGACGATAAGGCACCTTAGTGATAGGTGCGGCCCCCGGAACCAAATCAATACTGAACTCCACTTGCCTCAGAGGAGGCACACCCAGTAACTCCTCGGGAAAAACATCTGCAAACTCACGCACCACCGAAACCTCCTCAACTGAACTCGGTCTCTCGGAAGCCACCCGCGTATCCATCACATACGCCACAAAACCCTTACAGCACTGCTGTAGACACTGCCTCGCCCTAGAGGCCGAACAAAAAGCTGATCCTGAACGTGTACCCTCGCCGTACACTGAAAGAACTCCCCCACTAGGGTTTCGTATGGTCACCAGCTGACGCTCACAGTCGATAACCGTGCTGAATCGGCTCAACCAGTCCATGCCCACAATGACACAGACATCACCCATCACAATAGGAATCAGATCAATCGGAAACTCAACCCCGAAAATCTCTAATACACATCCCCGGAGAACCTCCGTGGCACAAATCACTCTATCGTCAGCTATGGAAACTCTCAGAGGCCGACTCAATGCCTCACGGCTAACATTGATATGCTGAATAAAGGCCAAAGATACAAAAGACCGACTCCCACCTGAGTCAAATAACACTAAAGCAGGTACAGAGTTCACAAGGAAAGTACCTACGCATAACATAATATAAGCATAATATCTCAACATCAAAATAAATACATGAAAGGAAACATACCAGCCACAACATCGGGCGCAGCGCGGACCTCCTCCGCAATCAGCTGGAAAGCTCTCCCTCGAGCTCTCGGCGCTTCGACCTTCACAGGCCGACTCTCTGTAGCTCTGATGGCGGCAGGAGCAGATCCCTGAGATGCTCCGCGCAACTGCAGACACTCGGCCTTCTGGTGTCCGGTCTGGTTGCAGTGAAAACACACTGCAAACCCCTTGGGGCAGTCCTTGGCCATATACCCCTCCTTGCCACATTTGTAGCAAGATCCCGCTCGGCAGACTCCATCATGACCCTTGCCGCACTTCCCGCAAGTGCGGCCCTTCTGGCTCCCTGGTTTGGGATCAGCAGGCTTGGCCCGCTTGGTTGCCGGCTGAGACTGTGCCGGTCGCCGATCCCTCCCCTGAGACTCCGCCTCCTCCCTGGCCTGAGTCTCAAGCTCAATCTCCCTCTTCCGGGCATTTTCCTGAAGGTCAGCAAATGTCCGGTACGAGGAGTTCGCAGCGAACTCCCGAATATCCCGCCTCAAAATGCTCAAGTAGTGGCTCATACATGCCTGCTCAGTGGACACGTGCTCAGGGCAAAACATCGCCCTCTGATGGAACATCCTCATGATCGCTGTAACTGACTCAGTACCCTGCTTGAGGGTCAAAAACTCCTGCGCCAAACGTTCCCTCTCCACCTGGGGAACGTACTCATCTCAGAACATGACAGTGAACCTCTCCCAGGTCACTGCCGCAAGCTCAGCAGGCGTATAATGCGCCGTCACCAACTTCCACCAGTCCTTCGCTCCCAAGCGAAGCTGGTTCAGCGCGAACCGAACCTTCAAATGCTCAGGAGACGAGCAAGTGAAGAAACACCCCTCAATATCAGATATCCACCTCATAGCTGCCACCGGATCCTGAGTCCCATCAAACTCTGGTGGTTTCATGTTGCTGAACTCGTGGAACAGCAATGCATCACCACCTTGCAGCCTCGCAGCAGCAATCGCTGCGGTAGCCGCTGCAGCAGCAGCCTCAGAAAGAGTGGCATAACGCTCATCAAACGTCTCAATCAGTGTGGTCTTTATAGACCCAAACATCTCCGTTATCTCTGCCCTGATGGCCGCAGCCACCTCCTCCTGGATGATCCGGCGGATCACCTCCTCACTGGTACCACTACTCTCGGGCATCAAACGTGTCCTCACCATGATCTACCTCTGAAACACAACATACGAAAATCAGAATCCACACGAGCATACTCACACTCAACAACTCTTTCCTCCTTGATTCTTGGTATTCCAAAGATTCTTACTTGGGCTGCACACCGCTCCGGCGCTTTCAGTAGTACGGGCCCAATACTACTGTCCGCACCGCATCAGAATACACCCCAAGTCCTCCTCTTCGGATCCCAAGTCCCAGGTACTCTATCATGCGTAGACCACTCTCTAATATCTCTCATAAGCCCCTCGCTGCTACCTACTCACTCTCAAGCATCACATAGCAGCTCACCTCTCCCTAGGCTAAGACATCAAAAATCAGGCCACTCTAGTCCTAATAGCAATACCTAGCCTACTCTAGCATGCAGATACATCATATCAATATCAATATCACATAATATAAAGGTATTTTGGGAAATCACCGTTCGGGCGCTGACTGATCGTACACACATCTCTTGCTCTACGTTTTTCAAAAATCTTTTACTCTTTTTGAAAATACATCTCAAATCCTCAGTTTGAGTTCAAATACGCTCGAAGGTGTACTCGAATCCCTCAAACCAAAGCTCTGATACCAACTTGTAACGACCAAAATTTTGAAATAATTTTTCACAATTTATAAAAACATTTCCCATTAACTTTTCATAAAAACATCAAGTTTAAATCTCAATTCATATTATACAAAATCCCAAGATCACAAGTATAATAAAATCCCATGCGTGTGTACGGATCAAGTCGGCGTCTTCCCACGGTCATCGCTAGTACCTGAAACAACAACACTAACACTGTAAGCATGAAGCTTAGTGAGTTCCCCAAAATACCACACATAAAACACATATTAGCCACTCGAGACTATAACTCTATGGGTCCGTGCACCCAAACTCTGTGAACCCTCAGGTTCTAACTCTAGGAACCTTCCGGTTCCAACTGTGTAAACATGCACATCATAATCACATAGAAGTAATGCAGTACAACATATAGCATACATAACATACAATACTCTGTCACATAACTCTGGTTACCTACTCAAGGTAAAGTATAGTGAGAAGACTCACCTCACGTATCTCGATGACTCATAAATCCTGAAATCCCTCGTGCCCGATCCTCCGAGCTATAATCCTCCTATAACATCATATGTCTCTAATTAACACTTTTTATCTCTAAGGTTGACTATCCCTAAGATGTCAACACAGGTCAACTCTGGTCAACGGTCAACGGTCAACTTTGACCGGACTCGGCGAGTGCACAAGGGCGACTCGGCGAGTCTAGACGTTTTCACCAACTCTCTAGGATTCCTTTCTTACACGTCGAGTACTCCCCCTGACTCGACGAGTTCCACCTGGAAGAATCGCGGGGCCACCCCGACTCAACTCGCTGAGTCTCAAGAACAACTCGGCGAGTCCCAGCTCGACTTAGTCCACTTGACCACCCTTCCCTAACTCGCCCTGACTCACTGAGTCAACCCATGACTCGACTGGACCACTCACTGGCCAATCCAAGGCAATCTTCAAGCTACTCGCCGAGTCTGCTCATCGGACTCGGCGAGTCCATGCCATGCAATCACTCAACTCGCTTCTAAGGTCAGATCTGTTCTATCAATTCATAGATCTGGCCTTCCTAGACTGATTCACCACGTAAAGCCCCAAACTTGGTGTACATACAACCTCTATATGTCCATATATGAAGAATTATCAACAAATATCACAACTCAAGGTCATAACCTCCATTGTTCTTCATAAAGCTTGATGAATGAGGCTCTCTGGACCTCTATGGATCCAGATCCAAAGCCTCATCACTAGCAAGGGACTATTTGGCCATCAAATCAACCCAACAAAGGCCACAAGAAACCCTAAATCCAAATATACTTCACAAAACAGAAGATGAGCCGAAATCATACCTTTAGATCGATGATCTAAGCTTCAAATCCACAGAATAGCAACCTCCTTTGCTTCCTCTTGGCTAGAACCTCCCTCTTCTTTGCTAAACAACACACAAAGGTCAAGAATGCTTCCTTTCTCTCTCTCAAATCGCTAAACACTCTAGGGTTTCTCTCTATGGACTGCTGGGTACAAATGACGGCCATAAGGCCCTTTAAATAGGTCCCAAACCCGAGAAATTAGGGTTTCATTAAACAGCGCGAACTCGCCGAGTCCATATCCTGGACTCGCCGAGTCTAGGCGAATCCCGCGTCCAGAATCGCGTCCCTACTCGGCGAGTCTGAGCTCTGACTCGCCGAGTCCCCTCTCAAAACACCAAAATCATAAACAATAAAGATACCTGGAAATCCGGGCTGTTACACAATTTCCTTAAACACCCTTTATAGACCAGCTTCGTGAATGAGGCCTACTAACGGTAAGACTGACTTTTACTCATACATATATATAATGTTAGACTTTTAATGTTATATATAGTATAGGGTATATTTTACACTTTTAAAATACTAGGTGGTCAAATTTAATAATTATACCTTTAATTCAATTAAATTGTAAACCAAAACCTTTTATAGATTTATTAAACTTCTTTAATTATACACCTTAATTAATTAATAAAACCATAAGGGTGTGATTTGAACTTTTTCAAAACTATACTAGAGTTTTAGATTTTAACATTTCTAATTAAACTTTTAATCAACTTTTAAATTCCAAAACTTGAGGGCAAGTTTTGAAACATTTCAACACATTAGGGTGTAGAATTTAAATATACATCAAAATTAAACCATTTAATCAAAATTTAAATTCCAAAACTTGAGGGCAAGTTTTGAAACCTTTTTTCAAAACATTAGGGTTTCAACTATTTAAATTTCAAAACAACAAAACTTTTGGGTTCAAATTTAAACTATAAAACCTAAAGGGCAAAATATGAAACTTTTCATAACAACAAGGATCAAATAACAAATAATTCAAATTAACATTTAATCACATAATTATCCATATTTGATTTATTTAATGATTTCTTGCAAAACAATTTATCAATTTACTCAAAATAATTAATCAATAATCACATAAGGAAACAATTATCTTATTAATTTATAAATATCTTCAATTAGATCAAAATTATAGTCAAATATATCATATAATCGGATTAATATTGATCTAGCATGATAAGGTAACAATCCATAAGCAAAAATAGCAAGAAAACCCGAGAAACCCTCCATCTGACGAGTTGACTCGTCGAGTCAAGCCTGGACTCGTCGAGTCAGCATGGACTCGGCGAGTCCAACCTCCAGAAACCCAAAAAACGAATTTTCCAGTTATACAATGCATCAATACAATTGAAACCAAGCTAGGCTCTGATACCACTGATGGGTTTTGGTCATAAGACATCCTATGTGCTCATACAAACCCTAATGCTTGGATATAGGTTTCTCTATTGTACATGCTTTGAATCCAAGACTACAAACCCTAATTCTAGCATATGGAAATCAATATTAACATATAATTAGGTTTATGATATTACCTTGATTGTTATGTAGCAATAACAATCCCAATTCCTCCTTGAATTGACTTTGGAAGGCATAGAGTCACAAGTGTCACTCCTCTAATGGTTCACAAACACCATAAGCAAGAGGATGAAGAGGAGAGAGGATGGATGCTGCCCAAAACGTGTTCTAACCCTAGAAAAGAAGTTCCCCACGTTTTTTAGCCTTAAGGGTTCTATATATAGTGAGGCTATTAGGGTTATCTAACAAAAAAAAACCCTAATTTGGTTGCTTATGCCCTAAGCAACCCATAGACTCCTTCAATCAAGCCCTTGGACGATTTCCTTATGGGCTTCCCATAAGAATTCGTCCAACCCTTGATACAAGGCAATCCATGGCCCAAATTGCAATTATCTTATAATTACAATTCCAGTCCCTTAAGTTTAATTAATCTCTTTTAGTCACAAAACTAATTACCAATTAATTATTGACTAATATTAATTAAACAATATGATTTCTCCTTTAATATATTATTCTCATAATATATTAATAAATCATATTTAATCATTTCTCTCCATAATTCATCCTATCAAGTTGCTTTGGTGAAGGCAACCCAAAAGAACCATGCACCATCGGGTCAAGTACATACCAAAATAGTTATGGACTTAGACACTAATCCAACAAAAACTTCAAATATGGTCCCTATGGTTTTCAAAAATATCAAGTTTAATCCCTATGTTCAAAAAACCTCACGGATCGTCCGTATGGTTTCAAAACTTTTAACATTTGGTCCCTACGGCTAACTCCGTTACCATTTAGCCGTTAAGTCAGGGGCATTTTTGTCATTTCACTCCTTAGGGACCATTTATGAGGTTTTGTATTTTTTTTTTTAAAATAAATAAATAATAAATAAAATTTAATATGCAAGGGGTCCCACCTCTCTCTCTCTCTCTCATCAAAATTCAAGATTGCAAAATAACGAAAAATTGGAAAAGGAAGTGAAAGACCTAAGAAGAAAAGCACCTCCTGTTTCTCTTTCTTTCCCTTCCCCTCTCCATCTTCATCTTTAATCTGAAACAGGGGAGGAAAAGACGGATTTCGAACAAAAAGAGGCAAAACCCTAACAAATTTCATGTAAATTTGATCCTCTCTTTGTGGGTATTGTTGCTTTTTCTTTAATGGCGGAAGAATGGTCCCTGTGGTTTTTCTGGGATGAAGAAGAAGCCTAAAAAATTGCTTTTTCTGGGATCTGGAGGTGCTTTTCTGGGATCTGGAGGTGCTTCTTCTTCATCCACCATAGTCCAGAACCCACAGTAGATAAAAGAGGCAAAACCCTAACAAATTGCTTTTTCTGGGATGTAGCGATGTTAATGGTAGAAGAATATGAGAAGATGATGATAATGAAGAAGATGTCGAGTGATCATGAAGATCTGGAGTTGCTTCCTTTATCTACTATGGGTTCTGGACTATGGTGGATGAAGAAGAGGCCTTGTATGAATAAATTAGTTCATGAGCCTAAATCGAAGATCGGGGTTGCAACTATTAATGGTTTCTTCTCTGCTTGATACTTGGAAATTGAAATTAATCTGTGTAGGGTTAGTGTAAATGTTTGTGTAGTTCTTTTTTCTTGTGTATAGGATGCGATGTCTTTTGTTTTCGTTTTTTTTCTATATGCAGTTCAACTCTATATGATTTGTAATGATCAAGAGGTTTTGAATTGAAGTTCATGTATTCAGTTGAATCGATTTTATGATCCTTGCTTCAAGACTCGATTTGGTAAATTTATAAAACCAGGCGAGATAGAAATGCAAGGCCTTGGTCTTTACTCAAAATGGTCAATGAAAAATTCGATATAATATGTTGAATTGGATCCTTTTCAGGCTGTGATTCCGAATTACTAGGTTGAAAGTGAGGTCTTAACATGGCAGCTAGTGACCGGAGGGGGGTAGGGGGAGGCTGACGGCGGTTATGGGAGGTGATGTGGTGGTGGAAATCTAGGACGAGGCTTTGGGAGTGACTGAAGTGAAGTGTCTCTTCTTTGGTGAGAGGACCCGAGGGACCAAATAGGAAAAATGCCAAATGAGGGCATAAAGGTCGTAATACTAAGAGTTAAATGATGAAAAGGGTTCTGGGATTTGTAGAATCGAGGGATTAAAGGGGAGAGAGAGAGAGAGAGAGAGAGAGAGAGACCCTTTTAAATTTCATTTTTTTCTTTTTTTTCAAAAAAAAAAAAAGAAAACCTCATAAATGGTCCCTAGGTACTAAAATGACGAAAATGCCCCTCACTTAACGGTAGAAAACTGACGGTGTTAGACGGAAGGACTAAACATTAAAAGTTTTGAAACCATAGGGACCATCTGTGAGGTTTTTTGAACTTAGGGACTAAACTTGATATTTTCGAAAACCACAGGGACCATTTTTGAAGTTTTGTCACATATTTATATTATTGTGTGTATGGGTATTTTAGGGGAAACTCACTAAGGTTCGGGCTTACAGTTTTGGATTTTATTTCAGGTGCTTCGGATGATCCGAGAAGACGAAGGCGTGATCGTGCACCTGCTCACATTTTATGATTTTGATTTCTGGGATACTCTGATATGAAACTATTTTGAAAACATTTTTTAATAAATAATGGTTTTTAAATGCTTGAAAATGTTTTAAATTTTCATGAATTTTATGGATGTTACAGCTGTTTAGCTGGTTTTGGGATTATTATTATTATGAGGTGACTTAGAGGGCTCATGATGATTCTTGAGGAAATTATGGATAAGTGTGGAAGGTAGTATTGGTCCCGAACTACTAAAAGCACATGATCCATACTCGAATCAAGGAAAATCATGAGTATTCTAAGAAGCCAGTACAGGATTGATGTGTGGATTTCTCATTAACAGGTAAAGTGTGATGTATTAATGATGACATTTTGACTATGATATGATAGTTAGGGCTTTTTTAATAGGATGTCGATGTTGGGGTAGGAAGCAGAGTCCTCCGAGAATTTTGAAGATGATACAGGGTTATGCAGTTGGATTAATACTGAGGTTTCACATATATTACTGGAAGAGTTACCCGGTATCATTGGTCGGGTCACTGACAAGCTGATTGCCAAGTTCTAGGAGCAAACAATCGCCTTTTGTTCTGTGGGAGAGACTATTGAGGTGACCAGGGGGAGAGATCTTGGTATGGGAAAGAGACACGAAAAGAGAAAGTAGGCTAAGGATTTAGCATTTTCAGCAATAGACGAAGAGTTTGAGGTTGCTAACCTAGGTGCTATAAGTCAAGTGGACTTTGATACTTGTGGAATGTGTGGTGGAACCTACAGGTTTGCTTGCCACAAGTTTAAATGTTACAAGTGTGGAGAAAAAGGGCACGTCGTCCGCAACTGCAAGAAGGATCAGACGCATTTTCATTATCACCGACTAGGTCATCTTAAACCCGATTGTCCTACATGGGCAGCGGAGAGAGAGAAAGACCCAATACCCGTCGTCCGGGAGGAGGTCAAGGTTGGATCACAAGAAATCACAGGTATGAATTTTGATCTTCAATTTTATCTAGAATGGATATGTACTTGATTAGTATGGTGCCAACAAATGGATGGCCATTCGTATAGTTAGCATGTTCGAACTATTATATTAGCATTTGTAAGTTTTTATGGATCATGGATTCAACATTAAGGGTGCTTCGTATATCATAAGGTAAAAGGATCATTTGTGAAGGCTTGGAAGTTGTAATGTTGGCAAATTTTCTGACGTCTCCATCTAAGGTTCCAGATTTCTTTGTGATTGTTGGTTATTATTCAAGAATTGTCATATGACATTTTGCATACCGAGAGATGTGTTTAGAAAGTATCTGGATGAACCAGTTTTAGGCTTCGACGTGGAAGACGTCGGCCAATGTGGGAGCAAGCCCTGAGTGGGGGAGGACTGAGTGTTCTGCTTGAAGGATCAGTAACCAGATTGATTTTGATGGTTCCAACATGATGGGTCGGAGGAAGTTGCAGTGTAAGTTCGTTGGATTTCTGGTGTTCGAGATTGTTGAGATCTTTTACGATGGAGAGAATTTAGGGATTGATCAGAAGTGGGTTTACATTGAGTTGCTGTCAGATTCATGATTTCAAGGTTGTGTATGTAGTCCTTGCGTCGGAAGCTTCTAGACAAGATCTCGTTGTAGCTAGTTGTCCCTTCTGGGACAACATCATTTTGGTAGTATATTAATTGAAGGGTTGTTTAGCTCGTTGAACTAAACGCCATCATTGGCAATGGTAGAGCTATTTTTTATTATCAACCTACTTTAGGGTGTGGTGGATGCACTCTCACATGGATTTGCTTCATGTGCTTGAGAAATTTTGATAATTGTTGGGTTGTATCAGTCGTCGAAGCTGTGGGTGCATCGATCTTTTGTCAAGTGTAGAGAAATGGATATTCTTGACCAATGGTTAGACTATCGGAGCGACATTGACCAGTTTTTAGAAGGACTTCGGATCTACGTGGAGACAAATTTCAGCGAGTCGCGCCAGTAGGATTGGAAAGGAGTAAATCAGATCTCAGTTCTAATAGCATTCAGGATTATTATGGATTTCCTTTAAATAGAAAATTTGATTCAATAAGTTGATCAACTGTAGGATCTGTCCGATTAATTAATATTGGTTACTAATTTGAGATTGGTATATTACTTTGAGAAGGTTTTATGATTGGAATGGCTATTGATATGGATTTTGATCACAAGCGAGATATCTTAGGGTTTGGACACTATGGATTATTTACGTATAATGGAATTCTTGAACTCTTTAGGGAGTGGCTGATTCCAAGTGGGGGAGAACCGATTGGGAGTATCATAAATTTTTTCGAGTGCGGATTAACTTGGAGTTTGTATATAAGGACAAAAGGATAGTTGATTTCTGGTTGTAATAAGAGATTAAGGATTTAGGTTATCTTCTTCGGGGACATGAAGCAGAGGTAGGGACGCATTTTGGATCCATGGTTAGGTTCATGATGAGGGTTGTGTTAATATATATATATATATATATATATATATATATATATATATATATATATATATATATATATATATATATATTAGTGTTAATTTATAAAAATGTAATTTAAAATGGATATGAATGTTAATTTAAGAAGATATAAAAATTTATATATTAAAAAATATCGTTAAAAAAAGCATTCCAAGATGGTTATCAACTTTCGCTCTTGCATTTCTCGATTGTATCATTGTTCTGGTTTCAACCTAATCTCTCTTTCTCTCTTTCTTTCTTTTTTTTTCTCTCTCTCTCTCTCTCTCTCTCTATATATATATATATATATATATATATATATATATATATATATATATAATAAAGATCAAAAGCAAACCTAAATAATCTTAGAAACCCATTAAAAAAATTATAAAATAATTTTCAAATTATCTTTAGGTACCGCTTAAAAAAAACCTCCAAATTTTTTAGTGTATGCAAGTGCATATGCATAAAGAAGTATGTATGTATTCGTAAAATTTATTCATATATACATATCCAGATCATATACATATATGCAACAAGAAAATGACACAACACATATAGTTGTATATAAAACATTCAAAAAAAACTATATACGTATACCTGGTGAATACGCACATATGCGAAAGAAAGATTTTATTTCAAGATCATTTTGGCCGATCCTTCTAGATGTATTGTAAGGCTACTTTTGGTATTTTACTAAATGTTGTATAGAAAAAATAGTTTCAAAGCTCTTAGTCTTTTTTTTGCCAATGTAGGACAAGGCCATTTGGTAGAGGTTTTTAACTCTTAGATTGAAGATCTCAAGTTGTAATCCAGACGTGAACAATTTTGTGATACTAACTTCCAACCACTAACATCACCGTTCAAAAAAATCTTAGGGTTTTTTGTTTATCTCTCTCTCTCTCTCTCTCTCTCTCTCTCTCTCCATGTATGTGTACGGGTGTGTGTGTGTGTGTAACGCCCGTAGATCCGGGTTAGTCAATTTAAAGATAATAGGGGTCAAAAACGACTTTTCGACAAAAGATTATTTAGAATGAATAATCTTAACCAAGCTGTTGTATATGTTACAAAGTTTCCGTACATACAAAGAACGCCGAAATCCGAGTTATAACGAAGAAGTTATGACCCGTCGAAGTTTCGCGACGGAACCGGCACGATACCAGGAAGCGTAAATAGTGAATTTACAATAGAGCGAGATTTAGACTTAGCAATCTAAACAAAAGTCGTAGAATACGTTAAACCGAGAGCGTCCATAAAAAGAACACCCAAATCTGACTTCGTATGAGGAAGTTATGATTTTTCTAAGATTTAGCATAGTAGTGCACAGCCCGAAAATTCGAATTTTAGATCGGTCGATTTTCATCCAAAATAATCTAAACGAGAAATGAAGATATCGTTAATAGGAGTTAAACGATAAAAATACAGTAAAAAACGGAGCTCGTACGCGGAAGATACGGACGAAACTTAGCGGCTACTTTACTAGAAAATCCCAATAAATAAAGGGTGAACCCTTCATTATTTCTTCACACCATAAGCATTTCTTTCTCTCTCTAACTTCTCTCTAGCGTCCCTAAACCCCTCCTAAGTCTAGGGAACCTCCCTAGCACGAGAAGAAAGCCCCGGAGCGCCCAACGGCTCCGAGAAGAAAAGATTTCGGCTCGAAAACGTTGCTCCAGTGAAGCCCGGTTTTTAATAAAAACCCGATGTTTCGTCGAAGGAAATTATTTTTGTTAAGAAGCGAAGCGCTGTATGAGTTCGGAATCACCACCTTTTCAAGTGAGTGCATGGTCCCTTTCATCTTACTCATAGATATGAAGTATTCTATATAAATTATGTGTTATGTGTGCGTATTATCTGATTACTTGTTATCTATGCTAGTTTAAAGGATTTAAACTGTATATGTATTTTATATCTACAAAAATGTTGGGGTAAAACATGGGTAGATGTAATAGATGGAATATAAGTTGGACAATGAGTTGAGAGGTGTTATAGACTACGAGGTGAGGGTGAGAAGTGAACGATGTGAGAACCCTTTTCCCAAACGATGGCCCCGTCATTCAGCAGAGTATGGATGACAACCATAGACTATTCTAGACAGTCTAGTGGAACACTAGCAGGCTCGCAAACTGTAAGTGTTGTGAACGATGTGTTCACTCGGTGTACTCTAAACCCTGGCGATCATGCAGACTTGATGCCTAAACCTTGGTGATCATGCAGACTTGGTGCCAAAACCCTGGCGACTATGCAGACTTAGTGTCTGTTGTATAAATTATGGCGACTATGCAGACTTAGTGCCTAAACCCCGACGACGATGGACTTCGTGCCGATTCCTTAGGATGATCTTTAGGAATGGTTGATTCTTAGGGTAAATCCATAAGAGTAAAGAAGATAATGGGGATGGGAATTGGGTTGATTGTTTGATTGTTTGAACATAATAAATACATTATTGTGGGTTGAAAACCCTATGTACTCACCAGGTTTCCCAACCTGACCTACTCAGTTTATTTACGTCACAGGTGTTGTCATGAAGTCACATTACACTGAGATATTAAAGAGATGTAGATCACTAGTAAGTTTTGTTTATACTTATGTTTCTGTATTGATGATGACATCCCAAACGTTTTAAAATAAATAAAATACGTTTCTTCGAAAATATTTTGATAACGTATTTATCATGTTTTTCTGGGAACAAATTCCGCAACATTTTTATGAAAAGAAGTACTCTGATTTTTATAAAGCATAAACAAAATCGGTCTTTTCTTGCCGTGAAAATGGGGATGTCACAGTGTGTGTGTGTATATATATATATATATATATATATACACACACACACACACACACACACACATATATATATATATATATATATATATATATATATATATATATATATATATATATATATGGTAAAAATGAATATACCTTAAAAGATATATAAGCCTAGGTACCCAAACCCACCATATTATGTCGTTTTTATTTCATATATGCAAAAGTTTTTAAAATTTGACTGCAGTCTATATATATTATAGTAGGAAGTGAAAAATTATGTAAAAGAAAGATAATGATGAAATTTCTAAAAATATTGGAAGTATATCAAGTTAGGAGTAGAATTTTAAGAACTTTAGATGATTACAATCAGTATTCTAAAAGGCATGTCATGGCATGAGGAGTGGTTTGTTGTTACGAGAAGCCTCATAACGTTGTTGTTAGGCGTAGCGCATGACAAAGCGTGATATAGAGTGTCATGGCGCGCTATGGCATGTTATGGCGCGTGTTTTTTCATTTGAGACATGTTTTTTTTTCGATTTTTTATGTCTTTTGTAATCGGGGATACAAGTATTGTGTTATTTATTAACTTTTTGTAATTAGTTATTAATATAACACTTCTAAAAAGAAGTTATGTTTAATATAAATTTATATTTGTGTGGTAATAAAACAATAAACTAGTAAAGAGGCTGCGGCTACGCCGCTTTTGGGGTATTACGGGAAAAATCGGCAAACTTTAAAGGATATGTGCTGAAATTGTAAATCACCACAAATAGGGGAGAAAGTCGACAGCCCCTAAAATTAGATGTCAAAAGTGTACAACCAAAAGAATAGACACTACTGGAGAAAATTCAAAAATGTTGTTACAATAATGTTAAAGTTGCCAAAGTTGAGAAAATATGGTGACAAAATTCAAAAGGAGGTTTTTTTTCTTTTTTATGTCAATATGTAAAAGTTTTTAGTACAAGGACGAAAAGTGTCAAATTATAAAAGATTTTGTAGGAAAAACATCAAAAATGTAAAACTTTTGACTGTAAGGACTAAAAGTGTCAAACTCACTAAAGATTTGTGGCAAAAACCAAAAGGCAGAAAAATTCAATCAAAACACAAAAATATAAAAGTTTTGAATTTAAGGGTGAAAAGTGTTAAATGCACCAAAGATTTGTGGTAAAAACCTAAAGCTCCAAAAGATACTATTCCTAACTTTCATTTCTTTAATATATATATATATATATATATATATATATATATATATATATATATATATATATATATATATATATATATATATATATATATATATATATATATATATATTAATGAATACAAAATTGTCTCCTTACATCATTCCTTGAAAACGTCATGGTTCGTCATGGCTCATTAAGTTTGACGGTTGGTCTTGCTGGCACGTCACATCTCACACCATTTAGAACCTTGATTACAACGCATATATGATACAAAAACGTCATAGTATGTAAGTTTGAGTATTATGTCATATGTCATGTAGATATATTAGGCAACGTATTTCAAATTTCCAATTAATATTTTCTAATTATATGTTAAATTTGAAGTTATAATAACTTTAAAAATTAGATATATATCTCTTAATTAATAATTTATTTAAATTAATCGATTAATAATTTTAAATTTTTATTATGAAAGTTTAATTAATTTTATAATCCGTGATTCTCAAGGGTTATATATATATATATATATATATATATATATATATATATATATATATATATATATATATATATATATATATATATATATATATATATATATATATATATATATATATATATATTTATATATATATATATATATATATATATATATATATATATATATATATATATATATATATATATATATATATATATATATATATATATATATATATATATATATATATATATATACACACATTAAGTGATACCAACCAATATTGAATAGTAGAGTCAAAAGTGTAGTACTGGATTTAATGTTTGAAATTTAATTTTAAGTATGTATTTATTTTACAACCACCAAGATAGCAAGATTAAACCAACTCATTCCGATTTCAATTATTTATCTCTCATTGAAAATGGACTTTGAATGAATTAAGTGATGTTTCCAAAAGAAGTTTTTAATGAAGCAAAATATTCATATTTGTTGAGAAAATGAAAGCGAACTTTATAATATTACAATAATAATATTTGTTTTTCATTATGGAACTTCATTTAATTCAATTCTGTAGATAAATTTGAGTATGAATCCATGCCTTTCACGTAATAAACTTCAAAGACCAATGCCTACACGGCTTTGTTTCATTATAAATACGTTGCATTTATTGTGGGTACTTTATTCATCCCAAGATAGCAATCGGAGACATGCGAGAAACCTATATAGGTAATTGCTTATTTTATGTGTCGGACAAACAAATTCGACTTGTAATTGGCATGGTTAAAACTTGTTCATATAATAATCTTAAATCTTAATGACCTGAAATTGAATATTACTCCTTTAGGGTATCTAGTAAATTGTAGATACTTGCCATATGTTGGCATTGAAGTCCAATAAAAGCATGAATGGCAACGATTTTGATATAATTTGTAATATCTTAAACCAAATAAGTATATATGTTATTATAAATATTATTATTAGCTTATTACTTTTAAAAACCGATAAAATAATTTTTAATTGGTGTAGGACCTGTAATCAAACATTCACCCACGTAAACTTTGTAATCTCCTTGTCGAACCTACAAAAACACCAAGCAAACCACTTATCATCATCTAGAATATGTCAATGTAATCAATCACACCTCGCAAGGCCATTGTTTTCATGTTGTTTGTAACGAGGGTTGTGCCAATGGGTGGGATAATTTGGGGATGGTCTAGGGTCTTCAAATTTTCACATACCGTCTTTATATATCTTATCATCTTAGTATACACCTCGTAAGGCCATTGTTATCATGTATCATGTATCATGTATCATGTATAGCAGTTGAGCGGAAGAAGAAAGAAAGTATAACCAAAACAAAATAAGAAAAGATGACTAAATGATGTGCGATTCTTCTGGAAAAATCATCGCTTTGGGGTTCTCACAACCATTAATCAAAGGATTGTATGAATAAATTCTCATTTTTTTTCTACGGTAACAAAAAAGTCGATTCTTAATAAATCGATTCTGGTTTTTTGATGCAGCCTTTTGATTTTTAATCTCAATATTTTATAATCGATAGATTATGATAATCTGATTCCATCCATCATTCCAAAAAATCAATAGTGTATTCAAGTTAATATGATTACAAGAAGCCTCGTCGATTCTAATTTCTTATTCATGATAATCTGATTTCCGATTCGAGTAAAGTTTAATTTCATTATTATTCTTTAGTTCTTCCAAGTTATTTTTCATATAAAAAGTTAACCTATGTGATTTCTTTTATTTTTTATATATAATTTGAAAATTTAACATTATAAATTTTGAAATATCTGTTGTTTGAGCCTAGAAAACAATTCAAAAGACATTATCCTTATTGTTGGAAAACAATTCAACATCACAAGCTCACAACTAAGTGTTTTCGTTTCTTTTATTTGTTTCTTCTCATTGTTTTATAAGTTTAAAATAATAACAAGTTGACAAGAAATATTTATCTCACTTGAAGAAAGGAGGAAAACTACGACTATTACATAAATGATCTACGAATGAATTTATAATAATCTATTGTATTTAAAAGCAATAAGGGCTTGAAAGGTAATATATTTTTCGATTTGTACATATTTAATCACTGAGTTTTTTTTCGTCCACATTTACCCCTTGCAACTTGTTAAATTGTACACATTTAGTCCTTATGAGCGGCTACTCTAGGTTAGCCGATAAAAATAACTTAATATGGTAATATATTTCTTACTTTTTACACATTTAGTTCTTAATATTTTTGTACACATTTAGTCTTTAATATTTTTTTTGTTGCAAAGTAAGTCATTTTTTTTGTACTCATTCAGTACTTATGAATGGTTTTTTAGGTTTTTCGCACGATATCTTACGTAGGACAATCATTGATAAGAGGTGTGGGGCTGTTGATGCTTATGTGTAACGTTCCATTTCCACAACAAAAAAATTTCATTTTTAAACAAGGCAAAACTCCCTAATTATAAATTCATTATTAAGAAAAACTACTTATTACAAAATAAATTTATCGTAAATCAGAGTAATATAAGAAACGTGTAAGCAATTATAACCTATTTTGAAGTAATAAAGAGAAATTACTTGAATATTATATGAATTATGTGTTTTTATGTGCATTATACTTACTTATAAAATATAATAAGTTAAGCGTCAAAACTAAAATAATAGATGAACCCAATATCTATGAAGAAATTTGTAGTGGTCGTGACAAGGATTCCGGAGATATAAAGAACGCCGAAATCCGAGTTATAACGAAGAAGTTATGACCTGTCGAAGTTTCATGAAAAAACCGGCACGACGTTGTGTGACTTAAAAAGTGAGCTTACAATAAATTAATTTTTAGCCTTATAAATCTAAACGAAAGTCGTAGTATATGTTAAACCGAGAGCGTGCATGAAAAGAACGTCCAAATTTGACTTTGTATGATGAAGTTATGATTTTTCTAAAATTTGGCATAGCAGTATGCAGCTCGGAGTTCGAATATTAGATCGACCGAATTTTAGCCGGCACAACCTAAACGATAAACGAAGATCTCGTTAATAGGAGCTCAACAATGAAAATATATATGAAAACGGACATCGGATGACAAGGTTATGAAATTTTAACAGACTTTTCCTGTCTCAGCATGTTAAAATATAACTTTAAAAATAAATTCAAAATTAGCAGATGGAGTCTAAATGAAAGTTGTAGAGTTTGTCTCTACCTACGCATGGATATAAAGAACGTCAAAGACAGGGCTCGTATGCGAAAGTTGCGAATTTTAGAAGTTGGGAGTGTGAAAATGTGAAGCTGCATAGGGAACTCCCCGCGTAGGAAGCCGGAGCGCCCCACTTACTCGGAAGCCTTGGCCTCGGATTGTCAACGTCACATCAGAAAATCTCGGACATGTACCCCCTCGTACGCACTTCAGAGGCTTTGTGACAACCCGAAATTTCTATTCTGTACAACATATCAAGTCAATAGAAGTCAGAACAGTTACTGTTAATTTTCAGACTTTTTAGAATAAGTTTGAGTATTTTAGGATTAACACTTTAGGAGATATCAGGAGAGAGGATGCACTAGGGTTTATTGTGCAACAATAAAGTCCTGACACATCAAAATATTGGAGTTTACAGCCTAAACAATGGTGTTTACAACCGTAAACCCCAAGGAGGGGGTATATAAGTGACACTTAGTCATTTATATCATTTTCAACCTTTTTCAAAAGCAAATATCAGACTCTCTCAAGTATCATCCAATTTTTATTCAAGATTGTTGGGATTAAAACCCTAATTGTGATTTGATGAACAAGATGCAGAAAACAAGAACAAACACAATAATGAAGATGATGTCGAATGATCACTCGATTTATTGAAATATGAGGGATAAATTACACTTAAAGCATAGACTAAAGAATCTAACACTAAGAAACCTCACGTGGCGGCTACATTTTGCCTCACTCTTAACCCTAATAATGAATAATACATGACTATTTATAGGGAAAAGACAAGTCTTGGGCTTTTAACCTAGAATTCATCAAAGGGGCCCATTGCCATCATCCATGGAGTGCTTTGAAACCCTACAATCTCCCCCTCAAAGTATGGAATGGATGACAATGCTTTAACTTCCAAAATAAGCATCTAGCAAATAAAAAGATCTGCAACGAGGAATATATGAAGCAATCCACGAATGTTGATTCTTCAATAGTCTTCAAACACGGGCTCTAGGATATATAAATCAAGCACTGAAGTAATGTCTTTAAACTTCATTTTCGAATGTAAGCCCAAAGAATCTTCATGAAAACCAAACCCGCCATAAAAACCATCTCAGAACAAAGAAACTGAATCACTTCTTGTCTTTGAAGAGCTCCCCCTCCAAGTCACAACGATCTTCAAATAAGCTAATGATATAAGCCATCAAAAAATATCATGTAACAACCCAAACTTTAAGATTCGTAACGCCACTTGATCGAGAAAATACAAGAAGTCGGAGATATAACAAGTCCTTAGCAGAGCTCGATGAAAAACTTCTGCTGTAAAGGATACTTCTCTGTAAAAACCTTAGTAGAGCTCGATGAAGAACTTCTGTTGTAAAAGCTACCTTCATAATTCTCCCACAAGCTTTATCAAAATTCTTCAACTTTGAAAAGTCACAAATCCAATTTCGAATGGCTATACCAAATTCTCCCCCGATTTATAATAAAAAACATGATTATAAAGCCTTCAAATGGTCATGAGAATGATCTTGAATGAATAAAAAATTTACTATGCTCCCCCGCGACAAAAAGATATACACAAAAATCCGAAAAAAATCGTGAAAACTTGACGTTATAAAAAAACGACTTTTCGAACCGCCAAGACTTGATGGAATCATTATTTTTCTGTTCACAAAAAAATATGAGCGTTGAAAAATCCAAAACTGTTCACCAGCCCTCAAATTTGCAAATTTTTGAAATATAGACTGAAACTGTCACTTTGCTGAAAGTCAGGGGACTAGATAGAAATTCTACATCAATTTCTCCTTGATTTGTAACAATTTCTGAATTTTAGCCAAAATTACCAAGCTGTGAAAACAACAGGTACCAAAAGTGTCAGATCGTTGAAGCTTCAGGGAGCAAAAATGAAACATTACTATCTTCTTCCCCAAATATATTAACCATTAAAAGAATCACTGGCACGGTGAAGAATACGAGTGTTCGCATATGAAACCACAATTACGATTCCAATAAATTCCATCGCTTCCTACCATGAAGACGTAAATCTGAGTCACTTTCGTTTCAAGCACAACCAACCGAACCAAGGTTCATTTCAAGATCGCCATTTATTCACGCGAACACAACCGAACGTTCGGTTCGTTTCTTATTCCAAATCAAGCTTCATCAGGCGAAACTCCTTTCGCTTTCGGTTCATCCTTCGTTCCAAGCATAATCACGCGAACCCAAAGTTAGATCGAGGTTCGTTCCAATTCCGTTGATTATACCCCAAGGCGAGTGTTCACAGGAAGGACTTTTAAGGCAATTTTGACTTTTCGTTTGACCTGCAAGAACAAATGCTCAATCATTCCGATAAGTTCCAATTCCGATTTTGTTTTGATGTGTACCGATTCCGAATGCAATTTCCATTCAGAATGCGTCCGGATTCCCTAGCATAAATCCGAAGGCAAGTTCCAGTTCAACTATGATATTAGTTCTGATTCCTCAAACATTTGTTCGATTGCGAGTGAAAAATGCGTAACATAATTTGCAATTACAACAGCCTTCATTCCGATGTCAGGTCCCTTCCAAAATCAATTCCGAAATCACTCTCCCATTTACTTCCGAAATCTCATCTAATTATCAGATTTGGCTAATATTATGAGATCACGATCAGAATCAGAAATCCAAGAATACCGATTTTGACTTTTCTGCTTTGACAACCAAAATCAATTAACGCCAAACACCAAAATCAATGTTTCTCAACTTAATCTCCGCGCTAAACAGGTTGATTTTGGAACATGATAGATGAACAAAATCAAAATCGATTTTGATAATGATATTTTTCAGAAATCTCAACTCAGGACAGAACTATTAGTGAATTAAATAAAAATCGAGAATTGTGAAATCCAAAAAGAATGCTTAATCGTCATGAAGTTAAACCCATGAATCGAATAAGAATATTGACATTCGAGATTCATAATTTTGTGATTTCAAACACCGATGAACGATAGATGAACAATAAACAACAGTTGAAACTATTGGGCTTTGAAGAAATAGGATGAACAGTAAAGAATAACTCTTTGGGCTAAATCGAAAGGGATTGATCCACAAAGCAATGTATTAATTTCGGACTAAACAATTTATTAGATCAGAAAAAATACGAATCAGGTCGAGAAAAAAAATACCCAGATGAACAGTGCAGTAACATAATTCTCCATGAACAGTTGATTGAAAAAATCTTGATTCCATACCACCAAAACACTAATAATCTTCAATATGTGTAGAAAATCACCAAATCAAGAACCGATACTTCAAAAATCAACAGATTTTCAAAGACCTGCTCTGATACCACTTGTTGGGATTAAAACCCTAATTGTGATTTGATGAACAAGATGCGGAAAATAAGAACAAACACAATAATGAAGATTATGTCGAATGATCACTCGATTTATTGAAATATGAGGGATAAATTACACTTAAAGCATAGACTAAAGAATCTAACACTAAGAAACCTCACGTGGCGGCTACATTTTGCCTCACTCTTAACCCTAATAATGAATAATACATGACTATTTATAGGGAAAAGACAAGTCTTGGGCTTTTAACCTACAATTCATCAAAGGGGCCCATTGCCATCATCCATGGAGTGCTTTGAAACCCTACAAAGATCTTCAATCTAGTAAGTGTTTCTAGCCCTTTCAAGTTAGTATATCACTTAATCTAGTGATTTAACACACTTCCTTCCGTGAAATTGTTCAAAAGGTTGATTTTTCAAGTTTCACCAAGAACACACACTAGTGTTCTTGGACTTTTAGCTCATTTCAAGCTTCTATATTGTAAGTACTTCTATCCTAGAGTAGCATAGAGCTTGTTATACTTCTTTACATCAAGAAAACACAAGGAAACACCAAGATCAAAGTTGTTTACGGTCCAAGAACACCTTGGACCGTAAACCCTTCTTTAAGGGCCAAAGTGACCCTAGTCCCTTCCTATGCCTTAGTAACTAACATGGATCCCTTCATTGATATGTTAAGGACTTGAAAACATGAAAATACCATATTCCATAGGGGTTTATGACCGTAAACCCAAAGGGAAATGGTCTTAGGGCCATAAACTCCCCAAAGGAGGGAAATAGTGCCCTAACTTCCTCCTTAAACTTATACATCAAGTAGAAATGCTTCTAGGGACTTATAAGCCTTCAAACCAACAAATGGTCAAATGAGTATCAGCTTACGGCCGTAAACTCAAGGGTTTACGACCGTAAACTCAATGAGTTGTGGTCACAAAACCATAAACTCAAGAAAGGGGTTTTTTTGAACCCTAAACCCAATAGCTTTGTCCTACAACACTTAGATGCAATCCTTGGGGCTTAAAACACTTATATAAAGTGTTTAACTTGTCATAGGATGTCTTAACATTGTTAATTAGTTGTTTAAAGACTAATTGGACACATATATGTATATTTATATGTTAACTAGGATCATTGTGTGTGTACAAGTCTTCACTTGACATCTAACAATCTTGTTTCACCAGTTCATCCATACCACTCACTACAGGTGAGTTTATACCCCTAAATCAATGGTTTAAATGTTTTTAAATGATTTTATGGGGGGGGGGGGAATACAAGCTGAATACTTATAGTTATTATATCAATCACATGTGATTAATAACTACTAAACTAGTAGTTTTCTTACTGTTCAAACTATTTACAGAACTATTTTTACTTCAAACTGTTTTACAAACTCTTTTACTTGTCAAATACTTTTACTTAAACCCTTTTATACTTATTGTCAAATGCATGCCTATGTATGTATAGTTATATAAGTAATGCTTAAAGGGCTTAGGAAGGCTAGCTCGCTTTATCTCCTTTTCCTCATTGGGATGTGGCTTTAGGGCATCGATTATCCGTCTGAAGGTCGTCTAACTATTAGTTATATATTATGTATACATATATAGACATAAAGGTTCTTTCAATCAGTTCCATACCTTTGGGTAGCAAGGGTATACAAACAAGATCTTACATTACTAGTAAGCTACCATAAGGTTACTTTAAGAAGATACTAAGACTATTACTAGAACAATGAAACATACAATGAGTCAGTTCATTCATGATTCAATATGGATAGTACACACAGTACATTACTATACATGCTAGATAGAGAGAGAACACACATTACAGCTAGCACACGCAGAACATTACAGTACATACATGCTAGACAGAGAAAGAGTACACTTTACAGCTAGCACATTCTTTACATATACATTCATGCAGTTATGTGAGCCATTAAACGGGTCATGGCACTTCCTGCCATGACCGTTTTTGTATCCAGAATCTCCTTAATTGGGGATTGTATGAGTTTGCGTATAGATCTATACTGGATTGACTATCCTACACCTTGTTGCTCGCACCAGTGGGACTTGCAAGTCTACGGGTGCCAAATGTCATTTCTTACAGCGTCTTACATTGTCGTTTTACTAGATTCGGTAGCAGGATACAGGCCGATCACATGTTACTTTAAATATCAATTGGTTTAAGGTAGTTAGTAAAGCAGTAGTCACTTATTACAAATACTACAGTACTATGATATTTTCCCATTACATTCACTTCGTGAATATTCACACGATGCACGGTAATGTAAAATCTATATTTTTGGTTAATGATAGTCGGACTTGGGAGAATACCCACTCTTACAAGAGACACACGCACAGATACTAGATGCCTTGGTAAAAGGTTACAATTAGTAGGAAACATAGGGTTTTCTAGGAGAGTTCAAACATTTTACAAAACATCTTACAAAACACCGTACAAAACATCTTACAAACACAGACACTAATATACTTATGATCTCACCAGCTTTAAGTTGATACTCGCTTTCAAAATAACTTGTATTCTCAGGTCACTAGTAGACATATACAGGTGCCAGGTTTTGAGAAGATGGAGTTCGTTCAAGACTCGTCTTTTATTTTGATATGTATATTTTGGTGACTATATAACTTGACAGAACACAACTGAATGAAATTATATTATTAATGCAATGGATGATGTTGTTTCTTGTTTACTACTATTCATTGTGGTGATACTATACATGACGTCCTCCGCCCCAGAACGTTTCCGTCGTTCATGGTTTTGGGATGTGACAGATTGGTATCAGAGCATTGTTTATAGTGAATTGAGTATATCAACCCATAAAAGATATACTAACTATAAATACAAAGGTTTTAAAAATACTCTGACCAAGAGTTTATACTTTAAATATTTAAAATATTTAATTACGTATACGTGTCTGCATTCATACTAAAATCAGTGTCACTAAGGCAGTACAAAAGTATTACGATTGTTGGGCAACACAAGTAGAATTAGAGACATATAGTCAAAATTGGGAATATATAGCCTGATCAACTATATTATCTGAGGGTTGACTAGCATGTGCCTAAGTGTGGTTGTGAGGTTGCAACAAGTTTAAACTTACCCACAATACCACAATGAGAACAATAGAACTTAAATCTAAAATACTATAGGAGTATTTTGCATTACTATAAGTTACTTATGTGCTAGATTCTTATACCTCTCTTCTCGCGTACATTAAATGGTTGGATTCCACCTTCTCGGGGACCTGTACTATCCCAACCAGGGCAATACATGATGGCTAGAAGAAGAACCAGATGATGATCACCCAATTCCTTTGGATGATCATGAAGCTGAAGGGTTTTTAGATGGTTCTGACTCAGAGCCAGAAGTCAACAACCTGCCCCCAGCTGATCACAACCCAAACCATCGTCCAGCATTTCAAGGACCCACACCTCTGTGGGCCACAAACTTGAATAGACGGAGTCAGGAACAAGGTCAACCAATTCCCTACAATGGAGACAGAAGTTTCTACAACCTCACTGACGGAGGTTCTGCTGACAGAGTCCTACCAATCATAGTTCGTAGGATTGCTCGAACACAGAGCAGAGTCGAGCAGCTATCAACCGATTCATGGAGATTGACGCAAATTCTAGCGTTAACATTGTCCGCATTCGCCAGCTAGATTCTGCTCACGAACGGGATCTGGTTCACAATGCAGCTCTTCGGAGGGAACTCGCTGAAACCCGAGCTGAAGTCAGAGAACTCCGAGCTCAGCAAGTAAGAGTTGATAGGCGCATGAGGGACATAGAACGTCTCCTGTCGGGATCAAGAACTCACTCTGGTAGTTCTCGTCGCCGGTAGATTCTCATCAACATCTCTCTTTTGGATATAACCTAGTTATGTAAAACTCTGGTCAAATTCCTTATCTTGTAAATCATAGGCCTGTTAGGTCTTGGTTAGGCTGTAATTCTGTCAAAATTTTCCCATTTTGGTTGATGTAAGGCCTATTTCTGTTTGCCGCTTTTCCCGAACTTGTTACATCTGTAATTCCAGTAATATTGACAGGTACGTAATCTTATGGGAAGTGTTATCCAAATGTGATCATCTATTAGTTCTAGATCTACATCCAATCGTACTGTTGGACTATGAAGAGTTAGTCCATGAGTCGTTTTCATAAATTCTTCCATTAAATTCTTATCAATGTTTTCATCTTCATAAACTACAGATCAGAGATGCCGCCTTGAGAAACCCAAGGCGTAAACCTAATAATAAAACACCACCTACTCCTCAGTTCGACACGACAGCCTTAAATGTTGATGTAGCTGCAGCTGTGGCTATAGCCATGGCTCAATATCATTCATCAGGTTCCAATAGAGGAGGAACCCCATTCCTATCTACTCATGGTGAAAGCCTTGTGCGCTTGAAAGAATGCTCCTACAAGGACTTCACCAACTGCAAGCCATTGTCCTTCCAAGGGACTGGCGGAGTCATTGCCCTCTCGCAATGGTTCGAGAAAACCAAATCGGTTTTCGAAATCTGCTCCTATCCCGAAGAGAGCAAGGTGAAGTTCGCTGCTTGCACCTTTGAAACGAAAGCCCTAACATGGTGGAATAGCCATGTTAAGACGCTATCTCTTATAGTGGCTAATGCTATGGGATGGGAAACTTTAAAAGACCTCATGATTGAGGAGTACTGCCCGAGGGGCGAGATCTAGAAGCTGGAGCAAGAACTGTGGAGCCTAACCATGAAGGGCTCCAACGTAGTCGCCTACACCGCTAGGTTCTGTGAACTGGTGGCCCTCTGTCCCAACATGGTTCCTACAGAGGGAAAGAAAATAGAGAGGTATATATGGGGGCTGATGCCACCATACCAGGGAAATGTATTGGCATCACACCCCCACTACATTTGATAGTTCCAAACGATTGGCACAGTGGCTCATAGACCATGGGGTTTGTATCCCGGCCGCAACAACTACCTTGGGCATCTCAGAACCTGCAAGAACCGCTGATTCCAAGCGAAAGTTTTGGGATGATAAAAAGAAGGCTAAGGCTACCAAAAGGAAGCAGGTTGTGGCAGTACATGTTGCGATAGCACATGCCGCTGCTGCTCCGGTGAGGCAGTACGCTGGAAGTTTGCCCAAGTGCAACAAATGCAACTTTCATCACGTCGGTGCCTGCCGGGAGATGCAGTGCCTGAACTGCAATGGGAACAGGCACACTGCCCGTTTCTGTAAAGCTCCGGCGAAGCCAATCAACCAAGCCCCCGATGCTGGAGTGGGCCGAACTTGCTACGGATGTGGCGAGGTAGGCCACTTCAAAAGGAACTGCCCGAAGTCAGGGTTTGCCGGTGGTGCGACAAGAGTTCTGGTCATAGGCCATGAGGAAGCGGTTGCCGACCCCACAGTGGTCACTGGTATGTTCCTCCTCGATAACTCTTATGCATGCATTCTATTTGATAGTGGAGCGGAGAGGAGTTTCGTGAACCAAAAATTTGCTCATTTACTTAAGCAAAAATCACGAGCACTTACTGAACCGTTCACTGTAGAAATGGCTAATGGAAAGATAGAGAGAACTAGCAGTATATTCATAGGGTGTACCCTAACTCTAGATAGCTATTCATTTTCGATCGATCTCATGTCGGTCTTAATTAAAAGTTTCGACGTCATTATCGGCATGGATTGGTTGAGTTTACATCGTGCCGATATCATGTGTTGCGAAAAGGCCGTTCGCCTTAATCTACCGTCTGGCAAAACCCTAGTAGTTTATGGCGACAAACCCGGCACAAACCTTCGTATCATCTCGAGCATTCAAGCTCAGAAATTCGTGCGGAAGGAATGTAGAGCATTCCTTGCTCACGTGGTCGATGTGAGCCAAGAAACGAAGGACATTCAAAACATTCCAGTAGTACGCGACTTTCCCGACATTTTTCCAGTAGAACTCCCAGGATTACCTCCACAACATCAAGTCAAGTTCCGAATCGACTTAGTTCCAGGGGTTACCCCCGTAGCCAAATCGCCCTATCGTCTAGCACCTGCAGAGATGCAAGAACTGTCCTGTCAACTTAACGAACTGCTCAACAAGGGCTTTATAAGACCAAGTTTCTCACCTTGGGGAATTCTAGTCTTGTTCGTCAAGAAGAAAGACGGATCGTTTCGTATGTACATCGACTACAGGGAGCTCAACAAGCTGACCGTCAAAAATCGTCACTACAAGAAAAATGACCTTTAATGACGCGCAAACAATGACACTCGTTGATTCACGTTACGCATTTTTGGGCGTCCATAAAAATAATGTCAGACTTCCAAAATTTTAAGGATAGTGGACATGCATTTTTGCGTGCCCTTAAATTAGTGTCTCAAGAAAAAAATTAAAAACACGGAGGGTGCTTTATCTTAAACGTGCGTCTTCTGTAGGTGTCGCTTTATAATTTTAAGGAAACGCGCCTTGAGAAGATAACGGGGGAAACGAAACCCTAAAATTTTGAAAACCCGCCTTTCTTTTCTACCTTCTTTTCTTCATCTTCACAATCGACTCTCCCCTTTTGTTTCTCTAATTCGATGGTTGTTTCCCTCTTGCCCTAATCACTTCGTCGCCGCGAATCACACACCGCCAGGCAGTGGAAGAAGATGATGAAGTTTGTCGTTGTCGTATGCCGCCCTCCTTCGCTGTCTCTAACTAAATCTGCCCTTTCTTTATTCTTCGATTCTATGATCTCAGCCTCCTATTCACCCCTCTAAAGCCTTACTTGTAAGTCCACACCACGCTTGTTCTTATCTTGTTATGGAAAATCAAGAAAGATTCGAAAAACCTTATGGTTTCGATGTGAGGCCTCGTTTCTTCTTATCAGTATCGGATTTCTTCTTGGCTGAGGGGACATATTGATGAGACCTGTGAGAATTCTGAGATCGCTCATTGCTCCCTGTGTGACTATGTGAGGATACAGAGATTAATGGCTGTGACAGGGTTTAGCAAAGCTCCTTATTTCTTCTCTACCAGGTATAATAAATGTTGGGTCAAGTCTCTAGCTCTGCATTCTCTCTACCTTTGCATTCTCTCTCTCTCTCTCTCTCTCTCTCTCTAGAAAACCCTAATCACCCTTCTGGTTTTCTGAACCAGGAAAAAGCGTGGTTTGTGTATTTGTAAACCCGATATAGAGATTTTTGGGTCTAATTTTTAGGGATTACAATAAATCCCCCTAAATCCAACCATTACACTTGTTCATTCATTGCCCATAAATCCCTTCATCTTGATTACGATCTACAAACCCCCTAAATCCCCCAGTTAGAGTATCTACCATGGATGCTCTACACCGACCTAATCTCGATCTTAGTAATTCTCCACCCCTTTCATCAATTTACACCAAAACCCCTCAAACACCAACCTCTTCAACTTTTCCCTATAAGTACCGATTATCTTCTTCCAATTTTAATGGTTACCATAGCAAGTGTAAAGTACCAACACCACCTCAAGCTTTACCCAAGGTAAGTTCAAACGAATCAGTTGAATCCAATAAGAAATTGATTGATTCAATCGCTAAAGGTTTGATCGGGCTCGCTGTTGCAGTCTCTTTTTGTTTAGATTCGCCAGCTCTTGACAAGTCCTTGACAATAGCATTCCCATCTTCTCGAACTCATGAGGTAGGTGTTCAGTTCGATCATCTTTTTTAGTAGTTTGTTTGGGTTGTGCAGATAAGGTGTTCGATCTATTGCTTATATGGGTTTGGTAAAATTTGATTTTGTAACAGGTGAATGTTGTGCAGCGAACTCTCGTAGACTTGGGGTTTAATCAGAGAGACTTTTGTTGATCCAACTTTTAATCATCAAGGTACGATTCATTTCTGTTTTTTTATGTCATTTAGTGTCAATAAGTTTAACGTAAGTTTATGTGTTTTCTGTAGACTGGGACTCGAAATTCCAACAAACAATGGTGGAAATGCTTCCACTTAGAACAGCTAATGCCGCATACAACAAGATTAAAGGAATGCTTTCTACTCTTGGAGATCCCTTCACTCGCATTATCAGTCCAAAGGTGGAACTTTTCCCATTATTTTTACAAAAATTATCCATGTGGTTTCTGAAAGAGTTTTCAGTTTTGGACTAAAATTCAGAAACAACAGGGACCATTTTCGTAACTTATTCTTACTCCTAGATTCCAAAAGGGGAAACTTACTCTATTTTCTTTTCGGCAATGATTTGTACATGAATACCAAAGTTTTAGAATTGGAAGTGATGGAAACGTGCAAGGAGTTGGACTATTTGTGAATACTGAACCAGAAACCGGTCATCTGGTTGGTGATGTCGAGACTTGAACCTGAGACCTCAGTTATGGATTCTTATTTATTTTTTAGTTTTAAAAATTTAAAATTTTTTGTTTCAGGTTGTATTGTCCTGTGTTGAGGGTAGCCCAGCTGCTAGAGCTGGAATACATGTAGGAGATGAGTTGATTGAAATAAATGGTGAGAGAGTTAAAGGGATTAGTGGTGAAGCTGCTGCACAAAAGCTCAGAGGTCATGTTGGGACAAGTGTTACAGTCAAAGTGCACAATGTAAGTTTTGTAGGAAGGAATGGAATGGTTGATTCCTTTCCAAAGGATTTTATAGAAATTTGTGCATGTTCACATTTCTGATCTATAGGGAAAAAATTTGGCCATTGACTCTAGTTTTAGAGAGGTGAAACTACCCCGGGAATTCATCAGACTTTCTCCTATATCAAGTGTCATCATTCCTCATAGAACACCAAATGTTCATGTATCCAAAACCGGATATGTAAAGCTATTAGCCTTCTCTCTCCAAATCTTAGTCTTACTTTATAACTTCATATCTTAAACTCATCTAACAACAAGCTTTTGTAAACAGACTGCTGCTACAGATATGAAACACGCCATTTGTGAATTGGAAAATCAGGGCGTTGAATCTTACATTTTGGATCTCCGAAACAATCCAGTAAGTAGCCTAAAGTTGACTTTAGTAAACTTTTATATATGAATCTTGAAAAATGGGATGTTTGTTTGATAAGTGAGGTCTTGAATATGTTTTGTGTAGGTTGTTTTTATACCACTACTCTTAAGTTATCCATTCATAGCCATGTTTACTGGATTTGCTCTCTTGTTGACTTTAAATTGTGCATCCATTATAAAGAATGTTTTATCTGTAAGTTTTTCAGGGACTAAATCTGTCTACTTCATTAATTGCATGCTACTATTAGTTTATTACATAATATAAGATAATATTTTCACATATTTATGCAAAATGCAAGAAATTTTATAATTATTTGTATCTTGATAATTTGGTTTCTTGACATCAACAGGTATCCATCATAACGGGGACATTCATGCTGCAAAATAAAGTTGTGGTAATCTTCGCCTCCTCAGTTCTATAGCTTTTTTTAGGGTTAGATTCATAAAGTAACAATGCACTTTCATTGATTTATTTATTTATTACAAGTTTATAACATCCTAATTTCATTTTTTCTTATTTGAACATTGTACTTTGAAAAATCTACCCAATTATCTTATTGTATAGCTTGAGTGCATAGATGCATTTAATCTTAATAATAATTCAGTTTTATATTATCTTATTGTCAAGTTTGTTTAGTAAGCTTAAGAAGAGTAAACATGGTATCCTTATCTCAATTGTAGTCAAACCACAAGCTTCCGGGGCCAATTCAGTTGCTGAGACATTTTCTGAATTCAAACACCTTCTTCTTGTGTATAAGTTCAATACCAAATTCAGTACTTTCTTGTGTATAAGTTCTATTAGAAGACAAACATATTTTTGATCCCTTTGAGATTTATCCATTTGTCTACTATTGGAATGATTATTTGTATGACATTAACTTTTGTGCAATGTATTATATTTTTTGTATATGGTATTTTATTTTCTATTATGAGACATGAAATGGAAATTTAATTTGAAAATTAGTAAATCTATAAATAATTTTTTTTAAACAGTTAAAATTATGATACACAAAAATGTTTGTCATCTGCATTTATGACATGGCCTTTCTTGACAGGGGCTTTCTTGATACGCATTGTGTGTCATTAACACGCGCGTCGTAAGGTTACGATACGCAAATGCGTGTCGTTTTCCTTTATGACAGGGCCTTTCTTGATACGCATTGCGTGTCGTAAACATGAGTCGTAATTGCGCGTCGTAAATGAGAGTCGTAAATGCGCGTCGTCTCTCTTTATGACAGGGCCTTCCTTGACGCGCATTTGCGCGTCGTCTGAGCCCTTTACGACGCGCAATGAGCGTCGTAAAAGACTGTTTTTCTAGTAATGCGTTATCCTTTGCCTAGGATCGACGATTTATTTGACAAACTTCAAGGGGAGAATTTCTTTTCGAAAATCGACTTGAGATCCGGATATCACCAACTACGAGTGTTAGGGGAGGATGTCCCAAAGATAGCCTTCCGAACTCAATATGGGTACTACGAATTCGTAGTGATGCCGTTCGGATTGACAAATGCGCCTGCTGTATTCATGGACTTAATGAATAGGGTGTGTCGTCCTTACTTGGATCAGTTCGTCATCATCTTCATCGATGACATACTTATCTACTCTCGTAGTAAGGAGGAGCATAGTCAACATCTGTGACAAGTCCTCGAAACATTACGTTCAAAGAAGCTCTACGCGAAGCTCTCAAAATGCGAATTTGGGATTCGACGAGTCTAATTCTTAGGGCACGTGGTTAGCAAAGAGGGAATACACGGTGACCCTTCAAAAATCAAGGCCATTGAGAACTGGTCAGCACCGAAGATGCCTACAGAAATTCGTCAATTTCTAGGCCTCGCTGGCTACTATCGCAGGTTCATCCAGAGCTTCTCCATCATTGCGAAACCTCTTACAACACTGACCCAGAAGGGCGTGGCCTTTGACTGGGAAGAGAAGCTGGAAAGAGCGTTTCAAATGCTCAAACGAGCCTTGTGCACCGCACCAATACTATCCCTCCCTGAAGGAATAGAAGACTTCGTGGTCTATTACGATGCGTCGAATCAAGGACTCGGATGTGTTCTAATGCAGCGAGGTAAGGTCATCGCCTATGCCTCGAGACAGCTAAAGACACATGAGGTCAATTACACGACCCACGATCTTAAACTGGGAGTAGTTGTGTTTGCTCTGAAGATTTGGAGACATTACCTGTACGGTATGAAAAGCACTATCTTTACAGACCACAAAAGCTTACAACACATATTCAATCAGAAGGAGCTCAACATGAGACAACGACGGTGGGTCGAGCTACTCAGCGATTACGAATGCGAAATTCTTTATCATCCGGGTAAAGCCAATGTAGTAGCTGATGCCCTAAGTCGGAAGGAATATTCTGGTCGTAGAGTGAAATCATTGACTATGACTATCCATTCGCACTTGTCCACACAAATTAAGGCGGCTCAGCTCGACGCTTTGAAGCCTAAAAATGTGGCGGGTGAATCGCTGAGAGGGATGGATAAGAACTTGGAGGTTAAGGGTGGCGGAGCTTATTATTTCATAGACCGGATCTGGACCCCGAAACTTGATGGTTTCAGAGACTTGGTCATGAACGAGGCGCACAACACTCGTTATTCCATGCATCCGGGTTCATATAAGATGTATCTGGATCTTAAAAAGTTATACTGGTGGCCTAACATGAAAGCAGAGATTGCTACCTTCGTGAGTAAATGCCTTACTTGCGCAAAGGTCAAGGTCGAATACTAGAAACCCTCCGGTCTACTACAACAGCCCAAGATACCAGAATGGAAGTGGGAGCGGATAACTATGGATTTCATAACCAAGTTGCCCAAGACAACGGGTGGACTTGATACCATATGGGTCATCGTCGATAGACTGACCAAGTCTACACACTTCCTGCCGATCAAAGAAATAGACAAGATGGAGAAACTTACAAGAACTTACATTAGGGAGATTGTACGGCTGCATGGTGTTCCCTTATCCATTATCTCGGACAGAGATAGTAGATTCATTTTGAGGTTCTGGCAGTCGTTACAAAGTTCCTTAGGAACTAGGTTGGACATGAGTACAGCCTACCATCCACAGACCGACGGGCAAAGTGAGAGAACTATCTAAACCTTGGAAGATATGTTGCGAGCCTGTGTGATCGACTTTAGGAAAGCATGGGATACTCATTTACCCCTTGTCGAATTTTCCTACAACAACAGTTATCACACGAGCATAAAGGCTACTCCATTCGAGGCCCTCTATAGCCGAAAGTGCAGATCCCCTATGTGTTGGGCTGAGGTGGGTGATACCCAGTTAGCTAAAGTACGAGTTCCTAACAGCACTCTCACAGGTGCGAAGATCATACGAGAAACGACGGAGAAGATCGTCTAGACTCGTGAACGATTGAAAGCCTCCAGAGACCGACAGAAAAGCTACGCCGATAAACGTAGGAAACCGTTGGAATTCCAGATGGGTCACCGTGTTCTATTGAAGGTCTCACCCTGGAAGGGCTTGATACGCTTCGGAAAGCATGGAAAGCTAAATCCAAGGTACATTGTGCCTTTCGAGATTCTCGCAAGAATCGATCCTATAGCTTACAAACTTAACTTACCGTGCGAACTCAGTAACATACATTCTACCTTCCACGTATCGAACTTGAAAAAGTGTCTGTCCGACGAGACTCTTGTAATCCCACTCGACGAGATCGATATCAATGAGAGCCTCAACTTCATGGAAGAACCAGTAGAGATCATGGACCGAGAGGTCAAGCAAATGAAGCAAAGTCGTATCCCGATAGTGAAGGTTTGCTGGAACGCCAAGCGAGGACCGGAATTCACTTGGGAGCGTGAGGATCAGATGAAACTGAAATATCCTCATCTTTTTACTTAATTATTGTAACTACTTATTTGCTTAAACTCTAATTTAGGGACAAAATTCCTTCTAAGGAGGGGATGATGTGACAACCCGAAATTTCTATTATGTACAACATATCAAGTCAATAGAAGTCAGAATAGTTACTGTTAATTTTCATACTTTTTAGAATAACTTTGAGTATTTTAGGATTAACACTTTAAGAGATATCAGGAGAGAGGATGCACTAGGGTTTATTGTGCAACAATAAAGTCCCGACGCATCAAAATATTAAAGTTTACAGCCTAAACAATGGTGTTTACAGCCGTAAACCCCAAGGAGGGGGGGTATATAAGTGACACTTAGTCATTTATATCATTTTCCACCTTTTTCAAAAGCAAATCTCAAACTCTCTCAAGTATCATCCAAGTTTTATTCAAGATCTTCAATCTAGTAAGTGTTTCTATCCCTTTCAAGTTACTATATCACTTAATCTAGTGATTTAACACACTTCCATCTGTGAAATTGTTCAAAAGGTTGATTCTTCAAGTTTCACCAAGAACACAAGAACACACACTAGTGTTCTTGGACTTTTAGCTCATTTCAAGCTTCTATATTGTAAGTACTTCTATCCTAGAGTAGCATAGAGCTTTTTATACTTCTTTAAATAAAGAAAACACAAGGAAACACCAAGATCAAAGGTGTTTATGGTCCAAGAACACCTTGGACCGTAAAACCTTCTTTAAGGGCCAAAGTGACCCTAGTCCCTTCCTATGCCTTAGTAACTAACATGGATCCCTTCATTGATGTGTTAAGGACTTGAAAACACCAAAATACTATATTCCACAGAGGTTGACGACCATAAACCCAAAGGGAAATGGTCTTAGGGCCGTAAACTCCCCAAAGGAGGGAAATAGTGCCCTAACTTCCTCCTTAAGCTTATACATAAAGTAGAAATGCTTCTAGGGACTTATAAGCCTTCAAACCAACAAATGGTCAAAGGAGTATGAGCTTATGGCCTTAAAATCAAGGGGTTACGACCAGAAACTCAATCAGTTGAGGTCACAAAACCGTAAACTCAAGAAAGGGGTTTTTTTGAACCCTAAACCCAATAGCTTTGTCCTACAACACTTAGATGCAATCCTTGGGGCTTAAAACACTTATATAAGGTGTTTAACTTGTCTTAGGATGTCTTAACATTGTTAATTAGTTGTTTAAAGACTAATTGGACACATATATGTGTATTTATATGTTAACTAGGATCATTGTGTGTCTACAAGTCTTCACTTGACACCTAGCAATCTTGTTTCACCAGTTCATCCATACCACTCACTACATGTGAGTTTATACCCCTAAATCAATGGTTTAAATGTTTTTAAATGCTTTTATGGGGGGGGGGAATACAAGTTGAATACTTATAGTTATTATATAAATCACATGTGATTAATAACTACCAAACCAGTAGTTTTCTTAATGTTCAAACTATTTACATAACTGTTTTACTTCAAACTGTTTTACAAACTCTTTTACTTGTCAAATACTTTTACTTAAACCCTTTTATACTTATTGTCAAATGCATGCCTATGTATGTATAGTTATATAAGTAATGCTTAAAGGGCTTAGGAAGGCTAGCTCGCTTTATCTCCTTTTCCTCATTGGGATGTGGCTTTAGGGCATCGATTATCCGTCCGAAGGTCGTCTAACTATTAGTTATATATTATGTATACATATATAGACATAAAGGTTCTTTCAATCAGTTCCATACCTGTGGGTAGCAAGGGTATACAAACAAGATCTTACATTACTAGTAAGCTACCATAAGGTTACTTTAAGAAGATACTAAGACTATTACTAGAACAATGAAACATACAATGAGTCAGTTCATTCATGATTCAATATGGATAGTACACACAATACATTACTATACATGCTAGATAGAGAGAGAACACACATTACAGCTAGCACACGCAGAACATTACAGTACATACATGCTAGACAGAGAAAGAGTACACTTTACAGCTAGCACATTCTTTACATATACATTCATGCAGTTATGTGAGCCATTAAACGGGTCATGGCACTTCCTGCCATGACTGTTTTTGTATCCAGAATCTCCTTAATTGGGGAGAATATGAGTTTGCGTATAGATCTATACTGGATTGACTATCTTACACCTTGCTGCTCGCAACAGTGGGACTGCAAGTCTATGGGTGCCAAATTTCATTTCTTACGACGTCTTACATCATCGTTTTACTAGAGTCGGTAGCAGGATACAGGTCGATCACATGTTACTTTAAATATCAATTGGTTTAAGGTAGTTAGTACAGCAGTAGTCATTTATTACAAATACTACAGTACTATGATATTTTCCCATTACATTCACTTCGTGAATATTCACACGATGCACGGTAATGTAAAATCTATATTTTTGGTTAATGATAGTCGGACTTGGGAGAATACCCACTCTTACAAGAGACACACGCACAGATACTAGATGCCTTGGTAGAAGGCTACAATTAGTAGGAAACATAGGGTATTCTAGGAGAGTTCAAACATTTTACAAAACATCTTACAAAACACCGTACAAAACATCTTACAAATACTTTCATACAAACACAGACACTAATATACTTATGATCTCACCAGCTTTAAGCTGATACTCACTTTCAAAATAACTTATATTCTCAGGTCACCAGTAGACAGGTACAGGTGCCAGGTTTTGAGAAGATGGAGTTCGTTCAAGACTCTCTTTTATTTTGATATGTATATTTTGGTGTCTATATAACTTGATAGAACACAATTGTATGAAATTATATTATTAATGCAATGGATGATGTTGTTGCTTGTTTACTACTATTCATTGTTGTGATACTGTACATGACGTCCTCCGCCCCAGAACGTTTCCGCCGTTCGTGGTTTTGGGGTGTGACAGGCTTGTACGCCCTATGCACCGGAACGTGCTGCGCTCCTCTGAGGAACGTCCTGCATACCGAGGTCCCAACTCCACTATAAATAGATGTGAGGAGCGCCTTCTTTCTTCACACCTCTCTCATATTTCTCTCTCTAAGAGCTTCTCCAACCATAAACACAATAATTGTGATGGTTTTACACAAAATGGTGATTTCACTCCAACCAACCTTTAAAATGGTGTTTTTCAAAGGTTTTTCATTCTTGGCCTCTATATTTGGTGTAAAACATGAACCAACACAAAAATGGTGTGATATTTCAAGGTTGATTGGAGTGAAAATGACCTCTAAAATTGTGTTTTACAGATCCATTGGAGTTGGTCTAATACTCCCAAACCTTCAGGTTTTTTCCCTTGCACTTCCCTAGTGTTAGAAGAAAGCCTCGGAGCGCCAGAAGGTCCTGAGAGAAAGAGCTTTTCGGCTCGGAAGTTCCGCCCCCGTAGAGCCCAGTTTCTAGCAAACCTCCCGATAAGTGAGTTATGCTTACCCTGTTTTAAGTATAGCTTAGGTTTAAATTTATTATCGTTATTATAAACTTATAACAATATATATTATAAAAAATAATATATAAAGTGTTATTATAATATTTTTTAACTACTCATGGTACGGGGAATCTGGTTTGAAGGGTTGCATAGGATTGTTGGATTTCAGAAGTGTTATAATGCCAAAATGGTCCTGCCCTCCGGTGTTTCATGTATGGCCCTGTCTGTACATAGTGGTTGAAATGTATTTTTTAATGCTTATAAAATAATAATGCTCGTAATTATTCACAACAAATATTAGACTAAAATCTAGTGGTAATAATACTAGGCTTCGTCGAAGGAAATTATATTGTTAAGAAGTGAAGCGTTGTCCAAGTTGGAATCACCACTTTAACAAGTGAGTACATAGTCCCTTTCATCTTACATATAGATATGAAGTATTTAATATAAATTACATGCTACGTGTGCATATTATATGTGTTCTTGATGTCTATGTTGGATGAATGATTTATACATGTTTTAAATGATTTAAACTATATATGTATTTTATATCTAAAACTATGTTGGGTAGAACATGGGTAGATGAAATAGTCGATGTGTGATAAAATAAAATGATGAGATTCCTCGATGTTTACGATGATCCAGTCATCTAACGGATTATAGATGACGACCACAGACTATTCTAGATAGTCCAGTGGAACGCTAGCAGACTCGCAACTTGTAGGTGTTTATTTGAACTACGTGTTCACCAGGTGTACTCCATCCCCCTCATGGTTGCCTCATTTGACATGTATTGCTGAGGAATCCACTAAGCAATGTTGTCCACCCCGATGAAAATCCTTAGGCTAGGTCCCTTATGGTAGATGATTTAGGGACATAAGGTGAGGATAACGGGAATGGATAATCGGGTTGAATGATTTGACAAAATTAATGAACTTAATTATTGTGGGTTGAAAACCCTATGTGCTCACCAGACTCCCAAGCCTAACCCACTCAATTTATTGCATTACAAGTAGTGGCAAGAGAACACGTGAGTGATGATCTGATGACAGATCAATGGATTACAGGCCATTAGAATAAATAGACGTTGTAAGGCCTATGTTGTTTCTATTTATGCTTTTGATCTGTATTGACAATGACATACATAGGTTTTAATATAATGAAAATACATTTCTTCAGAAATGCTTTGATATACTCTTTATCATATTTTTTGGAACAAATTCTACAACATATTTCATCAAAAATATACTTTGATTTTCAAATAAAGCATAAACAAATCGATCTTTTCTGGCCGTGAAATTGGGGATGTCACATTGTAGCTACATCCATTTCAAATTTAGTCAACCTTTTATCCATTGACTGAGTTAACTGTACAATTAAGGGGAGTTGGGAAAGCATAATAGCTTCAAAGTTGGAGCTGGATTCTCCCTGATCACCTTGATGAAGAGTAGCAGTAGTAATGGGTGATGACATAGAGGGAATTGTTTCAGCTTGATGAACAGTATTAGCTTGAGGAGAAGGAGATGGTTTTGGAGAAGGTTCATCCTGGATCATTGGCTCGGTAGTATCTCCAATAGGATGGGTTGAACCATGATGCTTAGTGTCATCAATAGAGGAAGATGATGAAGAAGTAGTTGAAAAATGTATGTGTTTGTTCAACCTTGGAGGAGAGTTCATTTTCTGAGTAAAGTCATCTCCCATGTCAACTGTCGAGTCTTCTTCATCTTTATCAGTGTCTTTTTCCTCATCAGCGCCTTCTTTATTACCAGCTCTTGAATCATCATCATTATCTTCTTCATCACTAGTAGCATCATTGTTATTATCCTCTTCAGAGTCTGAGGATTCAACCACATAGGGTTTTTCAATCCACTTTTGCATCTTTGTAGTAATAGGTAAATCATCCTTAGATGGAACAACATTGATAATTTTTAGGAGAGCGAGGGAATTGTAATAATAATTCCATGACTTTCAACATAAACTTATTTTTAGACAATATTAGACTAAGCCTATGAGGATAAGGAACATTCAATGGCTTCTTGTTCTAGTAATGCAGTCAACCATTTGATCAAGAAAAAGTTGAGAAAAGTTTAATTTCTTGTTGTAAACAATATAGTATAAAATTCTTTGCTCAAAGAGATTCAATTGATCTAAACATCTAGTCTTGTGACCAAGACATTTTCCAATCATACATGTTAAGTATTTCCACCCTACATTAAAACATTGACAAAGAGTGTTCTTGTATGAATCACAAGTGAGACCTAGAAGTTTGAAGTTATACCCTAATTTTTCACGAACAGATTTGCAGCTTTCTTCAAAGGGTGTCTCAGAGGAACTTTTAAATTGAGGAAGACAAAGAGCAGTTCGAAAGGATTCCATATCAATGGTAACCCTATATTGACAATCTCTAATGGTTCTAGTGATGGTTCGAGTAACAATATCAACAGAGCATATATAGTAAAACTTGCATACATGTTTACGGTAGAAAGGAACCGGGAAATCACAAAATGCATATCGAAGAGGACCGCTTTTGACATAGTTGACAAAGTTTTCGATTCCTGAATTTGCAAACTACTTTGGGATTTCATCCGAGAACGCCACATTGGTGGATTGAATGATGATGGTAGAGCCAAGAGCATGAGGATCTTTGATTATGTTAGTGTTGGGAGCAAACTCGTATAATTGCTTTGACATGGTGAAAGCTTTGAGGAAGATCACGATTTAGAGTCTTTTTGAGGGAGAGAGAGAGAGAGAGAGAGAGAGAGAAAGAGAAAGAGAGAGATTAATTGCTTGAATTGCTTGTAAACCTAACCTAGGATGAAGAATCCCCAAACTACACTCAAAAAGTTTCTTCCTTTTTTCGTAATCATGAGTGACGATATATGCACCGTAAAGATCTTGTATCCCAAGATAATAAAGAGTCTTTTTAGAAGATATCCAAAAAGTTACCATTAAGACAGGAAGATACATCAGTGAGACAAGTCATAAGTGGCGATATATGCACCGTAATGATCCTATAGTTAGTTTGTGACGTCTCCTGATAGTGTGGGCTAAAACAACCATTCACTAACATAGTATTTCGAGATCTCATCAGTGTGTGGTGTCATACACTGAATCATAAGTCTCTTTTATTAGAAGGAAAATGGCAAGAGTGGATAGGTCGATGTAATATATCACGGACAATGAATCATAAAATTTAAAGAAGAATGTAAGGGTAAGAATTTAAGGGTAAGAATGGATTGGTGCGTTTGATAGCCTACGGTACATAGACTAACCATAGGCACAGACTTTTGAAATTTTATCAGAGTGTGGCTTTATATAGTGAATCATCAAGCTCTGTTAAGAAGATAAAGGAGAGAATGGATTGTTTCAGTCATGCTGAGGTGCAATCAGCATGAATCATTAACAATTTAACTCATCAACTAGAAGTGGTTTAAACTTCCTTATCATAGAGTAAGTTGTAATCTAGAATCAAAGATTCATCGTTAATTCATAATTGTACCATGTCATACCTCAAACTAGGAGGTTAGGGACATGAACAACCCTTTGTTATTTAAGAACCTAAGAAGTATCTCTTACACTGATGACTATGCAATTAGGGTAAGCCATTGGGTTATGCTTAATGTTTCAGCAAAACATGAGACTTGATGCATACAACAAGCATGCTTCAAGGGACAGTGTCAGGTTAAGATGATTAAATTAAAAGTAAACACCCTAACCTTTTTATCAATTTTTTTTATTTGTACCAGGCGATCTCACTGTGAGAGTTTAGACAGTGGTAAGCAAACAGCGTAAGAGGGTGACTCAATGTTCTCAGCAGATGGTTTCGCTGGTGAGAAACTTATAGAGATTTTGTCACATACATCTGTATGCTTCTAGGGACGATGATGTATCAAAAGTTGCATACTAGGCTCAAAATTGCCACCGTTAGATTCCTTTTTATAAAATTGGTACAAGATAATAATAAAAGAATTAGTCAAACAAGAAATTACTTGGAACATGGAAATATGTGCAGCTTTTTCAAAAAGGTGATAAAGACTCGTTCCATCAAATCCTTGGAATTGAATGGTCATTAATGCACTTCCATTTTTTGAGATATCTACCACTTGAAATTTCAGCTATAAAAGAGAACAAACAAGATCAACCATATCACATAATAACACAATTCATAGTAAACAAGGAATGAGACTACCTTTGATCGCTAAAGTTCTGCAGATTGATTCCAAGTTTCATTTTCACCAAGAACAAACGAAGAACATGAACCAGTCTTTGTAACCAACGAGTTAAAAGGATCTAAACTTTGTAACCTTTAAGTTATAAAGTCACCCATACAAAACTCGAAGGTTCCATTCATTAAGATCCATGAAGGAATAAAGGGTGGGATCATTGTATTGTTGAATTCGCCTTTGGATCTTTGAGGTGATGAAGTTGTAGTGACAGCATCTATGAAAATTAGTCGTTCCAGATCATCTAACTTCATCTCATCCCTTTGAAACAAAAATAGGCTGTTCAAGACAGAGGAGATATGTGTCCAGAAGAACACTTGGTGGCACAATTATCCCCCATCTGGTCTCATCAGCATAAAACAACATGTCAATCGGTGTGTTCATCATCGTCGATGAGAGGGCAGTTGTTACTGAAAAAAAAAAGATGCAGAGTCAACGTCAGCTGGTTTCACAAGGAGAGTGATGCATTCAAGGAATGACATGTTGATCCTTTCAAAGTAGATTGGTCAGGTACGATCACTATTGATAGAGAATATCATGTAGGAAATGTTAGTAGAAAAAAATGTTTATTCACAATGTATACATCTTTGGAAAAGAATATTTTTTTATAATGTAAACAAGCCAAAAATAAATTAAAAGTGTAGCAGTTTATGATCAAAATTTTAAAAGTAGCAGAGCATAAAACAAAATAAATTATTAGCATCAAAATCAACAAATCAAACCATATGAATATCATTCTCTATGAGAGCAGAAAGCACGGTTTTGTTTTCTGATTCAAACACTTTTCCCTCATGACGGTTGAAAAGAATTTTGTAACCAGCGTCACAAAGTTGACTGATGGAGATGAAGTTGCATTTCAGTCCTTCTTCATAGAACACATCCTTCAGCTTAATTGTCCTGCATTCAAAAGTTCCAACACCTGTTATAGCTCTTCCACTAATGTCATAGAAAGTCACCATTAGACCATCCTTATCTGTAAAATTTTTTAGGAGTGACTTGTAACCGATCAAATGTCTAGAACTTCCACTGTCTAGGTACCACGTTTGACCCATATTTGGACTTAATCCTTTACCAGTGTGAGATTCACCAACATCACAAATGCCATCAAGGGAATCATTTACAAGTGTCATGAGACCCTTAACGTTCAGCCCCTCATCTTCTAATGTCTCCTTTTCATCCACCCACTCTTCAGGATCCTCTTGCTTTGCAATGAAGGCTTTCGGCAGAGAGATGTTCTATTTCTTCATGTGGGCCACCAGCTTCTTGTACAAAACATCGTAGTTCTTAAGACTCTAGGCTTCTTTCTTTTCCTTGCAATCCCTGATAAAATAGCCAGGGCTCCCATAATTAAAACAACTACCCGAGATTTTCTTCTCTAAAGAGGATCTTTTCACTGAGCTGCTTCCTTTGAATTGAGCTCTTCTAAGCTCGTTTGTTCTGCTTTCTTCGTACCGTGTAACGATAAGTACAACACTGGCAACAAGCTCATCAGTGAGATCTTCATCACTTTCTTCACCTTGATCTGAATTATCTGAGTCGCTGATCGTTTTCCTTGCTTCCTTTCAAGACACCAGGGAAACAGACTTCTCTTTGCTTGATTCCTTCATGATTTACTTACGAAGAGCTTTGGTCTCTTCATAATTTCGTAGATTATTGAACAAAGAATTTAGATCCATGGAATCAGTCTGCTCGCCATTCTTAAGGAAATGAGTGTGATGTTCCTAGCTTTTCTCAAGTGAATCGAGAAACTTTAGAACCAACTGTGATGAGTGCTTGACGATTCCCAGTCTACGCATATCATTAATGTAACGCCCCGATTCTCAGGTATTTATTTTATGTAAGAATTTTCTTGGATTCAAGGTCTACTCGATGAGTTGGTTGCCCTACTCGTCGAGTAGCAGCGGGTTGGTCCATGAGCTTTAGTGACCTACTCACCGAGTCCAAGAAGGGAATCGACGAGTAGGAGCTGGTAGACGAAACCCTAATATTTAGGGTTTGCCCCCTATTTAAACACCTTAAGTGGTTTTCTTTACAACCTCCAACACCCTCATACCATCCCCTCGAAACCCTAACCATTTTTGAGTGATTTTGAGCTCTTTGTGCCATTTTGTGCAAGTTAGAAGGTTTAAGAGAATAAGAAGGAGCTTGGGATTTCAGAAGGAGCAAGGAGATCCAGAGCTTTTGCTTCATTTCCTGTTTATTGGAGGTAAAAATTCCAGACCTTGTTACTTTTTTCATTAGATACTCTTTTTGGACTAACTTAGGGTTTTTGGAAGCCATTCTTGGATGCAACCACGATTTTGAGATAAGGACTTTAGATCTGGATCCATTGAGGGTTCCCATGGTCTAAAGGTGCCAAAGTTATGGCCATGGGAGACCCATGCATCATATAAACCCTTTTTTATGGATTTTGAGCCAAAACCCCCATGCATGGATATCAAGTTTGTAGCTTTACGTATGAAATGGACGCTAGGAGGCCAGATCTATGGTTTTGATGCATTAAGACCCATTATAATCGACTGTATAGTTTTGGACAAAGAGGGACTCGACAATTCACTTGGGTGACTCGGCAAGTCAGGTCGCATTTTCCACCAAAACGTCTTCTAGAAATGGTTTTGGTTGAGTGGAAGGAACACTCAACCTGCTAGGGTTTGTTCTGGACCTAGAAATCATAGGACTCGACGAGTGTATGAACAGACTCGGCAAGTCCAAGGCAATGTCCCAACCTCATGAAGACGGACTCGACGAGTTCATGAAGAACTCGGTGAGTCAGACGCTAGACTCATTCATTCAGATGAAGATAAACTCGGCGAGCTCAAGAACGATATAGGCGAGTCGGTTGAAGATAGTTAAAACGTGTTGTTGAAAATGAACTCGTCGAGCTCTTGCAGACTCGACGAGTAAGGACGAGATTATGACAGTAAGTGGGCGAGGGGACTCGGCGAGTTGGTGGACCAACTCGGCGAGTCGAGTCAACCCGATGGTTGACTTTGACCAAAGTTTGGCTTTGATCATAGTTTTTCCTTGACTTTGACTTAGAATTGGATTGACCCGTGTAAGGGTTATGAGTATGTAATAGTAATCGAGAAAGGTCGTTGTGTAGGGATTGAGGAGTAGAGACGAGTTGATTTCCATGCCGAGAACTGTACAGATACTACACGACATCAAGATGAGTTATCCTCACTATACTCAAGGGTCTAAGGCACCAAGGTCGGCCCTTTGGATTATTATCTAGTTATGTGTTATGCTAGTATGATCTATAAGATCAATATCCTAGAGGGTAGGATAATATTATGTGGTATGTGGTATGATATGTTAGATTGGTACCTTGGTAGATAGGACGGTATTATGTGCTATGTGGTATGATTCATTAAATCAGTTGTTATCTATAGTCTGTTATGTGATTATCTTTTATATGTGCACATGTTTGTTTGGCGGTTGAGGCTTATCTGCTTTGAGCGAAGGCCAATAGACCCGGGTATTCCAACCTGTTGGTTGTGGGCCGTGAGTATTGCATCCCGAGGATGATTGGACTCATAGTACGTGGGCATTCTAACCTTTTGGTTGTGGGCCTGGGGTATTCCATCCTGAGGAAGATTGGACCCATATTATGTTGGCATTCCAACCTGTTAGTTGTGGGTCTGGGGTATTCCAACCTGATGGTTGACTGGACCCATAGTATGTTGTTTATGATTATATGTGTATTATTATGGGTATAGGTATTTTGGGGGAACTCACTAAGCTTCTGGGCTTACAGTTTCAGCTTATTGTTTCAGTTACATCAGGGGATCGCAGCAATGAGAAGGCATGATCATACAGCTCCTCATGATTTGTTTATGTTTCTGGGAAAACTCTGATATTATACATTTTGAAAACAAGTCTGTAATAACTGTTGGTTTTATATGTTTTGAAAAGTTTTAAATTGGCTTGAATTTTATGGGTGTTATAATTAACCAAACAGTTAAACCTATTGAAGGTTTGGGTAAGAGACTCACCTTGTTGAGCAAAGAAATGCTCATATCTCCGATTAAGATTAATTATAGTCGTAACCTGAACTCCCACAGTGCCTTCATAAGCCACTGTCAGCGTGTCCATTATCTTTTGGGCTGATTCACAATTTTGTACAAGATGATACACGTGTTATGGAAAAGATTATCGAAAGCGTCCCTAGCTTTCACTTCAAGACCGAACAATCTCCTGTCATCATCATCATAACTCGTTGTTGGCTTTTGCTTTAGGGGGCTAACGGAAGCGTTGTTTACCATGGGTTGGTACATAGGAACATTGTGAATTTTTTCAACAATATTTCTCATCTCATAGTCAATGGTTTCAAGAACCACCATGTCCTTGGTTTTCCACATGGTGAAGTTGTGTTCATCGAAGGGAGGAATTTTGTTGAGACCAAAGGATTTGGAATTGTTTGAAATTGACATGATAACTTGAGTGTATCAAAAACCTACTCTACTACCAATTGAAAATTTGTGATGATCAGATACACTTCAAGTATAAATAAGAAATGTAAAACTAATCTAAGCAAAATAATCAACATAAAGTAAATAACACAAAAGCTCTCCAAATTGTTCCTTTCACTAAGAAAATAGGTTTTTGTATTAACCAAGAACACGGGTTTGTCACAAAGACCATTGACACAAAGCCATGTTCCATAACATTAGGGTTTTCTCTAATGTTGTATATATACTAATCTATGCATGTATATCCCATGATTGACGGGATTCTATCTAATCTATACTAAGAACCGATCTTATCATAAAGATATCAGATCATTGATCTATTTTATACTTTCTATATCATTAACTAATATACAAAGATTACACATAATAACTATACTAAGTGATGACGCTGGTAGACTTGATATGCTGGTACTTTCGACGTGTAGAAGCTGATGTTGATAGATAAGTGTGTCATGTGGTTGACTCATCAGATCATAAGGTGTGACCTTACAAATTATTAGTTAAAATTGTTTATTTTTATATATAACCATTTTTCATGCTTTTTGGTTATATAAAAAGTTGCCTTAGAAAAAACAAATAGTTGTTTGCTATAATATTTGATATGTTGTTGTGTATAAACAAGCCATTTGAACATTTGTGTTGTGTTTGGTTGTTATTTATTTATTCATAAGATGTAATAGATAAATAGGTTTTTTTAATTTGTTGATTTGTTGTAATAAATTAATTAGATTGGTTGTATTTCTTTTTAAATGAAACAAGATGAATAAATGACCTCCTTGAAGATGACTTAACCATTTGATTCCATAATCCCAACCATAAGATTCCACCTTTGGTCTTGGGCTTAGTTATATTCTTAATGGTTTAAGTGCAACAACTTTTACAACATGACTTGACTTGACAAGTGGGAGCTTGTAGACCTTTTGAAGTGTACCTTAAGTTCTTTAGAATAGATTTAATAATTCTTGTGATGGCTCACTGAAATTATTACAACGCATGACTTGGTTTATATACATTAAAATGCATGCATGTGATGTTTATTTTTATGTTATTGTAAATTATGTTTTGTGTATGAAAATGAGTTTTACATGTCAAACAAGATTTTAACATAATATAATATCACTCGGAGTTTGAGTAAAAAATATTTAAAAGACAACATAAGATGTTTATAAACGGATATTTATAAAAACGTTTTTAACGGTTATCGGTTAAAATCGATTTTTTGTTGAGATAGTTTTATTGTAAGACTTATAAATACCGAAATTTAAAATATTTGAAATGGTTTAAAATGTGTTTAAACATTATATAAACTCCATGTCTTTATAATAAATAAGTAGTTTTTATTAAAAATGCTAAAATCGGTTTATAGCATTATAACCGCAAATAATAAAACTAGTGATTATTTTTTGCGTCGAAACTTAATATATGATATTGGTGTTTTAAACATAAGACAACATGTTGATATTATATTTTATGCATGTCAAATGAGATTTACAACATAAGTGTCGTCATATGAATAATATTGAGTTTATAAAATAAAATGAGTTTATTCTACAAATTCATGAAGTCATGAGATTTTGATTATTAAAATGAGTTTTAAAATTTTGATTTTAGTTTATAATTGATCGATGAAAAATAAAATAAAGTTTTATTTGGAACCTAAAGAACCTCATAACAAGTTATATGAATTTTACAAAAGGGTATATGAATTGTTGGATGCATGCAATATTCATGAGAGCATGTTTTTATAAACTACACTTGTAAAACATATATAAAACATTTTCTTGAAAATACAAATCATTGTCTTCCTTTTTAAGAACACTCGGTATCATTGGTATAGTCTTAGTGGCATAGGGTCACCTGGTCATTAGGATTGTCTTATGATTTTCGGGGTAGTTTTGTAGTTTCTGATGTCTAAATGGTCACCTTGTCACTGGTTAGAAGCAATACTATAGGTTGTTTCAAGTAGGATGATTTGATATAAATGTCACCTAAGCATGAGAGGTCTGAGGCATAGATGGAATCGAACATGTAAATATAAGCAATAGTTGTTTAGGATCCTATTATCTAGGAGTTACATATTGTATGCAATTGGTAATCGCTACCTATCGAATTTGATTAAGTTTATGGGATAAAGGTCACCCAACCATTTACTTGTTTCATTACTTGGATCCTCGACTTTAGTAAATTAATGTCTTAAGAAACAATAAAAGGTATTTATTTTTAAACTAAATATTGAAAATACTAAATGAAACTTTGTTAAATTCTATATATAATTTTTAATACTCTTACCCCCTGCAAAACCTCCCTCTTGTTGTGTTTCAAGAGACAGTAACATTTGATGGTTATCATTTCTATAACTGGTATAATATCTTGAGATTCTACCTTAAGGATAAGTAGAAATTATATATATTAAAAGATTCCATACCTGAATAACCTCTACAAGCCACTCAACCTGATCATGATACTTTGATGAAAGTATTATTGTGATGATATTGATGTGTCTCACATCATAGTGGAGTAATTAAACTTGATTTATATAAAGTATTGGATAATTATGAAACATGTCAGATGTCTCATCAAGTGAAAAAAAATATTCAATTAGAATAGTACAAAGTGCTTCAAGTATGTTCAAGCATTGGATAATGGAAGCCTAAGTGATTATGTACTCAAATAGACTTATAGTTCATTTAAGGGAAATACATCATAAACCTAGAAATCAAGAAAAGATCTAAATGATTCATGTTGTTTCTATAAAGGAAGAAACTGGACATTAAAAGAGAAAGTGCTTCTCTAATCTAATCGAGCTGAAGAAGTCTAACTTGGATAAGACTTCAGATATCTATATGATAGAACTATTTATTTTTTTCATCATTCACTTTAGCATGTTATACTTCATGTGAAACAAATAATTGATATTATGTGCTAATTATGGGAAGGAATAATCAACTGATTACACACGAATGAGATTTCGTGCTGAAGATACAACAAGTGTTGTTATAGTATTTATTTAAACAATAGATGTTTTTGTACCTATTTTATAGGAACATGTAACAGTTGTAAATTTATGAATAAATCTATATTTACTTATCGTTTAATGGATGTTCACATTCATGTTCTACAACGATGTATTCTGTGTTAAAGAATATTTTCTCATAATGTCATTTATGAAGTAAATCTATAATCTTTCGTTAAATTGATAGTTCTGATCATAACACCCAAATAATCAAATCATATTTTACAAAATGATGGAATTTTTTAAGGCAAAATAGCATGATTCATTTGATATATGTGAATGTATTCATATGGGAAGATGATTCGTAATTATCTTTAGTAATTAAAAAACAAAAGGCTTGACAAAGAATTATACATATGTGATGTATGTAATTTTTTCAATCCATGAATAGATATGGATATAGATGCTTAATCAATTTCACTGACGATTTTTATTCGTTATTGGTGAAGCCTTTAATTTGCTCAAAATGTTTCATAGTGAAGATTGAAATACAAATTAATGAGACCATTATTAACCTTTCTTCTTGATTAAGAAAATGAGTTTTGTAAACCAAGTCTTCTTGAAACATCTTAAGAGTTGTGGAATCGATTCATAACTCATTTCATCAAAAACACTAACTTTTCATTAGTATGGTTCTTGTGGCATAGGATTACCTGATCACTTGGATCTATCTTTTGATGTTCGAGGTAACCTTCGAATTCTTTAGTGGGATAGGGTCATCAGGTCGTTGGTTGAATGTCGATAGTACAAGTTTTTGAATACGATAACATAGACCTTGCAGACTATTATATGATGTTTTAAAATACTATTTACTTTATAATTTTTTTGGAATTATGCTTACTGCAACAAATATATATTGAATATATCTATTTTCCAAGCTAAAAATTAGATTAAATACTTTCATTAGACTAAGGATGTAATGATTTATGCTTATCTAAAAAGTACAGAGTTATGGAGTTTATGTTCGGCAATAAGCTTAACCACTCTAGCATCTACTAATTGCATTTATGTAGATTATAATGAAGTCTCTAATGTGACATCCCAAAAATCACGGCCAAAAAAGACTGGTTTAATTTATGCTTTTAAAATAATTTCAGAGTAATCCTTTGATTAAAAGAGTTACGGAATTTGTTCCCAAAACAATACATAATAAAATAAGGTTTATCAAAGCATTTCTTAAAGAAATGTATTTTCATTATATATCAAAACTCGGGATGTCATGTTCCGATACAAACACAAAAGCATAAAAAATAAAACATAGACCATACACAGTTATATACAACTAGTGGTCTATAAACGAAAACATCTTCACAAGTTCTCCAACTTATGCTCTCGCGCCACTACCTGTAATACAAAGAAACTGAGTGGGTCAGGCTTGGGAGCCTGGTGAACACATAGGGCTTTCAACCTAGAATAAATATTTATATTATTTTCATCAACCAACAATAACCCAATTACCCATTCCCGTTATCCTCACTTTACATCCCTAAAACAACTATCACAAGGGACCTAGTCTAAGGATTTTCATCGGGGTGACAACATATGCTTCGGGGATTCCTCAGCAATATATGTCAAACAAGGAAACCATGTGGGGGATGGAGTACAACAAATGAACACCCAAGTTCATTAATACCTACAGGTGGCGAGGCTGCCAGCGTTCCACTAGATTTTCTAGAAAAGTTTTTGGTCGTCATCTAAACTCCGCTAGATAACTGGATCACAATAACATCGAGGCCTCTCATCAGTTTATCACACGTCAACTATCTACCAAGTTCTACCCAACATTTTTGTAGATAGCAACATGCATAATCATTTGGATTCAACTTATAAACTTGATAAGATATATATTCAATACTCATTTCAGATAAATAGATCATACACACACACACACATATATAGCACATATTTTATATGAGATACTTCATATTTATATGTTATAAAAAAAGAATATACCCTCACTCAAAACATATACTTAATACATACAACAATACTTGTATTAAAATCGTGTATACGAAAGGGACTATCCACTCACCTGATAAGATGGTTATCGTACAACACTACAGCTCTAAAAGTAGTAACTCTTCGATGAATCCGGGATATCTTCACACACTGGGCTTTTGGCGGGCAGAGCTTCGGCTCGGAAACTCTTTTCTTCTCGGGATCTTTGGAGCTACGGGACTTGCTTCGGGATTCAGAATGATACTGGGGTGTTGGGGGTATAACTTGCACGTAAATCGAGGTAATCTGGAGTGAGAGGAAAGAAATTGGCAACCCTAAACGTCTGGCCTCTCTTTCTATTTATAGGAGGCTAAAATCCTATGCTCACGTCGTGAGCCACCAATTCTTATGTCGTGAGCTCGATAGGTCACTGCGTTCATCATGGCCACTTGCCCTGGAAAGTGTCCATCACCAGCTCAAGTTGTGAACACTATGCTCACATCGTGAGCTCTGACACATGTGGAAGTTCGTGCCCCAAACTTTAGAAATTCATATCTTTTGCATACGAGCTCCTATTTCGACGTTCTTTATGTGCACGCATAAGTGAGATTATGCTCTGCAACTCTCGTTGAGACTCCGTCGGCTAATTTGCACTTTAACTTTTATTATATTATTTGTAGTAGGCCATGTAACATCCCTAATTTCAAGGCCAAAAAAGACCGATTTGTTTATGTTTTGTTTTATAAACTAGAGTAACCCTTTGATTAAAAGAGCTATGGAATTTTTCCCAAAACAAAATATGAATAGAATATATCAAAACTTTTCTTGAAGAAGTGCATTTTCATTAAATAACAAAATCTTGGGATGCCATGTTCCGATACAGACCAAAAGCATAAACAGTATAAAATAGACCTTACAACAGTTATTTATAACTATTGATCTATAATTTAAAGTCTCTCGTCATGTCAACCAACTTATGCTCTTGTGCCACTACCTATGATACAAAGAAAACTGAGTGGGTCAGGCTTGGAAACCTGGTGAGCATATAGGGTTTTCAACCCATAATAATATAATTATTATATATAAGAATCAAACAATCAACCCAATTACCCATCCCCATTATCTTCTTCTTTCTTAAGGTTTTACCCTAAGAATCAACTATCCTTCATTCATTCATTCCTAAGGGTTGACCTAAGGAATTGGCACAAAGTCCATTGATGCCCGAGGTTCCTGTAACAAACACTGAATCCATAGCGGCCAAGGTTCGTCTATACAGTACTAAATCCATAGCTACCAAGGTTCTTCTATACAATACTAAATCCATAGCGACCAAGATTCATCTACACTGTACTAAATCCATAGCTACCATTGTATTATTATAAGGCACTAAATCTATAGCTGCCAAGGTTTTTAGAGTACACCGATGAACATCAAGTCCACAACACCTACAAGTTGCGAGCTTGCTAGTGTTCCACAGGACTGCCGAGAATAGTCCGTGACTGTCATCCCTACTCTGATGAATGACGGGGGCCATCGTTTGGGTAAAGGTTTCACTCATTTTTCACCTGTCACCCTCATCTCATGATCTATACCATCTTTCGTCTCATCCTCAAATCACACACCAACTATTTCGTCTACCCATGTTCTACCCAACATATTTGTAGATAAAAATTAAATATACAATTTAAACCATTTAAAAATTTGTATAAAACATTCATTCAACATCCATCTCAAATAAACAAACAATATATAAACACATAACACGTATTTCATAGCAAATACTTCATATCTATGTGTTAGAAGAAAGTAACTACACACTCACTTGTTAAGAAGATTTTCGGACAGCACTACGGCTCTTCAAGTAGAAGTTATTCTATGAAACCGGGATATCTTCACACACCGGGCTTCTCGTGGGCAGAGCTTCGACTTGAAACTCTTTTCTCCTCGGGATCTTCGGGGCTTCAGGACTCGCTTCGGGCTTTGGGATGATACAGGGGCTTCGGGGGTACTTCAAGACGGCTAGAGAGAGTATCGGGAGTGAGAGAGAAGAGATGGAGCAACAAAATTCGGCTGACCCTCGATTTCTATTTATAGGGCCGATTTTCTAATCTCACGTCGTGAGATTCAAGTGCTCATGTCGTGAGCTTAGCCATCACTACGTTTGTCACTCGTCCACTTGCTCTGAGGGTCTCCAGTCTTTGCTCACATCGTGAGGACCCTGCTCACGTCGTAAGCTCTGACACAGCCTCGAAATTTGTGTTTCGAACTTCAGAAGTTCATATCTTTTGCATACGAGCTCCATTTTCGACGTTCTTTAAATCCACGTGAAGGTGAGATTATGCTCTACAACTCTCGTTTAGACTCCGTCGGCTAATTTTGACTTTAACTTTTATTATATTATTTTAGTATGTCGGGACAGGAAAACTCCGTTAGGAATTCACAACTCCTTCATCCGACGTCTGTTTTCGTCTATCTTTTTACCGTTGGACTACTATCGATGAGATCTTCGATTCTCGTTTAGATCGTTTTGGCTAGAAATCACTCGATCTCATATTCGAACTTCGGGTTGCATACTGCTAAGCTGAAACTTAGAAAAATCATACCTTCCTCATACGAAGTCATATTTGGACATTCTTTTGATACACGCTCTCGGTTTAATGTATTCTACGACTTTCATTTAGATCGCTAATGCCAAATATCGCTCTAACATAAATTCACTATTTACGTCGCGGTGTGTCATGCTGGTTCTGTCGCGAAACTTCGCCAGGTCATAACTTCTTCGTTATAACTCGGATTTCGGTGTTCTTTATATGTACGAAATCCTTGTGACATATACACCTTAGTTAAGATTACTCCTAAATAATCTTCCATCAAAAAGTCATTTTTGATGCTTATCGTCTCTAAATTGACTAGCCCAGATCTACCGGCGTTACAATTATCTCCCCCATAGGATGATTACGTCCTGGGATCATCAATGAAAAAGGGATTGAATAATGATTCCATACGTTATATCTTCATCCTAGGTAATAACCGAAACTTCTATGTTTCCTCGAAAGAGTATCTAACTCTAGGGCTTCTTGACTGCAGGCGATGCTCAATCTTGCATCTTCTTTTCGTACTATGTTGGACTTTCAATCGTAACCTTCATGTTACAAAATAAGTCCTTATTATGGAATCCTTCTTCTTCTGAGGATAAATACTTTCCTTTATCTATTGTAGCAGACCGATGGGTCGTGCTTTAATGACCATTCATCGAATGATGCAACTCTTAGACTCAAGTCTCTTAGAGTAAGTTCTAGAATGGAATATATCTTCCTTCAATTTTTAATGTGATATGATCACATTTTAGCATGTATCATTTCTAGCTACTAACTTCTTTATCAACGAGCGCGATACAATTGGTCACATTGATTTCAATCTTCTGACTTAAGTCAAATGCTACATCGAACTCAGTTCTCGGAACCACGTAACAAACTCATCGTAGTCGGATTCAATTTGATATGATCACTAGGGTCAGAATAACAATCATCTCATTGGTCATTACCGAAACAATGGTAACGACATACTTGAATAAAACGTGACTAATCACTAGCTTCTTGGTAACCTTGTGACTTTCCCTGATCGAAGCGTGAGTCTTGTGCTTCCAGTAGTATAGATCTCTACTACTATTCACACCTACTCATACTCGTCCCAAGTATTGTCTCGCAGTCCCTAAGTCCTAAAATCACCAAACAATTTAACACATACAAATGTGCCCAATTAATCATAAAATTTTCCTAGACTCTACTAGGACGTCTTCCATGCGTATCTTCAATCATCAATTCTACTTCAACTCGGTTGGTGATGGAAACTCCAGACGATGGGACAACTTCAAGAATTACACTATTCGTTCTACCATCCTGCCAATCGAAGTTGTACTTCAGACGTACTGTACTCCTCTAAACGTTCTGTTATTTTATCAGACATATTCTAAAGGCAAGATATCACTCTTATGATATCTTTGATAGGTGTCATTCACTATTATAAGCCTTTTATTTCCTCCATTTAATCAATTCTCTATGATTCTTCTCCATAACGTTTTGTACATCTACGCAGATGTTCGGTGTACCGGGCGAGAAGTTAAGATAAGAAAGCTTTATTTACGATAGACGTATAAATCTACTTATCACTCCGAAACATTTACATGCTAGTTCTAATATTATAGTCGTACGCATAGAATCCTAAACACATAAGGTTTCCATACCCTGTCAGCAACAGACCATAGGTCCAAACAAAAAATTTCATATATGGCAAACATATAGCATTTAGCACATAAAAGCATTTTAGGAATCATTCCTAAATAAACTAGTGCTTGTGTCAATTTAGGTGTACTACCTAAAATATAAAAGACACGCTCAACTCACAATCATCGCTTAGCATCCTAAGTTTAAGTCTAGAAATTTCCTACAAATCCTAGTTCGCTTAAACTAATGCTTTGATACCAACTGTGACATCCCCAATTTCACAGCCAGAAAACACTGATTTGTTTATGCTTTGTTTTATAAAATCTGAGTAATCCTTTGATTATAATAGTTGCAGAATTTGTTCCCAAAACAAAATATGAATAGAATCTATCAAAACTTTTCTTGAAGAAGTGTATTTTCATTAAATAACAAAATCTCGGGATGTCATGTTCTGATACAGACCAAAAGCATAAATAGTATAAAATAGACCTTACAACAGTTATTTATAACTACTGATCTATAATCCAAAGTCTCTCGTCATGTCAACCAACTTATGCTCTTGTGCCACTACCTGTGATACAAAGAAAACTGAGTGGGTCAGGCTTGGGAGCCTGGTGAGCATATAGGGTTTTCAACCCACAATAATATAATTATTATATATAATCATCAAACAATCAACCCAATTACCCAACCCCGTTATCTTCTTTATTTCTTAAGGTTTTACCCTAAGAATCAACTATCCTTCATTCATTCATTCCTAAGGGTTGACCTAGGGAATTGGCGAAAATTCCATTGCGGCCCGAGGTTCCTATAACAAACACTAAATCCATAGCTGCCACGGTTTGTCTATACAGTACTAAATCCATAGCTACTAAGGTTCGTCTATACAGTATTAAATCCATAGCTACCAACGTTCATCTACACAGTACTAAATCCATAGCTATCAGGCGCTAACTCCATAGTCACCAAGGGTCACTTAACAAGCGCTAACTCCATAGTCGCCAACGTTTACTCAACAAGCGCTAACTCCATAGTCGCCAAGGTTTACTCAACAAGCGCTAACTCCATAGTCGCCAAGGTTCATCAAATAGGCACGAAGTCACATCGTCGCCAAGGTTTATACAATAGGCGCTAACTCCATAGTCACCAACTATCCCATCTACCCAAGTTCTACCCAACATTTTCGTAGATATAAATACTTACACAGTTTAAATCATTTAACACTTGTATAAAACATCAATTCCATGCCCATCTCAAATAGACAAATAATATATAAACACATAGCACATATTTCATAGCAAATACTTCATATTTATGTGTTAGAAGAAAGTAACTACACACTCACGCATATAAACAACAATATACTTAATACACTCAAACCATACTTGTATTATTATCGTGTTTATGAAAGGTAATATACACTCACTTGATTAGAAGATGATCGGACAGCACTACGGCTTGTAGAAGTAGTATTCTTCGGTAGATCTGGAAGATCTCCACAAAAATCGAACTTCCCGTGGGCAGAGCTTCGGCTCGGGAATCTTACTTCTCGGGATCTTCAGGACCTCGGGACTTGCTTCGGGGCTCGGGAATGATACCGGGGCTTCGGGGTACTTCTGGCACGCAAAACAATGCAAAATGGGAGAGAGAGAAGAGAGAAAAAGAGCAATTGAGTCGGCTGCCCTAGCATCCTATTTATAGGAGGCTGGAGCCTCGGAGTATGTGGGGCGTACAGCGTTACGCAGGGCGTACTGGTCCGAAATCGTCATTGCTTACGTATCCGAAGTCACTTGAGTGCGAGGTGCGTCATGCTTCGCGGTACGCGGGGCGTACAGCAGTACGCTGGGCGTACTTCGGATGAGTCCGATGACTCCTCTTCGGATAATACCAAGATTTAGAATTAAATTTAAATATTAAATATTTAATAAACTTCAGAAATTCATATCTTCTTCATACAAACTCCTTTTTCGACGTTCTTTATATCCACGCGTAGGTGAGACTACGCTCTAAAACTTTCGTTTAGACTTCATCGGCTAATTTTGACTTTTATTTTTAATAATTATTTTTAGTAGGCCGGGACAGAAAACTTCGTTATAAATTCATAACTTCTTCGTTTGACGTCCGTTCTCGCCTAACTTTTCATCGCTTCGATACCAACAACAAGATCTTCGATTCTCGTTTAGATTGATTTGACTAAAAACCGCTCGATCTCAAATCGAGTATTTCGGGCTGCATACTGTTAAGTCGAAACTTCAATAAATCATAACTTCCTCATACGAAGTCAGATTTGGGCGGTCTATATATGTACGGAATCCTTGTAACATATACTAAAACTTAGTTAAGATTATTCATTCTAAATAATCTTTTATCAAAAAGTCATTTTTGACGCTTATCGTCTCTAAATTGACTAGCCCTGATCTACGGGCGTTACAATTATCTCCCCCTTAGGATGATTACGTCCCGGAATCATCAACGAAATAGGATTCGTATACTGACTCCATAAGTTGTCTCTCCATCCTAAGTAATAACCTTGATGCTCAATCCTGCATCTTCTCTTCTTACTATGTTGGACATTAAATCGTAACCTTCAAGTTACAAAATAAATCCTTATTGTGGACTCCTTCTTCTTTTTAAGATAAATACATTCATTTATCTATTGTAACTAACCGATGGGTTGTGTCCTGATGACCTCTCATCGTAGTCGGACTCAATTTAATATGACCACTAGGGTCGGAATAACCATCATCCTACTAGTCATTACCGAAAAAATGGTAATGACATGCTTGAATAAAACATAAACAATTTCTAGCTTCTTGGTAACCTTGCGACTTTCCCTGATCCAAGTGCGAGTCCTGTGCTTCCGATAGTATAGATCTCTACTACCATTCACACCTACTCATACTCGTCCCAAGCATTGTCTCGCAGTTAACCAAGTCACCATACTTAAATCATATAATCATTCAACACATTAGATAACAAAACCAGGGTTTATTTTAATTCTTGAAACTATTACACAAAAGTTCAAGTTCACCCTATACTATGCCTCTAACAGGCTATGCTTCCTGATACATACTTTATATGTTAATATGAAGTCTTCATCTTTTAATCCTCCCAACCTTTTCTGCTTTGTTGAGGAACATGTGGAATGCCCTTGGCTGTGGAGGTGTGTCTTTCTTTGGGCATTCTTTAGAAATATGTCCTTCTTCGTTACATCTATAGCACACCTTCTTTGTGACATCCCCAAAAATCTCGGCCAGAAAAGACCGATTTTCATTTATGCTTTTAAATATTTTCAGAGTAAATCCTTTTTGATTTGAAAGAGTTGCGGAATTTGTTCCCAAAACAAAACATGATAAAATAATATTTATCAAAGCATTTCATCAAGAGATGCATTTCATTATATAATCAAAACTCGGGATGTCATGTTCCGATACAGACCATAAAGCATAAACGATAAACATTACAAGTCATTCAACAAATATATACATATACAGACTTGTAAACAAAACAACAAGATGATCCATCCATCTTACGCCCTTGTGCCACTTCCTGTAATACAAATAAAACTGAGTGGGTCAGGCTTGGGAGCCTGGTGAGCATATAGGGTTTTCAACCCACAATAAATAAGTTATATTTAATTTCACCAACCAATCACTATCCCGATTACCCATTCCCGTTATCCTCACTTTACGTCCCTAAAACAACTATCTCAAGGGACCTAATCTAGGATTTTCATCGGGACGGACATCACTGCGAAGGGGTTTCCTCAACAATAGATATCCTAAAGGCAACCATGAGGGGGATAGAGTACACCGGTGAACACATCGTTCACAACACCTACAGGTTATGAACCTGCTAGTGTTCCACTGGACTGTCTAGAAAGAGTCCGTGGTCGTTATCCATACTCCGCTGAATAACTAGATCAACAACAACAACAACAACAACAACGAGGCCTCTCATCTGTTTATTACACACCAACTATCTACCCATGTTCTACCCAACATATTAGTAGATAAAAATATACATTTGTATACATAGTTTAAAGAAAACCTGTATAGCATGCTTGAATCAACACATATATCACATAACAGATGAGGCACACACACACATAACACATATCTCATAAAGAAATAAGCAGATCTATAAGATAGAAGAGAGTGAATACTCATTCACACATAACACAACCAAATATATACACATAGCACGTATTTTTATATAAAATACTTCGTATTATTGTGTTAGAAGAAATAACTACACACTCACTTGATCAGAAGATGATCGGACAGCACTACGGCTTATAGAAGTAGTAATCCTCAGCAGATCTGGAAGATCTTCACAAAAATCGACTTCTCGCGGGCAGAGCTTCGACTCGGGAACCGCGCTTCTCGGGATCTTCGGGATCTCGGGACTTGCCTCGGGGCTGGAGTATGATACCGGGGCTTCGGGGTGTAAAAATGCAGAGCTTCGGCGCAAAGACGAGAAGAAATGAGCAAATAAACCCTGAACCCTCGCATCCTATTTATAGTGAAAATATCTGATGGACTCGCCGAGTAGGGGACACCTACTCGCCGAGTTGGCCCCTACTCGCCGAGTAGGGAACACCTACTCGCCGAGTTGGCCCATGTGGCGGCTTTCTGCTGGTGCCACGTGTCGAACTCTGGGTGGAGCCACGTCACCCCTATCGCGTGTTAGCCTTCGAACTTAGAAAAATCATAACTTTCGCATACGAGCTCCGTTTTTGACGTTCTTTATATCCACGCGTAGGTAAAATCAAGATCTACAACTTTCGTTTAGACTCCGTCGGCTAAATCTTGACCGATCTCAAATTTAACAGTAGGAGGCGTTTAGACTGTTAAACGACCGCGAAGAATTCGTAACTCCTTCATACGAACTCCGTTTTCGTCCATATTTTTACCGTTGAGTTCCTATTAATGAGATCTTCAACTCTCATTTAGGTCGCGTAAGCCAAAAACCGCTCGAACTAAAATTCGAGTTTCGGGTCGTGCACTGCTAAGCCGAATCTTAGAAAAATCATAACTTCCTCATACGAAGTCAGATTTGGGCGTTCTTTTTATTGACGCTCTTATCTTAACATAATCTACAACTTTTGTTTAGATTGATAAGGCTAAATCTCGCTCTATCGTAAATTCACTATTTACGCTTCCCGGTGCCGTGCCGGTTTTGCCGTAAAACTTCGACAGGTCATAACTTCTTCGTTATAACTCGGATTTCGGCATTCCTTATATCTCCGGAATCCTTGTTTCGACCACTACAACTTTATCCAATGATATCAAGTTTATTTTAAACTTAAATTTCGACGCTTATTTTTATTCTTAATTAATCAAACCACATAATTAAGCAATTAAGCACAAAACACATAATACTCAAATAATACATGATTATTATTTCAAAACGGGTTACAAAGGTTAACCTAGACTATTACATTGCTAAAAATGGCAAGCCCGGAAACACAGGCGTTACAATTCTCTCCACCTTAGAATGATTCCGTCCTCGGAATCACACATCAACAAACAAATGCGGATAGCGACTCAACATGTCACTCTCCGTCTCCCAGGTGAGATTCGGCCCATTCGTGTGTTTCCATCGGACAAGCACTAACCCAACCATCTTGCGTCGCAATTTCTTAGTCTTTCGGTCAACAATTGCCTCTGGTTCTTCAATCAACCTTTTGTTCTCATCAATTCTCAATTCAGAAATTGGAATTATGTCGGGAACTTCTCCCGTGAACTTCCTCAAATAACACACATGAAAAGTGTTATGAATTCCATTCAGTTCTTCTGGTAGTTCGAGCTTGTAAGCTTGGTTCCCAATCCTCTGAAGAACTTTAAACGGTCCAACAAACCTTGGACTCAACTTTCCCCTCTTACCAAATCTTATAAGTCCCTTCCACGGCGAGACTTTAAGCAAAACCGAATCCCCAACCTCAAAAGTTATCGGTCTCCGCTTCTTGTCAGCATAGCTCTTTTGACGATCCTGAGCTGCTAACATTCTCTCCCTAATTATTTTCAACTTTTCAGCAGTTTGATGAACCAACTCCGGTCCCATAAACTGCTTTTCCCCAGCCTCAAGCCAACAAGACGGCGTACGACACTTCTGTCCATACAAAGCTTGGTAAGGTGCCATCTTAATGCTCGAGTGGAAACTATTATTATAGGAAAATTCTACCAACGGTAAATGTTCATCCCAATTACCTAGGAATTCCAAGGTACACGCTCTCAGCATATCTTCAAGTGTTTGTATCGTTCGTTCACTCTGACCATCAGTCTGCGGATGGTAAGTTGTACTTAAACACAACTTGGTACCCAATTCCTCTTGTAGACTTTTCCAAAACCTCGATGTGAAACGGCTATCACGATCCGACACAATCGTTAACGGAACACCGTGAAGCCTCACAATTTCCTTCACGTAAGAGTTCGCAAGCTTATCCATAGACCATTTCTCCCTGGCCGCTATGAAATGCGCACTCTTAGTGAATCGATCAACGACCACCCAAATCATGTCGTGACCATTCTTTGTTCTGGGCAGTTTAGTGACAAAATCCATAGCAATGTCTTCCCAATTACCCATAGGCACAGGCAAAGGTTCTAAACTCCCGTACGGTTTCTGATGTTGTGTCTTGACTCTCGCACAAGTCACACACTCGGCCACATACTTTGCAACATCAAGCTTCATCGTCGGCCACCAGTAGTAGGGTTTCAGGTCCCTATACATTTTAGTGCTACCCGGATGAATCGAGTACATGGTCTTGTGAGCTTCTTCCATCAGAAGATCTCTGACTCCTCCTGTCTTAGGTATCCAAATCCGATCTTGGAACACCTTCAGTCCATGACTGTTTACACCGAACACCAACGTTTTGCCCAAACGTTCCTCCTTTCTGTCATTCTTCTCAGAAGCTTCGCTCTGAGCTTTCTTTATACTTTCCAAAATAGTTGATACAACTTCAATTCTCAACGCTCTTGGCCTTTTCCTTTCGGGATTGACTTTCCGACTGAGAGCATCAGCAACAACATTAGCTTTACCGGGGTGGTAAAGTATCTCGCAGTCATAGTCTTTAAGTAATTCTAGCCAGCGTCGTTGCCTCATATTCAATTCTTTCTGATTAAAGAGGTATTGGAGACTCTTATGATCAGTGAAAAGTTTGCACTTCGTGCCATAGAGGTAATGCCTCCATATTTTCAGAGCGAAAACTACCGCTGCCAACTCCAAATCATGAGTCGGGTAGTTCTTTTCATGCTCTTTCAGCTGTCGAGACGCATATGCTATCACCTTTTCTCTTTGGGTCAAAACACAACCCAAACCAACACCAGACGCATCGCTATAGACAGCGAAGTCTTCAACTCCATCGGGTAGAGAAAGTATCGGTGCCTCGCATAGCTTCTCCTTTAGCTTCTCAAATGCTTCCTGATGCTTCTCACCCCAAGCATAAGTAGCTCCTTTGTGGGTCAAAGCTGACAATGGACTAGCGATCGAAGAAAAGCCTTGGATAAACCTTCGGTAATATCCAGCTAATCCTAAAAAGCTTCGAATCTCCGTGGGACTTTTCGGTTGTTCCCACTTCGTCACAGCTTCGATCTTCGCTGGATCAACCATTATCCCTTCTTGGTTGACCACGTGACCCAAGAATTGGACTTCACGAATCCAAAAATCACATTTGGAGAACTTAGCATACAGCTTCTCCTTCTTCAAGACTTCTAACACTTCTCGCAAGTGTCTGCCATGCTCCTCCTGGCTTTTCGAGTAAATCAGAATGTCGTCTATGAACACTATCACGGATTTATCAAGGAACGGGTTACAAACCCTATTCATCAAATCCATGAACGCTGCTGGAGCATTGGTTAGTCCAAACGACATAACCAAGAACTCGTAGTGTCCATATCTTGTTCTGAATGCAGTCTTCTCGATATCTTGCTCTCTTACTTTTAGCTGGTGATATCCTGACCTAAGATCGATCTTCGAGAAATAGCTCGAACCTTGCAATTGATCAAACAGGTCATCAATCCTCGGCAACGGATATCTATTCTTTATTGTTGCCTTGTTCAGCTCTCTGTAATCGATGCACATTCTCATACTTCCATCTTTCTTCTTTACAAATAACACCGGAGCTCCCCAGGGCGATGAACTAGGTCTAATGAAACCGTTGTCCAATAACTCCTGAAGTTGCATCATTAGCTCCTTCATCTCCGTCGGTGCTAATCGATAAGGTGCTTTCGCAATTGGCGTTGTTCCTGGCAACAAGTCAATACGGAATTCCACTTGTCTATCAGGCGGTAATCCAGGAAGATCTTCGGGAAATACTTCCGGATAATCACAAACCACTGGAATATTCTGCATCACCTTCTTTTCCTTCTTAGCATCAATCACGAATGCTAAAAACGATGTACACCCCTTGGTCAAACATTTTCTGGCTTTCATCAATGAAATGATTCCAGGATTCACTCTGCGTTTATCTCCATACACCATAAACGAATCTTTCCCAGGCGGGTTTACTTTGACTATTTTCTTCTTGCATAAAATTTCGGCGTCGTTGGCGCTAAGCCAATCCATTCCCAATACGATGTCGAAACCATTAAGTTCGATAGGCAATAATTCCTCGTGGAACTTATTCCCATTCAGATCAATGAAGATGTTTTTCATGCGATAGCTAACAGGTACAAACTTGCCACTAGCAACTTCGACTAATAAAGCATTATCTAGTCTAACAACAGGCAAAGCTAGCTTTCTACCAAATTCATGCGATATAAAGGAGTAGTTGGCTCCAGAATCAAATAAAATTTGGGCAGGCAATTCGTTAACGAGAAAGGTACCTGAAGCGACATCAGCTTCATCTTTAGCAGCTTCCAGTGTCATCTGGAATGCTCTCGCCTTTGGCTTTGGCGGAATGTTGGGTCTAGCTGTCTCCTTCTTCTTCGGGCAGTCTCTCGACATATGACCCTCCTCACCACAACCATAGCAAACTTTCTTTGTGAGGGTACACTCATTGGCATAGTGCCCTGGCTTTCCACACTTGTAGCACGTGTTCGCCACCTCACATCTTCCATGATGCTTCTTCTTACATTTGTCGCACCATTTCGCTTCACCTCCACTTCCCCTCGAACCAGACTTCGAGAACTTGTTTTTCTTGTTGGATCCTGAAGTTCCATCGAACTTCCTCTTTTCTCCAACATCTATTCTTTCCAGACCCTTTTCCTTCTGCTGGGCCTCCACATTCTTAGCTGCACGAACAGCCGTTTTCAGAGTGGTTGCCATTTTGACTGTCGGACCAAAGTCAGCAGGCAATCCGTTAGCAAACCTCTCAATCTTGGAGAGTTCCGTTGGTACTAGGTACGGAAACAACTTCATCTTCTCAGTAAATGCAGTAGCATAGTCATCTATGCTCATCTTCCCCTTCTTTAAGTTTTGAAACTCATTGTTCAGATCAATCAGATCTATCTCTGAACAATACTGCACCCTCAGCTGTTCCAAGAACTCTTCCCATGACATTTTCAGGGCTTCTCCTCGTGGCATAGTATCTGCCAACAACTTCCACCAACTCAAGACTCCAGTCTTCAGTTGTCTAACCGCAAATACGGTCTTCTGTTTGTTGCTACAGTCGCAACTTTCAAATACCATCTCCATTTCGGAGATCCAATCCATTATCTCAACAGGCTTTGGGCTCCCAGAAAGACTTGGCGGTTTGGCGCCCAAGAAGTTCTTGTACATACGCCCATCCTTGTTGTTTCTCCTTTCCGGATTGTTCCTTCGTTCCTCTTGAGTCCCAACTTGACTCACCATGCGACTATTGTTCCCTTCCTCCGATTGCTCGGGAATCAATTCCGGTTCCTCAATAGGTATGACAGGTTCATCCCTATTATTATGCAACATTTGTCGCATCTCCTCCCTTTGTTCAGCTAGCATAGCCCGAATCATGGCTTGCACCGCAGCCATTGTTATTGGTTCTGGTGTTGCTGCTACAACAGGTATTTGCTCAATCACTGGCGGTTGATTCCTGTTTTCATCTGCGTTTCCAATGCCACTCCTTGTTCTCACCATTTTTGATCTACACACCGAATAATTTCACCTTATTACTCCAAACGATTACATGCTAGTTCTAATACCGTATACATACGCTTAGAATCCTAAACACATAAACCTTCAGATCCGGTTGGCAACAAACCGTAGATCCGAACAAATAATATCATATATGGCAACATATAACATTTAGCACATAAAAGCATTTTAGGCAACTTTCCTAAAATAAACTAGTGCTCGTGTCTAAAATCCAACAGACACACATCTCATCATTACATTTAGCATTCTAAGTTTAAGTCTAGAAATCCAACAAATTCCTAGTTTGCTTAAACTAATGCTCTGATACCAACTGTGACATCCCCAAAAATCTCGGCCAGAAAAGACCGATTTTCATTTATGCTTTTAAATATTTTCAGAGTAAATCCTTTTTGATTTGAAAGAGTTGCGGAATTTGTTCCCAAAACAAAACATGATAAAATAATATTTATCAAAGCATTTCATCAAGAGATGCATTTCATTATATAATCAAAACTCGGGATGTCATGTTCCGATACAGACCATAAAGCATAAACGATAAACATTACAAGTCATTCAACAAATATATACATATACAGACTTGTAAACAAAACAACAAGATGATCCATCCATCTTACGCCCTTGTGCCACTTCCTGTAATACAAATAAAACTGAGTGGGTCAGGCTTGGGAGCCTGGTGAGCATATAGGGTTTTCAACCCACAATAAATAAGTTATATTTAATTTCACCAACCAATCACTATCCCGATTACCCATTCCCGTTATCCTCACTTTACGTCCCTAAAACAACTATCTCAAGGGACCTAATCTAGGATTTTCATCGGGACGGACATCACTGCGAAGGGGTTTCCTCAACAATAGATATCCTAAAGGCAACCATGAGGGGGATAGAGTACACCGGTGAACACATCGTTCACAACACCTACAGGTTATGAACCTGCTAGTGTTCCACTGGACTGTCTAGAAAGAGTCCGTGGTCGTTATCCATACTCCGCTGAATAACTAGATCAACAACAACAACAACAACAACAACAACAACAACAACGAGGCCTCTCATCTGTTTATTACACACCAACTATCTACCCATGTTCTACCCAACATATTAGTAGATAAAAATATACATTTGTATACATAGTTTAAAGAAAACCTGTATAGCATGCTTGAATCAACACATATATCACATAACAGATGAGGCACACACACACATAACACATATCTCATAAAGAAATAAGCAGATCTATAAGATAGAAGTGAGTGAATACTCATTCACACATAACACAACCAAATATATACACATAGCACGTATTTTTATATAAAATACTTCGTATTATTGTGTTAGAAGAAATAACTACACACTCACTTGATCAGAAGATGATCGGACAGCACTACGGCTTATAGAAGTAGTAATCCTCAGCAGATCTGGAAGATCTTCACAAAAATCGACTTCTCGCGGGCAGAGCTTCGACTCGGGAACCGCGCTTCTCGGGATCTTCGGGATCTCGGGACTTGCCTCGGGGCTAGAGTATGATACCGGGGCTTCGGGGTGTAAAAATGCAGAGCTTCGGCGCAAAGACGAGAAGAAATGAGCAAATAAACCCTGAACCCTCGCATCCTATTTATAGTGAAAATATCTGATGGACTCGCCGAGTAGGGGACACCTACTCGCCGAGTTGGCCCCTACTCGCCGAGTAGGGAACACCTACTCGCCGAGTTGGCCCATGTGGCGGCTTTCTGCTGGTGCCACGTGTCGAACTCTGGGTGGAGCCACGTCACCCCTATCGCGTGTTAGCCTTCGAACTTAGAAAAATCATAACTTTCGCATACGAGCTCCGTTTTTGACGTTCTTTATATCCACGCGTAGGTAAAATCAAGATCTACAACTTTCGTTTAGACTCCGTCGGCTAAATCTTGACCGATCTCAAATTTAACAGTAGGAGGCGTTTAGACTGTTAAACGACCGCGAAGAATTCGTAACTCCTTCATACGAACTCCGTTTTCGTCCATATTTTTACCGTTGAGTTCCTATTAATGAGATCTTCAACTCTCATTTAGGTCGCGTAAGCCAAAAACCGCTCGAACTAAAATTCGAGTTTCGGGTCGTGCACTGCTAAGCCGAATCTTAGAAAAATCATAACTTCCTCATACGAAGTCAGATTTGGGCGTTCTTTTTATTGACGCTCTTATCTTAACATAATCTACAACTTTTGTTTAGATTGATAAGGCTAAATCTCGCTCTATCGTAAATTCACTATTTACGCTTCCCGGTGCCGTGCCGGTTTTGCCGTAAAACTTCGACAGGTCATAACTTCTTCGTTATAACTCGGATTTCGGCATTCCTTATATCTCCGGAATCCTTGTTTCGACCACTACAACTTTATCCAATGATATCAAGTTTATTTTAAACTTAAATTTCGACGCTTATTTTTATTCTTAATTAATCAAACCACATAATTAAGCAATTAAGCACAAAACACATAATACTCAAATAATACATGATTATTATTTCAAAACGGGTTACAAAGGTTAACCTAGACTATTACATTGCTAAAAATGGCAAGCCCGGAAACACAGGCGTTACATTCTTAATGGGTGCGCACTTGTTGGCGTAGTGCCCTGTCTTCCCACATTTGTAGCAAGTCATCTCCTCGCTACATTTCCCGAAGTGTTTCTTCTTACACTTCTCACACCACTTAGCTTCATCTCTTCCCCCAGATTTCGAGAATTTGCTTTCTTTGTCGATTATTGAAGATCCTTCATGCTTCCTTTTCTCTCCAACTTCACTCTTTCCAGACCCTTTTCTTTTATTTGGGTCTCAACAGTCTTGGCTGCCCAGATGGCGACTTTCAGAGTCGTTGCTTGCTTGAATATCGGACCAAAGTTCGCTGGTAATCCATTGGCAAACTTGTTGACCTTGGAAAGTTCAGTTGGAATTAGGTATGGAATAAGCTTCATCTTCTCCGTAAAGCTCGTAGCGTATTCAGTGACGCTCAATTTTCCTTTCTTCAGATTCTGGAACTCATTGTTGATTTCCAGAAGATCTTGCTCAGAGCAGTATTGCATTTTCAGTTGCACCACGAACTCTTCCCAAGACATCTTGCTAGCTTCCCCCTTCGGCATCGAACCTGCCAGTAACTTCCACCAGCTCAGTACTCCAGATTTTAATAGAGGGATTGCAAGAGCGGTCTTCTGTCTGTTGCTACACTCGCAACTTTCAAACATTGTCTCCATTTCGGAGATCCAGTCCATGACTTGCACCGGTGTCGGGCTCCCAGAAAGACATGGTGGTTTGGATGCCATGAAATCCTTGTACTTGCATCCACGTCCGTCATTTCCTCCATCTTGGTTGTTTTGGCGAACTATTGGTGGGTTGGCTTGACCAACGGTCCCACTGTAGTTTCCTCCTTCAGACTTCCCTCCATTTACTTCGGGCTCTTCAACTTGAATTGACAATTCTTCGCGATTCTGCCTAATCAGACGTCTGGTTTCTTCCATCTGATTATTCAACATTGCCTGGATCATCACTTGAACTCTGGCCATTGTGATTGGTTCAGGCGCTGCTGCTACAACATGTATTTGTTCAATCACTGGTATTTGATTCCTGTTTTCATCAACATTTCCAACTCCACTCCTCGTTCTCACCATTTTTGATCTATACACCTAATAAGGTGAAATTAGATCCTTATTCACGATAGATATTCAAATCATCCTTATCACTCTGAAACGTTTACATGCTAGTTCTAATATCGTAGACGCACGCTTAGAATCCTAAACACATAAGGTTTCCAGATCCGGTCGGCAACAGACCATAGATCCAAACAATTAACATCATATATGGCAAACATATAACAATTAGCACATAATAGCATTTTAGGCAATTTTCCTAAAATAAACTAGTGCCTATGTCAATTTAGGTGTACTACCTAAAATATAATGGACACACTCAACTCACAATCATTGCTTAGCATTCTAAGTTTAAGTCTAGAAATAAATCCATATTCCTAGTTCGCTTAAACTAATGCTCTGATACCAACTGTGACATCCCCAATTTCACGGCCAGAAAAGACCGATTTGTTTATGCTTTGTTTTTAAAATCAGAGTAATTGTTTAAACAAAACTGTTGCGGAATTTGTTCCCAAAAACAAAAATATGATAACCATTTATCCAAACATTTCTCAAAAAGAATGTATTTTCATTAAATAATAAAACCTTGGGATGTCATGTTCGATACAGACCAAAAGCATAAACAATATAAAATAGACCTTACAATAGTTATTTATAACTACTGATCTATAATCCAAAATCTCTCGTAAAGTCCGCCAACTTATACCCTTGTGCCATTACCTATAATGAAAAGAAAGCTGAGTGGGTCAGGCCTGGGAGCCTGGTGAGTATATAGGGTTTTCAACCCACAATAATATAATTGTTATATTTAATCAGCAAACAATCAACCCAATTACCCATCCCCATTATCTTCTCAAGGTTTTATCCTAAAAACCAACTATCCTTCATTCATTTATTCCTAAGGAATTTGGCACGAAATCCATTGCTGCCAAAGTTTATTTATCAAGTACTAAATCCATAGCTATCAGGTGCTAACTCCATAGTCACCAAGGTTCACTTAACAAGCGCTAACTCCATAGTCGCCAAGGTTTACTCAACAAGCGCTAACTCCATAGTCGTCAAGGTTCATCAAATAGGCACGAAGTCACATAGTCGCCAAGGTTTATACAATAGGCGCTAACTCCATAGTCACCAACTATCCCATCTACCCAAGTTCTACCCAACATTTTCATAGATATGAATACTTACACAGTTTAAATCATTTAACACTTGTATAAAACATCAATTCCACGCCCATCTCAAATAGACAAATAATATATAAACACATAGCACGTATTTCATAGCAAATACTTCATATTTATGTGTTAGAAGAAAGTAACTACACACTCACGCATATAAACAACAATATACTTAATACACTCAAACCATACTTGTATTATTATCTTGTTTATGAAAGGTAATATACACTCACTTGATTAGAAGATGATCGGACAACACTACGGCTTGTAGAAGTAGTATTCTTCGGTAGATCTGGAAGATCTCCACAAAAATCGAACTTCCCGCGGGCAGAGCTTCGGCTCGGGAATCTTACTTCTCGGGATCTTCAGGACCTCGGGACTTGCTTCGGGGCTCGGGAATGATACTGGGGCTTCGGGGTACTTCTGGCACGCAAAACGATGCAAAACGGGAGAGAGAGAGAAGAGAGAAAAAGAGCAATTGAGTCGGCTGCCCTAGCATCCTATTTATAGGAGGCTGGAGCCTCGGAGTACGTGGGGCGTACAGCATTACGTGGGGCATACTGGTCCGAAATCGTCATTGCTTACGTATCCGAAGTCACTTGAGTGCGAGGTGCGTCATGCTTCGCGGTACGCGGGGCGTACAGCAGTACGCTGGGCGTACTTCGGATGAGTCCGATGGCTCCTCTTCGGATAATAGCAAGATTTAGAATTATATTTAAATATTAAATATTTAATAAACTTCGAAAATTCATATCTTCTTCATACGAACTCCGTTTTCGACGTTCTTTATATCCACGCGTAGGTGAGACTACGCTCTACAACTTTCATTTAGACTTCATCGGCTAATTTTGACTTTTATTTTTAATAATTATTTTTAGTAGGCCGGGACAGAAAAGTTCGTTATAAATTCATAACTTCTTCGTTTGACGTCCGTTCTCGCCTAACTTTTCATCGCTTTGATACCAACAACAAGATCTTCGATTCTCGTTTAGATTGATTTGACTAAAAACCGCTCGATCTCAAATCGAGTATTTCGGGCTGCATATTGTTAAGTCGAAACTTCAATAAATCATAACTTTCTCATACGAAGTCAGATTGGGGCATTCTATATATGTACGGAATCCTTGTAACATATACTAAAACTTAGTTAAGATTATTCATTCTAAATAATCTTTTATCAAAAATTCATTTTTGACGCTTATCGTGTCTAAATTGACTAGCCCTGATCTACGGGCATTACATTTTTCACCTGTCACCCTCATCTCATGAGCTATACCATCTTTTGTCTCATCCTTCATCACACACCAACTATTTCGTCTACCCATGTTCTACCCAACATATTTGTACATAAAAATTACATATACAATTTAAACCATTTAAAAACCTGTATAAAACATTCATTCAACATCCATCTCAAATAAACAAACAATATATTAACACATAACACGTATTTCATAGCAAATAATTCATATCTATGTGTTAGAAGAAAGTAACTACACACTCACTTGTTAAGACGATTTTCGGACAGCACTACGGCTCTTCAAGTACAAGTTCTTCTATGAAACCGGGATATCTTCACATACCGGGTTTCTCGTGGGCAGAGCTTCAGCTTGAAGCTCTTTTCTCCTCAGGATCTTCGGGGTCTTCGGGACTCGCTTCGGTCCTCGGGATGATACAGGGGCTTCGGGGGTACATCAAGACGGCTAGAGAGAGTATCGGGAGTGAGAGAGAAGAGATGGAGCAACCAAATTCGGCTGACCCTCGATTTCTATTTATAGGGCCGATTTTCCAATCTCACGTCGTGAGATTCAAGTGCTCACATCGTGAGCTTATCCTTCAATGCGTTCGTCACTCGTCCACTTACTCTAGAGGGTCTCCAGTTGTAAGTCCCTAATCTGCCTGTGTATCAATCAGATCCGTTTGATGGTGCGGAATCCCAATCAAACGGATGATGTCAGATCAAAAAGAAAAGTAGGAGAAGAAGAATAATATGAATCTTGAATGTATTGATAATATGAATTAAGTTCCTTACACAAGATTCACCCACACAAACGTTCCTTTCTCTCTGGTCGTAAACTCCTTAGGGTTCATCAATCTCTAGGAGTTTATCAATCAATACTCCTCACCCTAACACCTATATTTATACTTGGAGAACATGGGCCGGAAATGGGTTTACGGCTGTAAACTCAACCGTAAACATGACCAAAATTACATAAAAATATAATTGCCCAGAAAAGAAAAGTATAAACCATATTTTGACCCAACAATCTCCCCGTTGGTTTATAGCTTTCTTTTCTTAATTGGCCCAACAAGCTCCCCCTAAAAAGTAGCTGGCTTTTCTTGTTAATCTCCAATGGGAGCTTTGGCTTCAGCTTTAATCTTCAAATTCTTCACAACTTCAAGATGAACTTGATGAATCTTCAATGAATGACTTCATCTTGAGCACTTGAACTTTTCTTCAAGATTTGACTCTGAACGCACATTGGGTGAGGAGGCTTGATGTACTGATTATTGAAAGATAACGCTCTCAGCTTGAGAATCTTCAGAGAGAACATCAGAGAGAACAAATCTTCTGGATCACTTCAGCAGGTTCATAGATAGCAACAGACTGATTGAGGAGGCTTCAATGCAATCTGTTGCATAATCTTCAATTTCAGCTTCACCTTGCTTCTAGGGTTGAAAGATTGAATGTTGAAAGAATAATCTTCATTTCTTGCTCCTTTGAATGAGAATTCTTCGATGCTCACGGATGAAGCCTTTGGCTCAGAAATCTTCAACACAAACTCCATGAGTTTCATCTTCACCTGAAATCACTTTTCAAGACAAAAACAAAACTAAAAGAAAACTTAGCACACAAATTAAAACAAAAAAAATATTTTTGGATTTTTCATATTTTCAGAAAAAGAAATAACACTATTTTTTTAAGTTTTAATTTTCGGAATTTTTTATTTATTTATTTCTCCCATAATATTTAAATTAGAAGAACACTATGAACAAACTTAACAAAAACCAAAGTAATAGATAACTTTAAGAGTGATTTGGGATCAAAGTTGTTGGACAACTTTATTCCACTTGTCGGTACCCTTATATTCACATCTTCGTCTGATTAATCGCCAGTATTGTGGTCCACTTAAACACGAAACATTTGTGACAAGATTTGGACAATTTACCAATGACATGATACATGCATATATCTAATTATAACTTTATTATCATGATTGGCCCTAATTCTTAAATAAATTTTTCTTATGACCATTTAACTGACTACAACCAGGGATATTGTTGTCCACCTAAGTCGAGCAGCGAGATCTACAGACAATTTGTATGTGTTCAATTTTAAATGTACTAGAACGTGTTTCCAGCTTCCTGATATGCCCCAGCCATCAAGGACTTCCAGAGTACTCCTTACACCGGGTGAGCAGACAATCATTCAGAGAGAGGATAGATGCAAAATTCTATTACTTATTGCTTTAGAGGGATTGAGAAGTAGAAGGTTGCATATGTTGTGTACCAGCTCGGATTGGAAGTCACGCAAAGGAGACAGCATATGACTAACAGATAAGAGGAATTTCATATATATAACATGCCGAGAAATAGAGTTGCATATGTTGTGTACCAGGTCGAATTGGAAGTCATGCAAAGGAGACAACATATGGCTAACAGACGGAAAGAAAGAAAATGATATTCTACAGACCTAATTTACCGGAATTTACCAGTCGCCCCATCCAACCGGAATTATGTACAGAATCCGTACATCGAGGAAAAGTGAATCCACAGTTCTAGATACGAGTTATTTAATGTGACCGGTAGATTCCCATGTATATCTCCCTGCTCAACCTATCCGAGCGTCGTGAAGTCAGGTTAAACGGATCTAACTAGGTCAAAGTTTGCCAAGTCCTTAAATTCATTAGGTTCAACTCTCCCTAGTCAAGTCCATTTAAAATCTTTCGTGCCTACCAGCGCATCGAGCACATAGCGTAGACGATTCAACTTAGGTACGTTATGCCGATTCAGATTGCCCGTTATCACTTGCTAATTTCATTTCCCAAAACATCTCCTGCAAGCACATTCCATTAACATTATATTTTTGATTTTCTGATTTTCTAATCCTTTTGGATTTTTTTAAAATTTTCTATTTTTGTTTTGTTTTTATTTCTCCCCCTAAATTTGTGCATAGGAGAGAAATGTAAGTAAATGCGCAAATTTAAACTATCCTAAAACAAAAAATTAGTCTTTAAAGCGAATCAACTTAAGAAAAACTTAGGAGTATGGAGAAGAAAACGAAAACCGTAATTCACCGATTGAATCTGCATTCAGAAGGTCTGAGAACAGCAAGCATAATCTCAGAACAGATCCGAAAATTCTTCATATCATTAAGCACTAACCCCATTTGTGATCTCTTCCTTTCTTCCTTTCCCGCAAAGGATACATACTTTCAAATAATGTTCTGAGTGCTGTAAGGTTGAGAGATGTCTCATATCATGTGTCAGGAATAGCCACTACCAACAAACCGAAGTCTGATGATATGCCTCCATAGCTGCTCCGACACAAAGCGGGATTAATTGGTCTTTGGAACCCAGTCCATTTTGAAACTGAGTCGACCTTTTTCATCCTTGTAGGGTACTCTCTCCCATGACATATCCTGCTTATCACAAACAGAAGACGATGAAATATTAGAATCATTAGAAGATTTGGGAGTTTTCACCTTTTGTACCCATCTATATTCGGGTTTAACCCATTTGTTGTTCGATCTGATGGGTGCCTCGACACTTGATTTGGAACTTGAAGCCGTCTACCTAGATGACTTTGACCTAACCGGTCTTGGCTTCACAGGAGCATCTCTTGAACAAGACTTCTGGGCCAGCATTCCCTTCTTGTTTTTGGGAGTTGGATGCTTGGCCTTGGGAGTTAGATGCTTGGCCTGGTGGGTTTGATTCTTGGCCTTCTGCGCGTTCCAGTCACCATTGTCTGAACGTGACATGGAAGGGTTTCTTTTGAAGTATCTCCCACTTGGCGTGTTTTTCCATCCTTGTGCATAGTAAGGAACGTATGCATGATTAGGACAATTTCTGGCAATGTGTCCAGGTGTTCCACAGTGAAAGCATGTCTTTTTCTTCACTATAAAGTTATTTCTTCCTGCCCCTGGTGGCGTATCCTTGCTTTGTCTCTTGCTTTTCCTACACGCACAGTTGCAACAGGCACTCTGTTTAGCTTGAAATGGTGGTCTGTATTTACCAACGGCAGGTTGATTAGAAGCAACAGATTTAGAGTTCAAGGGGTCGTTTTTTTGTTCAGAAGAACTCTCCTTGTTCTCATCCTCTGTTACTTTGCATGCACTAGAAGTAGCATGTAACAACCCGGAATTCATATCCCTAATTGAAACCCTTTCTCGCGACTCGTTCCGATCATCCAATCGTCGTTTCTTATTTCGTTTCCGTTTCCGACATTTTCTTAAGTCGTTAATGTGAATTTTATTTTATATCATGACTTAATAAGTGTCTTAATACCCTTAGAACTCATTCTAACGTCTCGCATTAATGATCGGAACATTTCTAGAATCAGCCATATCGGGTTACGGCAAATTGGCCGGGTGCGACCAAAAGCCCCGTCTAACGCCGGTATCGAGTAGGATTCTAACGTGTCCCGAACTTAGACACTATTTAAAGTGATCCAAGTCTCCATTTTGAAGCTTTTGCTCCATTCTACAACTTTCACTCCAACCTCTCTCCTCAAACTAGATTTAAGGGTCAAAATCTCAAGTTTAAGGCTTCAAATCACCAAGGTACCTTCCCTAATTAGTTATGCAACCTCTTTAGCCTTCAAATTAGAGTTCAAACTATGGATTAAGGCCATTACCATGAGTTTACGGCCCTAGAACTATCCTAGGCCGTAAACTCATATAAAGAGGGTTTTTGGAGCAACAAAACCCTTCCAAACCTCAATTGGACCTTGTATATGGCTAGAGGACTTTAAGAAATGGAATTAGAATGCTTCAAAACAAGATTTAGAGCCTTATATATGAGTTTACAGCCTAGAATGGTGCTTAGGCCGTAAACTCATATTTAAAGGGGTTTTATGCCATTTAACACTTCCATGACTCAACCAAGCCTTAGATATGATTTTTAGAAATTGGACAATGGACTTAGAACACATTTAACATGAATTTTGTGGGATAAAAGAGAGTTTACGGCCAAGGTTCCTGCTTGGGTCGTAAACTCCTCAAAAATGGGGATTTAACACCTTAAACCATGTCAAAATGCCTTGAATCTTAACCTATAGCTTTGTGGTAAATCCTAGAACACCTTAAAAATACATTTTGATGAGTTTGTGTGAGTTTACGGCCAAGGCTTGTACTTGGGCCGTAAACTCCTTAATCAAGGGTGTAAACTCACTTCTAAGGTGTTAGAATGCAAACCAACACCACCAAAAGCCTTAGAATAAATCATAGGGTCTACCAAAAATAGTTTAAGGACTTTAAAAACATCAAAACCCCACATTTGAGAGTTTAGGGGCATAGAACATGCCCCATGGCCGTAAACTCCTAAAAACATGCCATATGGTGCCCAAAACTCATTTCTAGGTTTGTAGGAATTTTTAGAATCACATGTGATTAATTTTGGGACTTAAAAAACACCTATTCTAAGAGATTTGAGAGTTTATGGCCATAGATCCCATGCCTAGGCCGTAAACTCCTTTATGTGTTGCAATTGGTGAATTTAATCCATCCCAAGCCTTAGGAAAAATTAATCCAAGCATTTCCAAGTGTTATTGACCCATTTAGACCCATTAAACACCATAAACCACACCCACCATGAGTTTACGGACGTAAACTCATGGGGAATGGGTGTTTAGGCCATAAACTCAATTAGGAAGTTTACTTTTAGGGAGTAAACTCAAATCCCAAGTCCCTCGCTTCAATTCCCGTCCGTAGATGTCACCCGGGTCACTCCAAACACCCGTTTTGAAGTGTTTTCGTTCGTTGGAGTGTAACTTCATATCTAATTAGAGTTTGTAAATCTAATTAGATATATTTGTATGCCATTTCATTTTACATAGGAACCTTGCGTGTTATCAAGCCTCGATTCGACGTTTAGCATCCGAAATCGTCACGTTTCTCGTCCGGTGAGTTCATACCCCTACCCTTTTTCAATGGTTTTTCAATGTTTTCAGGGGGGAATACAAGCAAAAGTACAAGGATAGCTTGTACTTAAACTTATGATTTCAATCAAATGGTTTCGAAATTGTACATTTTATGAATTGAAAACCTTTTAACAAACTGTTTCAACTTGCAGGGTTGTTTGTTTTAATCCGATTTTCAATTCTTAATATATATTGATATGTTGTATTCTTTAGATTGATTGTTCTCACTTAAATCGATAAAGCACATAAACCATTGTAATGTCTGTAATAAAACACTAAGGTTCGAGTGTGAAAGTCAGACACCATTAGAAAACATAAAATATCTGTACATCCTTAACAATACACCTAGATTCGAGTGTGAAAGATAAATACCATTACAGCGCACAAATCAATTGTATCGTCCTTAATAATACACCTAGGATCGAGTGTAAAGGACAGTCATCATTAAATAACACCTAGGCTCGAGTGTAACGTCCTTAATAATACACCTAGGATCGAGTGTAAAGGACAGGTACGATAGAACCTAGTTAGTCATAGATACCACTTCCCTAGGCGAGATGTGATGAGTAATCTTAAAGATTGGAGACACGTCCTTGGTAACACGTCCCTCGGCACGAGATAGTGGAGGACTAACCCTGTAACAAGAAATCTCCGTTCGTAGGAGAGCGTGGCTTGAGTGTATAGATCTATACGGGACTGACAATCCCACACCTGGCTGCTAGCTACAGCCGAACCGAAAGGTTCAAGGGTGACGAAAGTCATAAAAAGGATATTGGCCCCGACACGAGTCATATCTAGTCTGAGTATGGTTAAGGACTCGCAATCTAGATTATTAACACTTTAGACTCTTTTACTAGCTTTATATTCGTAGTAAACCTAATGTACATTTCGGAATATCAAGTAGACACACATTCAGGAAAACATGGGGTTTTCCTATGGATAATAATGAACATAACCATAATTGGTAAAGGTACACCCACACACACACAGTCAGAGAAACATGGGGTTTTCCTGGGTAAAATACCAAACATAACCAGAACCAGTAAAGACACACACACACAGTCAGGGAAACATGGGGTTTTCCTGGGAAGGACACCGACACAATCAGAACTAGTAACAGCTCACACACACATAGTTAGGAGAACATGGGGTTCTTCCTGAGTATCATTAGTATGTAACTAGAAAAGTGTAACAAGTTAAACAACTGAACTACAATTCACAAGAACAATCATGTTTTCATTGTATATCGTTTACTTTACTTTCGGATTTGAAAATTAACTTTACATAAGAAAATATGGGATTTTCTTGGATAACCACTTTTTCAGGAAACCAAAGGAACTTGTACATTTTCAGAAAAACTAATCACTTATGAACTCACCAGCTTTATGCTGATTTTCAAACCGCTTGTATTCTCAGGTTCACATTAGACAGGTTTCGTGTTGTTTATATATATACTACGTATCACATGTATAACATTAGTTTTTGAAACAAATGTAAAACTTTCATATATGTAATGTAATGGTTGATCTACTTTACTTACTATGTACATTGGATTTGATACTCTACGTGGAGTCAACCCCGGAAATGTTTCCGCCTTCGGTTTTCGGGGTGTGACATAGCATCATTAGTATCTTCAATATTAATAACTCCTCCTGACACAAATCCAGCTCGTTTGCCATATCGAAGATGTGCCTCCCTATCAATTTCTTCTTGTGTCATTGGGATGGATGTGTAGTTATGATTGAAAGGTGGAGGTACACTATCATACCCTAGACCCTTGTTTTGATTTTCTTTGAATTTTAATTGGGTTTCATATAAGGACTCGACTGTCTGACTTGACGCAGTATAATTTTTGAAACTGACATCAGTTTTTCCACACTTAATTTTTAAAGCGTCAAGTTCTTCAGTTACAGCAGCAAGTTGTCTCTTAACATAATCATAATTTTCACACTTGTTGCTATACTCTTCCTGAAGTTTCCTAAAGTCCTTGGTTTTTGCTTCTAACTCAGCCTTCAGGGGTTTCTGTCGTTTCCTGAGTTGATATCCTTCATATCTCAGGTCCTCAACTTCTCTTTTTAATAAATCAATTTGTTCCCGAAAAAATTTAATCGTATCTTCACTAGATAATGTACATGAAACTTCACATGATTGAGAACATGAAACTTCATTGACTGGAAGGTTTACAGAACTCATTGTATTTCCACACTTCAAAGTGTCAAGCTCTTCAATTACATCAGCAATACTAAGACGATTGAGATCTTTTGTCTTCTTGATGACAGCTACGTTCATATCCCACGATTTTGGAAGTGAATTCAATAGCTTTTTGTTTATCTCAGATTTAGACAAGAAGATCCCAGCTATATTCATCTCAGTAGTGAGTGTGGTAAATCGTTGCAGCTGAGCTTCGAGGGTTTCTCCAGGGATATAATCGAAAATGTTGAAATTTTGTCTTAACATATCCTGACGATTCTCTTACATGTCTTCAAATCCCTTATTGACCTCAAAAACCAATTAAAAAGCACAACTAAAAGCCAAAATCAAACTTAAAAGTCAAACCCTTTGATTATAAACCTCAAAAGTCAACCTTAAAAGTCAAATTTAAAAAATTAAACTCAAAAGTCAAACTTGAAAAAGTCAACCTTGAAAAAGTCAAACTTGAAAGTCAAACCGAAAAGTTAAATTTGAAAATTTAAAAATTAAACGAAAAAGTCAAAGTTTAAAGTCAAAGGTCAAACTTGAAAGTAAAAGTCAAAATTTGAAATAAAAAGTCAAAAATAAAAGTCAACAATAAAAATATAATTTTATTTATTAATTTTAATTTAATTTATATTTATATTTTATTTTATTATTATTATTTTATAGATGAAAAAGGAATTTAAAAATAAAAGAAATTTAATTTTTGGGCTAAAAATGACAATTTTGCGAAACTTGAAAGCGGGAATGAGATGTTAAGTTTAAAGATTCGAAGGGATGACACATAAGGCTTGTTAGCCGACTTGGTAAGGCGCAAGCTTGCTGAACCAGAGGTCTCGAGTTCGAACCCTTACAGCTCCAAATGCGCTTCCTAATTTTTCATCTGCGAGGCTGCTGACTGCTGAGTGCGAAGCTTCTAAGTGCGAGGAGCGAACCGGAAATGACGCTGAGCAGTAAACTCCGAGCCGCAAGCTCGGGCCGCAAACGTGCGACGCCTCGGACCGTAACCTCTGACCGCGAACTCCTCGGACCGAAAACACCGGCCGCAAACACTTCGGAAACCCTAGCTGCTGGCCGCCACCCCCTCGCTGATTACGACAAAAAACAGTGATTTTTGCCCTTTTTTGCTCCAAAACTCGATCAAAAACCTTTTTTATGAAAAACACGAAGAACAAACCCCCTTATTTTTCCGAGATCTATCCAAAAATGCAAGAATATTTCGAAAATAAGATCAAATAATGCCCCAAATCTGACAAAATTGACTGATACAACTTGGCTCTGATACCAATTGTATGTCCCTAACCTGCCTATGTATCAATCAGATCCGTTTGATGGTGCGGAATCCCAATCAAACGGATGATGTCAGATCAAATAGAAAAGAAGGAGAAGAAGAATAATATGAATCTTGAATGTATTGATAATATGAATTAAGTTCCTTACACATGATTTACCCACACAAACGTTCCTTTCTCTCTGGCCGTAAACTCCTTAGGGTTCATCAATCTCTAGGAGTTTATCAATCAATACTCGTCACCCTAACACCTATATTTATACTTGGAGAACATGGGCCGGATAACATGGGCCGTAAATGGGTTTACGGTCGTAAGGTGTTTACGGCCGTAAACTCAACCGTAAACATGACCAAAATTACATAAAAATATATTTGCCTAGAAAAGCAAAGTATAAACCATATTTTGACCCAACACCAGTCTCTGCTCACTTCGTGAGCACCCTGCTCACGTCATGAGCTCTGACACAGCCTCAAAATTTGTGTTTTGAACTTCAGAAATTCATATCTTTCGCATATGAGCTCCGTTTTCGACGTTCTTTATATCCACGTGTAGGTGAGATTATGCTCTACAACTCTCGTTTAGACTCCATCGGCTAATTTTGATTTAACTTTTATTATATTATTTTAGTAGGCCGGGACAGGAAAACTCTGTTAGGAATTCAAAACTCCTTCATCTGACATCTGTTTTCTTCTGTCTTTTTACCGTTGGAGTACTATCATTGAGATCTTCGATTCTCGTTTAGATCGTTTCGGCTAGAAATCACTCGATCTCATTTCGAACTTCGGGTTGCATACTGCTAAGCTGAAACTTAGAAAATCATAACTTCCTCATACGAAGTCAGATTTGGACGTTTTTTTATACACGCTCCCGGTTTAATGTATTCTACAACTTTCATTTAGATCGCTAAGGCCAAATATCGCTCTAACGTAAATTCACTATTTACGCCGCACTGTGTCGTGCCAGTTCTGTCGCGAAACTTCAACAAGTCATAACTTTTTCGTTATAACTCGGATTGCGACGTTCTTTATATGTACGGAAGTCGTGTAACATATACTACAACTTAGTTAAGATTACTCATTCTAAATAATCTGCCATCAAAAGGTCATTTTTGATGCTTATCGTCTCTAAATTGACTAGCCCGAATCTACGGGCGTTACAGGCCGGGACATGAAAAATCGGTTAGAAAATCATAACTTCTTCATATGACGTCCGTTTTTATCTGTCTTTTTACCGTTGCATTACTATCGACGAGATCTTCGATTCTCGTTTAGATTGTTTCAGCTAGAAATCACTTGATCTCATATTCGAACTTTGGGCTGCATACTGCGAAGTTGAAACTTCGAAAAATCATAACTTCCTCATACGAAGTCAGATTTAGACGTTCGTCTTATGCACGCTCTCGATTTAACACCCACAAAAATCAATCCAAAGTGTTTTCAAAATATTTTAATATCAGAGTATCCTAGAAACCATAAGTTCAAAACACGAGGATGTGTACGATCACGCCTTCGCCTTGCCAAGTCATCTGAAGCACCTAAAACAATAAACTGAAACCGTAAGCACAAAGCTTAGTGAGTTACCCCTTAAAATACCGATACACATGCAGTCCACTTAACAATATTAACAATATCATAACATAACAAACTGAACAGAACAGTACATAACGGGTCCACAACTTCACAGACTGGAATACTCCTGGGCCCATAGTGTGAGTTTGGAATGCCTACCGGGCCTTCATCTCATATCTGGATTGCCACCGAGCCCTCAGTACGAGTCTGGAATGCCTACCGGGCCCTCAGCTTGTATCTGGAATGATCCCGAGTCCTCAGTATGAGTCTGGAATGCCTAACGGGCCCTCAGCTCATATCTTGAATACTCTAGGGTTTGTTGGCTACCTCACGGAGCAGTACCACCTCAACCCATCCTACATAACATGTCGACATGTAACAGATAAATGCACATACAGGTAATCAATCAGTATCACAGGTAGTCCTACAGACCTACCAAACTAGCATATCAATTGGCATGCATCACTAACTCAAACTCAATATATCAGTAACTACTAGGATATCAAATCCAATGCGCCGGCCTTGGTGCCTTAGACCCCTTAGTATAATGAGGATAACTCACCTGGCACTGCTAAAGTCCTGCAGATATAATTCCAGCTGCTGGTTGACAGATTCCCCAAACTGTCAACATCAAACAATACCCAATTAATAAATGGGTTCCAAGCCCAAGGTCCAACTCACACTACAAGAACCCAAAAGTCAGTAATGGGCCAAAGCCCAACATATGGCCCAACTTTCCAAATTGGGCCCAGATCTCTACATGATCTTTCCTTAAGGCGCATCTAATTATTCCATACCAATTCCTATGGCCCAATATCACATAATCATAAAGGCCCAATTATGGACCATCTATGGAAATTGGGCCCAAGTCCTTACATGGGCCTTATCCTAAAGCCCATCTAATTACTTTGGTCCATTAACTTGATCTTGGATGGCCCACCAATAGTCCAATCATTAAAGCCCAAAAAGAAGGCCCAATTCAAGGTCCGAGTGAGATTAGGGCTTTCACATGAAATGATGATTAGGGTTAAGTGTTTCTTACTTAACCCATTAAGGACTTAATCGATTAAGTCCATTATTACCTTAAGCCAGTTTGTCAATGATTATTAATTATTATTTTAAGTTTAATAATTAATTCTCGTGTGTGTCCCAAACAATTCTCACAATTAGGGTTTTATGCTCTTAGGGTTTTCCAAACCCTAATTAGGGTTTACCAACCCAATACTAGCCCATTAGTCTATTGGTTGGGATTTTAGGTTGCTTTAGGCCTTATTCGGCCCACTAGGGTTTTATTAGGTCATCAGGGTTTATTGGGCCCATTAGGGCTTCATTGGGCCCACTTTGACCAAGCATACCCAAACGAGTCAAACACAACAAAGCAAGCACACCGCCACCTAACACGGCGATCAGTGGCAGCAGGAGGCGGCAGCCACCACCCTACGGTGGTAGTTTGAGATTTTCTTTCATTATTCCACTTGTTACAATTTACAATACCATTCGATTGACACACACAAAAAATAACACCCTACAGAAGCATACACACCCTCCATGGCGGTCCTTGAGGCGGCAGCCACCATGGCCGGCGGCCATGGTGGATTTTCTTGGGTTTTTCCGGCAGCAGCAACTCGAGACACCCACACGCTTGAGAGACACAATTGAAACACACACATCCGCACTTAACAACGGCAGTGAGAAGCGGCTAAGAATATTGTCACAGTGGAACAGCCGCGTGGCGGCGGCACCCACGACAATCCGGCAGCGGAGGAACAATGGCGGAGGGCAGCCGCTCGAGCGATGGTCTTCCACAGCTACGCACGACGCGAAACAGCATCCAAACACAGCCGCCATCGCGGCGGCTTACCTTGGTCTCGTAGCTTCCCTTCATATCCAACTACATGACATTCCACCGCCGGTCTTGGTCTCTAACAACGAAAGAAATGGTGGCAGCGGCTAGCCTAACGTTTGGCAGCGATTGTCGGGGACCCTTCGGAGTGGCGGTGACGATTTCAACAACGTTTCTCCGATCCCTAACCGGTGCAACTACCTTCGACTACTCACGATGGTTTCTCTCTGGCTACGTACGACGTCCGACGACGTAGTGTTGGTGGTGTTCCGATGGCAAAACAGCAGACAACGAGGTGGCGGCTGAGGCTAGTTGGTGAGGGAGGGGAAGGCTGCATCCACTATTTATGGTTAGGGTTTTGAGGGTGACGGGTATAACTATTGGATTAGTGTCTAAGTCCGTAACTATATTTGGTATGTACTTGACCCAGTTGTGCATTGTCCTTTTGGGTTGCCTTCGCCGAAGCAACTTGACAAGGTAATTTGAGGAGAGAGAGAGGATATTATGGTTTATTAATATATATTATAAGAATAATATATTAAAGGAGAAATCATATTTATTTAATTAGTATTGGTCATAAATTAATTAGGAATTAATTTGGTGACTAAATGAGATTAATTAAATAAAGGGGCATAAAATGTCAAATGTATGATAGTTGAGTTTTGGGCTAAGTAAACCCATTGGAATAAGGGGGGACCAAATTATGATGAGGGATCATCATATTTTCGTCCAAGGGCCTTATTCCAGAAGGTTCCTTAGGCTGCTTGGTGGGTAAGTTATCCATTAGGGTTTAGACTGAAACCCTAGCAGCTAGGACTATAAATATGACCCCAAGGCTCCAATTTTCAGCCACTTGATTCCAAGGGAAACCCTAGGGCCGAAAATTAGCATCCTCCCTCCTCTCTCAAATTTTCCTTCTTGCTTGAGGTGTTTGTGATCCATTAGAGGAGTTACAATTGTGACTCTAAGCTCAAGAGAATAAGTGAAGAAGATCTAAACCAATTTTTTGAAGAGGTAAACATCTAGATCTGATGTATTAAGTTAATTTTCGAATTATGTATGCTAGATTAGGGTTTGCAAGTCTTGGATTCAATGCATGTACAATAGAGAAACCTAGATCCAGGCATTAGGGTGTAACACCGAAAATTTCAAAACAATTTTTCATTTAAAAATAATCGTTTAATTCTTAAAAACACTTTGCTTAAAATCTCATTCATAATCAAATTACAAAACATAACCCCATTTTCACTTGCATAATAAACCAGGATCCTCAAAACATGACTCTTTCTCTGGTGTGTACAATCGAGCCGGTGCCGTCCCGTGATCCTGAGAGAAACCTGAAACACATAACACAAAACACTGTAAGCATGAAGCTTAGTGAGTTTCCACAAAATACTACACATAACACATATTAGCCACTCGAGGCTATAACTCTGTGGGTCCGTGGACCCTACTCTGTGAACCTTCCGGTTCTAACTCTGTAAACATGCACAGCATAAATCACATAGAAATAATGCAGTACAACACATAACATACACAGCATATAAATACTCTGTCACATAACTCTGGTTACCTACTCAAGGTAAAGTATAGTGAGAAGACTTACCTGGCAATCAGAAAGCAATTATCTACACATGCGAACCTCAGACTCGCCACCGCCTAACACATATGGCAAATATCTCTAATTAATACTCGAAGTCCCAACTCTAATTAACCGGAGATTACTCGTTCCCTCTCTAGTTAGGTAATGGGTAAAAGACCATTTTACCCTTCCCTGACCTCTATTACCTCTGTTGACCAAAACTCCTAAAGTCAACATAAGATAACTCCAGTCAACGGTCAACACTGACCAGACTCGGCGAGTACACAAGAGTGACTCGACGAGTCCATACGGGGTCTCTAAATCCTTTTTAAACCTCTTAGACACGACGAGTTCCCTCTCCACTCGTCGAGTTACTCGGCAACGAATCGCGGGGCAACCTCGACTCGGCTCGTCGAGTCTGCCTATGGACTCGGCGAGTTGCTCCCATGACAACCCTCATCTGACCTTCTGAGGTCAGATCTGCTTCACCAAACCATAGATCTAAATCCCTCAAAGCCAATAACCACAAAAAGGTCGAACCTTGGGCACTCATGCAAGGTTCTACAAGCTCATTTGGGTGAAACCCTTCATTACATAACAACCCTAGCTCAAAACTCCAAATAGAATGCATAAAGAAGGATGGAAGGGACTCTCTGGACCTCTTTGGGTCCAAATCTATGGCTTCACACTCAATGGGACACTATACTCCACAAATCATGCCATAAAAGAAGCTAGAAAACCCTAAAATCACCAATCTTACCCAAAACAGAAAAAATGAGAACGATTTGATACCTCCATGGTGAAGATGCAAGCTCAAAAGCTCTGAATCGACACCCCCCTTGACCTCCCTTTGCTGGAAATGACTACTCCATTGCACAACCACCTCAAGAATGTTCCAAGATGGCTCTTCTTCACCCTCTCAGCTCTCTGGTTCGATAGGAGTCTCTCAAAGGTGTAGGTGGCCACCACTGAAGGCCATAAGGGCCTTTAAATAGGTCCCAAACCCGGACAATTAGGGTTTTCCTTGACAGCGACGACTCGGCGAGTCCAAATACCCGACTCGTCGAGTCCCTTCATTAAACTGGTCCCCAAAACACGATCCTACTCGACAAGTTGAGGCGTCAACTCGCCGAGTCTCCTCATTCCCCAATATAAAATACTCAAATTCCCATACCTGGATATCCGGATGTTACATAGGGTTTGTATGAGCACATAGGATTGTTCTTATGCATAAAACCCTTCAGTGGTATCAGAGCCTTGATTGGTTTCTGTTGTATGTGATGCTTTAACCGTTTAATTGCTGAAAATCGTTTTTTCTTGCCACTTCCCGACTCAACTCGGAGAGTCAGTATCTGGACTCGGCGAGTTGGCCCGACTCGACGAGTCCAAGACTGACTCGGCGAGTCTGTGCATCAGGCAGAGGATATTTCGGGATTTTGTTGTTGTTTTGTTATGGAATTAATGCCTAAATTGTTTTTGAAGATAAAATCCGAATTTTATTGTATTTGAATGATTATCCCTACCAAAACAATAGATAATTTCAAATCTTTTGAATAATAGTTTGTTTATATGATAAATATGGATTATTTGAATTATTTGGTAATTATCTTGTAACTAAAATTGGATTAAGTCAAATATAGATAATTATGAAATTAATTGTTTAATTTAAATTATTTGTTATTTGATCCCTTTTGTTTTGAAAAGTTCAAAACTTGTCCTCAAGTTTTGAAATTTAAATTTTATGATTAAAAGTTTAATTTTGAGTAATTTAAATTTCAAACCCATAGAGTTTTACAAGTTTAAAATTCAACCCTATACTGTTATATTATTACAAGATTTATATATATATATATATATATATATATATATATATATATATATATATATGTATGTATGTATAAGAATAAAGCTAGTCTTATCGCTAGTAGGCCTCATTCACGAAGCCAATCTATAAGGTGGGTATAAGGTTGTTGCCTATAAAATGGCGCTTAATGGGTGTACACTCACACCCACCGCTTGCTTGATTGGTGGAGGGTCATTAGCTGAACGGATAGGATAGGCCACTTAATACCTCATTATAAGTATAATGAATATTGCAAAGTAACCAACATGTTTTTACAAATTCCCAATCTTAGTTACTTTAGGGCAAAATGTGAAAATGATGATATCCCATGGAATTACACTTGTTACCCTTGTCAAACATTAATGGAGCGTGCATGGTTAACCGGCATACTAATTTGGGATTGACATTGGTTGCAAAGGGTGGCTCGATGTTTGTCATAGATCAATGGAGTGTGCATGGCTAACCGGCACACTGATTAGGTGATAGAGACATTGAGTGCACCATGTTGATTCGCATGGTTATTCACAACTTGTTTGCGATCCTCGGCATCCCAGTCGCAAATTTGAAGTGCACATCGAGATTTAAACATGCCATTGAAAAGTTCAATGAATCTCAAAGATCTAGAAGTTTTCAAATACATTAAAAACTTATATCTCTTTTTCGTTTTTCATGGTGAGAATTAGTGAATCGTCATTCACTTACCTTCAAATTATTTACTTTTAGAGTACGACATCCCTTTCTAAGTTGTAAATAATGTTGTTGGGTCCTAGCCCTAATTTCTCATTTGGGTGTTTAATTAGGGACTCATTTCTAATCAAACTTCGTTCCTTTCTTTTTCAGATGTCTGCTAACAACAACAACAACGCTTCTGGGTCATTCTCGCTAATGAACCTATGTCAAAAGGTGACATTTGATGGGTCAAATTTCAACGAGTGGATGAGGTATATTCGCAATATCACTCGCTACGAGGACAAAGAATATGTCCTCGATGAAAAGCTTGAAAAGATCATCCCAGATGTTGCTACTCCTGAAGAGTTGGCCGCCTTTGAGGCCCACGAGCGTGATACTATGAAAGTTCATTGCATCATGTTGGCCACCATGAACCTCGAACTCCAAAAGTCCTATGAGAACATGTATCTGTATAAAATGCATCAGGATTTTCTGGATAGGTACCACCAAAGCGCGAGGCAAGAGCGCTATGAGATCATTACTAACATGATCACCGCTACGATGGGGAGTGGAGAATCCCTAACCTCTCATTTACAAAAAAATACAGAGGTATGTTGATCGTCTTCTAAAACTTAATGTTAAGTTTGATGAGGATTTGGCTATCGACATAATCCTCCACTCCTTGCCTTCATGCTACAACCAGTTCAGAATGACCTACCACATGAATAAGGAAGATTTCTCCTTGAGCAAGCTCCAAGGACTAGTGAGGACTACTGAGAGCAACCTCAAAGACAAATTTGTTGCACCATCCCCTGCTGTGGCTGCTCCCGTGTTGGAAATTGGCCAAGGAAAGGGTAAGAAGAAGAAGGCTTCATGTAAGAGCCATCATAAGGGTAAGCCCCAAGATGGTTCATCTTCTAGTGGAACCAAAGTTGGTTCCGTCAAACCCTCTTCCGATCCCAAAGAAGCAGAGTGCTATTACTGCCACCAGAAGGGCCACTGGAAACGAAGTTGCCATCAGTATCTGCAAGACATAAAGGATGGGAAGATTAAGTCCACCTTCGCAGGTATGTATTCTATTAAATCTAACAACTCATCATTTGCTACTTCATGGGTTCTTGATACAGGGTGTGGTTACCACATTTGTTCTTATTTGCAGGGCCTAAGAAGAAGTAGGGAGATGGAACATGGGAAGATAAACTTGATTATGGGAAACAGAAGATCGTCTCTTGTGACCAGAGTCAGAGTTTATTCTTTAGTGTTGGGTAATGGGTTAGGATTAGATTTAGATAATTGCTGTTATTCGCCAGATATGGCAAGAAACATTATTTCATTTCATGGATTGTTTAGACAAGGTTTCAGATATTCTTTTGATAATAGTAATGGTTCTATTAAAGTTTATTTGAATGGTGTCTTTTATTTCAATGCATTACCTTGTAATGGGATTTATGAATCTATGATGGTTGTTGATAATGTAGGAAATGATGTTTTGAATATTGATTCGTCTACTAGCCTAGACAAAGCATGCTTGTGGCATTGTCGCCTTGGCCATGTCAACAAGAAGCGCACAACCCAACTCCAAAAGGATGGAGTGTTAGAGTCATTCGACCTTAGGGACAATGACATGTGTGAATCTTGTTTACTTGGGAAGATTACCAAGCTACCCTTTACTGGCACTTGTAAAAGGGGTGAGGGTCTATTGGATCTCATACACACCGATGTGTGTGGGCCCTTTAGATCCACCACAAGGGATGATTGCCGCTTCTACATGACTTTTACGGATGATTATAGAAGATATGGATATATCTACTTAATCAAGAAAAAGTCGGAAACCTTTGAAAAGTTCAAAGAGTTTAAGAATGAAGTGGAGAATCAGTTGGGCAGGAAAATCACCGAGGAGGAGAGTACCTAAGTCTTGAGTTTCACGACTATCTAAAAGAATTGCGGAATTGTTTCGCAATTGACGCCTCCGAGAACGCCACAATTGAATGGTGTGGCTGAGAGACGTAATCGGACCTCGTTAGACATGGTTCGTTCTATGATGAGTCGGGCTTCATTACCAATAGCTTTCTGGGGGTATGCCTTAGAGACTGTCGCCCATATCCTTAACTTAGTTCCCACCAAGAAGGTTACCAAGACTCCTCACGAGATGTGGACATGGAAAGCTCCCTCGTTGGCACATATTAAGGTTTGGGGTTGCGAGGCTTTTGTAAGACGAGAGACTCACGACAAGCTTGAACCTCGTAGTGAGAAGTGTTATTTCATCGGCTATCCATAGAAGTCTTTTGGACATCTTTTCTATAGACCGGGTGACAATGTTGTCTTCGTTGCTAGAAGAGGAGTTTTCCGAGAAAAGGAATTGATAAGACAAGAGGAAAGTGGGAGGCAAATTGATCTTGAAGAGATTCAAGATCAAAGTGATGAAGGATCTTCTAACACTGGCACTCAACTTGAGGAGGAAACTCCTATTGAGCCCATTGACGAGTCCTTACCTCTTAGACGTTCTAGTAGGGTTAGTGTTCAACCCCAGTTTTATGGTTTTCATATTACTAGTGAAGGGGATACGTTTATTAGGGATGAAACACTAATGAATTTGGACGAACCTAGCAACTACAAGGAAGCCATGGCAGGCCAAGAGTCAGCTAAATGGAAAGAGGCGATGGACAGCGCGAGATTGAGTCCCTGTACGACAACCAAGTTTGGAATTTGGTTGATAATGTACCGAGTCGTAAGACAGTCGGGTGCAAGTGGATCTTCAAGAAGAAGACAGGCATGGATGGAAAAGTGCATACTTATAAAGCACGATTGGTTGCGAAGGGCTTTACTCAAACTCCCGGAGTTGACTATGATGAGACATTCTCACCAGTTGCAAAGATAAAGTCTATTAGGGTAATGCTCGCAATAGCTGCGTTTCATGATTATGAAATATGGTAGATGGACGTGAAAACCGCTTTCCTTAACGGAAAATTGGCTGAGGATGTTTACATGAATCAGCCAGAGGGTTTTGTCGATGCGAAGCATCCAAATAGAGTGTGTAAGCTTGAGAAATCCATTTATGGATTGAAACAAGCATCTCGCAGATGGAATCTTTGTTTTGACGAGAAAGTTAAAGAGTTTGGCTTTCTACGAAGCGAAGATGAATCTTGTGTATATGTCAAAGCCAGTGGGAGTATAGTGAGCTTCCTTGTATTGTATGTTGATGACATACTACTCATAGGAAACGATGTCCCAACCTTGCAGGATGTCAAGTCCTGGCTTGAGAAATGTTTCGCTATAAAGGACCTCGGAGAGGCTTCTTGTATTCTGGGAATAAGAATAGTGAGAAACATGGAAAAGAGACTGATAGGACTTAGTCAGGATACATACTTGGATAAAGTACTAAAGAGTTTTAGTATGGAAAATTCCAAGAAAGGGGAGTTGCCAATCCAAAGAAATACCATGCTGAGTAAGACTCAGAGCCCGAGTACAAAGGCAGAGATAGATGATATGAGCCGAGTACCTTACGTTTCCGCAGTAGGCTCTATCATGTACGCTATGACTGGTACTCGCCCTGATGTGGCCTTCGCTTTGAGCACGGTCAGCAGATATCAAGGGAACCCTGGTAGAGCTCATTGGATTGCAGTTAAGAATATTCTTAAGTACCTACGAAGGACCAAGGAATGGTTTCTAGTCCTCGGTGGGGGTGATGACTTAAGGGTATGAGGGTATAGTGACACTAGTTTTCAGACGGATCGGGATAATTACCGATCACAGTCGGGCTGGGTCTTTACCCTAAATGGAGGAGCAATGACTTGGAAAAGTTCCATGAAAGAGACCGTAACTGATTCAACGTGCGAATCAGAGTACATTGCGGCGAGCGAAGCGTCAAAGGAGGCTATATGGTTGAAGAACTTCATCGGAGACCATGGAGTTATTCCATCCATAAAGGAGCCAATGGAAATTTTATGTGATAATGAAGGAGCGGTTGCCTTAACCAAGGAACCAATAGATCATGGTAGATCTCGACATATCGACAGAAAATACCATTTTATCAGACATCGGGTAGAAGAGGGACTCCTCGTTGTGATGAGGGTATCGTCAAAAGAAAACCCGACAGATCCCCTTATGAAGGGACTGAGTAGGGTCAAACACTTGCAGCACGCTAGGAGCATTGGGCTAAAGGATGATATAAGTTTGGATTAGATAGATAAGAAATGTGTAATAGATATTTTATACTTAACATTTGATGGATAAATAAAGTTGTGTTATTTATGAGTAAAGCTGCTATCTTGTGTCGGTTATTTATCTATTGTTTCAATTTTGCATGTTTTGACTTCTTGAATGATAGGATTATTCGAACAGTCCACAGTCGTTCATATTTTGGAAGTAGATGTGAATGGAGACTATCATGAATTGTTTGTAGATTGTCTAAAAGGTTTTAGGCATAGTAAAGGTTTGATGCAAAGTTCATGAGTGCTTATGAATATGATTTGACCATTGGTATGAACTCACGCTTGCTGGTATCACTATTTTTGATGAGTGATCTCAAGATGATAATATCATACGATCCTTGAACCTAGAGATATGGTTATTGTTTTCTAGTTGATCGTATATTGATAATGTAAAAACTCATCAGTAACTTGATGTTATAAAACAAATTATTGTGTGTGACTTAGCTAGTGGATGATAAAAGCATATAAGTCAAAGTTTTTATGTTCCTTTTATCCTAAGAGGATAAGAGCGATATCTGGCCACTCGATGATTTGGTTTGACTTATGTGCCGGGCTCGGTCAGAATGAGGTTGATGTGTTCAACTAAAAAATCTATATCGAACGAATCAGAGATCGAGAAACAAATGCTTGACAACTAGTATTGACAACATGATATCTAGAATAGAGGATTGTACGATCCCTTATCTAAAGGACTATTTTTTTTATCAGAGTTGACAGAAGCATATAAGAGCTACGATTGCTAATCTGATCCTGAAGTCATATATGAGATATAGTTACTAGACTTATCTAAGTGGGAGACTGTTGGATTAGTGTCTAAGTCCGGAACTATATTTGGTATGTACTTGACTTAGTTTGTGCATGGTCCTTTTGGGTTGCCTTCGTCGAAGCAACTTGACAAGGTAATTTGAGGAGAGAGAGAGGATATTATGGTTTATTAATATATTATAAGAATAATATAGTAAAGGAGAAATCATATTTATTTAATTAGTATTGGTCATAAATTAATTAGGAATTAATTTGGTGACTAAAAAAGATTAAGTAAATAAAGGGGCATAAACTGTCAAATGTATGATAGTTGAGTTTTGGGCTAAGAAAACCCATTGGACTAAGGGGGAACGAAATTATGATGAGGGATCATCATATTTTCGTCCAAGGGCCTTATTCCAGAAGGTTCCTTGGGCTTCTTGGTGGCTAAGTTATCCATTAGGGTTTGAACTGAAACCTTAGCAGCTAGGACTATAAATATGACCCCAAGGCTCCAATTTTCGGCCACTTGATTCCAAGGGAAACCCTATGGCCAAAAATTAGCATCCTCCCTCCTCTCTCAAAGTTGCCTTCTTGCTTGAGGTGTTTGTGATCCATTAGAGGAGTTACAATTGTGACTCTAAGCTCAAGAGAAGAAGTGAAAAAGATCTAAACCAATTTTTTGAAGAGGTAAACATTTAGATCTGATGTATTATGTTAATTTTCGAATTATGTATGCTAGATTAGGGTTTGCAAGTCTTGGATTCAATGCATGTACAATAGAGAAACCTAGATCCAAGCATTATGGTTTGTATGAGCACATAGGATTGTTCTTATGCATAAAACCCTTCATAACACAGTTAAATACCCCGAGCCCCATATGAAATGTATCCCATAAAAACCAAAATAGCCCCTCCTTCCCATACTTCTTTCAAAATAAATCCAATATTTATCATTTAACCCCCTCCTTCAGAAAATCTTTACAATTCAAGTCCTGAAATTACCAATCAGCCCCCTAAGCCTTTAACTCATTTCAATTTAAGTCCATTAATTACCAAACACACCATGACTTCCAAAATCACTTCAAATTAAATCTGGAACTTCCACTTTAACCCCTAGAGATTCCAATCTCGTCATTTGGCTTCCCGAAACCAACACCCTACTAATTATTCTTATTTCCCTGGGATTGTAGTTCAATAGGCAAGAGCACCGCCCTGTCAAGGCGGACGTTGCGGGTTCGAGCCCCGTCAGTCCCGACGGATCCAATAAGTACATCAATTCACCTCTCCATTTTATGTGAAATGAAAGAAGGGACAGAGATCATAATTTAATTCCGAAGGGGTTTCCCCTCTTTTTTTCAGGATTCTGTCGAAGAAAGAACAAACACTAAACTAAAATAAAATGAAAATAACTAAAATAGTGAAGTTGATAGAATATTCCATCTTTTCTCCCGCGACTCCTCTTTCTTATACTTCTTTGTCTTCCAAATAAAATTGGATCATTCAAATTTACAACCTAATTCCTCTCTTTTTCCACTTCGCTTTGTATTTTTTTTTGGCGTTTTGTAGTTAATGGAAATGGAAACAGACGAGGATACTTCATTTGATGTCTACTTTATGCCTACTAAAAAAAAGGGGCAGGCCCGCACGCCTTATTTGAGACTACTAAGGCAGGCAGCGGACTCTTTTATTAGGGAAGGGAAGACATTCATCTTCCTCTCGAAGGGCTTTGAGAAGAGGGGCAACAGTGAAGATACCGAGACCGTGTCTATGGGGTCTTAGTAAGAATCTGTTGCAAGCAAATGCATGTAAGGGAGGAATGCCCGCATTAAGATTTAAAACTTGTCGTCTACTTGAAGGAAATGTTTGGAACAGGAAACTTACAATAATACAATGCCGCATTCTTCGAAGATTGAGGAACAAGACGAGATCTATTAACAGAATGATTCTTACTAGATGAAAGACCTTGATTGGTGAAAGGCTTAAAAGTTAGGTAGTTGCTATCTATCGGATCTTTTCTAAGAGGTTAGGTAGGTGGTTGAGTCGAAGCGGAGAAGGAGACTAAGTCATCGGTCGTGCCGGGATTTCTTTCCTACTTCCAGCTGAATGAGGACCACACAGCCGTCAACCCTGCTAGAAGTGCTTTCTAGATCCAATCTCCTAGTCTTTCGTTCGCTATTCGAATATCTGGACCAGTAGAAATGTATGAAAGGTGGTCTTGTCCTTTCCTTTACTACTAGTAGCTAGTAGCTCCGTCGTTGATCCCTCCTCTTCCCGGCCGGTTGTGACTCGTATGTCCAGCCAACGACTATCGATTCCTAACGAATCCATAGATTCTTCTACCATTCGACCAGATCTTCTAGATTGTATTCTCATTTTCCGGCCTCGAGCAACTTTACTAATAAGGCAAAAGCCCTTAACTTAATTGAATTCATATTATATTCGTATAATATAAAGCAATCCAGTGGTGCCTGTGCTCACCATTGGAATCCCATAATAAATTAGCCATAACACTTTTCATCTTAGAAATCCAGGGGAGACCGCACTGCCAAGGTATGTATAGGAATAGGGGAAAGGACTGATTTTAAGAGAGTGAGCTTACCACCAAAAGAGAGAAACCTGGCCTTCCATCCGTCAATCCTTTTTCTGATATTCATTTCTAAATCATTCAAATATGATGTTTTTCTTCTGCCTTTGAAGATAGGGGCATCAAAATACACAATAGGGGACTCTTGAACTGAAAACCAGTCCAACGAAGAATTAAAGTAAGGACCCTATATTTGTGTTTTTTGAAGAGCAGAGAAAGCGAACTTCTTTTGAATCAAATCGGGCTATAATAACATAAAACAATAATAAAAATTATTTCTCGGGGTTCCGGCTTATTATTTAGTTATTCTACTTTAAACAGGATGTTACACTCGGTTTAACGTATTCTACGACTTTCGTTTAGATCACTAAGGCTAGATATCGATCTATCATAAATTCACTATTTACGTCACACAGTGTCGTACCGGTTCTGTCGCGAAACTTCGACAGGTCATAACTTCTTCGTTATAACTCGGATTTCGGCATTCTTTATATTTTCGGAACCCTTTTCACGACCAATACAACTTCCTTCATAAATATAGGGCTTATCTAATATTTTATTATTACACTTATATTTATTCTTAATTCATTTAAATCACACAATTAAGCAATAAACCCATAATACTCAAATAATACATTTCTATTATTTCAAAACGAGTTACAAAGATTAACCTAGACTATTACATCGATATTAATGCCTAGCCTAGAAACATAGGCGTTACATCTACTAACACCACTAATTCTCATTCCAGAAGACAAGTGCTTAGAAATTTCTTTTTCTAAGTGACAGTGATATGGAACTTTAAGAGCTAAAGAACCATAAGCTAAATGCATCATAGTTTGGAACTAGCAAGTTTTCAACTGTTGTTGAATATGCTCAATAGTTGATCAGAAACTAATGTTACACATAGAGATGCATTAACGTATGATTATCAAGGATGGGCTTGATTAATCTTCCTGGATATTGTTGGATTAGTGTCTAAGTCCATAACTATTTTGGTATGTACTTGACCCGATGGTGCATGGTCCTTTTGGGTTGCGTTCACTAAAGCAACTTGATAGGATGAATTATGGAGAGAAAGTATTAATTATGATTTATTAATATATTATGAGAATAATATATTAAAGGAGAAATCATATTGTTTAATTAATATTAGTCAAGAATTAATTGATAATTAATTTTGTGGCTAAAAGAGATTAATTAAACTTAAGGGACTAGAACTGTAATTATAAGATAATTACATTTGGGCTATGGATCACCTTGGAATAATAGGTTGGACGAATTCTATGGGGAAACCCATTAGAAATCGTCCAAGGGTTATTCTAAAAGGGTCCATGGGCTGCTTAGGGCTTAAGCAGTCAAATTAGGGTTTCCTAGTTGAAAACCCTAATAGCCTACATGTATATATAGTACCCTTAAGCCCCAAAAACGTGGCTAAGATTTTCTCTAAGGTTTCTGGACGTTTTGGGCAGCCTCCACTCTCCTTATTCTTCATCCTCTTACTCTTAGTGTTTGTGAGCCATTAGAGGAGTGACAATTGTGACTCTAAGCTTTCTAAAGTCATTGTAAGGAGGAATTGAGATTGTTATTGCTACATAACAATCAAAGGTAATTCTATAAACCCTAATTTCGGTTTATAATATGTTAGATCTAAGATTGTAGGTCTTGGATACATTGCATGTACAATAGAGAAACCTAGATCCAAACATTAGGGTTTATATGAGCACATAGGATTGTTCTTATGGATAGAACCCATCAGTGGTATCAGAGCCTTGATTGGTTTCTGTTGTATGTGATGCTATGTTGAATTATTTACTGAAAATCGAATTTTTACCTTCTGTTCGAACTGACTTGGCGAGTCACTACATGGACTCGGCGAGTCTGCCCTACTCGGCGAGTTCCAATGTGTGACTCGGCGAGTCGGAGCGTCAGACAGAGGGAATTTCGGATTTACTTGCTGTTTTGCTTAAGGATAATTACCATATTCGTTTTAAAGTAATAAAATACGATTTTTATTGTTTCTAAAAGATTATCCTTACCAAAACACAAGATAATTTAACAATTGATTAGATAATAACTTCCTTATATGATTAAAGATTGATTATTTGTATTAATTGGCTAATTTATCTTGCAAGAAATTGAAATTAGGTCAAATATAGATAATGACAAAATTAATTGTTTAATCTCTATTATTTGTTATTTGATCCTTGTGTTGTGAAAAAGTTTCAATTGTGCCCATTTAAGTTTTATGGTTTAAATTTGAACTTAAAGGTTTTGTTTTGAAATTTAAATAGTTAAAACCCTAATGTTTTGAAATGTTTCAAAACATGCCCTCAAGTTTTTTTTGAATTTAAAAGTTGATTAAAAGTTAATTTAGAAATGTTAAATTCTAAGACCCTAGTATAGTTTTGAAAAGTTCAAATCACACTCTTATGGTTTTATTAATTAATTAAAGTGTATAATTAAAAGAGATTTAATAAATCCATAAAGTTTTGGTTTACAATTTAATTAAATTAAAAGTATAATTATTAAATTCGACCACCTAGTATTTTAAAAGTGTAAAATACACCCTATACTATATATAACATTAAAAGTCTAATATTATATATATCTATGAGTAAAAGTCAGTTTTACCGTTAGTAGGCCTCATTCACGAAGTTGGTCTATAAGTGGTGTTTAAGGAAATTGCTTATAAAATGGCGATTGAATGGGTATCCACTCTTACCCACCGTACTCTTGACTAATGGAGGGTCGTTAGCCGAACGGGTAGGATAGGATAGAAACCTTCCATTATAAGTATAATGAAGTACAAAAGTAACTAAATGTTTTACAGATTCCCAATCATAGTTACTTTAGGCAAAAGTGAATTGATGCAATTCCATGAAATTACACTTTGTACCCCTGCGAAGACGTTAGTGGAGCGTGTGTGGTTAACCGGCACACTAAATGGTTCTAAGCAAAGGTGGCAAAGGGTGACTCAATGTTTTTCATAGTTCGGTGGAGCGTGTATGGTTAACCGGCACATCGAATAGGTGACTGTAACATGTGGGGGCACCATGTAAGTTTGCATGGTTATTCACACCCTGTTTTGTGATCCTCGGCATCCCAGTCACAAATCGAGGGGCATATCGAGATTTAAACATGCCATTGAAAAGTTCAATGAATCTCAAAGGATCTAGGAGTTTTCAAAGCATTTAAAACTTAATTTGTTTTTCGTTTTTCATGGTGGAAAATTAGTGAATCGTCATTCACTTACCTCCAAATGTTCTTCAATTTGGGTTACGGAATCCCTCTCCCAAGTTGTGGAATATTGTGTTGGGTCCTAGCCTTAGTATCTTATTTGGGTGATTTATTAAGGACTCAATCAATCAACTAGCTTGAATTTATTTTTCTCCCGTTTTATAGATGTCAAAGTACGACAACTATAGTCTTCACAAATCCCGTGGAACAAGCTTTCCACATGAAGATGATATTCCACGATTCGATCGAGGAACAAGAGATCATGCTTCACTTCCTCCACCTCCTCCAATTATTCTCCCTAACCCACAAGTTCGAAGGCTTGAAAATTTCAAGCTCACTCAAGCCCTTTTGGCAAGTAAACATGAAGAAGGAAAGTCGGTGTGTGCACACGTCCTAAAGATGAAGTCACACATTGATAGGTTAAGAATGTTAGGATCCGTTGTCTGTGAGGAGCTGGCTGTTTACTGGGTTCTTCAGTCGCTTCCTAACTCATATAGTGAGTTCATAAGAGAGTAATCTATGATGAACCACGACATGACCCTTATAGATCTCACCTACATGCTTATTGCTGCTAAATCAGCAATGGTTTGGCGCACTGGAAAAGCAAAGTTGATTGGTGAATCTGCCTTCCAAACCTCTATGGATATAGGCAATGGAAACGAAAGGCATGTCATGATCGAAAAGTTTGATCATAAGAGAAAGGCAAAGTCTGAAGTAGTTCCATGAGTTGTTCCAAAAGAGTCAATTTGCTTTTATTGCCAATAGAAGGGGCATTAGAGACGAAGCTGCCCTATTTACCTAAGAGATCTAAGAGATGGGGGAGTCAAAACGTATGGCTCTGCTTTAGGTAAAATCCATTAACTAACTCTTTTAAGTTCCTATTCTAGTTTCTTAATACATAATGTGATAAGATTACAATTGATGTTTTGTAGGATCAAAGAAAAGAGAGGATGTGACATCCCCAAAATCACGGCCAGAAAATACCGATTTTGTTTATGCTTTGTTTGAAAATCAGAGTAACATTTTAAATAAAAGTGTTGCGGAATTTGTCCCAAAACAAAATATGAAAAGATTTATCAAAAGCAATTCCATAGAAATGTATTTCATTAAAAGACTTGTGTCATGTTCGTATAGATCAAAAGCACAAACAATACAATATAAGCCTTACTACATTATTTCATATTTACAGGCCTATATCCGTAATCCCTCGTCCAAACATCATATCTATGCTCAAGCGCCACTACCTGTAATACATAAAACTGAGTGGGTCAGGCTTGGGAGCCTGGTGAGCACATAGGGTTTTCAACCCACAATAAATAAGTTATTTATTTTCATCAATCAATAATAACCCGATTACCCGTTCCCGTTATCCTCACTTTACGTCCCTAAACACCTATCATAAGGGACCTAGCCTAAGGATCATCATCGGGACAGACACTACTGCTAAGGGGATTCCAAAACAATAAATGTCCTAAAGGCAACCATGTGGGGGATGGAGTACACCGGTGAACACATCGTTCACAAACACCTACAGGTTGCGAGCCTGCTAGCGTTCCAATGGACTGTCTAGAAGAGTCTGTGGTCGTCATCCATACTCCGCTAGATGACAGAATCAACAACATCAACATCGAGGCCTCTCATCATTTTATCACACATCACCTATTACATCTACCCAATGTTTTACCCTAACATTTTCGTAGATATAAAATACATATATAGTTTAAATCATTGAAAACATGTATAACAATGTTCATCCAGCATTGACATCAAGTATTCAGATAATATGCACACATAGCACGTAGTTTATATAAATACTTCATATCTATGTGTAAGCTGAAAGTAACTATGCACTCACTTGAAAGGTGGTGACTCAGCACTTGGACAGCGCTTCGATACTCTCAAAGCGATATTCCTTCGATAAAACCTAGTACCAATACCACTAGGGTTTAGTCTAATGATAACCGCGACAAATTAATTAGTTTGACTATTATTATTATTATTATACAAGCGTTAATAACACTCAATATAACTCATAATAATAGCCCAAATATTTATTTTAAGGACCTAATAACATTCCTATAATTATTTGAAAGCTATATTAAAAATTGCGTAAGCGTAGCACACTTACAGTGAATTTTATCGAAAACCGAAACTTATTTGGAGCAGCGTTTCGAAACCAAAAGACTCCTTTTTCTCAGGACTCCGGGAGCCTCGGGGCTTCCTTAGGGTGCTAGGGGGTTTTTCTAGGGTTTAGGGGGGTCTATAGCACTTAGAGACAGAAAGTTTGTAGAGAGAGAAGTGAAAATGGGTGAGAAATGAAGCTGCCTTCGCTGCCTTTTTATAGCTTGCGAGGCCTCGGTACGTTGGGTGTACCTCGGACCTACGTTGGGCGTAATGGTTCGGATAAGGCTGCCAGATGGACTCCAGCTGTCTCGCATTCGGAAGGGATAAGACCGGAGGGTATGCGGGGCGTACAAACTTCGGACGCTGGGCGTAATGCGAGGCGACGTGTCATCATCCGAAGCGAGGACCGTAGGCCACAAGCGACGGCTGTGATCTTGCCACGTCATCGATCCATGCATCAGCTTCGTAAATTCACCTTCCAACTTCTAAAAATCATAACTTTGACATACGAGCTCCGTTTTCGACGTTCTTTATATCCACGCGAAGGTGGGAACGTACTCTACAACTTTCGTTTAGACTCCGTCGGCTAATTTTGAATCGATTTTAAATTTTATATTATTAACAGGCCGGGACAGGGTTGGTCCGTTAAATTCTCATAACTTCTTTATCCGACGTCCATTTTCGCCCATCTTTTTATTGTTACGCTACTCTTAACGAGATCTTCGATTCTTGTTTAGGTCGTGTCGGCTAAAAACCGCTCGATCCAATATTCGAATTTCGGGTTGTACACTACTAATCCGAAACTTCAAAAAATCATAACTTCTTCATACGAAGTCAGATTTGGGGGTTCTTTTTATCGATGTTCTTAGTTTATCGTATTCTACAACTTTCGTTTAGGGTGCTAAGGCTAAATCTCGCTCCGTCGTAAATTCACTATTCACGCATCTGGGTATTGTGTCGGTTCTGTCGCGAAACTTCGACGGGTCATAACTTCTTCGTTATAACTTGGATTTCGTCGTTCCTTATATCCCCGGAATCCTTGTTTTGACCACTACAACTTTACAAAGATATCGAGCTTATCTCACACTTTAATTTTGACGCTTATTTTTATTCTTTATTAATTATACATTTATAATTAAATAATAAACACATAAACACACATAATTCAAATAATACTCAAATATTTCATCTTTATTATCTCAAAAAGGGTTACAATAGTTGAACTAGACTATTACATTGACAAATATGTTTAGCCCTGAATCTCGGGCGTTACAGAGGAAGCTTAAGGGAAGAACTAAGCGAAATCTAATCGTGAAGAAATGGATTTCGATCGCATTACTTGAAGATAAAGATCTTGAGCTACTACTTGGAGTTAGAATAAGATTACTAAGAAATATGTGTTAGCATAGTTTTTTAATAAATTGCATTATAAGGACAAATTTTTCCGCAATAAAATAAATTTTGATTTTATATTATTTATTTATCCTTGCAATGGCATGTATGAAAAATTGATGTTTGAATGCAATAATGGATTTGATTCTTAATTATGTTATTTGTGGAAATGTCGAGAATTTACCAAATAGGGAGAGTTTCTCATCGTCCAAGTTTCAATTGGACAGAAACTTGGAATCATGCAACTTGGTTGCATGATGAATGAGAAATTTCATATTTGGAAATTAGACTAATTCGTTGACAAAGTGTCAAGTGAAGGACTAGGAGATCGAATACACAAAGTTGTGTGTTGATCAAGTCCACCACAAGCGTAACAAAGATATTCATCATGATTTACTAAAGGTTTAGTGAATATGGTTATACTTATAAGATTGACTATAATTCTGAATTGATTGAAAGAGTTTCAATCACTAGCAGAACGAATAAGAAGAATCAAGTAGGCAGAAAGATAAAAGTTTCTCTATTCTAAGAAGAAGGGAGAGTACCTTTTATTATGTTTTATGATAAGTCTTAATGATTAAGAACCATATCTCAATTGATCCTCTAAGTGAGTCTTAGTACAATTGTATGTCTGAGAAAAGGAATCAAGAATTGAAGAAATGGTTAAATCAAGAAGTCAATCATACTTCGTTCCAAAACAAGTCTTAGAGTTAAGATTGTGACATTGAGTAACAAGTATTAAGAAGGCTTATAACATTCATCAAATGTAGAATTTGGAAAAAGGTTTTCTTATTCTTGCACATTTGGAATTGGTAAGTTGTGATGTCTTGGATAAGACAAAGACCAACTAGGACCAATTTGTGAAGTGTTTTGTCTTGATAAAACTACACTAACTCTTGAATATTCATTTGTCATGAAATGTTTCTTGATAAAAGAATCTTATATGTCAAGGAGTCAGTGGGAGTCTTATTAGTCTTGAAAGGTTTCAAGAAAAAATCAAGAATAAACCTTATCGATCATCACTAGCATACGACTTGAGATTTATAACCTATCGTGTTGACGCTATTTTGTTTCTATGCCATTCCGATTGAGTTAATTATGCATATGAGTTCTATGAGTTCTCATTTGAACGCATAAAAGGCAAGCACCATGATCGATGGAAAGTACATTGATAGGAAAGGGTGAGCTGCTTAACTACTTGGAAGACATGGTGGGCACTCGTGTTGCCATAAGGCAAGAAATCAAGATTGAGAAGGTTCGGTCCATATGAGTTTGGATTTGTCGCAAACATTGGTTTTGACAAATTCGCATGGATAGGAACACATACACCATTAAAATCTAAGTGTCATAAGATTCCCTCCTTCATGAAAATGACTGTGAGGAAATGCTTTCACTAAGAGAGATTTTAAGAAGATAGTGATTGTAAAAATTGTATTCTCAAATCCGATTATGGTTACGGTATCCCTTTCCATGATTCGAATTATGAGATTTGGCAATTAGTCTGAATTGTTTAGACACACATATGAACTATCTAAGGCAAAGGTGTATAAGTTTGAGAAGCTTAGATAAAGGATTATCAAAGCATTAGAAATATGAACTTAAGAAATTCAATAGGAATTGTTTTCTGGAACTTAAGTTGTTTCTAAATACATGTCAAAGCTAGTGGGAGCATAAGAGTTATGCTTATGTGATAATAATCATCATAGTGGGAGCATAAATGTTGTGCTTGTATGATTATTATGACAAGTATTGCAAGTTAGCAATATTAATTATAGAAAACAAGAGTTATACTTTGCAAAGTCGTCAGGGTTGAAAAGTTGTTTTGCTATAACTAAGGGAGAGAATATTATGTTTCATTTCAAATATAAAGGCTTAGGTTGTGGAATGTTAATAAATTTAGTCAAGGATACATAGTTCGTTCTCAAATTTCGATTATGATTATGGCATCCCTCTTCATAGTTCGAATTGTGAGAACCTGACACATAAAATATTATGGCAAAAGATTGATAAAGTATCGTATCTTTATGTAAGACATTATGCATCGTGTCCCATACGCTTCGGGTATAGGATTGATTGCAAATGCTATAATATTTGACCATTCTAAAATTTTCCAAATGTCTAGCGCATTTAGTGGGAAAAAGGACAAGAATCGGTTTTGACTAAGATAATTAAACAACTATCAAAGGACGACCCAAAGCTCGCTGAGGATTTGTCGCTTGTGGGTAGTTGGAAGTATGATATTGGATGGACCATATCGACATTATTATGAATAGATAAGATTCTATTAAGAATGAGTTGTCATATGGCAAATATGGAAATGTTTCCATATTGGGAGTTGGATATTGAGAGTCTATGTCTAGATTAGAAAATTGTATGCAAAAGGATGTTTAAACGAATGTACTTTGAGTGAGAGACATCATGTCTATGGAATTGTATTGTAACAATCTCAAATAGAGAACTTTGTAATTTCATTGGCAATAGTCATTGTGATTTTTGTGCTATGACATTACGAAAGGATCATTGCATAAAATGTTAGAATCTAGCATATTCTATAAGTAGCAAGAATTTGATATTCTTACACTTGTGATAGGGATTGGGAGTTGTGAAATGAGTGTGATTGGAAATGTGTTCATTTGACCTATTTCACAAAGTAAGTACCGTAGGTAAACATTGTGTGCATGCTAAGAGCATGGGACAAGTATATTTATAATTCAAGTAAGAAGTTGATTACCCGAAACAACAAATAATGAGTAATCGATATGGTGATAAATAAAAGGAGTTTTATTTATACTCAAAGGTTTGAGGCCATATGGGATTAGTATTATTCTTGTGTTTCACTTTGCATGTTTTGACTTCCTGAATAATTTAATTGGTTCAGAACAGTCAAATTATTCGAATGGGCCACAGTTGTTCATATGTTGGAAGTAGGTACGAATGAAGACTATCGTGAATTGGTGTGTGGATTGTCTAAAGTGTATTAGACATAAGCAAATTTTTGTTGCAACGTTCATGAGTGCTTATGAATATGATTTGAGCATTGGATTAAACCCACGCTCACTTGGATCACTTCATGGATTTTATCACGAGTGATTGGTGAGACGATAACATCTTATATTCTTGAAACTGAGATGTGTGAGTTGTATCTTGCGAATCGGTTGCACATTGATAATATGTAAACGCACCAGTAACTTGGTGTTATAAAACATATTGTTGTGTGTGATTCGGTAAGTGAGTGCAGGCAAGCATTGAATCAAAGTTTATCCGCTCCTTTTATCCAAAGTATGATAAAAGCGATATCTTTGGGCCCCTCGATGATTTAGTGATGGAACCTAAGTGCTTGGCCAAGCCGGGACTAAATTGATGGTTCAATTGTAGTCTGTTGTCAGTCGTCATAAATCGGAAGTAGGGAAATAGTATAGAGAGAATGATTAAGTTCATGTCTCATATCTATACGATATCTAGAATGGAGGAATATATGATCCCTTATCTAAAGGACACGCGTATCTGATAAGATCAGAGTTGACAGCGGCTTTGGAAAGCTACGATTACAGATCAGGATCTGAAGTCATATGTAGAATAGTTATTAGACTTATCCAAGTGGGAGACTGTTGGATTAGTGTCTAAGTCCATAACTATTTTGGTATGTACTTGACCCGATGGTGCATGGTCCTTTTGGGTTGCCTTCACCAAAGCAACATGATAGGATGAATTATGGAGAGAAAGTATTAATTATGATTTATTAATATATTATGAGAATAATATATTAAAGGAGAAATCATATTGTTTAATTAATATTAGTCAAGAATTAATCGATAATTAATTTGGTGGCTAAAAGAGATTAATTAAACTTAAGGGACTGGAACTGTAATTATAAGATAATTACATTTGGGCTATGGATCACCTTGGAATGATAGGTTGGACGAATTCTATGGGGAAACCCATTAGAAATCGTCCAAGGGTTATTCTAAAAGGGTCCATGGGCTGCTTAGGGCTTAAGCAGTCAAATTAGGGTTTCCTAGTTGAAAACCCTAATAGCCTACATGTATCTATAGTACCCTTAAGCCCCAAAAACGTGGCTAGGAGTTCCTCTAGGGTTTTTGGACGTTTTGGGCAGCTTCCACTCTCCTTATTCTTCATCCTCTTGCTCTTGGTGTTTGTGATCCATTAGAGGAGTGACAAGTATGACTCTAAGCTTTCTAAAGTCATTGTAAGGAGGAATTGAGATTGTTATTGCTACATAACAATCAAAGGTAATTCTCTAAACCCTAATTTCAGTATATAATATGTTAGATCTAAGATTGTAAGTCTTGGATACATTGCATGTACAATCGAGAAACCTAGATCCAAGCATTAGGGTTTGTATGAGCACATAGGATTGTTATTATGGATAGAACCCATCAGATATATTATAAATATAAAGACTAAGTGAGTTTTCATAGGAGAAAGCATACATGAATGAAAATCTTTCCAAGATTTAAGCTAACATCTCAAAGTAAGAATCTTATTTCTTATAAGATAATTACATGGTGTAATTTTATTATAATTCAAGATGACTCTTGTGTTTTCTATAAAGCTAGTGGGAGCGCAGTAACATTCCTAGTCTTATATGTAGTCGACATACTAATTCTTGGAATAAAGATCTATATAGATAGATCATGTTCAACTTAAAGGATTATGTAAGATTGCATTATATTTTCTAGGATCATAAAGAGCTTAAGATAAAGGACTATGGGAGAGTTATCTTCTCAAATACCACATGACATGTTTTTGAGCAAAATCCTAGTGCAGATGTTTTAAACTAGTTAATATGATTGTATTCCATATGTTGATGCAATTGAATCAATCATATGTGTCATGATTATGCATGAAGTCCAAATAAATCGTATGCTTAGAGCATGTTGAATAATACCAGTATAATCTGAGAATAAGTCATGGTGCAACTTATAAGAACATTCTAAAGTACTTGAGAATACTAGAGAAACATCCCTAATCAGCAGAGTATTTGAAAGAAAGTTATGTTTAAAGTTGTTACACATGTGTTGATCTTCCAAATAGATTGAGATGACTCTCAATCACAATCGGGCGTTTCCTCATTATGAATGAAGAAAATTTTACATGGATAGTGTTTCCATGTAGATTTTAATTATAGTTACATATCAGAGTTATAATATATTGCGGTTTGGAGAACCATATACAGAGATGTGTAACGAATAGTTCATTATGACTATGAGTAATCCCATTACGTAAGTATTGGTATCTAAGTCATATTTAATCATCTAATATATTCTCAATAATTTTCTCTATATATGAGTTATATATATATATATATATATATATATATATATATATATATATATATATATATATATATATAGTTGAAAATATTTTTATTTGCAAAATTTATAGAAATCAAGTTTTGTTAAATCTATTTAATAAAGATCCTTCATTAACTAAACTATGAAAGTCAAGCTAGTGCTATAGGGCCTTGTTGATATAAGTAGATGAATTTGATTGAAATATAGTATTTGGATATTAGAACCATAAAATCAACATATATTATAATGAGTTGAGATGTTGGATATGAGTTTATCATTAAATAATTATTGTGTTCTATAGTACATGTTTAAATCCTTAAATAATTAGGTTATTCTAAATGTTCATAGTCGTTCATAGTTGTGGGAACATCTATGATGTAAGACTAATATGAGTGGATTGGTTGATTCTTATGGAGATGAGAATAACAAGAGTTGCTACCATATTTGTAGATACTTGATTAGGAGAATAAGGATTGGACCTAACCCACATCAAAATCACTTTATGGATCATAGTAATGGGTGATGTTTTGATCAAGGTTGTATCTTTGTATTCCTAGACCTGAGATATATATTTGGGACTTGAAGTGTAGGAATTGTTCTACGCTGACATGGTTTAATATTGTTTTGTAAAGGCTATCATAATGGCCATCATTGGGTATGACATTGACTACATTAATAGGCGTATGTAGTCAGGATGGGATTTATTCCCTCTTATTCGTTTAGAATTAGACATCTAAGGCCTTACTAAAATTTGAACACCAAATGAAATTTATGGCGATCCATATCTCATGTTCAACATGATGTCTAAGACAAACGAATAACTGATACCACACCTTTAGTAATAATTGTAGCCTAGAGCTCCTAGAATTGGTTATTGATGAGATCGCACCCTTAATATATTTTTAGGGGAAATAGCCCATTTTTTGGACATCGTCTAGTGTCTATGTCAGTTGTAATGAATCTTGTGCAAGTGGGAGATTGTTGAATCTATTATGCCCAAAAATCATTATGGAGTGATATTGCTAATAATATATGATGTTGTAGGTCACACCTTTATCAAGTTGGCACATTTTGTATGCTTATTATTAATATGATTATTAATAGATAATATCATTTCTTGTATTTAATTGGGTAATAATTATTGTTTTGTGAAAATAATTATTATTAGAGAGTATAACTATTTATTATTTCATATGGTAAGAATTAATGTCATAAACAAACTTTTGGACTAATTGGATTCTTTTGTCTTTTACCTAAAGAAAAAGTTTGTAATTTATAAACTTTGAGTTTATAAAAAAATCAAAGAATCCTTCTCTTTTGAAGAGTGTGGATGAAATCTTTATAGTGTCATGGAGGTTGCTTGTCAACCTTCATGCTTTGTCTCCCCATGCTTCTAAAGGCTACACTTACTTTAGAGTATTTTAATGTAAAGCCCTTACCTTGCATGGGATAGAAAAGGAGACTCTTTGCATGGAAAACTAGCTAGTTTTTGGTCTCTTTTCTTCCTCTCTTTCTCTCTAAAAAGTAAGAGGGTCACAGAGCTTGGAGCTCTCACTCTTTTGAATTTGTTGCTTGCCTTTTGTTGCTTACTTTGTGTCCTTCTTTAGTGCTTATTTGTTAAGCACTTAAAGGCTTAAAGAACAAAAAGAAGGAACTAGCATTCTAAGTGTCTTACTCTTGATGGTGGATACACATAGAGAAATCATAGTCTTTGATTTTTGCTATTTTCGTCAACACACCCAAACCAAGTGGGTTCAAAAGCTTCAAAGGTTGTCATTCTAAAAACTTTTTGGTGGTTTTTATTTCATTATAACCTCTATAAACTGATCCTTTTGGTGGTTTTTATTTCATTATAACATCTATAAACCGATCCTTGATAGTTTGATTTTATTATAAACTAAAAATAAACTTATAATTTTTGTAAGACTTCCGTTGACTGGTTTTTAAGAAAAACTACCTTATATATTGTCTTAAAATCCATCAGGTTGGTTATATAGAGATAATATCTTTTGGAGTTATGTTCTTGCATCATTTTGTATTGAACTTGTCATTCACTCTCTAATGAAATCATCGATCTTATTTACCTTGTGTGTTCTTATGATTTGATCAATTCTTCCATGGGGTATTCAAACTAGAATCCATTCGTTCCTATTATTCTAACGGATAGAAAGAGAGAGATAACAGGCGAAAGAAAGTGGCGTAGGTGGCACTACTATAATGGTGGTGGCATGAACACTAGTTGCGATTTGATGATCTCACACTCTTGTTTGGTTCCAATTTATTCACATAATTGATATTGCACAAAAAAAAATTAAAAAATGGATTTATTTTTGGCTGCATAAACATGTTCAAAATTCCCTTTGGTTGCAAAATAGGTTTGTGAAATGTATGATTTTGGAGAGAGAAAAAGAGGGGGTGAAGAAAGGTCATTGGTGGAAGTTATCACCTGGGGTAGATTACATGACTGGAACACTGATCAGTGGATGTATAGTGTGGAGAGGGGTGTTGGTTAGAGAAATTAAGGTTCTTATTCTCAATTGATGGTCCTTAGAGAAGAAATTGGTAGTCGGAGGTGGTATTGGTTAGACAAGAAGGAAAGGGAGGGGTGGGTGAAGGGTGTGATTGGGTTGTGGGACATTCATTTTTTAAAATCTAAAATAATAAGTAAAAAAGAAATAAAATCTGATAAGGGTAATTTAGTAATTTCATGTTTTTAGGGATCATTTTTGTTACTAAAACAAATTTTAAGGATTTGCCATGTTCAAATTAAAAAACTTGGACTTGATACAAAACAACTACATAACCACATGGACCAAATTTGTAATTTACTCTATTTGTAATATAAAAATAATCATTATATACTTATAAAGCTTGCATTTTTTCTTAAACCACATTCATTTGAAACTCCCATGCATTTTTTCCTTTCACCACATTCATTTGAAACTCCCATGACTTTTCAATTTCTTTCTAATAATTATTATAAGTTGGTTGATAAGGTTAAATAAATATAAAATCTAAAGTGTAATCATATATAAACTAAATTTCAATATTAAAAAAATATATTTTCTTCTACTTATAAAGTTTGCTTTTAACTTCTAACATATTATACTTAATTAATAGGTCTAATATGTTGTATGTAAACCATTATCATTTTAAACCTATAATTTTTGATCAATTTGTATAAAATATTTAAATTGTTAATTTAAATATAACATTACAGGATCAACTTAAATATAAAATTTAGTTAAACTTAAACAACCCAAAGAATATTTTGTAAATAGTTAAAAGTGATAAATTGTAGTGTCTTTCTAATAATGATTATAAATTGGTTAATAAGGTTAAATAAGTATCAAACCTAAAGTGTAATAAAGAATAAACAAAATTTCAATATTAAAATAATATTTTTACTTCTACTTATAAAGTTATGCCTTTAACTTTTAACATATTATACTTAATTTATTAGATTTAATATGTTATTGTATGTAAACCATTATCAGTTTAAAGCTACAACTTTTGAACTGTATGGACAAAATACTTTAAAATAAAAAAAAATTGTTTGATGTTTTAAATAATTACACTAATAGAAATTAAAACGTTAAACAAATAAATTTTAAAAATGAATTAATAATAACAACAACTATAAATAATATTAAACCATATATTTATTTAATTTCATGAGTAACCTGCAGGTAGAGATCATTCATAAGATTGAGATTATGCAGTTTTAATACATGTATATATTATCATATAATTCAAAATAATCAATATACCATATCAACTTAGTATAAGAATTATTATATCAAATTTAACAACGACATTATTGTTATATTTTAAAAAAAAAACATATACTTGTAAAGATTTCAACTATATAGATGCTTCTGCGCAACGCAATTTGTCTAAAATACTTAAATTGTTATTTTAATTATAACCTTACAGGATCAACTTAAATATAAATTTTAGTTAAACTTAAACAACCCAAAGAATATTTTGTAAATAGTTAAAAGTGATAATCTGTAGTGTTTTTCTAGTAATGATTATAAATTGGTTAATAAGGTTAAATAAGTATCAAACCTAAAGTGTAATAAAAAATAAACTAAATTTCAATATTAAAATAATATTTTTACTTCTACTTATAAAGTTATGTCTTTAACTTTTAACATATTATACTTAATTTATTAGATTTAATATGTTATTGTATGTAAACCATTATCGGTTTAAAGCTACAACTTTTGAACTGTATGGACAAAATAATTAAATTGTTAATTTAAATATAACATTACACGATCAACTTCAATATAAATTTCAGTTCCACTTAAAAAAAACCCAAAGAATATTTTGTGAATAGTGAAAAGTGATAAATTGTAGTGTTAAATGCAAAAACTAAATGGTAATATCAATTTAACTAAAATATTTCCTAAAGATATTTCTATAATCGTTAAAAGTTTTGAAATAAGTAGCTTAAGATAACTTACAATAACAATAGTTAAAAATAATTCTATATAAATGATAATATTGTTACTTTTAAAATCAAAAAAAAAATTGTTTGATGTTTTAAATAATTACAGTAATAGAAATTAAAACGTTAAACAAATAAATTTTAAAAATGAATTAACAATAACAACAACTATAAATAATATTAAACCATATATTATATTTAATTTCATGAGTAACCCGCTGGTAGAGGTCATTCATAAGATTGAGATTATGCAGTTTTAATACATGTATATATTATCATATAATTCAAAATAATCAATATATTATATCAACTTAGTATAAGAATTATTATATCAAATTTAACAACGACATTATTGTTATATTGAAAATAAAACATATATTTGTAAAGATTTCAACTATATAAATGCTTCTGCGCAACGCAATTTGTATAAAATACTTAAATTATTAATTTAAATATAACCTTACAGGATCAACTTAAATATAAAATTTAGTTAAACTTAAACAACCAAAAGAATATTTTTTAAATAGTTAAAAGTGATAAATTGTAGTGTCTTTCTAATAATGATTATAAATATGTTAATAAGGTTAAATAAGTACCAAACCTAAAGTGTTATAAAAAATAAACTAAATTTCAATATTAAAATAATACTTTTACTTCTACTTATAAAGTTATATTTAAATAAATCATATATTTATAAAGATTTCAACTATATAGATGCTTCTGCGCAACGCGCGGGCATTCGCCTAGTTACATATTAAAACTATTAAACCCCCTCCCCCCACCAACTCCCCATTTTATCCCAGTCATCCTCTCCTATTACAAAAAAAAAACCTAAAAATCATAAAAATACATTAAAAAAAAATACTTATACATCACAAATCTTTTTTTTTTGAATTTATATACCAAAACATCGCAGCGTTTTTTTTTAAAATTCACTGGAAAAAAAATCGAAGTTTTTCGGTTTTTTTTTCAAAAAAAATTTTCAACAAAAATACATAAAATTCTGCGAAAATTCATAATATAAAATAAATAAAAACGATTTGTGAAGTCTAAATATTTTTTTATGCACTTTTATGATTTTTAGGATTTCTTGTTTTCCATAGAACCTAATATATATATATATATATATATATATATATATATATATATATATATATATATATATATATATATATATATATAGAGAGAGAGAGAGAGAGAGAGAGAGAGAGTTAGGTTCAAATGTTTTTAGCAAGTATTGTGTGCCTAAATACACCAATGAGAATTTAGCAAATTATTAATTATTTTATTTATTATTTGCGGGTAATTATGTAATCTTTCATTTAAATTCTTTATTTAGTCTGATTCTTATCCCTTTATATTAGGCAATGATTTATGATTGATTTAGTTATCATTAATATAATTTTATTTATATACTCGATGCAAACGTCCCCCCTCACAGAACACAATTGTCGATTCCATTTGTTGTTGATCAATTTGTTTTACACAATCGATGGATGTTCATACCGGAAATCAGAACGATGTTCTATGATAATGAAGATATTTTTGAAACGTCCCCCACACACCCTTTTACTGTTTTTACATATACATATGTATCAAATCTGATAATCTTCCAGGAAAATGAAGATAAAAATCCCGGGAAGGTAATGTCAATGATCCAAATAACCCGGTGGATGAAGTTGTGAAGAAAAAAAGAAGATGTAAAAAATGTTTTGGATTTGGTCATGATAGCAGTTACTGTCCTTTTGGATTGAAGAAAGAATAGAACTACAAGAAATTCATCAAATTAGTCGTTTTTATATATTATTTACTTTGATTTCAATAAAATAAAAGTATTTTTTTGATGAATTATATGGTATTATCAAGTTTCAGTTCAGTGTAATAAAATTATCGTTTGATGAATTCTAGGTGTTTTCCTTTAATTATTATGTTTACAACTAATAAGATGTATGTAGTTTCTGGTATATTTATGTTTCGTAGGATCATACAGTATATCATTCCAATAGAATATCAGATGAAAACACTACAGTTCTCATTCCAACATAATGTCAAAAAATAATGTTCATTATATTTCATAAAATATGTATGATGTTTCATAAATTCAAATCACATAATGTCAAAAAATATATATTGTAAACAATGAGCAATACAAATAATTGAACTTAAACAGTTTAAGAGTTAATTGTCTTCAGCACCATATTACTATAATATTCTTGTAGATTGATTTGTAGATAACACATAGTAAACTTTTTTGTTAGCCATATTGCTATATAATTCTTTCAGAATGATATTCAATGTGTGCATTGATTCGAGGTAACACGAATTGATAAGTTTTATAAGTCATATTGGTAAAGTATTCTGATAGAATTATGTCATTCTGATAATATGCAGAGTTTTATAATCCATATTGATATATCATTCTAATAGAATTATGTCATTCTGATAATATGTAGAGTTTTATAATCCATATTGATATAACATTCTAATAGAATTATGTCGTTAATAAAATATTGTGTAACTTTTTTTAAAAAAATACATAATAATATTGTAAAGTAATTACTTTAAAAAATACATAATAATATTGTAAAGTAATTACTTTAATGTGTTGTTGGTATTTTTTAAATTTCGAATGTGAATATAGCATCTTATGAATATTATTATCTTTATCATGTTCTAAAAAACAATCAAATCGGAATCATTTATTTTTATCAGTGATCCCTAATATCAAGAATTTTAATTTGCATAGAATCCGTTTTCATCCCTGTTTATTTTGTATGACAGTTTATAATATTTTATTTTTTCAACTTCCAAAGCATATACAAACACTATCGAAATTTCTTAGTTATGGGCGATTAAGAACCAGATGTCAATAATCATATTTATGAGGAACATTATTTGGCTAGTGATGATGACAATGGAATTGAAGATTTCGATTTTCCTGATAATGATACACTATATGATGACGTATTTCAAATAGGAGAAAGCAGTAATCCTAATTTAGGTGAGTTTTTGAATATACTGTTTAATTTTTCATTGTATTTCAGATTCTATATTTTAACAACCAAGTTTAATGTTAAATGTTAATATTGTCATCGATGACATACAGAGGACGCAAATCATGCAGAAGACGAAAATCACTTCGTTGATGAAGATACAGAGGTTAATATTGATTTCAGTGAAGGTACTAAATTGAGTTCAGGATATTGAAATTTTTACAGGAAAAAGTAAAATTATTTTAGAATAATATTTATATAATTCTTTCAGAATAATTTTTTATTTGCTATGTTTAAATAGGACAACCAGCATAAAAATACTAGTAAAGTAGATACTTTGGACATTCAGCATAAAAACGAAAAATGGGATTATTACAAATAGACATCTTGTATGCAATCGGGAAGGTAATCCAAATACTAGTAAAGTAGATACTTTGGACATTCAGCATAAAAAGACTCAAAGAAGGAAAGATTTATTTAGGAGGAATTGTAAAGCGAAAGTTGTTTTAGAAATAATTCCCGGTATTCTTAAATATGTCGTGAGTGATTTTGTCAAGCAACATAATCACGAGTTGTTTAGCAAGAGCAATATGTACTTATCTCGTTTAAAGAGAAAACTTGATTATTCCGAGGAAATTTTCATTCATAATTTGTCAAAATAAAATATTGGTCCTGTAAAAGCACATAGACTGTATAGTGCTCTTCAGGTCGGTTCTTCAGATAGAGGTAGATTGGTTTCTGATTTCAAGAATGCTAAGAGAAATCTTAATTGTTACATAGGTGGGAGGGACGCGAAATTCCTTATTGACAAATGACAGGACGAAAAATGTCCCATCATTTACTTTTGAGTATAAAGTGTTGAACAAAAGATTGAATGCTTTATTCTGGGCTGACGAAACAGCAAAGTATAACTACAATTCTTTTGGAGACGTTCTATCACTCGATGCCACATTCAGCATGAATAAGTATTTCTAACCTTTAATACTTTTACAATAACAATTCATTGTTTTCATTTATGTAAACTAATACTTTATTTTCAAAATAGGTATGATATGGTTTTTGTTCCATTCACTGGCATCAATAACCACAAAAAGTGTGTAACATTTGGTGCTGGACTTTTAAGTAAAGATGATGGAGTTTCTTATAAATGGTTGCTTAGGGATTTTTTGAAAGCTTTTAGAAAACAACCTCAATTGGTTATATCTGACCAAGATCCAGCTTTGAAAAAAGCTATAGATAAGGTTTTCCCGTTTGCACATCATAGGTTATGTATGTAGCATATAACAAAGAAGTTGCCAAATAAGGTATGCATCAAACGAATAATATTTTTATTTTATGTTATGATTCTACAATTATTTTCTCATATTCTAATAGAATCAATTGCTTCAACTCTTAAACTATACTCATCCTCATGAAATTTCATTTTATACAGATTTTATCAATTGAAGATGCAGCCACCAATCAAAAATTTCGAAAGCGTTTTCACTATATAATTTTGAATTCTAAGCTGGAACCCCATGAATTCGAGAATGTATGGCGTATGTTGTTGGATGAGTTGAAAATTACAGATAACAATTGGCTGAATACTATGTATGGTTTGCGAACATCTTGGATCCCCGCATTTTTCAAGCACATTCCAATGTCTGGTCTTATGCGAACTACATCACTGTCTAAAAGTCAGAATTGGTCATTTCAAACCACTACATTAACCGGTTCTTATCTTATCATGTTTATGATGACATTTGAATCAGTCATGGAACGACAAAGACATAACCAAATTCTAAATGATTTTAATACTGCCACCACTTTTCCTAAATTCATTACCCGTAGTCTGAATGAACCTCATGCTTCAAATGTATACACACGCAAAAAAAAATTATCAGGTTCAGAAAGAGATATCAAGAGCTGAAGATAATTGTTTCCAAAAAATGTGATATCTTCCAACGGTGTTGACACAATTATTGTTTTGGAGAAAAAAAAACAAGATATCCACTAGGCAAACAAATGATGTCAATGCGGATGACAAAGATGAGGAATACAATTACGATTGTCTTATAAGGGATACCGAATACACAGTATATTTGTTTTCACTTTAATTGTCATTCTATCATTCGAATTTAAACACTAAAAACTTACAACTTAAACATACTCACTAATCATCTTATATATTCCAGGTCAAACACTCAACCAAAGATGGTTCATTCAGATGTACTTGTATGCATTTTGAACATGTAGGGATCTTATGCAAACACATATTCTATGTGTTTAAGTTTTATGGCATTGAACAAATTCCTGAAAAGTACATTTTGAAACGTTGGCGTAGGGATGTTATTCCAACAGAATTACTGAAAAGACGCTTCAATAGTTCTTTTGACGATTCTAATTCCGACATGACTGCTATTGATATTTTTTCAGTCGTTGACCGTTGTGTGTCTTTTTTAAGCCATGATGCTGCTAAGTTAAAGTTATACCTTGACGAGCAGAATAAGTTGAAAAAAAATTCGTAGACGATTGTCCAACTCATGATGTACCGAACAGAGCAGAACAGTTCAAGAAGCTTTTAGGGGTAGTATGTCCTGATGTAGTATATGATGTTAGCGACATTCATAATCCTACAGATATTCATAACAAAGGATCCGGTAGTCGTGGGAAAAGATTAAAATCTACAAAAGAGATGATTGAGAAAGAAATCTCGAAAGCTAAGAGGAAGTGTGCTACATGTCAACAGATTGTTCATCATGACAAAAGAAATTGTCTTTTAAAGAACGCTGAGAAATAATTTCCTTGATTGTTTTTTTATTGGTTTTAGTAGAAGGACATTTCATTTTAATTTTGTCGGTTCACATTCAATGCTATCTTTTATGTCGTTTAATAAAGTATTCACCTTCATTGCTAGTGACGATGACATTGTAAATTAATCTAACAATATTTATATTTTCTTATTACTTAAAAATAATCATATCACGTAATACAAATATTCATTCCATCATTTGTATAAACTCATTATTTTCCTTACTTACAGCAAGTTATACAACTTCTATCAAACATTTTAAGATTTATTTTCATTTTAACAAAAATGCTTTACTGCTTATGGTAGTATACAAATATTCATTATATCATATTTTCTTTCAAAAATACTATATACTACGTAAAGATATTCATTCCAAAAGAATTTTATTTTTAAACCTACTTTTACCTTCTACATCCAACTTATATATAAGTATAAAATATTCTAATAGAATAATAAAACTACAAACTAATCTATCAACATAAAAAAATTGCAAAAACAGCCCAGGCACACAACATAAGAAGTCGATGAACTTGACTTCATATTTCTAAAACATAACTATTCCAAAAGTATTTTATATTTAGATTTTTTATGCATTACACATGAACCCACACAGACTTAATTTCAAAAAGGGTACATTATAGCTAAGAAAACTATAACATATTCTATTAGAATCATAACATTTACTATATTATATCAGTATCAAAAACAATACAGTCACACAACATTATTAACAACAACCTTGAATTATATTAACAAAATTATTACAAAAAATACATCAACACATACATTATCAACAACAACCTTGCATTATATTTTAAAAAATCTTCATAATTTAATTCTAAAATTTATTCATAAGCAGCCCATGAAAAAAATTGATTATTAAACTACTTCCCATTCAACCAGAATTGCTTTTTACAATGCACAACATCATCATCCCAAAAATTAAACAACGCATCAACACAACCTTCATATCAAAATTAATAGTCCATTACAAGACAAAGAACATTTTCAAACATCTAACATGATGCATAATAGTATTTTAACAACCACAAAAAAAAGGTTCATCTAATGCCATGTCAATATTTATCTTAAAAAAACCAAACTACCACTTCAAGTTCTTACCTACAACCCCTTGTTTTTCTTTTTTTCTTCCTATTTTCAGCTGACTGTTGAAGAAGCATATCTTGTTCCAAAATATCCAGCTTACGAAACGCTTCAAAATCTTTAACTATCATAGTCTTTAACTTATTGAACTCAGTTGTCAACAATTTTGCCATGTATTTCGTCCTTAACTTAATTATAGCATTCATATCACCAGGCATTTTACCTGTAAGACCACACTCCCAATGCCCTTCATTTTCCCCCATGTAACTTTCCATATTCCTCATGAGGTAGATTCCACATTCTGTTCCATCTTTTTCTAATTGCCAATATATGTTCATCACCCGTCCCGCCTTAAAGTTAAGGCTTTTGCCGTTGGATGATGTTGTGATGTCAAGTAGTTGCAAAACAGTTTTTTCTATCATTAAATACAACATATACATCAGACATAGTTTTATAGCATACTTTAGAATGAAAACCTAGTGATCAGAATTTTATTGATTATCTTACCACCAGGTTTGGTATCATGCCATACTTTCTTTCCAAAGTTCCTGTTCTCTTCACATGATCTACTATGTAGTATAAACTTGATATGAGATCAAAGATGAGTAAATAATACTTCCCATTATCAACTATTGGGAAGAAAACCTTGTACACATTAAAAAAGAAGTTACTTTAATATTAAGTGATGCAAGAAATATTACATTTACTACATAAACTTACAAGGGCAACATCTCTGAAACTTGGCTTGAAATCAAATTTATTAATGTAGATTCGCAACAGAGTAGCAAAAAGCCTACATTTCAGATCTTCCGACTTTAATTCATTCAATATCTCTTTTGTCTGTAAAAACCCACATCAACAACAATATTAATTTCTACAAAAATAAATTTGAATTTACAATTAATTTTAAAAATAAATTCATACCACGATAGTTGTATCAAAGAAAAATCTTGAAAGCGATGATTCATCCTTGTAGTTCTCCATTTTATTCAAAAACGCAACCCAACAACTAATTACTCTAGAATGCAAAAACATCCATTGATTGTATTGATATGCAAAACCCTAGTGTAGCAGATGACCTGTTCCAATGTCCCAAATCTCATCCCTGTGACAAAAATTATATATAAAATCAATCTAAATACATTCACATTTATATTCTAAAAATATAATAAGTGAGTCATATATATATGAACCCATCATCTCTATTAGATGCAAAAACTAAATTGCATATCCCTATTTCATCCTTAGTCAGTTTATCCCTAACCTTAACAACTCTTTCAATATAGGGTGAATGAAATATTTTTGCCTTTTTAGGGATACGTTTTCCCTTTTTTCATTATCATCATCTTCTGCAGCATTATCAACAGCTTCTCCTATATTTCTTCCAACCACATTATCCCCACTGATTCCTGACATTAGTTGTTTCCTTCTATACACCTGAAACTCAGTTTCATCCAATAACTTAATCATTTCCTCATTCACCCCTGGAAGTCGATGAAACTGAGTCATTGTTAAAGAATTGGTATCAACATGTGTACTATAATTGACTTCTTTTTCTACACTAACTTCAGTAAGTATCAATCCTAGAACAGGTGAACTGTTTACTTCACCGCCATCGCCTACATCATTCATATTCAACTCATTGCAACACTCAGGCTCATGCACTTTTTTGTTACTTGCCCCTTCTTGCACTTCCTTGAAAAGCTCATTCATCTTTTCCATCCACTCATTCAGCACCACACTATCAGGGAATTTTTCCAAACCATCCTTCAACGCAACCTCCATAGTACTTTTCTCTGTTAGAATTACCCCATAACTATGTTCTATAACAGCAGCGTCTGCCTGCAATACATATTATTAATTATTAATTACATTACAAGACTATTTCACCATCTTGAATATTATAAATGTATAGACAAATTAGTAGTATTCCACACATTGAAATTTATATTCTACCATACATTCAAATATTAATTACAGTAATTACAGATTGAATAATTATCCATAAAGAAACATAATATTACCTCCTCATCTCCAAAATCCCTCTTAAAGCTGAGCATTTGTTGTTCTTCACCTCCTATTTCATCCCTCGTATCGACATTATCATGCTCATCCCGAAATTGCCTCCCGAACCCTCCCAAACTGATTTCCAATTGTTGAATCTCTAATAATTTAGCACCATTAATATGCCCAATAAAAGGAAGCCTTTTATCTATCTTGATAGAATACTTTATGTTATACACGTACACCAACTAAAAAAACATTAACTTAATTAATACATCAATAATAAATCAATACCAAATCTATATTTTCATATAACACTATGTCAAACTTACAATCAGGAGTGTAATAGGACCACTATAGTAGCTTGATTTGTCATCCCTTTTCCATAGGTTTTTCCTTGATCCCAAACAATCAAGCATATATTTACACCAATTTAACTTTGAAAAGTCTTCTACTAACGCCAACTTCCTTACCACTTTTATTTGATTTGTTCCCATCAACATTGACTCTATGAAGTTGTTAACAAAAAGGATTAAAAAATTAAGCCTAAACATCAAAGTATCCTTTGTTGTAGCCTGAATCCTTCTTAAATACTCCCCACCATTGAATTTATCACAACTATATTGTCCCCTCCATTCTTCCAGAATTTGATTGTCCTTATCACACAACGGCAACTCATTAATGTCTTCTCCACCAAGTGGCAAACCCATCATATCATGCACTGTCTATTCTGTTATCTCAATAACAGAGTTTTGTAGGGCAGGTCTTTTACTATCGGCATCATACACATCTAAAAGATAGTAGCTTAGTTGCCCCAGATAACTTGTAATATTCACTTGGAGAATTGATCCAAAATCCATTCTCAAAACTGCTTGTTTTTGTTCTGGTGACATCCCCATAACAGCTACAGTGATGTTATCACATTTCATTCTGGTTGGAAGGTATCTTAAACCAGGTAGATATTCCTTATTTGTTTTCCTAACATTATCTTCATGTCCCTCTTTGACAGATTCATCAATTCCCTTATTCTTTAATTTTTTTTACAATTGGAACTCTGTCATTTTTCCTCTTTGACCTTACCTCTCTTTCCAAAAGTAGTACATTTAAAGGTTTAGGAATTTTCTTTTGTTCAATTGATTTATCAAGCTTTTTCTTTGACCTTCTTTCTTGTCTCACATGTTGTTCTTCTTCATGTACTTGTTCTGCTACAACACACAATAAATAATATAATGTTTAGTATAAGATATTAGATATTAATGTTTTAAAATATAAGATATTCCTTATATTCTAACAGAATAACAATTTACTTCAATAACTTATATTCATACATATATTCGTATTCTACTAGAATTGTCTTCAATAAACTACAAAAACATCATAAGCTTTAGGATTGAAACAGAACCCAATTCACATTAAAATACTTATATTCATACACATATTCGTATTCTTCTAGAATAGTATAGAATACTTGTACATGTTTGATTTTAACTCATACTAATATCTTAATAACATTTACATAACAAATACTACACATATTATACAACTTTTTCAATGATAACAGAAAAAAGGAAACATTAACAAAAAAACACACTCTTTAAACTCTATCAGATGATATTACATACAAATTATAAGGGTTAGTATAAAAAAATTAGATATTAATGTTTTAAAATATAAGATATTCCTTATATTCTAACAGAATAACAATTAATTTCAATAACACAATCAACATACACACAAATTTCTCATTCAAACAGTTGACAAAAAAACATATTACAAAAATATATTAGAATATATGCAATTCTAACAGAATATAAAATAATCTACAAAAAACTTCATAAATTTCATTTTGAAACGTAACCCACTGCATATTGAAATACTTATATTCTATTCTACTAAAATAGTCTACAAATTACTATTCTACCATAATCATATACATTTAAATTTCAATTCTACCAGACTCATATACATTTTAAGTCAAGACATATAATCCACTATCAATGTGGATAGTCACACTCATATACAACATTCTATTCTTCTTGAATTTTACACATATCAACTTCATCAATATCTAACAACTCTAAATGTTTCAGTTTAAGTCATTAATCATGTACAACCTTTGATTCCGTTAGAATATAAAATATTTATACCTTGCTAATTAACTACTTATTTATAGAATTTTTCATTACAATTTTAGCTAATAAAACAACAAAAATAATTCTAGAAGAATAACAAAAATCTTTAAGTTTATATGAATAGAACATTTTGGCAGAAGGGACAATAATTTCAAAGCATACTGTAATGAAGAATAATTTTTCTTACGATACTACAAAAAAATGAAACATTCTTCTTCCAAACTATAAATCATACACACAGAACTGAATAAACATCATATAACACAAAAAAAAATTGTTACCTTCTGGTTCGGCAATGAAATCATCATCGTCATCTTTAAGATTCAAGGCCGTTTCTAATGTGTTATTGAACTTTGACTTGAACGAAGTGGATCGTGTACACCTCATTCTTATCGAATACCATTCACAAAAGCCCCCAAATACCGATTCCGTCTTCTAAGGTTAAGTGTCGATATTTATATGAAAAACCTTCAAAGGATCTTCCGATTTTGAAGATTGATTACAAGAAATCAGAATGTTTTTCAACCTCCGAAGGAATTGGGTTTTTGATTTTGTGAGTATGCGAGATATTTGGGATTATCGGTTGATCACTTTCATACTTATCCACCTTTTCCTAATTAAATGACGACACAATGTACCATTCTACCCTTCCTTGACCGGTCACTTAATGAAATCCCTTTAATTTGATTATTTTTCTATTTATTTTAAAAAGAATATCACTTTCTTAATTTACCACAAATGATTGGCCTAGAATCCTTTACACAGACACACAATACTTAGCAAAAACAAAATAACCTAACCATATATATATATATATATATATATATATATATATATATATATATATATATATATATATATATATATATAACATTTAAAAGTTATCAAAGTATTGCTTTTTGCTACCATATAAACTAATTAATATATTTTTTTAAAACTTTTTTTTATCATCACATAAGCTATTTTAAATGTTTATATATATATATATATATATATATATATATATATATATATATATATATATATATATATATATATATATATATATATATATATATATATACCGTCTACCCGCGCAATGCGACGGGCAGCAATAACTTTGTTTCAACAATTAATTTCATTTCGGTGAATAGTTTTTAAACGAAAGTTAAAAACTTTAATAAATAGATTTCTTGCGACGATTTGTTTCATTGCGGAAACATGTAAAATTTCATAAATAACACAATGAAGTTGACGATGATTGTGCATTGTTGGGTTAAAAATAAAAATTTATTATTATCTTTTGTCAAAAATAAAGGTACGATTTTTAGTTTCAAAGTATTTTGTATGTTGTTTTCTTTTAACATATAAGTTGCATTATTATTTTGTGTTAAAAATAAAATTATATTATTGTTTTTGGTAAAAAGCATGTAGGTAGTTTCTTATTAAAAATCAAAATTTGTCTATATTTTTGAGTTTTTTTTTTAAATAATAGGGCAAATTACACATCTAGTTCTTTTACAAGATTTTTTTATACTATCCACATTTTTCTATTTTTTTGTGGTATACATATTAAGTTATAATATGAAGCCTTTATATTTAATAATTTATTGGATATTAATCAGTATAGTATTATTAAAATAGTTGGTTTCCAATCAATTTAAATTAGACATGTTTGATTTTTATTGTCAAAAATTATTAATTATTTAGTTTGTTTTTATTTAAGACTTACTTTCTTGTTTTTTCAAATATTTTCAAATATAAAAATAAGAATAATAAACATGTAAAATGCATAGTTTTATTTTCTTCATATTGAAATTATTTTTGATAATTCTTATTTTTAGATTTGATATAAATGAAGTGTATATATGTATAATAATTCTTATTACCACATTATTTAAAAAGTAAAAGTTTTAAATTTCAAAAAAAAAAACAGTGAATAACTTTGTCGGTCATTTTCACTTTATATTAATAATCTATATTAATAACTAAATTGTATTTTTGTGTATTTTGTATAATAAAGATAAATATTATAATCACTATTATTTGACATATTTTAATTTATTATCCACGTATTAACCTCAATAATAAAAGGGGAATTGTAACATTCAATTTTAAATTTTGAATCGCCGTCTAGGATTTTCAATTTTCCACAATATATGGGACACATTTTTCATTTGATATAATAGATAAAGATTTATTAACTTTATTTTATGCATAGTATATTTTTAGTTTGAATCTTTGTCTATCTTTTCCACCTAAATAGGATTAAGTTATAAATTTAATATTATTTTATTGGTTGTTATTTATACTATTGGCTAAATCATTTGGACGTCTTAAAAAATTAATATTATTATATGGAAGGTATTTTTAGAAACAGTGAGATTTCTTTTATAATGTATTATATATATATATATATATATATATATATATATATATATATATATATATATATATATATATATATATATATATATATATATATATATATATATATATATATATCCAAACATTTAAAAGTTATCAACGTATTGCTTTTTGCAACCATATAAACTAATTTATATATTTTTTTTAAAACTTCTTTTTATCATCACATAAACTAATAAGCATTTTTAAGAAAAAAAATGTATTAAGTTAAATAAGCAATTTCAACCACCTCTTAATATGTTTTTGATTTAAGACGGTGTTATTGCAATTATAACGATGAAGATGAAAATGGAAAAGGTTGTTATTGGTGATCAAACTAGGCTGTTGTAGGTGGTTGTCCAAACTCTTTTAATGTCAATTGTTGGTCATGGATTTTGAATATCAATCGTTCACTCGATTTCTAATTGCGCATAAAAAATGACTTTATTATGACAGTTGGTTAGTTTATTTTCATGATGAATGATATATCCTTAAATGTTTAGATGAATATTGTTTTGCGTGGATTTATAAATGCAAAAGAATTGAAGGCTATCCGTGTGACAATGAAGTTTGGGTAAGTGTTACCATCAAATATGATGGCAAACTAATTAATTATGTCACATTTAATGTACTCATCTTTCTTTAAATGTCTTGAATTTGATTGCGTTTAAAGGGTTTGAAAAGTAATCTCGGACTAAACATAAAATTTTCAGGCTTGGTTTTTAGTTGAACTTTCTAAAATTATCTAAAAAATGAAACTGTGTCGTCATACATTAGGATGATATATATATTCTTATGATATACATCTCTAGGTAGTCTTAGCTAATATAATATAAGAATGTCCGATAAAAGTCTCAATATTTTTTGTCAGCTTACGATTTAATTTCAATATTTATTTTTTGAACAAAGAAGTTCTACTTATTTAATTTTATACGATAATCTGTCTTTTTCTGTTGAAATAAAATAAGAACTATTTCGTTAATTTGGACAAAATAAAAAATAATCAGGACTTTTTTGCTCAAAACATAAAAATTATGACTAAACCATATACTAACCTAAAATATTAAGACCTTATCGAAGATTTTCCAATATAATATCGTCTGGATTCAAAATCAAGTTTCATAATTAGCACATCTAAATACTTTTTCTAAAACTAAATGATGATTTCTAACATTGTGAATATTGTAATCATCTATCTAAATTGGAAAAGCATACAAAACAAAGGTAGATTAGTTTTTTTTCTGTTTTTTTATCAGCAAAGCAAAAAATATTATAAAAGCATTTACCAACAAAAAGCTAGAAAATGACAATAGTACAATAATATTTGTAATAATAAACTACAACACAACAAAAAAAATACACAAAATTGTCTAAGGAAGAGCAATGAATTTAATAGCCACCCCATAAAAGCTAGAATTATCTATATCCAATACCAAAAGCAAATAATTCTGATTATTAATTAACTTTTTGTTGGCAAAATCAACCACACTTGCCATAAGCCAAGAATGAAATCAGAAGCAATCCAATAACATTGTTCTTCACAATAATTATAAGATTAAACAGAAACTTTATCCAAGAAGCAGACACAAAAGTTGCCACCTCGCATAATTAGGAACCACCAATAGAGATTGCACCAGTAATATACAAGCCAAAAAATACCAATGGCTCAATCAACCTTGAAACTATCAAAATAATGTGGAATGTCTAAGTGGAAGTAGGGGCGAAATTGATCACTCCCCCACGGTGACATTGAGCTTTACAGTAACCCCAACTGAAATGATACATTACACAACAACAAATGTTGTGAACAAAGGAAATATGTCAAAGTGATCAAACAATGTCGAACTTCCAATTATACCCGTACATTTGTGATTCAATTCAGCTAAAGCCACCAAACCAATTGCATATAGAATACTCTGCAACAACTCAAGAAAGATAAACACACATGCCAAACAACCCCCAATTTATATACCATGAAAGAAAGAACCCTTTTTGAAAAAATACTTTGACTCATAGTTTAACAAACGAGAAAACTAGATCATCGTTCACCGGTCTCAATCACAGTGAACACCCCTTGTAATAGACCTAATGTATTGTATCCCATCATATTCATGCAAATAAAATTTTCATATTTAGAATTGCATACGGAATACCCTTTTTACCTTCGATAGATATAACGAATAAAACACTAAATCACAATACATAAGTAATGACTTAGTACATTAAAAATAAGATTTATGTATGAAGTGTTGTCATGAACAAATAGTACTTTAAACAAATAGAACATGTTAACACGATTCCATGGACATAAAGAACATCAAAAACGGAGATCATACGTGAAAGTTACACCCTTTTTAAGAAAACAAATCAATTATATAATTGAGTTTTCCATAAAGGAACGTTGAATCGATTCGTTGGTTTAGCTACACATCCCGTTCGGTACATTTGAGCACGTTTTAGAATCAGACTATACCCTATTATTTGATTCCCTTATCTTAATATTTTTAGCACGAAGTTATTGTCGTTTTACGAAATCAGTTTAAACATGAATACTATAATTATAATTGAATAATAACTTCAAATGATTTTTTAACATAGTTATGCCTTTCATTCGTGAATTTTGATATAAAGAACACCAAAATTTGCTTCATATGAGGAAGTTATGATTTTTCAAAGTTTCGAGTGCAACACAAACTTCGAAATTAAAATCGGTTGATTGTTAGCCAAAATAATGTAAACGAGAGTTAAAGATCTCATAGATACATATACGTCGACATAAAGACAGTCAAGAACATACCTCGTATGTAAAGGATATAACCGAAACTTGGTCCCTATGTTTCAAAACATGGAGAAATATGTTCATATTTGTAAAATTGAAACAGATTGAGAATTAGCTAACAGAGTCTAAATGAAAGTTGTAGTACTCGTTGATACAAAGTCGGGGATATAAAGACAGTCGAAGTTTGTATGAAGAAGTTATGAATTTCCTAACGTTATTTATTGTCTATGCCTCCTCGAACCAAAACATGAAAAATAAAATGAGAATTAGTCGGTGGAGTCTAAATGAAAGTTGTAGTACTCATCGATAGCAACATGTAAATAGAATAACCATTGAAAATGGAGCGTGTATCTGAAAGTTATGGATTATAGAAAAATAATAAAATCGGATCATCAGATGTCCGCCACGTGTCATGTTGGATAACTGCCAAGTTTCGCAAACAAACTCAACCCTTCCTCCCCAAGTCCAAGCGGTGTGGACGAATCGTAGGCTGCCAAATGTCCAGGACGCAGTGTTCCCTATAAAATTTCCTATAAATAGAAACATTTTCTTGCATATTTTGGTGCCAATCTTCTTCAAATCTCTCTCAAACTTTCCTGAGGCCCTGAGGCTTAACTCTAGTAGTTCATAGGTGTTAGTCACAAAGCTATGGAGCGCCAGAGAGCCCCAAGAAATAGAGCTTTCGGTTTCAAAGTTCTGCCAACGTAATGTTTGGTTTTTCGTCAAACAACCTGTAAGTTGAATCATGTTTACCATGCTTTAAGTATAACTTATATTAATGTTTATAATCGTTATTATGAACTTATAAATAATATTTATCAGTAATAACAGTCGCTTTGCTGACCAATCTACTTACGGGAATGATGACAAGGCGATATTAGTAAGGTGTTTCAAGAGGATTTTCCAAACAATATATATTTATATACCAAACGGATCCTACCTCCGATACGATCTTACCTAGTTGTTTCTTATTAGCTATATGTTAGTATTTCTTTTAGGATTATTGATAAATTTTAGAAAACATTATAAGGATTAAACTTTACAAATACGGACGAATACTAAGGCTTAGTAATATTCATGTTTAGGTCGTTTTTAAAGGGAATCTGAAGTGTCAGTAAAAGATCTGACTTTCCTGCCAGTCTTCTGAAGGGTTTTGAGAATTCTAACACTCCTATGGTGTACATGCAACCTTATATGCTTTAGATATATGTTTTCTCTATTATACATGCATACATTCAATATTCTAAAGCATCATCCTAACTAGCATACAATGAAGCATAAACAACATGAAATACAAGTTAGATGACATACCTTTTAGTGTAGTTGGAAGCCTTGGACCTTTAAGAACTTAGTGCCCCAAGTGTTGCACCTCAAATGGAATCACACAATACCACCAACAAATGGAGGAACTTGAGAAGATTTCACTTGCACTCATAAAATCGGCTTGCCCTCTTGTGTTTCCACTAGTGCCAATTTCATGAGATAGATGGGTTCTTATATAGTGTGGCTTGATTAGGGTTACACCATGCAAACCCTAATGTGCATGACTCTTTATATTCCTCATGCTCCGTGGGTTTAAACCTATATGGATCATCCATGGGTCACCACATGGGTTTAGCCCAACATTAGGAACTATGGATCACAAGCCCACATTATAAGAATGAATGGTTTACATAATCAATCCCCATATATTTAATTAGTCTCTTTAGATCACAAAATTAATTCCAAACTAATTCTTGTTCAATACTAATTAAATAATATGATTTCATATTAATATATTAGAACTTATAATATATTAATAAATCATAAATAACCTCTTCTCAGTTATCCATCCTTTAGATTGTTCCGGTGCCATGCAACCCAAATGGACCATGCTACTCTCAGGTCAAGTACATAACAATTATAGTTATGGACTTAGACACTAATCCAACATCCTCCACCTACATCATGTAAGTACATAGTTACTTTCATGAACACGATTTAATACCAGTAATTATTAAAAAGTATTAAGTATTTGTTAAAAGTTTATATGCGTAATTAGATGTTTATTATTTGGACTATTTGTGAAATTTGTATTTGATAATATGCAATGTGTGAATCAGTTATGGTTAATTATGTTTTAAATTTTTTATATGATATTATTAAATGTTGATCTTAAAAATAAGTGTTATTACTTAAAAGAATATTGCATGTTAAAATATTTGATACTTTGTGTTAAAAATATACACCTACTTATGATAAGTGTCGTTTAAACAAGAGTTAATATTAAAGGTCCATTACAAGGATTGTAAGCTTTTATAAGCTTAAAACTATGACATATAGAAAACATTTAGATCTCATTAAGTTGTATAAAACAATCATTGCATATTGTATTGCGATAGTATGGTATAAACAGTAAAATGGTTTGGAAATCCATTATAAGAATTATAGCCTTACCTGGTAATAAAATAAGATTTATAAAAAAATATTTAGTTCAATAAGTGTGGATATTGGGTATCATCATATTAAGGGTGTGTGTAATAGGAACAGAGAGTAGAACTTTGTTCTATGACACGTGTCGATGTACGATTTACACACCAGAGTATGAAATAGTATTCCTTTAGATAACCAAATATGGTGGGTCCGATCAGGCAACCGGAGAGTTTGTCTAGTCATCTAACAGAGTAGGATGAGAACATTTAACATTCAAGATAGTCTTGTGCATTATGTTGTTAGTGTGGATTTATAACCCATAGACGTAGATGAAATAGAGATGTTACAATTAACAAATACTCTAATAGCTTAAGTGACTTTATGAATTATACCAACCAAGGAAGCCCCTAGTTGTGTAGTTAAACCATTACCTAAGTTATGAGATATTTTTTTATTGTTTGGTAATAGTTGGTTTTCTAGGTTTGATAATTATAAATTACTATCATAAGAATATTGTGGCATTGAAAACCCATATGTGTCTCATCAGGTTACTTTAAATGCATCACATGTAACATGGTTAAAGTTGTTGAACTTGCTTAGGATGCCGAATAATTAAGAAACAACCTCCAATAGTGTTCGGAAACATTAGGTCTTTACACTGTAACAATGTTATATGTTAATTATGACATCCTTGGAGTTTTTATATTTTGAAACAACATCTTTACTCAAAGATATTATAATAAAACGAAACAGTTTCCGTAAAATATTTTTTTACGCTAGGATTTTCCATAAACAAAAATACTATGATTTTGAAGAGTAAAGAAAAGTTTTGTTTTTGGTTCTGAAAAATAGGGGATGTCACACAACAATACATATACAATGCATGCACACAATCCGTACAACCCAACGTTGGACCGCCACCAGAGCTTACAACTTCCAAGTCGGGCCGCTCCCCGAAGCCTATAACATCTAAATAACAATAACAAAAAAAGGACCGCCTTAACCCAACCACAATATGTCGACATATGCAAATAACAATAACAAACAAACAAGATAATCATAACATATCTACCAATCTAAAAAATCATTACAACATAACAACATCCTAGCAAACAAAGGATATATATATATATATATATATATATCTATATATGATGAGTTTATAATACTCTTGATCGATTAGATCTTTTAACAGGCAAATAAAGAAAGTAATAACAGTATAACAAAAACACAAGAATGAATCTGAATGAGTCGAATGATTCTATTAACTCAATCCTCAGCAGAGCTCGATGAAGAACTTCCGCTGTAGAGGATTCTAGGGTTACAAAAGATAAGAACGTAAACGCCTATAAAATCTCTATCAAAATCTTACTTAAAGAATGCATGCAACCATCTATAAATAATAAACCCTACAAAGAACTCACGGATGGACAGGCCCATACCGGAGACAAAACTGGACTAGCTAACGAGCCCAAAGACGCAACACTAACTGGACCTAACAATCTCCCCCTTTGCGTCAATTGGAGCGAGACTATCACTTCTTCTTGCTGGGTCCAGCTGTCGGAACCTTCTTAGTGGTATCAAACAGACGAGGGATAATAGCGAGGATTGTCTGTCTGAAGCGAATATACCACTGGATCATATCATCGAAGTACTTCTTGTCGTCAACTGAGTTTTGCTTGCAACGATGAATGATACCCAAAACATGTTCCAGGCATGCAGTGGTGTAGAGATGTTTGTCTGCCAAAGCGAACAGGCATTTTTGGCCTTCGTTTCTGGTAAACATAACAGAGTTTCTTTTCGGGTCTATCTTCCCCATCTGCATCATGTTCAGATCACTTGCTGAGCCAACAGGAGAAATAGTGGGCTTTTTATTGAAGATACTAGCGATCTCCTGATCCATCTTGGCAACTTCCATGATGTAGCAGACAAGCATCCTCTTGAAGTGGTCAATGATCGGACCGTATTCTGCTTCATTTGTAAGAAGGATGTTGTGCAAAATTATCCAGTCATGTGGATTCAAATTGGGAAGATCGGCAAGCGAAATGGCATGTTCGGTCTTGGCAGAACCTCTAAGCACCTTAAACCGAACGTTCGTGAAATTTCCTTCCCGATACGGCTTGAGAACCCGAACGTTGATAATCTTCTGAGCGCTCCATGTTTGATATTGTGGTTGGGCAGCTCTTAGATAGAACTCGACAAGATCCCTGTCAACCTTAGGATGAGGATGAGGGATATCTGCAATGTTGTCAAAGGCATGGAAGATGAAGGCCTTTCGGGTCAGTGGCATGTCGAACTGAGAATCGACAGAATTAATGCGATCTAGTGAGATCACTGGTTCAAGCCACAGGAGGCTTGGGGTTTCAATTGCTTCTTTCAGCAACTTCTCAAGAGTCCAAGGAGGAAAAAGGGTTTTCCTACTCTCAAGAAGGTCGTGAGCCTCTTTCTGTTTTCTTTCAGCTTCTTCAGCCTCTCTAGCAACCCGAGCGCTCATATCAGCGTCCTTGTCTCGACCTTGCTTTTTCAAGAGATCAGCAATCATCTCTTTGTCGTCATCACTATCTTCAGCAATTTGCTTCCTTTTGTCTTTTACACCCGAACCTGAGGCTTGGCCTGTTGGAGGAGGTTCGGTTGTTTTTGTTGCTGTAGAAGTGGGAGGCGGTTGAGATACATTCTCTCCCCCTTGTTTCGGAATGGACACGAACTCAAGGAGCCCTTCAAGTTTGCTCAGGAGAGAAAGAGCAGGAGCAAGCTTTTCCGCGAGAGTACGCCTCACTGAATAGTTTAATATCGGATCATGTGCTTCCAGGATATTTGAAATGGCTGCGTGGACATCCGAAACACATGAAGACACAATCTCGCGTTCAGATCGAAGAGATTCAATCTCCTTCTGAGAATTGGAGAGTTGAAGACTTTTGACCTTAAGAGCAGTGGTCTTTCTAGCAAGAGCGTCCATGAGAGAGTTTTCAGCAGCTAGATCTTCTTGAAGCTTGGTGAGTCGCTCCTCAATTGTCGCCTTAAACGATGAGTTGTCATCGGAGAGAGATTGACGAAGAGTGGCAAAGGACTTCAGTTCAGAGGCAACTGAGGTAGCCAGCTGGTTGACGATGGGGTCAAGCTTCGTTTTGGTGGCTTCGGCAGTTTCCTGTAAAGACTGCAAAAGAGAGGAGGCATCAGTAAATAGTTTTTCGACTTTTTCGGTCGTAGCCGCACAGGCTTTGGTGGAGGCATCAATTGCAGTAGTAGCTGAGCTAAGAGAAACTTCATGAGCTTTGGAAAAAGCATCAACAATCTTCTAAATAGCAGCTTCAGAAATGGTAGACTGTGATGAAGAAGAGGAGGCGATGAGAGAATCAATCTTCTTGTGAAGCTTCTTGAGATGCTTCTTGGTGACGGGAGCATCATCATCGTCGTCACTTTGCACCTGATACGGACTGTAGTAGACCGAATCAAATGTCATGTCCTCCCCACCAAGAAATGGTTCTTCATCCTCTGCGGACTTAGCAGGAGAGGAGGGTGGAGGCTCTGTAGTGGAAGTAGGTTCGGGTTGTGAAGTATGTTCGGTAGTGGGAGTGGGTTTGGGTGCTTTAGTAGGAGCCCCCGTATCAGATACGTTGGTTCTTACTTCAGTTGTTGTTGTGGTAGCTTCAGTGAAAATGGGAGGGGGTACTGGGATGGAAGTTGGTGGTATGTGAGTGATGGAGGTTATGGGGGGAATGGAAATAGGAATGGTGACTGGTGGAGAAGAGACAGGTGAACTGGAAAAGTGTACTTCTGGGGTAGGAGATCATGGAGAAGTGTTACCACGAGGAGACTCGTCAGAGTCTGACTTTTCTTCCTCAGATTCGCTTGAGGAGGAAGCTAATATCAGCTTTCGCCTGGGTTGAGTTTTTCTCTTCTTCAGCAGAGGAGAGTGAGCAGCCTTGGTAGGTTTTCGTTTCTTGGGAGAAGGGCCTTTTGCTCCCTTGCCAAGCTGCTTGTCTTTTCCCTTTTCAGTCTTCTTTCCCCTTGGAGCAGGCTTATCAGCGTCGTGAATGGATTTGATCATCTCAGGAGTGAGCTCTCTAGGACCAGAGTGACGAAACTCCTTGTATGTTCGAATGATACGGCTTTCAGCAGGAACGTCTCCAACCATCGACTCAGGGATGGAGCCAATGAATTGAAATTTTGATGCATCGGAGACTATGATCTTTGTGGTATGGAAAGTACCAATTGAAGATAGTGGAGAACCAGCAACAATGGGGACGTGATACTTGTCCATCACCCATTTTGTGACCAATGTCCAGAATCGAGCGTAGGAGATTTCGAAGTGTCGAGATGTGGATGCAAGGCTCTGGATCAGTTGCTGCCATAACACCGACCCATAGTCGAGGTTAATTCCGTTGTATACCCCATATAGAATCGTGATGAACAGACGACTCGCTCCGTCTGAACCGGCACTGCGTTCTGATAACCCCTTGAATAACACCGTAAATAACCCGTTCCACTGTGGAGGCAGGCACGATTTCTTGAACTTAGTGACCGTTGTCAGAACCTCTGTGTATCCCATGTTATAGAACATAGAAAACAGGTGACCCACTGGAATGGATTCAGGGTTAAACCTAGATGAATCGGGTTCATGCCCTAAAAGTGAGCAGAATCTTTGCTTGGAGATTGACGCCTTGTGATCAAGAATGTCGAAGAAAATCCTATCAAGAGACTTATCGTAATAAGCAGTGGCAAAGATTTGGGATAAAAATTCCATTGGAACAGTTTCAGCTTTGGTGAGAGCAGGAGCAAGTGGCGAGTATTTGAGGCATTCGATGATCGGGAACATGAAGGCGTCGTAAACGTGTGGAGTAAGATTGATTATCAAACTCTGTTGAGGACGAATCAGCAGGATGTGGGAAGAGGCATGAACAGATGATGAATCCGCCATTGAAGTGAAGAAGTTGGGAGAGATGATGAACAGTAGAATTCTCAAAGGTTTTCTTGCTCTCTGAATTTTGGGTGCAGTAAAGAGGTAAATAATGATCAAGATTACCTTTTATACTGTGGCTAAAGGAGAGAGAAGAATCCGTTCCCAAATCTTCGAAGGAAATACGAAGGGTTTTTCGGAGGTGATTGATGCGTGACAGTTGGTATCCTTGATGATTACGTAGGAGAGAGAAAACTGTCCCAATTCACACGCCTTCCCATCAGGCGCCGTTTAAGAAAAAACAGATCCACTCCGCACGCCTGTCATTGAAGCGCCATTTGAAAATCAAATCGATTGGACTCCCGCCTAAGTCAGCATCTTATCCCTTTAGAGTGAACGTCATCTTAAAGCAAAATTACCACGTAGATCAATATGAGCCACAACACTTTTATAACTTCAAATCCCATTAAAAAAAAGTCTTGTAACTAATGAAACCAGAATTTTGGAAAATCAAAAAGATTTTCGTGCTTAGTGTGTAAAAGAAAAGGAAATAAAGCAACACATATGAGGGAATTTGTGATGTCAGTAAAGACACGAAACAATGGATCCCGGGCACGAATCTCTTCCTTCAAAGTCAAGAGAGACTTTAAAGTGTTTGTTTGGTTTCCCGTTGAATAACGATCAAACACTTATTGAGAAGTGTTGAAAGGCTTCTTTTAATTAGGCTGATTTGGGTGGCTTTCGCTTCAGTGTAGAATTCCTGAGCTTGACATAAGACAGAAATCGACTGAAGTACTTGTGAGACCAATGTAGTCTGTTGAACAAGTAGGTTTGAGAAGAATCTAAGTGGCATTGTGAAAATATTTAATGTGAAATCTCAAAGAAAAATAAAACTGGATTCCAAGAGAAGAAATGTTATGGGATTTAACAATTTCATAGGAATCACACAAAAAGAAATTAGAGATTTCATGTTACATCCCCATGGATAAGTTCGTCAATTCGTTAGTGAAAGCTAGAACAAAGTTGATTGTTCACCATCAATGCATAGTAGGTATTGAATTGTGGATTTCACTTAGCACGTAGTGGCACGAAGCTAAGATCATGAATACAGAAATTATGTAACCATAAACCTCAGTGGTAATTTCTGAGAGTCTCAAGGGTTACGTTTATGAAGCGAATGAGATGGAGAAAAGTAGTGTAGATGGTGTAAAGAGACCAAAGTACCTCTGCTATTAAAATAAGGACCAAGCAGGAAACTCTTATCTCATGTGAGAAGAGATTAAGGTAGCTCATGATTAGAATAAATATAAAAGCCTAATTGGGAAGACAAGGTTTGTATATACCAAGTCAGTAAGGCTATTATTCTGAATCGCGTGAGGCTTTGGACACATACAGCAGCATGCTTCTAGGGACACTTAACTAATGAAAGAATTTCCACACAAATAGCCACACAAAAATATGAGATAAAAAAAATTCGTACAAAAAAAATGTTTTTAGAGTTTTTGATAAAAAAAAAAATGAGACAAAAAAAAAATTTGGAACCGAACCCGAGTGTTCGGTCTATTTCGGTTGCAAAAAAATAAATTTGAGAAAGAAAAGAGTTTTGAAATTAAAGTAAAAAAAAACTTTGAATATAAGAGAGATGAAATTTGAAAAAGATACAAAAGGTTTATAGCCAAAGAAACTACCTTTGAGTGATAGGCGAAAATAAGAGAATAAGACCGAACCCGAGTGTTCGGTTCCTTTCAGCACACACGTGAACCAAACCCGAACGTTCGGTTCATTTTGCTTCCATCTTTTAGTTTTGAGAGGTATTTTTTGGTACTGATTCCGATTCCATCATTCCTAGCCCTTGTAGAATTTTGTTGAAAGATGCTTCAGGAAGAGCTTTGGTGAAGATATCGGCCAGTTGATCAGTGGTTCGAACAAAGTGAATTTCGACATTTCCATCTTCCACATGATCCTTTATAAAGTGATACCTTAGTGCAATATGCTTGGTCTTGGAGTGTTGCATTGGGTTATGAAAGATCCTAATTGCACTTTCTGAATCGCAATATAGTGGTATCTTTTTCATATTGAGTCCATAGTCCCGGAGCTGGCTTTGGATCCAAATCACTTGAGATGTACAGGAGGCAGCTGCAATGTACTCTGCTTCGGCTGTTGACAGAGAACCACATGTCTGTTTCTTTGATTGCCAGCTAACCAACTTCCAGTCGAGGAATTGGCAGCCTCCAGTGGTGCTTTTCCTGTCTAAACCACATCCTCCAAGGTCTGCATCTGAGTAGGCTTGAATGAAGAAACCTGAGTTTGATGGATACCATAGACCAAGGGAGGTGGTTCATTTCAGATACCAGAGTATGTTTTTCACTGCAAGCATATGTGGTTCACGAGGATTCGCCTGAAACCTAGCACAATAACATACAGAAAACATTATATCAGGCCTGCTAGCAGTAAGGTACATTAAGGACCCAATTATCTGGCGGTATAGCGTAATATCGACTGCCGGTTTTTCCAAGGATGGTGTGAGCTTGGTGCCGAATGCTATTGGAACTTTGACCTTTGAGTCTCCCATCATGCCAAATTTAGCAAGAAGAGTCTTGGTGTATGCTTCCTGGTTGATAAAGATGCCTTAGGGTCCCTGTCTAATATTTAAACCAAGGAAAAAGTTAATCGGACCCATTGAGCTCATTTCAAATTTAGTCTCCATCAGCTTTCTGAATTCAGCTGTTAAGCTAGGATTCGTTGAGCCAAAGATGATATCATCGACATAGATTTGAACTATCATAAGGTGGTTACCTTCCTTCTTACGAAAGAAGGTTGGGTCAACCGAACCTTGTTTGAATTTTGACATATTTAAGAACTTGGTTAGCGTTTCATACCATGCCCTAGGTGCTTGTTTCAGACCATAAACTGCTTTGTCCAGAATATAACAGTGATTTGGGTACTTTTCATTGACAAAACCAGGAGGTTGCTCCACATAAACCATTTCTTCAAGTTCTCCATTCAGAAAGGCGCATTTTACGTCCATTTGGTAGACCATGAAGTTCTTGTGTGCAGCATAGGCCAGAAATATCCGAACAGATTCCAGCCTAGCTACCAAAGCAAAAGTTTCTTCGTAATCAATTCCTTCTTCCTGGCAGTATCCTTTCACCATGAGACGAGCTTTGTTTCGAATCACATTGCCTTCCTTGTCCATTTTGTTTCTGAATACCCATTTGAGACCAACGAATGAGGCATCTGTAGGAGTTGGAATGAGGCGCCATACCTTGTTTCTTTCAAACTCATTAAGTTCATCTTGCATGGCTTGGACCCAATCAGAATGATCAAGAGTTGTGTTGACAGCCTTAGGCTCAACTTTGGATACGAAAGAATTATACATGCAGAACTCTACTTTGGAGAATAGAGATGTTTGCTTTGCCTTTAGTTGAGATCGGGTGAGGACCTTTTCAGAGACATTACCCACTATCTGAGATACAGGATGATCTCTGGTCCATTTAGCAAGAGGAGGGTAATTTGGATCATAAGATGGATCCAATTCGGCGTTGACCATTTCTTCCAATTCAGATTGACTATCGTCATCGTAGAACATATCAGAGTTCTCCCCCTCGACCGATGAGCTCTCAGGTGTAGTTGGACTTTCTGGTGCTACATGACTTTTGGATGCTGTTGAGCTTTCTGGTGCTACATGACTTTCGGGTGCTGTTGATCTTTCGGGTGCTACAGGAATAGAATTCTCCCCCTCAAATTGTGAGCTCGATTGTTTTGAAGAAAGTGGATTCTCCCCCTCAACTGAAGCGCCTTGCTGAGGAGGTTCGTTTGGAACTTGTTCTCCTTCACCCATTCGTTTGGCGGCATCTTCGACAATTTGCTTCAGATGGTCGACTTTGTTGTCTGCTGCCTTGGCTTCCGATAGAGTAGCTTCCTCAGGTTCATCGAATAATTCCACAAACTGATCGAACAGATTAGCAATCGAGGCCGTGACTTGACCTGTTTGAGAGAAAATCTCTCCAATTGCTTCTCCAGTAGCCTTTAGTTTCTTGACGTAGTTGTCATCGAAAGTCACATAATATGTTTCTTCAATTTTTCTGGAACGCTTATTTAAAACCCGGTATGCCTTTGAAGTAAGAGAGTAGCCCAGAAAAATTCCTTCATTAGCTTTAACATCAAACTTGTTACGATGTTCTTTGGAGTTGAAGATGAAGCATCGTGAACCGAATACATGGAAGAATTTTACGTTCGGCTTCCTGTTATTGATGATCTCATAAGGAGTAAGAGAGAAACGTTTGTTGAGATAAGACTTGTTCTGCGTAAAACACGCTGCAGCAATAGCATCAGCCCAGAAATATAAAGGAAGAGAAGCGAAACTTAGCATAGTTCGGGCCGCCTCACACAAGGATCGGTTTCGTCTTTCGACAATTTCGTTCTGTTGAGGCGTGTAGGGGGCTGAGAAGTTGTGACTGGTTCCTTTTTCTACCAAAAAGTCTTCAAATTCTTTGTTCTTGAACTCCAGTCCATTGTCGCTCCTGATGTTGCGAACGACTTTTCTCAGTTGCACTTCAACCTGCTTAATAAACGTCTTTAGCTTAGGAGTAGCCTCAGATTTGTGCTTCAAAAAGAACACCCATGTAAAACGAGAGAAATCATCAATGATAACAAGAATATACTTGCTACCGCCAATGCTTTCGATTGATGATGGACCACACAAGTCAATGTGAAGCAACTCAAGTGGTTCAACAACTTTCGTGTTTATGATGGATGGGTGACTTTGACGACTTTGTTTCCCCATTTCACATGCAGCGCACAAGTGTTCTCGATCAAACTTGAGCAATGGGAGACCTCTAACATGACCTCCTGTGACAAGCTTGTTGATGTCTTTGAAGTTCAGATGTGAGAGCCTTCGGTGCCACAACCAGCTTTTGTCAGAATGAGCTTTCGAAAAAAGACATATAGCTGGATTTCCTTTGATTGGTTTGAGATTGAGAGGAAACATTTCGCCTTTGCGTTCTGATTTGAGAATCACCCTTTTTTATTTCTTCTCTATGATTTCTGAACCTTTATCGTCAAATGAAACTTTGAGACCGGTACCTCCTACCAGTTGAGACATACTGATGAGATTATGCTGTAGCCCTTCAATGTATGCCACCTTTCTTATTGTAAAGTCTCCATTGGTTATCATCCCATAACCCTTTATCGTTCCATAAGAGTTGTTTCCGAACTTGACATTTCCACCATTTTGAAGAGATCGAAACTCCCTTAGCTCTTCCTTCCTTCCTTCCTGTCATGTGACGTGAGCAGCCACTGTCAATGTACCATTCTTCGTCGAACTGCTCGTCACTTATAACCTGCAAAAACTAAGCAGATTTAGGAACCCAAAGTTTCTTGTGTCCACGTGAGCCTTTCACAGGAACAGGAATAATAAGAGAAACATCAACAAGATATGTTCTTTTTATTAATGTTGTTTCATCTTTCCTCTTAATGGTAAACACTTTGATTTTGTTAGGGTTAGCTATAGTTGGTTTGGTTTCAGGTTTTGTGTTTGGGCATTTGTCTGCTTTCGGTCTTCCTGGACTAAGTAAATATTCGATTTTCCTTTCAATTTCGTTGATGATTTTGAATTTTGTGCAGGAACAGAATAGGGTTTAGAAGAGAATTGAGAATGAGAAGAATTAGAATGAGAGAATTTGGACTGGGAGTCTTTCCTGACTTGAGGTTCGAAATGACCCTTTTGTTTATGGTCATTGGAGGGACCGAACCTGGACCTTCCGTAGCTTTTGCCTTCGTGACCGAACTTATCCTTTCGGTTGTTGTTGCTCTTGGGACCGAATCTGTCCTTTTGGTTGCTTTTGCTTTCAGGACCGAACCTAACCTTTCGGTTCTGTTCCTCATGCGGCACGAAAGCCTTTTTCTCTGACTTTGAATTTCTATCATGATAAGAGAAATGAGTGTTTTAAGAGCGCCAAAACTGCTTTTGCTCTGAGAGATTCTTTTTGTATCTTAGGTTTCTTTGCTGCTTTTGATTTTTCACTTGTTTCGGCTGTCTGTGGATGTTAGCCTTTTGTTTTAGCTTCTTGTCAGCCGGTTCACTTTTTACAGATGATGTTTCGCTTGTGGAAGTGACTTCTTCTACAGGTATTTCTTTTGTGCCACTAGTGCTTGGCACGTCAAAGTTGTCAGGCTTATTTAGCGGCTCTGGTACATATCTTCCTTTAGTTTTCCATGACGTTCGCTCTGACAGACCAACTGTTTCATCGGCATTATCTATAGGAGCAGACCAGAAGAACTCATCACAGCCATCTGCGCTATCTTCGTTCACAATGGCAGTGAGTTCGGTTGTTTGATGTTCGGTTACTCCTGTGACTTTATACACCTGATTTGGAGTAGTTCTCACCTTTTGGTACACAACAGCCTTTTCTTCAAGAATCGGGGACTTATTTTGGGACAAGCGAGCAAACTCCACAGAATTTTCAGAAATCAGGTTTTTGTGGTTTTCGGGTTCGCTCTTGACAAACTCAGAATAGTCGACTACATCCTCTACATAAATTTCACTCATATCATCATCCTCATTAAGTTCATATGCGTTTTCAACATCAATTTTATTTTCTGAACTTAAATTGGCACTCAATGAGTCGAATTTTTGTATGGTTTCGGTCCTTAGTTTCAGTTTATCGTTTTCATCCAAAAGATTTTTCAGCATGTCCTTATGGTCTTTGTACTTTATAAAAGATTCTATTTTGTCCAGACCATACATATAAGTAGGATTCACATCATCAGACGAAACAACACTTTCACAGTTGTATGCTTCAGTATCGATTTCATCCTCCTTAAACTCAAGGAAGGGTAAAATCATGCAATGTATTTTCTGCCCTATTTCACAATTCAGATGCAGTTGAGTAATGTTAGCATAAAGTCTTTTAGAAATCAAACAAAAAACATTTCTTTGTTTTAAAAGTTTCAAATTGTCTCTTTGTAAATAAATGTTTTCATCCTTAGACTTAATCAGCTCCGAATCCTTTTGCTCAATCCACATCCTTCGCTCCTCACTCTTGGATGACACCCTGCTTATTTGGTCAGTTAGGTTAGAATTGGTGACCCATGTTTGAGTTAAACAACTATCCAGATTTGAGATTCTTGAATTTAAGTTATTTAATTCCTTTTCATACGATTTTTGTGGAACTTTGAACGAGATAAAAAGAGATTGTACCTTCTTGATCAATTCATCAAGTTCATTGATCTGCACACTGAGAGGTTTTGCTGTGAAGCATAAGTCCTCTCGCTCCTTGGTGTCCTTATTTCCACCATCTGTATTGTATCCCCTCATGTGGGATACGTCAGTCACCATCAAACACTTTCCGCTGCTTTCACCACCTCTTGCCATATACGCCTTTCCATGAGAAGGCTTTCTCACCTCATCATCTTCTGAGTCGGTCGACCACACCTATACGCCACCGAACTCGTCATCCTCTGCCGAACCATGTACAATAAGAGCATTCATAGAAGGATTAGTAGCAGCTTTCTTCCTCTTAATCTCTTCCAGCTTTTTCATCAGGATTGCCTCTTCATCTTTCTCTGCCATTTTCTTCAGAACACAATCTTTTGCATAATGATTCTTTCCTCCACAGTAATAGCAGCTGACACCAGAATCTCCTTCAACCTTCGCCTCTTTCTTTGGTTCCTCAGTCTTCGGCTCCTCCCTTACTTTTTCAGAACTGTAGCTTCCCTGCCAATTTCGGTTCTTATTGGTAGGAAACCTCTTCTTGATGAACCTTTTTGGATTGGACACCATCATAGCATAATCTTCTGAAGTGAGATCGTAGTCCTCCAGGTTCAGATCTTCATCTTCTACTACATTCTTGCTTTTGGACAGGAGGGCCAAGGACACCAAGTTTGAGACCACATTCTTCTCTTGCATCACTATCTTTTCTTGGGATTTCAGAATTCCCACCAGTTTCGCCAGCGAATATGACTTGAACTGCTCATGAGCTTTAACTGTAGACACAACAGCTCTCCATTCGGATCTTAATCCATTCAAAAAGGTGACCTTTTGTTCAATAAACTTCCTTTCGATATCATGTTTGATCATCTTGCTAAGAAGATGATTGAAGCGATCAAACGTCTGAGTGACAGACTCATCGGAATTTTGCTTAAATTCTCCAAATTCAGACAAAAGCAAGGTCTGAATAGAGTGCTCCAAATCTTCATCTATGGAATACAGCTCTCGCAGCCGATCCCAGATTTCTTTAGCGGTACTGCAGGAACTCACCAACCTAAACGTGTCAGATTAAAGAGCGAATCGAATCAGTCTTAATGCTTTGATATTGCACTGAAACTTCTCCTTTTCGTCTTGAGCAACATCTTTTACATCTTTTAACAGATCATTATACTCTTTCTGAGTTTTAATGATTCTGGATGTTCCTGAGTGAGCAAATGGTCCAGAAACAATAGCTTCCCATATAAGATACCCATTATCTTTAGATCCGATGACATAGTCTTCAAAATGATGCGCCCAAACTTCGTAATCCTGGGTGTAAAGAATAGGAATCTTTGTTGTTGATCCAATACTGTTTGAGATGTTGATAGGATTAGATTGAGAATCGTCCATTCTTAATCGTTTTACCTGTTTGAAAGATCAGACTTGTAATATGTAATATTAGGGCAAAACGAATAAATACTGAGATACGTCAATTATGGAGTGACGGCTCAATAAATATCAGTTAATGCGAAATAAACCCTAATCACTTCTTTCACAGAAGAGATGTGTATGAATTACACAGCCTCCCGCTCTGATACCAATTGATGAGTTTATAATACTCTTGATCGATTAGATCTTTTAACAGACAAATAAAGAAAGTAATAACAGTATAACAAAAACACAAGAATGAATCTGAATGAGTCGAATGATTCTATTAACTCAATCCTCAGTAGAGCTCGACGAAGAACTTCCGTTGTAGAGGATTCTAGGGTTACAAAAGATAAGAACGTAAGCGCCTATAAAATCTTATCAAAATCTTACTTAAAGAATGCATGCAAGCATCTATAAATAATAAACCCTACAAAGAACTCACGGATGGACAGGCCCATACCGGAGACAAAACTGGACTAGCTAACGAGCCCAAAGACGCAACACTAACTGGACCTAACAATATATATATATATATATATATATATATATATATATATATATATATATATATATATATATATATATATATATATATTGCAGTACAAAGTATAGTGAGAAAACTCACATCGCTAATTAGAGTAACTACACCGCAACTCATAAGGTCGGAAAGCTGGTGAAAGACGTCTCCTCACTCTAAACATACAGATAACGAAACCCTAGTTAACAATTAAGGTGATAACTATTTCTCAAAGAGTTGTGGTGCACAATTAGTCCTCCTTTGGGAAAAAGATCATTTTCCCCACCAAGACAAAATCCCCACATAGTTGGCCCAAAGTCAAATTGGTCAAAAAGTCAACGGTCAACCTTCAGTTGACCTACACTTGGTGTAGCACACGACTCTACGCTCTAAGGGTGAGCAAACCCAAACCAAGAAACCTAAAATCAATGAAACCGAAACCGAAGCAAAACTGACGGTTTGGGTTTAAATTTTTTAAAAACTGAAAAATTGGATTCGGTTTCGGTTTTTACCGAAAAACCGACCTACCAACCCGAGAAACTGACCCATACTTAATACCGACAAACCGACCCATCCAACCTGAGAAACCGACCCATACTTAAAACCAACTAACCGCCCCAAGAAACCAACCCATCCAACCCATGAAACTGACCCATACCTGATTGTGTTTTGGTTGTAATATACTATTTTGGGCTTTGTTTGTAACTTGTAATAAACGGTTTGGTTGTAAGACTCATGTTTTTTGAAGTATTTAACTTTAATTTGGTGTTTTTTGAAGTGTTTAACTTCTTGCTTCATTTTTGGAAAATGGGTTAAAACCCAAAACCCATGGGTTTAAACCCAGAACCCGTGAGTATATGGGTTGAACCCAAGAAACCGAAAAAACTCCCAAATCGACCTCAGAACCCGAGAAACCGAACCGACCATAAACCGATCCTATTGGCTTCTAAAAACCATAAACCGACCATTTATGGCTTGGGTTGGGTTTAGGTCTAAAACTGACCCATGCACAGCACTACTACGCTCGTGTAGAGCTCCAGGTGGGAAAATGGGGGATTTTCATGCTATGCTCAGCATAGAGATATCTACGCTCGGTGTAGCCCCCTGATGACCAAAAATCATATATGGTTGTAAAAACTTTTAGATCCTTAGTTTGAGTCTAGAATCACACGAATGTTTGTCAAAATCCCTTAAACTAGAGATTTGATACCAACTTGTAATGTCCCAATTTTCAAAATAAATATTTAATTTTTGAATTAGAATAAATAGATTTTCATAAATATATGCACAAGACAAAATCCATTGTTCGTAAACCGTAGTTTAAAATCAGAGTTATATAGAAAAGTATTGTGGAATCTCCGTTCATTAAACTATTGATGGGTGTATATAGTCATACATTTTCCTTCCCATGAAGTGATAAAGTACCAGAAAAACACTAATCCATAACTGTTAGCTAAAGCTTAATGAGTTCTCCAAAATACTTCACACAATAATACATATAAAATGCATGCACACAAGGACAACAAAAAAAATGTTGGACCACTAACGAAGCCTACATCATCCAAACTGGGCTTATCCCCAGATCCTACACCATACAAGTTGGGTTGCTCCCCTTGGGGCTACAATATAAACTGCACCGCCCATGTCTATTGGCCTACAACACAAAGAAAGACCGCCTCAACCCAATCACAATATGTCGAAATATACAAATTGATAGAATTTTAGGAACGAATAGATTCAAATGTGATAATAGCGTGATTGTTTGAATGATTAAGAACACGAAAAGGTAAATAAGATCACAATTTCATTAAAGAGAAAAAGAACAGTTTGGTATAAAATTAGGGAACCATTTAGGCAAAAGCTACTCTCTCTTCTAACTAACTCCCATATATATAGTCATAAAGGGAAGTTGAAAAGGAATGTCTGAGTTAATAGTTCAGAACTGTGAACCTAAACATAAACTAAATTTGTGAAATACAAATAGGTTATCTCGCATACGAAATGAAGACTTTACAAGAAGACAAACCAAATTACGAACTCAATCGCTTACAAGACTTGACACAACCTAATATTCTGAAATTTAACAATCTCCCCCTTTGTGTCATTTGGCAAAAAAGTTCTTTATTTATTCTCATCAAATACCTTCGGAAATGTCTTCAATAAAATCATACAGACCATTATCCACCATCGTATCATATCTGAGATGCACTTCACATCATTTTCATTGTTTGATTAACAAGCTTCAAGGCATGAACGAAAACTTGTAAGAGAAGTTGTGGGATACTAATGTTTGTCTCACAAAAATATCATGCAATTTTGCATCTCACCATTTTCAGACATTTTGTTAACCACTCCCCCATGGTTCTTTCTAAATAAATCCAACTTTCAGTCTCTATAAGTCTTTTGGTTGTTGGAATAGTCTTAGAGTTAGTTTTCAATTCAACACTTTGGAAATCTCTATATACATATTTGAAATCTCTTGAATGTAACCTCAGATCATTCTTCGCAAGATCTAGAAAATAGGCTAAATACTTCACGGGATCTTGGGAAATAATGTTAAGAAGAATAATCCAATCATAAGGACTCATCATCAGAAGATCAGCAAAAGTGAAATCAAAAGCTTTATGTTTCATATCTTTGTGTAATGCCCGGTTCACGGTATGTATTTAAATAAGATTTATTCATTTTTTTTTCAGGAACTCGATGAGTTGGAGGCCCCAAACTCGTTGAGTAGGAATGGATTTTAGACGCGGAACTTAAAGTCTACTTGACGAATTGAGGGACTCAACTCGACGAGTAGGGCTGCCAGAATGAAACCCTAAATTTCAAGGTTTAGCACCCTATTTGAACACCTTAACCTCCAAAGGTTGGCCTCATTTGCAGCCTCCATCGTCCCAAACCCTAGCCACGAAACCCTAATATGTTTTTGAGAGTTTTGAGCCATTCTTGGTGCTTTCTTGAGGTTTTGAAGAACAAGAGACCTGGAGAAGGAGCAAGGAAGTGAAGGAGAATAGTAGATCCAAAAGTTGAGCTCCATTTCTAGTTCATTGGAGGTATAAAGCTCATATATTGTCTATTCAATGTTTAGATCTAGTTTTGGAGTGATTTCTCCATGTTTTGGCCCAAGATTGCTAGCTTTTGAGAGTTGGACCTCCCAAGTGATTACTCTTTCAGATTTGGGGTCTAGAAGGGGTTTCATGGCATAAAGGTGCAAACTTTATGGCCATAGAAGCCCCATGCAAGCTTTAAGGTGTCATTTTGGCCTTTTAAACTCCAAAAGGCCATATATGGAGGGAAAGTCAGGGACTGTACGTATTCATATGGTGTCTAGGGCCTAGATCTCAGTTGCTATGCTTTAGGGAGAAGTAGTAAGGCTTTTGGGTCAAGATTTAAGTCTTAAAGAATTAGGGTTTGAGCTAAACCCATTAAGAAGGGCTATTAACGGATAAAGTTGGAAACTTTACCCTTAAAAGGACACTTTCGGTATGTAGATGAAGTATGGGGCTTAGATCTGAGGGATAAGAGCTTAATCTATTAAGATGGCTCATCAAACTGAAGAACTTGTCGAGTCCACAAAGGAACTCAACGATTTGGGTCAAAGTATCCCGAGTCTAAAGGGAAAAGCTCGACGAGTTCAAGGATGACTCAACAAGTTGATTGAAGAAGTCCTGATTCTATGGATAAGGAGGAACTCAACAAGTTGTGAAAGAACTCGACGAGTTGGATCGCGATTAAGGGTTCCTGATTCATGGAACTCGACGAGTTGATAAACCAACTCGGCGAGTTACGTTAACCAAAATGTTGACTTTGACCAAGATGCTGAATTTAACTATGACTTTGACCAAAATTTGTAAGACCTTAAATTTTCAAACCAAAATTTTCATTTTTAAAAACACATAAAACTCATATATTATATTTCACGAAACCACAAGTGTGTCAAATGTCAACAATGATCCATAAATAAAAGTCAAACCCCAAAATCCTCAACGAAGTCTCGAACAACTGCATACAATCATGTTGCACCTTCCTGTGGTCCTGAGAAGTACCTGAAACACATATCACACAAGACGGTAAGCACAAAGCTTAGTGAGTTCCCCAAAATACCATATACACAAATAATAAGCCTCTCATGGATATAACTCGGCATGGACCCTCCGGTCTCATGCGGCTCGGTGTGGACCCTCTGGTCATGTGTCTGAGTGAGGACTCTCCGGTCCCACAACTCGGTTTGGACCCTCCGGTCCTGTCTCAGTGGAAACCCTCCGGTCCCACAACTCGATTTAGACCCTCCGGTCCTATCACATAGACAAAATGCATAATATGATGTAACTCAAATAACACGAAAAACCCTCTGGTCACACATAGATACCACTCATGGTAAGTATAGTGAGAAGACTCGTGTCGTAAGTAAGCAAAGAAAACTGGATACCCCTCGAACAGCCTAATCTTCGCTTACATGTAATAAGCATCTCTAATTAAATCATAAAGATCACAACATCATATAAATCACGCTAAACCCTTTCTAACTCTTAAGATAGGTAAAGGACCATTTTACCCCTCCATGGCCCCCATAAACCCTGTCTTGTTCAAACCCTAAAGTCAACAGAAGTCAACACTCGATTCAACTGTCCATGTTGACCCAACTCGCCGAGTGCACCTATGTAACTTGCCGAGTCCCTGTTGTTCCTCATAATGTTGCGAAAACCCAATTTAAATCGTCAAGTTGTCTCATCAACTCGCCAATTCACCCTTGTCCAGACTCATCGGGGAAAACCCTAGCCGACTTGTCGAGTCAGCTCATTGACTCGCCGAGTCCATTCAGTCTAAATTCTCATTTAGATGTTTTAAGGTAGATCTACTTCTCCACACTCTAGATCTAGGCTCCCAAAGCTCTAATGTCACGTAAAGCTTCGAGCTTTACGTTCACGCATGGCATATTTTGCTCCAAAATGCCAATAAAACTCTAACAAGGGTGTTTAAGCACAATAACTCTTATATGGCTGAATAAAGTTGGGACCTTTGAACTCTATGGGCCTCACAAGGTCCAGATCTGAAGTCTAGACCTCCTAATAGACTCAATGCACTCAATGTCCCAATAAAAGGTGGTAAAAGTCCTAAGTTCCATAATCATGAGATATAACCAATAAGATGAGAAAGGTGTAGGCTTTTTACCTTCCACATAAGCTCTGGCCGATATAGCACTAGATCCAATAGTTTATCCTCGTTCCTTGCTGGATAATCTTATCTTCTCCTCAAAAAATACACTAGAATACTCAAAGTTCAACTCTATAACTCTCTTAGCTCACTACAAACATTTAGGGTTTCACACAGGGGAGTTGGGCAGCTGGTGAGGCAGAAATAAGGACATAAGTTCTCTTAAATAGGCCCAACCCCGAAGATTTAGGGTTTCACCTCACAGCACCAACTCGGCAAGTTATCTCTCTGACTCGTCGAGTCAATCATTAAACCCACATGACCAAATCAGACTCTACTCGACGATTTAGGCTCACAGCTCGTCGAGTCACTCATGAAATCCCAATAATAATTAAATAATAAAAGAAATACCTAGGAGTCGGGATGTTACAAAATTGACCCTTGAGGGGGTTATGAGTATGAACAGGGCAATTAAAGGAAATGTTTGTGTGTAGGAGTCTGAGAGGGGTTGATTTCAGAGCAGGAGTTTCTGCAGCTGCTGACAATTATCGAGGTGAGTTACCTTCTAGTAGGAGTGGATTGAAGGCACCAATGTCGGCCTACTAGTATGGATTATAGTTGAGATGATTGTCTTTGTGATAATTGTCTGGTATGCCACTATTTGTTATGCTTTATGTGCTAGTATGTTATGTTATTATGTGATAATGGTAGGGGTGAAATAGTCCCCGGTTACCGGTTGAAAGAGACCGAAGGGGAGGCTAGCACCCAGATAGGCTAGGCAGTATATGATTTATATGTATATGATAGGGTATTATGTGGTACTAGTAGGGGGTGAAATAGTCCCCGGTTACCGGTTGAAAGAGACTGAATGGGAGGCCAACACCCATATATTGTAGAGCTAGAATTTAGTTGTGAGGTGTCGAATCTTGTTGATAGCTCCGTTAGTTTGTAATCTTATTACAAGGGCTTTTTATTGTTCAAAGTCTAGAGTAATTAGTCCCTTGTATTTTTTTTGTTTGCTTTCATCTTTCCTATAAATAGGGAAGTGTACTAGAGTAGATAAGAACTTCGCTTTTCTCATTCGTGTAATCTTGTATATTCTCTTTGTACTTGTTGAAAGCTAATTGGAGCCAAACAGATTATATTTACTTCTTGTGTTCATCAATCGTACTTTACTCTGATCTTATTATTCAATCTTGATTTCCTTGCAACTACAATTGGTATCAGATCATGATTCATACATAATTGATCTATTTTTCCGAATTTTTCAAAATTTTTTAGTCTCATTCTAGATTCAATTTTCCGCTCTTTTGTGTCAGAAATTCATCCTAGATCTATTGTTGTGAGTCGATTATGCATTCTAGTTGCTAAATTGAGTGTTCGATTGGTGATTATCAAGAGTTTTATCTGTTTGATCAAATATAAATTTAAGGTTTACTCAAATTCTGTCTGTTCTTCAATGGAGAACATCAACATGAACACAATGACATCTTATTCTCATCTCCTTGGCTCATCGACTAAAATTTTGATGCTAATACCCGAGTATTATGATTAGTGGGACAATCGGATGGAAGATTACATGAATGGAATCAATGAACAGTTATGGAAGTGTATTATCAGTGATGTTCGTCCACCTCCTGCTGTTCAGAATATTGGAACTTCTTCTAATAATCAAAATGTCCAAGAGATCGCTGAAAAATTAGTGAAGAATGAGAAGAAATGCATGAGAGAACTTAGACGTGCTTTACCTCCTGTTGTTTACAATTACGCTCGTAGTTGTAAAACTGCTAAAGACATCTAGAATACTCTGAAGTAAAAGTTTCAAGGGAATGAAAAGACAAAAATCAATTCAGTGAAAAATTGTCTGGTTGAATTAAGAGAATTCAAACAAAAAGATGGTGAAACTATCGAATTATACTACAATCGTCTTAATGAGCTAATTTACAAGTGCAGCTGATATGGAATCACCAGGTCAACAATGGAGTTTAATCTCACGTTTGTTATGGGACTTCGTAAGGAATAGAGAAACGTGAGTTTAATGGTGAAGACTCAACAAAGTTTTGATAACTTTTCATTGAATGATCTGTACAGTCTGTTGAAAACTCATGAATCCAAAGTTAATGAATTGATGAAGAAGTGAAGATTAGTCAAGGAGGTCCGCTAGCTTTGGTTTTGAAAGTAATTGGAAAGGAAGCAGAGAGAGAAGCTACTGAGAAGGAAGGTTCGGATGATGAGGGCCTGATTGTGAATTCTGTTGATGAGGTTGTTGCATTTTATTCAAACAACCAAGTAAAGAAATTCTTTAAGAAGCCATTTAATGCAAGTTCAAAAAAATAGTGAAGTGAAAGGAAGTGCTGTTGGGAAAATTGGAGGTGATGAAAAGAAGGAAGAAAGGAAAGAAGTTCATGATAAAGAGGAAAAGAAAGAGAAAAAACTTAAAGGTGATGTTGGATTTGACTGTCATTATTGCAATGACATAGATCATATGACGTCTGAGTACATGCTTCATAAGCGTGATGAGGAAAAGAACAAAGTGAAAGATGAAGCTTATTATGTGGAAAGGTTGGAAGAAGTTCATGCAAAAGCAAAGGGTTTTTCTTTGGTGGCCAAGGGTGTAGATGAAGAAGATGGCACGTATCAAATTTGGTCGTCAGGCTCAGACGATGAAGAGATGTGAAACCCTACACACGGGGCGATGTTTGTTGTGCATGAGGAAGGAGAGGAAGACAAGATAATCATGAAGTGCTTTGTGACAACATCTTCGCATAAATCTCCAATGACTTCTTAGGTACGTTCTCTTTTACAGTCTTTTAATATTTCTTCAAGTGCATATGATTCAATTTTATCAGAGTTTGATGCAGTCGTTACTTACGATAATGATTTACTTATTTCTGCTAGTAATGAGGCTAAGAAGTCAAATACTCAACTCTTAGAAATCCAAAAGGTGTTAGATTCGAAGAAAATAAAAATTGAATACTTAGATATGCAAATCACAAATTTGATGTGTGATAGGGATAGTCTTAATGCAAATGTTAAGCTTTTGTTAAAACAACGAAATATTTATTGTAACTCTGCAAAAAGATTGTATGGAAAATTGATAGATTTGCATCATTCTTCGGACAATAGCAAAGAACAACATAGGAAACTTTTGCCCTTTTTAGAATTCGAAAGGGAGAAAATCGATTCTATTTCCTATGATTGTGAACAAACAATTGCTGGTTTTGATAAAGTTCCAGATAATAGATATGCATATGGACTAGTACAAATTGATGAATGCTTGAATGCTAATGAATTAGTTGATATTGTAAATGACACCTTGACCACAGACGAACAAATTAAGATTTTGAAAAGAACTGAGAATTCGAAAACTGATCTTCAAAACAATTACGCTGATATTGAAAATGATTCTGACAATATTAGCGAAATTGAAGAGGAGGAAGTTATTGATTGTTCTCAGTTGTCTATCATTAATGTCGCTTCGATGGCTAAAGGCAAAGAAAAATGTAATGATTCTGAGGTTAAAATTCACATGACCAACCTTCAAATTCGAAAGTTGTTGATCATGACCATGTCACTGTCGAAAATAGTCAAACAGATAGTGACGATGATGAAGAAGTGTCAACAGAGACAAATGTTCCAAAAGTTTCGAAAGAAAACATCATACCTCGCATCGTTGAAGATCAAGTGTATGAAGAGCCAAAGGAATTCAACAAAGTCATGAAAAAAAGGTTCTCACTATCTTGAACCCAATTCTGTGGTTTATCCAAACCAAGTTTTTGTTACAATGGGGTAATGGAGAAAGTGTAAAACCCGAAATAAACAAACTGGTTGAAGAGGATAATAAGAAAGCTTCAAAGGAAGGATTCTTTTCAAATCAAAGTACCATTGAAAAAAACCTTACCAAAAACTCTTACACCTTTCAACGTCAAAAACCAAGTCAAACTTGGACCGTTAAATTGACAAATGTCAAGTTGAAAAACAAACAAATGTCAAAGTTACTGAAAAATCAAAACGAGTTTGGGTTGAAAAATCTGAAAAATCAAAAGAAGTTTCAAAGAAGGATGAAGTTATCTCTCAAACTGTCAAAATCAATTCTCAAACTTTTAAAGATCAAATTGACAAGGATTCGAAAGAAAACAAAATTTCAAAGAGACAAGCACGAAAGAAATTTTTTGGCATAACATTGAGTCACGAAAGAAACAAAATGTTTTGCTTAACAAATCTTCTGAAAAAGAAAAAGTCTAATTGTGTTCAGACTTCTTTTGAAAAGAAACCAGTAAATAAGCCAAATCCCACTCAAACTTCAAAGAATTCGTCTCATCAAACATCTCAAAATGATTCTTTTATAAACAAGGAGCACGTTTCGAAATCAAACCCAAATTCTAATGTTCAAACTTCTTATCATGAGAATTATGTGAAAAACAAACAATCAAAGAGTTTTCATAAGAATTCATCAAATCAAAGGTTTCAACAAATAATTTTCAATGAAGTGATTTTCAATCAAATGAACAAAAGAATTATCATCATGTTTCACATCCAATTCAATTCTTGAACTTTCCAAAGGTTTTTCAAAAAAATAATGTTAGTTATCAAAATCGTTTTCAAAATCATTATACACCTCATGTTTCAACACGAAAACCAGCAAGACACTATGAGATGTTACAAGTTCATGGACGAAAATTCGAATCATACGAGCCTAATCAACCTCCTTTTCCAAATCTACCCTCGAAACAAACGGTAAAGTCTTCATTTGTTAAAGGGAAAAAATGTGAAGAATATCAATCATTGGTTGGACGGTAATGGAAACAAATTTCAATCTTCGTAATTTTCTAAAGAAATGATCAAGGAGGAGTATGAGAAGTATTTGAATGAATCACCAAAAGGTAGTTCATCTTCACAAGAGTCGAATATATTTGTCAAACAACGAAAAGCTCTTCTAAAGGCAACGGTTATTGAGAAACAAGATGAGAAGCAAAAGGAAAAAGTCAATGAAGATTTTAAACCAACGAATACATACTTTTCTGTGCCTTTAACTAACGAAGTAGACTTAATTAATAGTCTCAACGAATACATACTTTTCGTTTCACATTATTTTTCAAACTAATAACCAAGGACCCAAACAGCCTTGGGGACCTAAATTCTTTCATTAATTGTAGGTCATGAGTGGCTAGCAATATGATGAAAAATGGTATATTGATAGTGGTTGCTCACGCCACATGACTGGTTGAAAGGAGAATCTTCGTGATTATAGGACGTTGGAGAATGTTGGAGTAGTGAAGTTTGGCAACAACAACAAATGCCATGTTCAAGGATACGAAAAAGTCACAAATGGGAATTTCACAGTCAACAAAGTTGCATATGTCGAAGGTCTTCAACATAACTTGATAAGTGTTTCGCAACTTGTTATGGGCACTGACAATCAAGTGGTGTTTAATGAAGAAGGCAGTGTGATTTCGAACATTGAAACAAAGGAAATCTTACTCAAATCCAAACAAAAAGGAGACATGTTTACTCTTGATATCAATCCAATTGTTGGGATTCCCTCAGTTTTCTTACTTTCAAAAGCTTCGTTTGAAATTAGCTGGCTTTGGCATAGACGATTATCACATTTGAATTTTCAAAATTTAAATAAATTGGTGGTACAAGATCTGGTAAGAGGTTTACCTGTGTTAAAATTTAATAATGATACTTCTTGTGCAGCTTGCGAACAAGGAAAGCCGCACAAACAAGGTCATCCTATTGTGATTGATTCGAAGATTGTTGAGCCTTTGGAATTACTTCACATTGATCTATGTGGGCCCTCAACTATTGAGACACTCAACAAAAAGAGATACATATTGGTCATTGTTGATGCTAATGGGTTTTGGCCATATGAACATTCCTATGTGCACATGCAAACCCTAATGCTTGGATCTAAGTTTCTCTAATTAAACATGCTTTGAATCCAAGACTTATAATGACTAATTATGTATAAGAACAATACAAAATCAGATCTAGAAGTTTACCTTTGAATCTCTTGTTTTGATCTTGTTGTCTTGGAGCTCTAGAGTCACAATTGTCACTCCTCCAATGGCTTACAAACACCAACTAGCAAGGAGGATGATTTGAGAAAGAGGAGAGGGATTAGAAATCGGCCAGGGTTTCTTTGCTTTTGCAGAGGTGCCGATTTCCCTTGCCCTAGGGGTCTATTTATACTTGTAAGGCTCCTAGGGTTTCACCCTTAAACCCTAGTTGGATAATCTTTCCTTAAAGCAATCCAAATCCTTTCCAAAGATAAGCCTTGGACGAATTTGAGGCTATCCCAAGCCCTAGAATTCGTCCCACCTCTATCCAAGAAGGATTTACAGCCCAAAGTGTAACTATCAAACAATTGACAGTTTATACCCTCTTATTTAATTAATCTCTTTAAGTCACTAAATTAATACTAATTAATCTATGACTTATATTAATCAAATAACAATATTATTATTCATTATATTATTCTCATAATATATCAATAATATTTATTCTCTCATAATAAATCATCCTGTCAAGTTGCTATGGTGAAGGCAACCCAAAAGGACCATGCATAATCGGGTCAAATACTTGCCTAATATAGTTGCAGCCTTAGACACTATTCCAACAATCTCCCACTTGGATAAGTCTAGTAACTATATGCACAAGTACAATTCGATTTGCAATCGTAGCTCTCAAAGACGCTGTCAAACTCTGATCTAATCAATCTTGTCCTTTAGATAAGGGATCATACAGTCCTCTGTTAGATATCATGCTGACAATTCTATGGAATGATTAGTCAAACATTTAGGTTTTCTCGATCTCTGATTTATTCGACATAGAACTTAATCGAACACATCAATTCAGTTCTGACCGGGCCTGGCACATAAGTCAAATCAAATCATCGAGCGGCCGAGATATCGCTTTTACCTTCTTAGGATAAAAGTTACAGATAAACTTTGACTTATATGCATTTACTTATTCATTAATCAACTATACACAACAATGCATTTTATAACATTGAGTTACCAACGCGTTTTCGCATTATCAATGTACAATCAATTAACAAATAACAAACCATATATCTAGGTTTTAAGACTATATGATATTATCGTCTTGCGATCACCCTTTTATATATCATATTCCATAAGGTGATTCCATCAAGCGCGAGTTTGTTCCAATGCTCAAAACTAGTCCATAAGCACTCATGAACGCCGCAACAATCGTTTGCTATGTCTAATACCATTTAGACAATCTACGCACCAATTCACGACAATCTTCATTCATATCTACTTCCAACATATGAACGATTGTGGACAATTTGAATAATTCGATTATTCTTAATAAATTTAATTATTCTGGAAGTCAAAACATGCAAAATGAAACAATAGTTAAACAATTAACATAAGACAATAACATTACTCATAAATAATACTCCTTTTATTTAATCATCAAATGTTAATTACATTTATCTATTACACGGTTCTACTACTATCTAATCTATGCTAATATCATCCTTCAGCCCAATGCTCCTAGCATGCTGCAAGTGCTTAACCCTACTCAGTCCCTTCGTAAGCGGATCTGCTGGGTTATCTTCTGATGATATCCTCTTCACTACGAGTTGTCCTTCTTCTACACGATGTCTAATAAAGTGGTATTTTATGTCGATGTGTCGTGATCTACCATGATCTCTCGGTTCCTTGGTCAAGGCAACCGCTCCTTCATTATCACAGAAAATCTCCATGGGCTCCTTTATGGCAGGTACAACTCCAAGATCACCGATGAAGTTCTTCAACCATATTGCCTCCTTCGACGCTTCGCTCGCTGCAATGTACTCTGATTCGCACGTTGAATCAGCTACGGTTTCTTGTTTGGAACTTTTCCAAGTCACTGCTCCTCCATTCAGGGTAAAGACCCAGCCCGAATGCGAACGGTAGTTGTCCATGTCGGTCTGAAAGCTGGCGTCACTATACCCTCGCACCTTCAAGTCATCACTCCCTCCGAGGACTAAGAACCATTCCTTCGTCCTCCGAAGGTACTTAAGGATATTATTAACCGTAACCCAATGAGCTCTGCCAGGATTCCCTTGATATTTGCTAACCATGCTCAAAGAAAAGGCTACATCAGGGCGAGTACAATTCATAGTGTACATGATTGAGCCAACTACGGAAGCGTATGGTACTCGGCTCATTTCTGCTATTTCAGCTTCGGTACTCTGACTTTGAGTCTTACTCAACTTGGCATTACTTTGTATCGTTAATTCTCCCTTCTTCGAGTTTTCCATACTAAAATGTTTTAGTACCTTCTCTAAGTAAGTGTTCTGACTAAGTCCTATTAGTCTCTTACTTCTTTCTCTTACTATCCTTATTCCCAAAATATAGGAAGCCTCTCCGAGGTCCTTCATAGCGAAGCACTTCCCGAGCCAGGACTTAACCTCCTACAAAGTCGGGATGTCATTTCCTATGAGTAGTATGTCATCGACATACAAAACGAGAAAGCTAACTATGCTCCCACTGGCTTTAACATATACACACGATTCATCTTCTCTTCGTACAAATCCAAACTCTTTGACTTTCTCATCGAAACAAAGATTCCATCTGCGAGACGCTTGCTTAAGTCCATAAATGGACTTCTCAAGCTTACACACTCTATTCGGATGCTTCGGATCCACAAACCCCTATGGCTGAGCCATGTAAACATCCTCAGCCAACTTTCCATTAAGGAAAGCGGTCTTGACATCCATTTGCCAAATCTCATAATCATGAAATACGGCAATCGCTAGCATCACTCTAATAGATTTTATCTTCGCAACTGGTGAGAAGGTCTCGTCATAGTCAACTCCGGGAGTTTGAGTAAAGCCCTTCGCGACCAATCGCACTTTATATGTGTGTACGTTTCCATCCACGTCGGTCTTCTTCTTGAAGATCCATTTGCACCCAACGGTCTTACGTCCGGGCACATTATCAACCAAATTCAAAACTTGGTTATCATACATGGATTGGATCTCTCTATCCATTGCCTCTTTCCATTTCGCAGACTCCGGGCCTGCCATGGCTTCCTTATAGCTATTAGGTTCATCAAGGTTTATTAGTGTACCATCACTAATATACGTGTCCCCTTCGGTAGTAATATGAAAACCATAAAATTGGGGTTGAAGTCTAACTCTTTCGGAACGTCTAAGAGGTAAGGACTCGTCAATCGGTTCAACCGGAGTTTCCTCCTTGGGTTGAGTGCCAACGGTAGAGGTTCCTTCATCTATCGATTCTTGAATCTCTTCAAGCTCGATTTGCCTCCCACTGTCTCCTTGGCCTATGAGTTCTCACTCTCGGAAAACTCCTCTCCTCGCAACAAAGACAACATTGTCCTTTTGTCTATAGAAGAGATATCCAAAGGATTTCTGCAGGTAGCCGATGAAAGTACATCGCTCACTACGAGGTTCGAGCTTGTCGTGAGTATCTCGTCTTATGAAAACCTCGCAACCCCAAACCTTGATATGTGCCAACGAGGGAGCTTTCCCTGTCCACATCTCGCGAGGTGTTTTGGCAACCTTCTTAGTAGGGACTCGGTTAAGGATATGGGCGGCAGTCTCTAAGGCATACCCCCAAAAAGAGATTGGTAGTGAAGCACGACTCATCATACAGTGAACCATGTCCAACAAGGTTCGATTACGCCTTTCTGCCACACCATTCAATTGTGGTGTCCTAGGTGGCATCAATTGTGAAACTATTCCACACTCCTTGAGATAATCGTGGAATTCAAGACTTAGGTACTCTCCTCCTCGATCGGATCGAAGCATCTTGATTTTCCTGCCCAATTGATTCTCTGCTTCATTCTTGAACTCTTTGAACTTTTCAAAAGTTTCTGACTTTTTCTTGATTAAATAGATATACCCATATCTACTATAGTCATCGGTAAAAGTCACGTAGAAGCAGTTTTCATCCTTCGTGGTTGATCTAAACGGTCCACATACATCGGTATGTATTAGGTCCAATAGACCCTCGCCCCTTTCATACGTACCTGTGAAGGGTGACTTGGTCATCTTTCGAAGTAAACAAGATTCGCATGTGTCATCTTCCCTAAGGTCGAATGACTCCAACACTCCATCCTTTTGGAGTTGCGCTATGCGTTTCTTGTTGACATGTCCAAGACGACAATGCCACAAGGATGCTCTATCCATACTATTGGAAGAATCTATGTTCAAAACATCATTTCCTAAGTTATCAATAATCATAACAGTTTCATAAATTCCACTACATGGTATAGCTTCAAAATAAAAGACACCATTTAGATAAGCCAAAATAGAACCATTCTCATTATTAAAAGAAAATCTAAAACCTTGTCTAAACGAACCATGAAATGAAATGATGTTTCTAGCCATTTCTGGCGAATAGCAACAATTGTTCAAATCCAAACTTAAACCATTCCTAAGCACTAAAGAATACACTACAATCTTGGTCACAGGCGACGATCTTCTGTTCCCCATGATTAGATTAATTCTTCCAGCCTCCACATCCTTATTTCTTCTTAGTCCCTGCACATTAGAACAAATGTGGTAACCACAACTGGTATCAAGAACCCAAGAAATGGCATGAGATGAATCGTTAGATTTAATTATGTATATACCTGCGAAAGACGGCTTGATCTTTCCTTCCTTGATGGCCTACAGGTACTCTGGACAGCTTCTCTTCCAATGTCCTATTTTGTGGCAGTGGTGGCACTCTGCCTCCTTTGGGTTAGGCCAGGGCTTAGCAGGATTAACTTTGGTCCCACTAGAAGAGGCACCATCTCGGGCTTTAACCTTGCGATAGTTCATAGATGAAGCCTTCCTCTTCTTTCCCTTTCCTTGTCCAATAGCCAAAACAGGAGCAGCGGGTGGATTGGGAGTTGGTGCAACAGACTTGTCCTTGAAGTTGCTCTCAGCAACCCTCAAGAGACCTTGGAGTTTGCTTAGGGTGACCTCCTCTTTATTCATGTGGTAGGTCATCCTAAATTGATTGTAGCTTGGAGGCAAAGAGTGAAGCACCATGTCGATTGCCAAGTCTTCCCCAAAGTCAACATTCAACTTGCGAAGACGGTCGACATACCTTTGCATCTTTTGCAAGTGCACAGTAAGAGACTCTCCATGACCCATCTTAGCGGAAATCATGTTAGTGAAAATCTCATAACGCTCTTGTCTCGCGTTTTGGTGGTATCTCTCCAATAAGTCTTGGTGCATCTTGTACGGGTACATGTCCTCATAGGACTTTTGGAATTCGGAGTTCATAGTGGCTATCATGATGCAATGAACCTTCGTTGCATCATGCTCGTGAGTTTCAAAAGTGGTCATTTCAGCGGGAGTAGCGATTTCAGGGTTGATTTTCTCGAGCTTCTCATCGAGGACATACTCCTTATCCTCATAGCGAGCAATAGTGCAAATGTATCTTATCCATTTGCTAAAGTTCGTTCCATCGAAGGTGACCTTTTGACAAAGGCTCATCAATGTGAAAGAACTAGCAGCAGCGTTGTTTGCGTTCGACATCTACAAATAGAAAGGACAAAGATAGATTAGAATATGAATCCCTAATTATCACCCAATAAGAAAATTAGGGCTAGGATCCAACAACAATATTTACATATTAGAAAAGGGATGCCGTAATCTAACATGCAAACAATTTGAAGGTAAGTGAATGACGATACACTAATTCTCCACCATGAAAAACTAACTTTAAGTACTAAATGAATTTGAGAATTCCTAGGTTTAGATGAGATTCATTGAAACTTTTCAATGGCATGTTTAAATCTCGATATGCCCCTCTTGTTTGTGACTGGGATACCGAGGATCACAAAGCGGGTGTGAATTACCATGCAAATTCACATGGTGCCTTCATTGTAACGATCACCTATTCGATGTGCCGGTAAACCACACACGCTCCATCGAACTATGATAAACAATGAAAAACCCTTTGCCACCTTTGCTTAGAACCAATTAGTGTGCCGGTAAACCACACACGCTCCACGAACTTCTTAGCAAGGGTGCGAAGTGTAATTTCATGGGATTGCATCAATTCACTTTTCCTAAAGTAACTAAGATTGGGAAATTTTTAAAAACATGTAGTTACTTTGTATTTCATATTATACTTTTAATGAGAGGATGAGGTTGCCCTATCCTACCCGTTCGGCTAACGACCCTCCACCGATCAAGCAAGCGGTGGGTGTGAGTGTACACCCATTAAGCGCCATTTTATAGGCCGCAACCTTATACCCACCTTATAGATCGGCTTCGTGAATGAGGCCTACTAACGGTAAGACTAGCATTTTAGTTATACATATATATATATATATATATATATATATATATATATATATATATATATATATATATTAATCTTGTAATATTATATTAGTATAGGGTTGTATTTTAAACTTGTAAAATTCTAGGGTTTAAAATTTAAATTGTCTAAATTAAACTTTTAATCACAAAACATAAATTTCAAAACTTGAGGACAAGTTTTAAACATTTAAAACATGGAGGATCAAATAACAAATAATCTTAATTAACAATTAATTCCATAATTATCCATATTTGATTTATTTAAGATTTCTTGCATAATAATTTACCAATTCAATCAAAATAATTAATTAATTATCACATAAGGAAATTAAATATTTTATTAATTGATAAATCTCTTTAATTAGGTCAAGATTATAGTCATATATATCAAAAAAATCGGATTGGGGTTGATCTAATATGATAAAGGCAAGTTTCCATAAGATAAATATCAAAAAATCCCGAATTTGGCCCTTCTTGACGCTCAGACTCGCCGAGTGCACCATAGGACTCGCCGAGTCAGGCCAACTCGCCGAGTCCATGACTCAGAAACACAAATTTTGAATTTTGCAGGTAAGATTCAAACAAACAAGCAATAATTTAATAGAAACCAATCTAGGCTCTGATACCACTGATGGGTTTTGGCCATATGAACATTCCTATGTGCACATGCAAACCCTAATGCTTGCATCTAGGTTTCTCTAATTAAACATGCTTTGAATCCAAGACTTCTAATGACTACTTAGGTATAAGAAAAATACAAAATCAGATCTAGAAGTTTACCTTTGAATCTCTTGTTTTGATCTTGTTGTCTTGGAGCTCTAGAGTCACAATTGTCACTCCTCTAATGGCTTACAAACACCAACTAGCAAGGAGGATGATTTGAGAAAGAGGAGAGGGATTAGAAATCGGCCAGGGTTTCTTTGCTTTTGCAGAGGTGCCGATTTCCCTTGCCCTAGGGGTCTATTTATACTTGTAAGGCTCCTAGGGTTTCACCCTTAAACCCTAGTTGGATAATCTTTCCTTAAAGCAATCCAAATCCTTTCCAAAGATAAGCCTTGGACGAATTTGAGGCTATCCCAAGCCCTAGAATTCGTCCCACCTCTATCCAAGAAGGATTTACAGCCCAAAGTGTAACTATCAAACAATTGACAGTTTATACCCTCTTATTTAATTAATCTCTTTAAGTCACTAAATTAATACTAATTAATCTATGACTTATATTAATCAAATAACAATATTATTATTCATTATATTATTCTCATAATATATCAATAATATTTATTCTCTCATAATAAATCATCCTGTCAAGTTGCTATGGTGAAGGCAACCCAAAAGGACCATGCATAATCGGGTCAAATACTTGCCTAATATAGTTGCAGCCTTAGACACTATTCCAACAGATGCTTTTTCAAGATATACATGGGTATATTTTCTAAATTCTAAAACAGCTCAAGCATTAATAAACTTCATCATGCACATTGAACTAAGTTTGAAGAAAAAGGTTCAAAAGATCAAGAGTGACAATGGCTCTGAATTCAAGAACAATGTTCTTGATTCGTTATTAATAGACAAAGGAATTTCGAATAATTTCTCTTCACCTTAAACTCCTCAACAGAATGGTGTTGTAGAAAGATGAAATCATTCACTTTGTGAATCTTTGTGAATCTACACGAACGATGGTCACATATGCGAATCTTCCTCAATATATATGGGCCGAAGCAGTGTCTACTGCATGTTTTACTCAAAACAGATCGTTTATTCATCGTCATTTTAACATCACTCCTTATGAAATTATCAACAACCCTAAACCAAATGTTAAATTTTTTCATGTTTTTAGATGCAGATGCTTTATCATGAATCTCAAGGATCATCTTTCGAAGTTTCAACCAAAAGATGACGAAGGGATATTTTTGGGATATTTACACAATTCGGTTGCTTACAGGGTGTTAAAAAAATGAACCATAAAAATTGAAGAAATATTTAATCTCGCTTTTGATGATTATTATGTTAAAAAAGTTGATAAAATCTTTGAACACTAACCAATAATGAATGAATCAAATAATGAATCTTAATCTTTGAATTCGTTAGATTTTGATTATGATTTGATTTTTGGTGTTCCAGATCGTGCCATTGATGTTGAAGTTAATGTTGGTGATAATCGTGTGCCAGAAGCATTGAAACATTCGGATGATTCCACTCTTACATGGGATAACGATGATTTGTTGTCATCAACAAATTCTTTCACAAATAACAAAAGTCTGCCAAATATGATGAATGATCAAGATGAGGAGGAACATATTTTCGAGGGGGAGAGTGAAAGAATGAATGTTGATGTTGAGGTAGAACATCAAAATATTAATCCAATTATTTAGGGGGAGCAAGTTGGAAATAATACAAATTTTTCGAATGATCAAACTGATGTTTTTCATGATATTACTGATAATTTTTTGAATGTAGGTGAAGGATCTGAAACTGAAGGAATGTTCGAAGATGCATCATTGGACTGTGATCCTGCATATCCTCCAATGGATAGATGGATTAAAAGCCATCCTAAAGAACAAGTTTTAGGTGATCCACGTGAAGGAGTGCTTACAAGAGCTCAATTACGTGTAAAGAATGAGGTACATAATGTAAATCAAGAATTTTGCATGTTCAATGTTTTTATTTCGAAGATTGAACCTAAATCAGTCAAAGATGCTATGAAACATCCTGATTGGGTTCTTTCTATGCAATTTGAACTTGCTGAATTTGAAAGAAACAAGGTATGGACATTAATTCCTAAACCAAATGATGTTTCAATTGTGGGCTTAAAATGGATCTTTAAAGATAAAATTGATAAAGATGGTAATGTTGTACGAAATAAACCTAGACCTGTAGTTAAAGGTTATTCGCAACAAGAAGGTGTAGACTATGAGGAAACCTTCGTCTCTGTCGCAAGACTCGAGGCTGTTCGAATATTTTTAGCCTACGCAGCGCACAAGGATTTTGATGTCTATCAGATAGATGTAAAATGTGCATTTCTCAACGGTGAACTTGAAGAGACTGTGTATATTGAACAACCCCCAGGTTTTATTGACAAAGAATATATCTTAGATAAAGCAGTCTACAGGTTAAAACAAGCACTAAGAGTCTAGTATGCAACTCTTACCAATTTCTTAAAACAATCGAAATTTAAACAAGGATCAGTTGATCCCACTCTCTTTCGAAAGAAAGTTGGGAATCATCTTATGCTTGTTCAAATTTATGTTGATGATATTATTTTTGGCTGAACTGACCCTACTTTGTCAAGAGAATTCGAAAATTTGATGAAATGTCAATTTGAGATGAGCATGATGGGAAAAATCAACAACTTTCTGGGGTTAAATATACGTCAAAGCAGAGAAGGAATATTCATCAATCAAGAGAAGTATACACAAAATCTGCTTGAAAAGTTTAGCATGACGAATAACACAAAGCTTAGAGTACCAATGGCAGTTAGAACGAAGTTGAGTCCTTCGGTAGATAAACCAGATGGTGATCTTACATTGTACCGAAGCATGATATGTTTGTTACATTATCACAACAAGTCAACCTGATATCATGTTTTTAGTGTGCAATTGTGCCAGGCACCAATCAAATCCCATGGAACCACATCTCACTGCAATCAGAAATATTTTTTGATATCTCAAAGGAACAACTTCGTTAGGATTGTGGTATCCTTCAAAAACAGGGTTCTTTATTCAAGCATTTTCAGATGCTGATTTGGGAGGTTGTAATCTTGATCGCAAAAGTACAAGTGGAGGATGTCAACTCTTATATGGAAAATTGGTGAGCTGGCAGTCAAAAAAGCAAACTTGTGTTTTGATTTCAACAGCAGAAGTAAAGTATGTTGTTGTTGCTTCTTGTACATCACAAATCATATGGATACAAAGTCAATTACGTGACTATGCAATCAACATGAAGAAAATTCCATTATATTGTGATTTTCAAAGTGTCATACGCATTTTCCATAACCCTGTGCAACATTAGAAGACTAAACACATAGTTCTTCATTATCATTTTATAAAGGATCACGTTGAAGATGGAAACATAGAAGTAGATTTTGTAAAGACTACTGATCAGCTTGCTGATATCTTTACAAAACCTTTAGATGAGAAATCTTTCGTAAGGATCATGCATGGCTTAGGAATGTCGGATGCAAATTCTGTTCCTGGACACATTTCGTTAGAATGACAAGTAATCAAATGTCGAAAAGATGTCGATTTAGCGGTTACTGTTCATGATTCAGCAGTTACTGTTCACAGCGAACGCTTCGACATGCTTTTTTTTCCTAAATTGTGCACACTGGTTTGACACAAATCTTCATTAGCTTGCTGATATCTTTACAAAACCTTTAGATGAGAAATCTTTCGTAAGGATCATGCATGGCTTAGGAATGTCGGATGCGAATTCTGTTCCTGGACACATTTGGTTAGAATGAAAAGCAATCAAAATGTCGAAAAGATGCCGATTTAGCGGTTACTGTTCATGATTCAGCAGTTACTGTTCACAGTCAACGCTTCGACATGCTTTGTTTTCCTAAATTGTGAACACTGGTTTGACAAAAATCTTCATTAGTTTAGTCATTTCTTAAATTTTCATTAGTTTTGTCTTTCAATTCCAATATCAAAAATACCAAAAAGACTTTTCGTTACTTTTGCATTTTCTGTAACATCCCGAGTTCAGGAGTGCAAGTTCAGGGTTCAAAGTGAAAATGTGAATGGTCAACTCGGCGAGTCCATGGGTGGACTTGGCGAGTAGGGTCGCGATTCTGGTCGCGTGTTAAGTGGCCAACTCGGCGAGTCATGGCTGGACTCGGCGAGTTGGTGCTGTGTGGAGAAAACCCTAATCCCAGGGATTGAGCCCTATATAAAGAACATAATACCCTCTCCCCAGCCTCTTTGCTTCCCCTTGAAGTCCAGAAACCCTAATTTTTCATGTGTGAGAGAATTAGAGAGCATTTAGATCTTGAAGGAGTGCTTGTTGAAGAAATCTTTGAAGATTAAGAGGCTTGGAGCAAGCGGCTTTGCAAGGTTTTGGCTTATACTTCTATTAGAGTCTTCCTTGGAGGTTGGATATGAGGTTACTACCTCAGATCTAGAGTTGTGATGATCCAAAAGAGCATAAAGTCCCTGTTCAAGAGTTGTTGATGAAGCCTTTTAGTCCCAAACCTTAGCCAAGAGTGTATTATGCTTAGATCTCCTTGGATTCACGTAAAGTTTACTACTTTACATGATGGATGGCTTGTATAAGAGTAGATCTATGGATTTGAGACCCTGCATGGCTTGGAAAGCCTCTGTATAAGCTAAGAACTAGTGGTACTCGGCGAGTCACATGGATGTACTCGGCGAGTTGCTTGAAGATGGGTACCAACTCGACGAGTTAGAAGAACAACTCGGCTAGTTGGTTGAAGATAGCCTTGGACTCGGCGAGTCTGTTCGTGGACTCGGCGAGTCTGGTCGTGAGATCTTAACCTTTTCTGGTTAAGCTGTGAATCTGTGAGTCAAGGGATGACTCAGTGAGTTGAGTACGGTTAGACTCAGAGTTGTGGGACTCGGCAAGTCTTGGGGCGACTCGGCGAGTTGAGTCGTGTTATGGGAGTTTCAAAGCATGGGGACTCGACGAGTCAGTGGGTTGACTCGGCGAGTAGAGTCAGTCATAAGGGTTGACTTTTTCTGAGGACTTTGACTTTGACCAAGAGTTGACCAGTTGACTTCCAGGGGTATTTTGGTAATTATGGGTATTTATTGAGTTTAGTCTTTTGGTATTGATCAGTGGTGGAGTTCGTGTCGGAGGTTGGAGCAGCGTGATCTTATCCTTTTCGGTCAGCAGTTGTGAGGTGAGTTATCCTCACTATATCAACAGGGTCTAAGGCACCAAGGCCGACCCTTTATCAGATTGTAATCCGGGTGTTGTTGTTATTTTATTGCTTTGCTATGTTTACATCCTGGTAGTTAGGATGGTATATGTTAGAGACCTGGTTAAGGTCGGTATCCTGGTATATAGGATGATGCTATGCTAGTGACCGGTTAGGTCGGTATCCTGATTAGGATGATGTTATGTTATGTGATCTGCTAGATCGGTTTGGTTGGATGCGTATTGTTATATGATTGTATATTTATGTGCACATGGTTTTTGGGCTGGAGTTGGGTTGAGGCGGGTCCTGCTTTGTCTTATAGGCCATAATACCCAGGGCGGACCGGTTATCCCGCAGGCCCAGCGAGCGGTCCGGATAGGTTGTAGGCCCCATGAGGGCGGACCAGATGTGCTGAGGCTCGAGGAGTAGACCAGGCCGACTGAAGGCCCGGTGCGGGCGGACCAATCATATTGTAGACTCAAAGAGTGGACCAGGTGGATTGAAGGCCCAGTGTGGGCGGACCAATCACACTGTAGACTCGATGTATATGGCTAGACTCGGAGGGTGGACTAGGTGGACTGTAGGCCGGTGCGGCGGACCAGTCACACAGTAGACCCGAAGTGCATGGCTATTCTGTATCGGTTATATGATATGGTTATGTTTGTATGACGTTGGTATTTTGGGGGTATCTCACTAAGCTTTCAAGCTTACAGTTGTGGTTTAAATGTTTCAGGTACTTCAGGAGACCGTGGCAAGGCAAAGGCACGATCGTACCGCTCCTCGAGTTTTTATGTATTTACGATGTGGTTTCTGGGAAATAATCTGATAATAAATGTATTGAAAACCTTTTTGTAATAACTTTATGAAATTGGGTTATTTTTGAAAAGTTTAAATTGGTTGGAATTTTTAGAGTGTTACATTTTCTTTTCAAATCAAAAACACCAAAAATATTTTCATTTTTGTATTTTGTTATTAAAAATTCAAAAATACCAAAAAGATTTTTCGTTATTTTTGTTATTTTCATTCAAAAACTCAAAAATCCAAAAATATTTTCTGTCTTGTTTTTGTTTCTCTTTTCATGTGTAGGAATTCATGAAGATTTTTGGTGGTTCATGCTTGCTGCTTAAGGGAAAGGTAAACTTTCGAAACTATGTCCTAGTTAGGATATCCCTAGATGCATGTTGCAGCATGTCGACCCAAGCCTCCAAGACTCAATGGGTTTCGAAGCCTTAATGAATCTCTCATTTTGAGGATTCTTCCCAATTAGGCTATATTCCCATTAGTCACTGAGCTACCTTACTCTTCTCATATGAGTTAAGAGTTTGCTGTTTGGTCCAAAATAGCAGAGGTACTTTGTTTCTTAAACCAATTCTTTTTCATCCTAAAGTTCTTACACATTCACACACAAGGACATATGTCAAAGAGATTTCTGGTATCAAAATTAGGATCTAGACATATCAAAACTCTGTGTTTATGATCCAACATCATGAGACCGTGGTGGAACTAAAACCCAAACTTTTGAAACATTAGGAATTGATGGGGAACTTAGTTCCATATTTTAACGAAACTTTTGTTTCAATACCTATTTTTGATACTCATAAACATATTCTTTCTTTTTGTTGTAATCTTGATCAAATGTTCGAAACCCATGACATTTGTTATCCAACAAGATTCAGGAATACTTTTGGTTAAATAATATGTTTTTCGATTGAGTATCATTATTAACCTTCGTTACTTGCAAAATTTGTCCAAAGCTTACTTGTCCCTAACTACACTGGTCAAACAGGTAATTTTGTTTACAACTTGTCACTCTTATGTTTAGATGTGCTTTATAACGAAATTTTACGCCACCTTTGAAAACCTGATAAAAGAAGCCCTTCGATACTTCTTTATAAGTATTCGATTGTAATTCACAGGAAACCACACAAGCGGTTAGTCATCTCTCTTGATGAATAACGAAGTGATCTTTGCGTGGGATCTAACTGCATTCGTGTCAAATATTTTTGACATCACAAAACTAAATTTTTTTCTTAGCTTCTTATCTTTTTCTTTGGCACACATTGCACTCAAGAAATCATTGAGGTTCTGAGTAACACCAACTTAGGTTGATGATTTCGCAAGACTGGCACATGACTTCGCTTTACAACCCAAAAGTGAAAGAGCCCAACCTTTATTTAGAAGGATACTGACAGTTCTCGTTCTCTTAGGGCAAGTTAACAGCCTGTGTGATGTGATGTTTGGTGTTCCAACCCAGGTTTCAAGGACAAGTGATGATCTATTGTACACACATGCCTACTTTTCTGGTAACCGGTGCAGTTTTCAAGGATACACGTCAGCCATATTTAATGCAGAAACCGCTTCAAATTCAAATTTTCAATCAAATATAAAAAGGGATTTGGGGGATCAATTCCAGTTTTACACATACTTAAAGTTCACAAGAGATTTGTTCCCTTATTCTCTCTGATTTCTTCAAGAACTTCAAAACCCTAACAATGGCAGCCAATCAATCCCAAACCACAGACGATATCACCTCTCATCCAATCATGAAGATACAAAGCACCAATTATTAAGTTCTTGGTGATCTTAATTCTTATCCAGAAGGGTTACGAATGCTCATTGTTTCTCTTCAGCATTCGATGTTATCAACTACTGAAAGCACACGACTTGTACCCGAAGCAATGACAAATCTGATAGTTCTTAGAAGTCCGGTGAGGAGGAATCTCTTTTGAATTCCTTATCTTGGTTATTTGTGATATTTTTAGTTAAGGATGGTGATGATCATGCGAGGTTCAGGATCAGGATCAGGATTGGGATCAGGTTCAGGCTTCGGTGCTAAGCCCATGGACGAGAGGTTGCGCGATCTTATCACAGCCGAGGTTACTCGTGGAATCCTTGATGCTACCCTGTTGATTTTCGGTACCGTCAAGGAGGGCATCATGGAGATCATGGAGGAGAGGCTCAGGTCCTTCCGAGCCGAGATTGTTGCAGGCCAGATTGGAGCACGAGATCCCTCGTTAAGGAAGTTTAAGGCGTGTGGAGCGCCTAAGTTCTTCGGGGTCAGGAATCCTATCACTAGTCGACATTGGGTGGCAGACATGGAGAATGCCCAGTGCATGAGTTTTTGTCCTGAGGCGGCAAAGGTGGGGTTCGCATCTTGTATGTTGAGGGACCAGGCACGAGACTGGTGGGAGGAGGTGACCCGTGACGTGGGATCAACAGGGGTGGTTGAGATGACTTGGGAGGCGTTTGTGAGGAGGTTTGATCAGGAGTTTGAACTATCCATTAAGGTACAACATTTGGTGAGAGAGTTCCAGGATCTACAAAAAACTACCGAGACTGTGGCGGAGATCATCGTTAAGTTTCGAGAGAGGGCACTTTTGGTTTCGTCGTACGCTGCGGATGAGGAGATAAATAAGACTCGGTATCATTCCATGGTGAGAGATGATATTCGGGAGTTTGTGAGTTTTTCAGGGTGCAAGACCCTAAATGAGATGGTGGAGAAGGCCCAGGAACAGGATATTGAGTTAGAGCTCCGCACGAAGTGGAAGTCGGAGCAGGTTCAGGCAGCAGTGGGTCAGGCCAAGAATCCTAAGACCTCCAATCCTCCCAACAGGGGCCAGCAGGGTTGTGGCCGGTGTGCCAAGTGCAGTAAGTTGCACAATGGGACCTATCGATCAGCAGGCTCGGTATGTTATGCTTGTGGCCAGCTGGGCCATATGAGCAGGGATTGCCCTAAGAAGGGCATGATTGTTTTCACTACAACCAGACTGGTCATAAAAAGGCCGATTATCCGAGGTTGTTTAGAGGAGGAGGAGTAGTGGCGACGCCTGCACCCGCCACGATGAGGATTATAGATGGCCGCCAGATCAAGGAGAAAGCTCTTGCGGTGAAGAGCAGAGAATTTCAGCTGACTATTGAGGAGGCCCAAGCAACGCCAGACATCACTACTGGTATGTGATCTATTTCTATCTTGTTTATTCTTATTGTCATGCTTATGCTATTATGATTGTGTATAGGGACCTTCTTGGTCAATGGTTTGTCAGCTCATGTTCTTTTTGCTTTAGGGGCTACCCGATCATTCGTATCTCTTGCGCTCAACAAGAAGTTTTGGGATGCTCCAGGGGCCTTGGATTCCGCACTTGAGGTGGAGACCGCGGATGACCGCACCGCGAGTGTTGTGAGGATATTTTGGAGGAGCGTTTTGAATGTGTTCGGGGAGAGGTTTTCTATTGATTTGGTTCTGATTCCTGTATAGGGGTTGAAGGTGATCATCGGGATGGATTGGTTGGGACCTAATGGGGCCATGATAGACTACAAGCATCAGCTGGTGAAAGTTCGAAGCCCAAGTGGGGGAGAAAAGGTTATTCATGGAGAGAGAGCCTCACGTGGGCCAACTTTATGTTCAACTGTGAGGGCTAAATGGCTTCTTCAGCAAGGTTGTTCTGGGTTCTTGGATTATGTTTCAGACATGAGGTTTGAGGCCACGCCAGAGTTGAGTTGTGTTCCATTTGTGCGAGATTTTCCTGACGTATTTCCTAAAGAGTTTTCAGGGGTGCCTCTGGAGGGGCAAGTGGAGTTCCGTATTGATTTAGTGTCTGGTGCGGCTCCGATAGCTAAGGCACCGTATCGTCTAGCTCTACCTGAGATGCAGGAGTTTTCTATGCAACTTCAGGAGCTGCTAAACCGAGGATTTATTCGTCCGAGTAGCTCCCCGTGGGGAGCACTGATCTTGTTCGTGAAAAAGAATGATGGGTCACACAGGATGTGTATTAATTATCGGGAGTTGAACAAGCTAAAGGTGAAGAATTGTTATCTGCTTCCAAGGATTAACGATTTGTTCGACCGGCTTCAGGGTGCATCTTGGTTTTCCAAGATTGATCTTTGTTCGGGGTATCACCAGATGATGATTTGGGATGAGGATATATCGAAGACGGCCTTCAGAACTCGTTATGGTCACTATGAGTTTGTGGTGATGCCATTTGGGGTCACCAATGCTCCAGCGGCGTTCATGGATCTCATGAACTGGATTTGTAGACCGATGTTGCATCGGTGTGTGATCGTCAAGGAACAGCACGAACAACATTTGAGGGAGGTGTTGGATACCATGAGGATGGAGAGGCTGTACGCCAAATTCTCCAAATGTGATTTTTGGTTGCGTGAGGTGCAGTATTTGGGGCACATCATCAAGCAAGAGGGTATTTTGGTTGATCCAGCCAAAATTGAGGCGGTGATGCGTTGGGAGGTTCCGAACAACGCATCCAAGATCCGGAGTTTCTTGGGTCTTTTAGGGTACTATCAGAGATTTATTCAGGATTTCTCCAAGATCGCCATACCTTTGACCCGGTTGACCAAGAAAAGCTTGACCTTTTGGTAGGGTCCAATTCAGCAGTCGACATTCGAGACCTTGAGGCATAAATTATATGAGGCCCCGATTTTAGCACTACCCGAGGGATTGGATGACTTTGTAGTGTATTGTGATGCTTCTATTTCTGGATTAGGAGCGGTTTGATGCAGAGGGGGCATGTGATTGCTTATGCTTCGAGACAGTTGAAGCCCATGAGGCGAATCACCCTACTCATGATTTGGAATTGGGGGTGGTGGTGTTTGCCCTCAAGATTTGGAGACATTATTTGTATAGGGTTTGATGCACAATTTTCACTGATCACAAGAGTTTGATGTATTTGATGGATCATCAGAATTTGAATATGTGAAAGAGGAGATGGTTCGATGTAGTAAAGGATTATGACTAGGGATGAGATTTAGAACCGGAAAACCGGACCGGAACCGGAATCGGACCGGAACCGGAACCATTAGAACCGGAATATGTAGAACCGGGTCCGGTTCCAGGTTTAAAAGTTGGCTTTATCCGGGTTCCGGGTAATCCGGGTTTGGGTCCATCGGGTCCGGGTAAACCGGGTCTAAAAACCGAAACCGGTTTTTGGAACCGGAACCACTTTTAGGGTCGGAACCGGTTTTTGTGAAACGTTTAAAAGATGCATATCTTATTCGTTTCAACTCCAATTGACATACGGTTTTTTCCAACATGTAGTTTAGAGTTTGTACATGATTTTAGACTATAAATTTGTCATTTGTAGTTTTATATTCATTGACTTACAGTCCTCCAAAGTCGAGATATTGAAGCTGGAAGTTTTTAGTTTTTCAGTTTTTTTGTATTCGGTGAATGTTTTAAAACATGCATATCTAATTCGTTTGAAGTCGGATTGACATGTGGTTTTTTCCAACTTCTAATTTACAGTTTTTACATGAGCTTAGACTATAATTTTGTCATTTTTGGTTTAACATTCAATGCTTTACAGTCCTCCAAAGTCGGGATATCAAGACTGAAAATTTTCAACTTTTCAGCTATTTGTTTTTGTACTTTGTATTATGTGAAAATATTAACACAAGCATATCTTATTCTTGTAAAGTCGGATTGACATGCGGGTTTTTCTAGAGTGTATTTTAGAGTTTGTACATGATTTTAAACTATGATTTTGTTAATTTTGGTTTTGTATTCAATGAGTTACAGTCCCCCAAAGCCGGGATATCAATATGAAAATTATCAAAGTTTAACCCACTAAGTAGTAAGTAATTACCAAAAAAATTTAGTTTTTCCGGGTTTTCCGGTTCTAAACCCACTTTATCCAATTCCAACCTACCCACTTTGATTTTTCCAGATTTTCCGGTTCTAGACCCACTTTACCCGGAACCGAACCGGAACCGGTTCCTATATACCGGTCCGGTTTCCGGTTCTATAAAATCCCGTTAACCGGTTCCGGGTTTTCCGGTTCCGGGTCCATCCGGTCCGGGTTTGGACCCACTTTCATCCCTAATTATGACTGTAAGATCTTGTACCGTCTTGGGAAAGCCACTGTGTTAGCCGATGCTTTGAGCCGCAAGATGGAAAGTGCCTCGATTCGAGATATTTGCTTGAGGATGATAGTGATTTCACCTTTATTGGATATGATTAAGGAGGAACAGGTGGAGGGTTTAAAAAAAGAGAACTGGAAGATCGAGCGGATTCGGGGGCAAATTACGTTGTTTGTTCGAGATGATCGAGGATTATTGACTCAGTGTCGCAGAGTTTGGGTTCCAATGTCTGGGGGTGTGAGGTAAAGAATCTTGGAGGAAGCACACAAGTCCAAAATTTATATCCATCCAGGGGCCACAAAGATGTATCAAGACCCGAGATTGAGTTATTGGTGACCCTGCATGAAACAGGAGATTGCGTGGTTTGTCGAGCGGTGTTTGACATGCAAGAAGGTCAAGGCCGAACATTAGAGGCATCACGGCAAGATGCAACTGCTATCTATTCCCATGTGGAAATGGGAAGAGATCTCTACGGATTTTATCACGAAGCTACCTAAGACGGCGTGGGGTGTGGATTTCATTTGGGTTATTATGGACAGGTTGACCAAGAGTGCACATTTTATTCCGATTTCCGAGAGTATCTCTGCCGAGAAATTGGCAGATATCTATGTGCGAGAGGTGGTGGTCAGGCATGGGGTGCCGGTATCTGTGGTCTCGGACCATGATGTTTGTTTCACCTCCAGATTTTGGAGGAAGTTCCACGAGGAGTTGGGAACTCATTTACATTTCAACACTGCTTACTACCCCCCATACCGACGGTCAAGGTGAGTGGACGATTATGACGCTCGAGGATATGCTTAGGGCATGTGTATTGGATTTCAGAGGGAGTTGGGATACTTACCTTCTATTAGAAGAGTTTTCATACAAAAATAGTTATCATGCTAGTATTGACTGACCCCCGTTTGAGGCGCTGTATGGTCGGAGGTGTAGGACTCCAGTTTGTTGGGGGGAGGTTGGGCATCGATTTATGGGAAGCACCGAAGTGGTGCTTAATACGACCAATCTGATCCAACAGGTTTGCGATCGGCTTCAGACAGCGTAGAGCAGACAGAAGAGCTATGCGGATAGACGTAGATTGGACCTTGAGTTCCAGGTCGAGGACATGGTGCTCCTGAAGATGTCACCATGGAAAGGTGTTATACGATTCAGGAGGCGGGGCAAGTTGGGCCCCATGTATATTGGCCCATTTTGGATTATTGCCCGAGTAGGCAAGGTTGCGTATCAGTTGGACTTGCCTGAGGAGCTTTGGCAGATCCATAATACATTTCATGTTTTGCGGCAGCTGCGGAAGTGTGTGGCTGACGAGTCGATTGTTGTATCGCTAGATGATATTAAGATTGATGAGAGCCTGAGTTATGTCGAAAATCCCATTGCGATTCTGGACAGGGAAACGAAATCCCTTCGGAACAAGGAAGTGAAGTTATTAAAGGTGCAATGGCAGCACCGAAGAGGCTCCGAATGGACCTGGGAGCCGGAGGACGAGATGAGGAAGCACTATCCGGACCTTTTTGCATCAGCAGACTTCGAGGACGAAGTCTAGTTCAAGTGGGGGAGATTTGTAACGCTTGGTTCAGGTATAAATCATTTCTTAAAAATTTGAAATTATTTTTGGAACTCGACGAGTTGGGGAGCTCCAACTCGTTGTGTTGAGAAGGGTTGTGACGACGGATTTTAATGACCCAACTCAGCGAGTCGGGGTGTCCCAACTTGAAGAGTTAGTGGCTATGAAGAAAACCCTAATTTTAGGGTTTTGCAAACTATTTAAAGACCTTAAACCCCCTTGGTTGGCCTCCTTACCAGCCTCCCCTGTCCAAAAACCCTAGATACATGTATTAACTTGCAAGATTGAGCATGTGAGCTTGTGTAAGCTTGGAAAGTTGATTTTGGTGATTCTTTGGAAGGAGCTTTGAAGTTGGAAGTGCCTAGCTTGGAAGGAGGACCTTGGATCCAGAAACTCTTCTTCAGTAGCAGTCTTTTTGATGTATAAAGTCGACATCTTGATTTGCTATCATCTAGATCTATTTAATGGAAGTTTTAGCATGATTTTGGGATTTTGGTTAGACTAGCCAAGATGTTGAAGGTTCCAGGGGTTATTATGTTAGATCTAACCCCTTCTTGACTTCTTATGGCTGAAAGTTGCAAACTTTATTAATTCCAAGCCCCATCAATGAAATGAGTCCCTCATTAAGTCATTACTAAGCTCTAGAGTGTATTTCTAGCTTGCATGGACGTAAAGTTGGAAACTTTACATGATTATTTGACCTTTAGACTCTAGATATGTGTTTTGGGACTATATTGGGAGAGTTCAAGGGCTTAATGCATTAAGACTCACTCTAAAGATCCTAGGGTTTGGGTTTGCTTCTTAGTGGATGGTTTTTAAGGGTAAAGTTGGAAACTTTACCCTTCTAGACATCATTTTGGAAGAGATTTGAGATTTGGAGTCCTCAGTTTCGATGGAATCAGCTTAATACATTAAGAGGTTGGATTGTTGACCAACTGGACGAGTTCATTAGTGAACTCGACAAGTTGATGGGATTTTTCGTGATCAGTACGGATGATGGAGAAACTAGACGAGTTGGGGGACAACTCGTCGAGTTGGGTCAACTCAAGTCGTTGACTTTGACCTTTGACCCTAGTATTTGACCAAGTTTGACCTTTAAGGGGTTTTGGGGCATTTTGAGCTGTATTTAAGAAATTGTTACTGTTATAGGGTGGTGTAGAGCAGATATTTGGAGTCCTGACCTAGTCGGCTACCGTTCAGTATTGATGTGAGTTTTCTCACCACACTCATGGGTCGAAGGCACCAAGGTTGGCCCATTAACCCATATGAGATGATTAGTATTGGAATATGTAATGGTCTGCTATTTGATCTATGTATGGGTTTATGTGAAGACCATGGGAGGAGCCCATGACACTTGGCAAGACCATGGGAGGAGCCCATTGCACGGGATATAAGACCATGATGGTAGTGATGGTTTTGAGCATTCTAACACTTCCTAAGTGTACATGCAACCCTAATAAACCTTGGATCTATGTTTGTCTAAGATACATGCAAATAATTATTTTTTTTCCAAGGTTCATATCCTAACTAGCATGGCATGGGGAACTTGAATCAAATAAAGCTAGTAGAAACACTGACCTTGTAGTTGTAGTTGATTCCTTGAAGTTTTAGAGCCTAGCACCAATAGTGTGGATGCCTCAAATGGAAATCACAAATCACCACAAACTTGGAACATTGAGAGAATAGTCACTACTATCTTGAAATCGGCCCTCACCTCAACAAGTGTCAACTAGTATTCACTAGCTTGATTTCAAGAACCAAAGCCTCCTTTATATAGTGTGGTGGATTAGGGTTACATCCATGTAAACCCTAATACCCATGTCTCTTCATTTCCATGAGATCCATGGGTTAAAGCTCCATGGAGTATCCATGGACTTTTCCATGCAAGCCTAGCCCATTCCAAATAAGCCTTAGCCCACACTATATAAATATAGAAGCCCATATTTAATTAGTAATATCTTTGATCTCTAAATTAATCCTAGATTAATTATAGATCAATACTAATTAAATAATATGATCTTATATTAATATATTAGAACTTATAATATATTAATAAACCATAACCTGTACTATTCTCAAATATTATCCATAAATTGTTCGGGTGAAGTGCAACCCAAATGGACCATGTCGGGTCGGGTCAAGTACATACCAAATATAGTTATGGACTTAGACACTATATCCAACAGTCTCCCACTTGGATAAGTCTAATAACTATAGTTGCAAGTATGACTTCAGGAACCGATCAGCAATCGTAGCTCTTTAAACTCTGTTGAACTAGAACGCGCCATTTAGATAAGTGATCATATAATCCTCTGTTCTAGATATCAGCCGGACAAATACATGGAACATGGTCTTGCTTATTGTCCAGCATTTGTTTCCCGATTTCCGATTTGTTTGACATAGATCTCAACTGAACACGTCAATTTAGTTCTGACCGGGCCCGGTACATAGGTCAAAACAAAATCATCGAGGGGCCCAGATATCAGCTTCTAATCCAAGAAGGAACATATAAACTTCGACTCATATGTTTGTTCTACCACTCATTGAATTATACACAAAGGCACGTTTTATAACATCGAGTTACCAATGCGTTTTCGTACAATCAATGCATAACCAACTCGTAAGTAACAAATCATATCTCTAGGTTTGAAGACTTATATGATATTACCGTCTCACGATCACTCGAGATAAAATTCCATGAAGTGATTCCAGTGAGCGTGGGTTGAGTCCAATGCTCAGAACTTATGAGCACTCATGATTGTTGTAGCCATGTCCAACACCTTAGACCTCTGCAACCAATCATGACAGTCTTGATTCATACCTACTTCCGACATATGACCGACTGTGGAGGTTTGAATAATATGATATACCAAACATAATTATTCTGGAAGTTAAAACATGCAAAAGAAATATAGTAAACGATCGACAAGAGATAGCAACACTTTACTCATAAATAAAACACCTTTTATTCATCATCTAATGTCAATTACACTTTACAAATTTCATAATTTATCTAACTACTAAAACTTATATCATCCTTCAGCCCTATGCTCCGAGCATGCTGGAGATGCTTAACCCTACTCAGTCCCTTCGTGAGGGGATCTGCTGGGTTCTCATCTGATGATACCCTCTTTGCCACGAGGATTCCTTCTTCTATTTGATGTCTGATGAAGTGATATTTTCTGTCAATGTGCCTGGATCTCCCATGATCTCTTGGTTCCTTGGCTAAGGCAACCGCACTATTGCTGTCACAGAAAATCTCCATTGGCTCTTTTATAGCTGGTACAACTCCAAGGTCTCCGATGAAGTTCTTTAGCCATATAGCCTCCTTTGCTGCCTCGCTTGATGCTATATACTCTGATTCACAAGTGGAATCAGCCACTGTCTCCTACTTAGAACTTTTCCAAGTGATTGCTCCTCCGTTTAAGGTAAAGACCCAGCCCGACTGAGAGCGGAAATTATCCCTATCAGTCTGGAAGCTAGCATCACTATACCCTACAACTCTCAAGTCATCACTCCCACCGAAAGTAAGGACCCAGTCCTTAGTCCTTCGCAGGTACTTGAGGATATTCTTTACCGCAGTCCAGTGTTCCTTGCCAGGGTTCCCCTGATACCTGCTAACCATGCTCAAAGAAAAGGCTACATCAGTTCGAGTACACGTCATAGCATACATGATCGATCCTACAGCTGAAGCATAAGGTAGTCGACTCATTTCTGCTATCTCAGCCTCAGTACTAGGGCTTTGTGTCTTACTCAATCTGGCATTACTCTGAATGGGTAACTCACCTTTCTTGGAGTTATGCATGTTGAATCTTTTCAACACTTTGTCCACATAGGTGCTTTGACTAAGTCCAATTAGTCTTTTACTCCTGTTTCTCAAAATCTTTATCCCTAGGATATAGGCAGCTTCACCAAGGTCCTTCATAGCGAAACACTTCCCAAGCCAGGACTTTACTTCCTGCAGGGTTGGGATGTCATTTCCTATGAGTAGTATGTCATCCACATACAGTACCAAAAAACTGACTATGCTCCCACTAGCCTTGATATAGACGCAAGATTCATCTTCACTCCTTGAAAAACCAAATTCCTTGACTTTCTCATCAAAGCAAAGATTCCACCTGCGAGGTGCCTGTTTCAATCCATAAATGGATTTCTCGAGTTTACACACTCTATTGGGGTACTCTGTACTGACAAAACCCTCTGGCTGAACCATGTAAACATCCTCAGCCAACTTTCCATTAAGGAAGGCGGTTTTGACATCCATTTGCCATATTCCATAATCATGAAATGCAGCAATGGCTAACAGAACCCTAATTGACTTTATCTTGGCCACTGGTGAGAATAACCTTTTGCAACCAGTCGTGCCTTATAAGTGTGTACATTACCATCCATGTCAGTCTTCTTCTTGAAGATCCATTTGTACCCTACAGTCTTACGACTGGGTACATTCTCAACTAAGTTCCAAACTTGATTGTCATACATGGATTGTATCTCGCTATCCATAGCCTCTTTCCATTTAGCAACCTCAGGGCCTCCCATGGCTTCCGTGTAGCTGTTAGGTTCATCCAGACCTACTAGTGTCTCATCACTAATAAGTGTCTCACCTTCCGCAGTAATATGGAAACCATAATAATGCTCAGGTGCATTCCTAACTCTCATGGAACGCCTCAGAGGTACAGGCACATCAACTGGCTCAACATGAGTTTCCTCCTCAAGTTGAGGGCTAGGGTTTGAAGTTCCTTCACCACTTGACTCTTGAATCTCTTCAAGATCAATTTGCCTCCCATTGTTTCCTTGGCTTATAAATTCTCTCTCTCGAAAAACTCCTCTTCTTGCTACAAAAACCACATTATCACTAGGTCTGTAAAAGAGGTAACCAAAGGATTGTTGTGGGTAGCCGATGAAAATACACCTCTCGCTTCGAGGTTCGAGCTTATCATGACTCTCGCGTCTCACGAAAGCCTCGCAACCCCAAATCTTGATGTGGTCTAGTTTAGGTACCTTACCAGTCCACATCTCGTGAGGAGTTTTGGCAACTTTCTTTGTAGGGACCAGATTAAGAATATGGGCGGCAGTCTCTAAGACATACCCCCAGAATGAGATTGGTAGCGTAGCTCGACTCATCATGGAACGAACCATATCTAACAAGGTTCGATTACGCCTCTCAGCTACACCATTCAACTGTGGTGTCCTGGGAGGTGTCAATTGTGAGACAATCCCACATTCCCTAAGATAGTCGAGGAACTCTGAACTAAGATACTCACCACCACGATCGGATCGAAGCATCTTAATGTTCCTGCCCAATTGATTCTCGACTTCCTGTTTAAATTCCTTAAACTTCTCGAAAGTTTCGGACTTATGCTTGATTAGGTAGACATATCCATATCTACTGTAATCATCAGTAAAAGTCAAATAATAACGATTAGCATCCCTTGTGGCATGTTTGAATGGTCCACACACATCTGTGTGTACAAGATCCAACAAACCTTCACCCCTCTCACACGAGCCTGTGAAGGGTGACTTTGTCATTTTTCCAAGTAAGCATGATTCGCAACTATCATCTGAATTTAGGTCAAATGACTCCAAGACTCCATCCTTTTGGAGTTGGCCTATGCGCTTCTTGCTTATATGTCCAAGTCAACAATGCCATAATGATGCTTTATCCAAGTTATTATTATTAATAGAATCAATACACATCACATTATTTCCTAAGTTATCAACCACAGATACTGTTTCATACACACCATCACAAGGTAATGCTTTAAAATAAAGAACATTATTAAAGAAAGCATCAATAGAACCAACTTCATTATTAAACGAAAAGGTAAACCCTTGTTTGTACAAAGCATGAAAGGAAATAATATTTCTTGCCATTCCTGGCGAATAACAACATTTATTCAAATCTAAATTAAACCCACTACTTAACGATAAAGTATAAACTCCAATCTTGGTGACAGGTGAAGCTTTCCTATTCCCCATGATCAATTTTATTCTTCCTTGCTCCACATTCTCACTTCTTCTTAGTCCCTGCAAGTCACAACAAATATGAATACCACAACCGGTATCAAGGACCCAAGATTTAGAATGGGGTGAGTTATTAGATAGGATAGTGTAAATACCTGCATGGTTGGGTTTAACTTTCCCATCCTTCACATCCTGCTGGTACTTTGGGTAGCTCCGCTTCCAATGAGCCTTTCCATGGCAATAGAAGCATTCAGCCTCTTTTGGGTCAGAAGAAGGAGTGATGAAACCTTTCTTGGTTCCACTTGAAGAAGAGCCATCAAGGGTCCGAGCCTTGGTACCCTTCGAAGAGCTAGTCCTTTTCTTCCCTCGACTTTTCCCGATTGCCAAAACCGGAGTAGAGTTTGGAGTAGGAGTGTTAACAACCGACTTCCCCTTAAGACCTGTTTCTGCGGTCTTGAGAAGTCCCTGAAGTTTGCTGAGTGTGACCTCTTCCTTATTCATGTGATATGTCATGCGGAATTGATCATAGCACGATGGTAAGGAGTGCAAAATGATATCTATTGCAAGCTCCTCTGGGAAGTTCACATTAAGCTTCAGCAAACGATCCACATACCTTTGCATTTTCTGCATGTGGCTCGTGACGGATTCCCCGTCCTTCATCATGGCTGTTATCATGGAGCAGATGATTTCATACCTCTCTTGTCGTTCACTTTGATGGTATCTTTTCATCAAATCTTGGTGCATTTCATAAGGGTAGAAATCCTCATAGGACTTTTAGAGTTCCGTTGTCATCGTAGCCATCATGATGCATGCCACTTTCGTAGCATCCCTTTCATGTGCCTGAAAGTCAGCGATCTCCTGAGGAGTTGCAGTGGTCTCATCAATCTCCTTAAGCTCCTTGTCAAGGACATATTCTTTGTCCTCGTAGCGGGTAATCATCCTGATGTTTCTGATCCACTCATTGAAGTTGGATCCATCAAAAGTGACTTTCCCACATAAGTTCATAAGGGTAAAGGAGCTCCTAGGGTTAGAGCCAGAAGCAGCATTGTTTGAAGACATCTGAAAGAAGAGAACAAGATTAGTTTAGATATTTAGAGAGTCCTTAATAAAACACCCAAATGTAATATTAAGGCTAGGATCCAATCACAATATATTATAACTTAGAAGAGGTATGCCGTAATCCAAGCTATAACATATTTGAAAGGTAGGTGAATGACGATTCATCAATTTCCACCACGAAAACCGAAATGTTTAGGTTTTTGATTGGTTCTTAGAAATTCCTAGATTCTTTGAGATTCAATGAACTTTTCAAAGGCATGTTTCAATCTCGAGTGTGCCCTCCAAGTTTTGTGACTGGGATGCCGAGGATCACAAAACGAGGTGTGAAGTAACCATGCAAATCACTTGGTACCCTTAAAGTTTATCACTCAATCGATGTGCCGGTAAACCACACACGCTCCATCGATACTATAATAAACCTTAAGTCACCCTTTACCTACCTTGTTAAGTCCAAGTTGGTGTGCCGGTTAACCACACACGCTCCACCAACGACTTAAACAAAGTGTAAAGTGTAATTTCATGGATTAACACCTTATTCACATTTTTCCTAAAGTAACTAAGATTGGGAATTTAATAAAACATTTAGTTACTTTATAATATTCATCATACTTTTAATGAGAATTTATAAGTCCTTGTCTTACCCGTTCGGCTAACGACCCTCCACCGATCAAGCAAGCGGTGGGTGAGAGTGGACACCCATTAAGTTGCCATTTTATAGGCAACAACCTTATACCCACCTTATAGACCGGGTTCGTGAATGAGGCGTACTAGCGGTAAGACGACTTTGTTCTTATACATATATATATATATATATATATATATATATATATATATATATATATATATATATATATATAATTATTAAATCATAATAATATAAGTATAAGGGTTGAATTTTAACTTTTAAAATTCTAAGGGTTGGAGCTAAAGTTTAACTTGACTTTACTTGTTCCAAAACTTGAGGGCAAGTTTTGTAAACTTTCAAAACTTTTCATTTCTTGTAACTTATGAGTTTAATAGAGTAATAAAATGAAGACTCTTCATTTTCTAACTCTTGTGTTCTTTTTAATGGTTTTTAATCCAAGTGACTTTTGGTTTTCCATAACTTGAGGACAAATTATGGAGTCCATTAAAACACATTATGATCAAAAAAATTAATCTACCACATAGGTTACAAATAATTCATATGATCATCTAAACATCATAAGAACAAGAACATGAATATGAACACTTTCATGAAACAAAATCACATTTAAACTTGTAATTTTGATAACTAGTTGTTGTAAATGAATTAGCAATGACATTACACCATCTAAAACAAGTTTTCAAGTACCAAAACAGTTTAGGGTGATGTTTCTAATCCATTTCCAGCAACTAAAGTCGAAAATTTGCACTCTGTCGACCCTACTCGTCGAGTGCATGAACCTACTCGACGAGTAGGTTGAAGATACAAGTGAACTCGACGAGTCCCCCCATGGACTCGCCGAGTCCAGCAGTCAGACAGCAAGTTTTTCGACTTTTTCCATAATATTGCAACAAGTATCAAACAAACAAGCCTAGGCTCTGATACCACTGATGGTTTTGAGCATTTTAACACTTCCTAAGTGTACATGCAACCCTAATAAACCTTGGATCTATGTTTGTCTAAGATACATGCAAATAATTATTTTTTTCCAAGGTTCATATCCTAACTAGCATGGCATGGGGAACTTGAATCAAATAAAGCTAGTAGAAACACTTACCTTGTAGTTGTAGTTGATTCCTTGAAGTTTTAGAGCCTAGCACCAATAGTGTGGATGCCTCAAATGGAAATCACAAATCACCACAAACTTGGAACTTTGAGAGAATAGTCACTACTATCTTGAAATCGGCCCTCACCTCAACAAGTGTCAACTAGTATTCACTAGCTTGATTTCAAGAACCAAAGCCTCCTTTATATAGTGTGGTGGATTAGGGTTACATCCATGTAAACCCTAATACCCATGTCTCTTCATTTCCATGAGATCCATGGGTTAAAGCTCCATGGAGTATCCATGGACTTTTCCATGCAAGCCTAGCCCATTCCAAATAAGCCTTAGCCCACACTATATAAATATAGAAGCCCATATTTAATTAGTAATATCTTTGATCTCTAAATTAATCCTAGATTAATTATAGATCAATACTAATTAAATAATATGATCTTATATTAATATATTAGAACTTATAATATATTAATAAACCATAACCTGTACTATTCTCAAATATTATCCATAAATTGTTCGGGTGAAGTGCAACCCAAATGGACCATGCCGGGTCGGGTCAAGTACATACCAAATATAGTTATGGACTTAGACACTATATCCAACAGGTAGCCCATGACATTCCATTGAAGACCATGGAGGGAGTCCTTGACAAACTTGTATGTATATGTATGAGCATGACATTATATGATTATATGATTTGTGTGATTGGGAAACTCACTAAGCTTGTGCTTACAATTTTATTGAATGTTTCAGGTACTTTTATTGATAAGGGCAAGGGCCCGACTTGATGACGTGGTGTGCATTCTCCTGTGTTTTCACATTTAGCTTTTTGTACTCTGAATTCAAAAATAATATGGATATGTATTGGGATTTTTGTACTTCCTATGGATGATGTTTATGAAATTAAAAGTTTAAATTTTTTTTGAAAATTAGGCTGTTACACATTCTTTCCTCAAGAATCCTCCTAAATACTCTAAGTCACCTTCTCAAATCCATACACCCAACACTCGCTAACCAGCGCAACAAAACCTACTGAAGTAATCCCTAAGTTTTCCTAGGTTCCCAACCTCACCATGTCATCAACTATTGAAGAAATCCCCATAAAGCCAGTCACCCACCTCATGAATACAATCACATGAAACAAAGCTTAGATAATCCTTCGAGTAACAAAATCATCTCTACAACAGTTGGACTCAGACAAGAGCTGCGCGATAGGGTCAAATCCATCACTCTGATATTATTCAACCTTTATCACATATGACTTAACATATTCACTTAGTAGCTAACTCCCATCACCTAAGAGTTCCACAAAGCACAAAGCAAGCAGTATTTATGCAGTAGCACTCCAATCTAGAGAATAATCACGACCATCCAATCCCACATACTATAACTCATACTAGGAGCTCCCACTCCCGCTACTGATTGCCTTACGCATACAAATTATACCCAATCTAGCATCCCATGCTTCCTAAGCTACAAGGCATCAACCTACTGATCAGAACTAGCATGCAAGTCTACAAGCTCAAACAACAGGCATAAAAAGGCATCTCTCCTAGAATTCTACCATGCAAAAACTGAGCAGATCCTTAGCCCTAACTAGCATGTGATTCACAGATCCATAAGTTAATCATATCAGATAACATGTATGGGTATTTTGAGAAAAACTTACTTGAGCTCAGCTGATTGCATGCACCACAACCTTTCTTGTATTAAAAAACTTTTTTTCCTTTTTAAATCATTTTTCTTTCATTTTTGAAAAACTTTACCAAATCCTCAGTTTGAGTTCAGATACACCTGAGAGTGTGTCCGAAACCCTCAAACAAGGACTCTGATACCAACTTGAAACGTCCCAAAATAAGACCCAAAATTTTCATTTTTAAACTAATAAAACCGATATTCCTAAAACATCATCATATAAATCCAATTAAAATAATTGTAACAAACACCGCTCCTTATCAGAGTAAATCAAGAAAATGCAGAACGAGGTGGTGTTTTCTCTGCAATCATCCCGAGTTCTTCCATTTGAAAATACAACAAGATACCACATACTAAACATAATAAATCACATACTCCCCCCCCCCCCCCCCGGTATCGAGCCCCGCTCAGTTTACAGATATGTTAATCATTAGGCCTCGCCTAACATCGGGCCCCGCCGAATACATATAATCATACTAACACATGTAATAATCATAAAGACAATGGCATACCATACAGTCATCGAGCCCCGCCCGACATAAGGCCTTGCCTGGTAACATAAAAACACATACTGATAACTAGCATATAGTATACTCATCAGGCCCCGCCTGACATCAAGCCTTGCCCGGTAAACATGCCATTACATAACACATTCTAGAGTTACGCAGACATCTAGAATCCTAAAATATAAACCATGGGCCGATATTGGTGTCTTCAACCCGCTAACCACATTGAGGAGACTCACATCGCACTGCCGAACCACCTTGATAAATCCATGGTTGCTGGTCCGACAAATCCTCGAGCTATTAATATCAAATAATCATTCAATTAATAATTGGATTCCCATCCAAATCATCAAAACATAATTAGGGTAAATAATCAATTTACCCTTTACCTAGTTTGGACCATGACTTAAGCCCAAACTAATAATCCAAAAGGCCCAAAATACTAAATAATCACACAAGGCCCAAACATGGCCCGATTTTCAAAATTAGGCCCAAATCCCATTGTAGGCCTTCTAGAAATAGTTATGTAACGCCCCGTTCTAGGTACGCAATTATTGAAATTATTCAAGAATTTAGTTGAGCTACTCGACGAGTTGGTAGCCCTAACTCATCGAGTAGATGGCAGAAAAGACGCGGGATTTAAAGAGTTTACTCGATGAGTCCAAGCATGAACTCGATGAGTAGGACTGCCAGTGGGAAACCCTAATCTTTAGCGTCTGCACCCTATTTAAGCAACATTTCAGGCCCCCATTCCAGCCTCCATTACCTCCACTCCTCACTATCGAAACCCTAGCAGCCATTGAGTGTTCTTAAGCTTTTCTTACCATTTTTCTGTGATTTGAAGCTAGGAGAAGGAAGGAAACCCTTGGTGATTCAAGAAGAGGCAGTAGATCCAGAGCTTTTGTTGCATTTCAGAACCTTTGAAGATATAAAGCTTGTACCTTGGCTTATTTTCACCTAGATCTTCATGAAAGCTTACTTTTTGTCACTTCTGGGCCATTTCTAAGTTCATTTTCGAGTAGTGAGCATTTGGGAATGTAAGGAGTTCAGATCTAGGCACACATGAGCTCTAAAAGCTCAAAGTTGCCACCTTTATTCGGCTATGTCCCCATTCTATGCATTTAACCTCCATTACTTGCTAAGTTTTGGTGTTTAAGCTCCATATTGTAACAGCTCAAATTCTCAATTAAATTTTTCGTTAAAAATAAAACATCATTATTCGACAAAAGGGTTTATTCCAAGTTTATTTCAAAATAAAAATAATAAATCTCCAGGATCTCCAACAGTGGCAGTGTGTACGTGTCATGCCGGCGCCTTCCCACGGTCGTCACTAGTACCTGAAAAACATAAACACAACTAGTAAGCATAAATGCTTAGTGAGTTCCCCAGTATACGACTTACCCACATACGCCTTCCGGCCCGGACCTTTCGGTCCACATAATATTGCCTTCCGGCCCGGACCTTTCGGTCCACGTAACGTTGCCTTCCGGCCCGGATCTTTCGATCCACATAACATTGCCTTCCGGCCCGGATCTTTCGATCCACAAGATAACTGCCTTCCGGCCCATACACATATATAACACATAATTCAAATACTCTAACACATAAAGCACATATATCATACCGTTCTTTCTAACACATTAAGTCTCGCCTTCCGGCCCGTATAATCATACAACACATATAAGCACACATCGCATAATAAGCATCTATCTCTCTAGACATAGCATGAATGTAACACACACGACCTTCCGGTCTAACAGTCAAACCCTTCCGGGTGAAGTATAGTGAGAAAACTCACCTCGTAGTACGCAGGCTATAACCTCCTCGAGCTACTCACACACAATCCGCTAGTCCGCAGGTTCCCTATAATACCACAGCCTTAGTTAATGATCTTATCAAACAAGACAACTGACCCCTCTAAGATATATGCAGGTCAACGGTCAATTTTGACCGGACTCGTCGAGTGCAAAGGGTAACTCGACGAGTATAGACATCCTGACACCACTCGCCGAGTCTGAAGAACGACTCGACGAGTTCCAGTAGATCTTCAAGCTACTCGCCGAGTCAGAAGAACAACTCGACGAGTCCTAGTGAACCTTCAAGCTACTCGCCGAGTCCGAAGAACAACTCGGCGAGTTCTAGTGAATCTTCAAGCTACTCGCCGAGTCTGATCATTGGACTCGGCGAGTCCCCGCCATGCAGTCAACCCGCTGCCTCCTGTATTTCGCATGATTTCGAAGTATATAGATATAGGGCTTCCTGGACTTTCACATATACTATTACAGGGGTTTTTAAACACTTATAACAACAATATAATCTAACTAACCCTTAATTGGGTTTCCTAAACCCTAACTCGCATACAACGTAAAAGTTACAGATTTCAATCCGAAAATTACCTGGAAACGTGTTTCCTGTGTCTCCAAACCTCCAACACTCAATTCCTTTGATCACCACCTTGCTCCTCCTTGTCTAACAATCTCTTCAAGCCTTCTCAAGTCCTCTCTTTTGCTTCAGATGCTCACACACTCCCAGGGGATCTTCAATCGGCCAAAAGACACGACATGACGACCATAATATCATTATATACGGTTCAGAATCGAAACGGCTAGGGTTCAGCTGAACAGCGTCGACTCGTCGAGTCCAGTCGCGCGTCTGCGACCAAGACCATGGCCCTACTCGGCGAGTCGTGCACCAACTCGCCGAGTCCCCTCCTAAATGTGCCCCAAAAATAATTTAAAGAAATACCTGAAATTCCGGGCTATTACAACTCTCCCCCACTAGAACTAGACTTCGCCCTCGAAGTCTCTCATTCTGCGAATAACTCCGGATGTTGCTCCCGCATTTCTCTTTCCGGCTCCCAAGTCATCTCCGATCCCTTCCGATGTTGCCACTGAACTAACACCAGAGGTATTTCCTTGTTCCGAAGAACCTTGATCTTCCGATCTCTGATAGCTACTGGTTTCTTGGCGTAATTCAGACTCGCATCTACCTGGATATCTTCTAACGGAACCACTGCTGCCTCATCGGCTATACACTTCCTCAGCTGCGATACGTGGAAGGTATTGTGAATCTGATTCAGCTCCACTGGCAACTCCAACCGATAAGCTACCCGACCTACCCTTGCAATTACCCGAAATGGACCTATGAACCGGGGCCCCAATTTGCCCCTCTTCCTGAACCGAATCACCCCTTTCCAAGGAGAAACCTTTAGGAGAACGAAGTCGCCGACCTGGAATTCGAGCTCGGACCGGCGTCTGTCCGTATAACTCTTCTGTCGGCTCTTGGCGGTCAATAACCTCTGCCTCACCCGTTGGATCTGTTCAGTCGTTTGAAGTACGATCTCTGTACTGCCCATCACTCTCTGTCCCACTTCTCCCCAGCAAATGGGGGTCCGACACCTCCTTCCATACAACAACTCAAAAGGTGGCATACCAATGCTCGAATGATGGTTGTTGTTGTAGGAAAACTCAGCCAGCGGCAGATGCGCATCCCAGCTACCCCCGAAGTCTAACACACACGCTCTAAGCATATCTTCCAATGTCTGGATCGTCCGCTCGCTTTGACCGTCGGTCTGGGGATGGTATGTGGTACTAAAATGCAGTTTAGTACCCAACTCCTCATGGAATTTCTTCCAGAACCTGGAAGTGAAACGTACATCGCGGTCCGAAACAATCGAGGTCGGCACTCCATGCCGAGATACTATCTCTCTCACGTACAACTCCGCCAACTTCTCTGCTGATGAACTTTCACTAATGGCAAGGAAATGTGCACTCTTTGTTAGTCTATCCACAATCACCCAAATCGCATCGACTCCCCTGGCAGTTTTCGGCAATTTGGTGGTGAAATCCATCGTGATCTGATCCCACTTCCACTCAGGGATCTCCAAGGGTTGCAACTTACCGTGCGGTCTCTGGTGCTCGGCCTTAACTTTACGGCAGGTCAAACACCTCTCCACGAACCACGCAACGTCTCTCTTCATGCAAGGCCACCAGTACTCCTTTTTCAAATCCAGATACATTTTCGTAGCACCGGGATGGATCGAGAATTTCGATCTATGTGCCTCCTCCATCAAAATGACACGCGTACCGCCCACGAATGGCACCCAGATCCGACCCTGAAATGTCAGAAGTCCCCGCCCATCCGTAACGAACTCTGAAATTAACCCGACGACCCGCTCCTGTTTCTGCATCCCAGACTTCACAACCTCGGCCTGTGCCCCACGAATAGTATCTAATACCGGAGTCACCACCGTCAATCTCAAACATACGTCCCGCAACGGAGTACCCTCCGCCCTACGACTCAATGCATCGGCTACCACATTAGCCTTGCCTGGGTGGTATAGGATCTCACAGTCATAATCCTTAACCACGTCTAACCATCTCCTCTGGCGCATGTTTAGGTTGGGTTGATCCATCAAATACTTCAAACTCTTATGGTCCGTGTATATGGTGCAACGAACCCCGTACAGGTAGTGACGCCAAATTTTGAGGGCGAACACTACTGCCCCAACTCTAAGTCATGCGTGGGATATCTCGCTTCGTGAGGCTTCAGCTGCCTCGATGCATAGGCTATCACATGGCCCCTCTGCATCAACACTGCACCCAGTCCTGAAATCGATGCGTCGCAATATACGACGAAATCCTCCATCCCTTCAGGAAGGGCTAATACTGGTGCTTCGCACAGTCTCTGACGAAGTGTCTCGAAGGAAGTCTGCTGCTCGGGTCCCCATGAGAATGTAACACCCTTTCGGGTCAATTTGGTAAGTGGCACTGCGATCTTGGAGAAGTCCCTAATGAACCTTCGATAGTACCCTGCCAACCCAAGGAAACTCCTGATCTCCGAAGGTGACTTTGGTGCCTCCCATCTCATCACCGCCTCCACCTTGGCCGGATCGACCAATATCCCTGCCTGATTTACAACGTGCCCCAGAAATTGAACCTCCCGTAACCAGAAGTCACATTTGGAGAATTTTGCATATAGCTTCTCCGACCTCAGTACCTCAAGGACCTCCCTCAAATGTCCCTCATGCTGCTCCCTAGACCGCGAATACACCAGAATGTCGTCGATGAATACAATCACAGACCGATCCAGCATCGGCCTGCATACCCTGTTCATGAGATCCATGAACACTGCTGGGGCATTGGTGAGCCCAAAAGGCATCACCACGAACTCGTAATGCCCATATCGCGTCCTAAAGGCTGTCTTCTGGACGTCCTCATCCCGCACCCTTACCTGATGGTATCCTGATCTCAAATCAATCTTGGAAAACCAAGATGCCCCTTGCAACTGATCGAATAGATCATCGATTCTTGGTAACGGATAACGGTTCTTAACTGTCACCTTGTTCAGCTCCCAGTAATCGATACACATCCGGTGTGAACCATCCTTCTTCTTGACGAACAAAATCGGTGCTCCCCACGGCGAGCTACTCGGCCGAATAAATCCCTTCCCCAACAACTCTTGAAGTTGCGAGGACAATTCTTGCATCTCTGGAGGTGCAAGACGATAAGGCACCTTCGCAATAGGCGCCGCCCCTGGAACTAGGTCGATACCAAACTCCACTTGCCTCGCAGGAGGTATTCCCGGCAAATCCTCGGGGAAAACATCCGGAAACTCGCGCACCACTGGAACCTCCTGCAATGTCTTCGGTCTCTCGGAACTCTCCCGCGTATCCATCACATACGCCACGAAACCGTTACATCCCCGCTGTAGGCATTGCCTCGCCCTAGCAGCCGAACAAAAAGCTGATCTCGAACGGGTACCCTCGCCGTACACCGTAAGAACTCCCCCACTAGGGTCTCGTATAGTCACAAACTGACGCTCGCAGTCGATGACAGCGCTGAATCGGCTCAACCAGTCCATGCCTACAATGACACAGACATCACCCATCGCAATAGGAATTAGGTCAATCGGAAATGCGACCCCGAAGATCTCTAGCACACATCCCCGAAAAACCTCCGTAGCACAAATCACCCTCTCAGCCGCAATAGAAACGCTCAAAGGCCGACTTAACGGCTCACGACTAATGCCGATGTGCTGACTAAAAGCTAACGATACAAACGATCTACTCGCACCCGAATCAAATAATACTAGAGCAGGCATAGAGTTCACAAGGAAAGTACCTACACATATATTAACATAAGCATAACATTTCGACCTTTAATTAAATACATGAAAGATAACATACCTGCCACAACATCGGGCGCAGCGCGGACCTCCTCCGCAGTCAGCTGAAAGGCTCTCCCGCGAGCCCTCGGGGCCTCGACCTTCACCGGTCGGGTCTCAGTAGTCCGGGTAGTAGGTGTAGCTCTCTGACGAAGTTGCGGGCACTCGGCCTTCCGATGGCCTGTCTGGTTGCAGTGAAAACAAACCATAAACCCCTTAGGGCAATCCCTGGCAATATGTCCGTCCTTGCCACACTTGTAGCAACCACCAGTTCGACACGCCCCCTCGTGACTTTTGCCGCACTTCGCGCAAGTGCGACCCTCCGAACCTCCCATCCTCGAATCAGCGAACTTAATCCGCTTGGCTGCCGGCTGAGACTGGGCCGGCCGTCGATCCACCTGCCGAGACTCAGCTTCCTCCCTCGCTTGAGTCTCCAACTCAATCTCGCGCTTCCTGGCGTTCGCCTGAAGCTCAGTGAAAGTGCGATAGGTGGAGTTTGACACAAACTCCCGAATCTCCCTCTTCAAAACACCCAAATAGCGGCTCATCCGCGACTGCTCCGTAGATACCAGCTCGGGGCAGAACATTGCCCTCTCATGAAACTTCCGTGTGATCACTGCCACGGAATCAGTACCCTGCTTAAGGGTCAAGAACTCCTGAATCAACCGCTCCCTCTCTACCGGGGGAACGTACTCATCCCTGAACATCTCCGTAAACCTCTCCCACGTCACTGCCGTAATCTCTGCCTGAGTGAAGTTCACCGTCACGAACTTCCACCAATCCTTCGCTCCCAGACGGAGCTGGTTCAAGGCGAACCGTACCCTCAAGTGTTCCGGGCATGAGCAAGTATAGAAGCACCCCTCGATGTCGGCGATCCACCTCATGGCTGCAATCGGATCCTGCGTCCCATCAAATTCAGGGGGTTTCGTGTTGCTGAATTCCCTGAATGGTAATGAATCACCCCCTTGCGGCCTAGCAGCAACCACCGCTGCGGTAGCGGCAGCAACTGCAGCTTCAGAAATTGCGGCGCACCGCTCCTCAAACTCCTCCATCAACGTGGTCTTAATAGACCCAAACATCTCCGGGATTTCAGCCCGGACCGCCGCAGCTACCTCTTCCTGAATAATCTGACGAATCTCCTCGTCACTCGCACCGCTCGAACTCGCCCCATTGCGTGTGACAACCATGATGTCTCTGAAATACAACATAAAATCATCAGAGACTCCACCAAGTACAATTGTACTCAATACGCGCCCTACCCAGTCTCCGATTTCCAGGGATTCTTATTTGAGTCTTCCACTGATCCGGTGCCTTCGGTAGTACGGGCCCAATACTACCGACCACACCGTATCAGTATTCGTCCCAAATCTTCCTCCCCAAATCCCGAATAACGGGTACTCTACTTCTAGTATGTCCTATTTACTTGCACGCTACCAAATATCTCATGTAAGCAATCTCCCTAGACTAAGGCATCACAAAACAGGCAATTCTATTCCTATCATGTATACCTAGTCTTCTAGCATGCATAACAATTCATAATTCAGTGCATAACATAACATCGTAAGGTATTCTGGGGATCTTTACCGTTCGGACGCTGGCTGCTCGTACACACTGTTCCACCCTTGTTTTTACCGCCTTGCCCTTTATAAAATGTTATGTCCTTATTATTTTTAAGAAAAAGTTTTTCCTCAAATCCCCGGTCTGAGTTCAGTTGCACCCAAAAGTACACCCGAATCCCTCAAACCTAGGCTCTGATACCAATTGTAACAGCTCAAATTCTCAATTAAATTTTTCGTTAAAAATAAAACATCATTATTCGACAAAAGGGTTTATTCCAAGTTTATTTCAAAATAAAAATAATAAATCTCCAGGATCTCCAACAGTGGCAGTGTGTACGTGTCATGCCGGCGCCTTCCCATGGTCGTCACTAGTACCTGAAAAACATAAACACAACTAGTAAGCATAAATGCTTAGTGAGTTCCCCAGTATACGACTTACCCACATACGCCTTCCGGCCCGGACCTTTCGGTCCACATAATATTGCCTTCCGGCCCGGACCTTTCGGTCCACGTAACGTTGCCTTCCGGCCCGGATCTTTCGATCCACATAACATTGCCTTCCGGCCCGGATCTTTCGATCCACAAGATAACTGCCTTCCGGCCCATACACATATATAGCACATAATTCAAATACTCTAACACATAAAGCACATATATCATACCGTTCTTTCTAACACATTAAGTCTCGCCTTCCGGCCCGTATAATCATACAACACATATAAGCACACATCGCATAATAAGCATCTATCTCTCTAGACATAGCATGAATGTAACACACACGACCTTCCGGTCTAACAGTCAAACCCTTCCGGGTGAAGTATAGTGAGAAAACTCACCTCGTAGTACGCAGGCTATAACCTCCTCGAGCTACTCACACACAATCCGCTAGTCCGCAGGTTCCCTATAATACCACAGCCTTAGTTAATGATCTTATCAAACAAGACAACTGACCCCTCTAAGATATATGCAGGTCAAAGGTCAATTTTGACCGGACTCGTCGAGTGCAAAGGGTAACTCGACGAGTATAGACATCCTGACACCACTCGCCGAGTCTGAAGAACGACTCGACGAGTTCCAGTAGATCTTCAAGCTACTCGCCGAGTCAGAAGAACAACTCGACGAGTCCTAGTGAACCTTCAAGCTACTCGCCGAGTCCGAAGAACAACTCGGCGAGTTCTAGTGAATCTTCAAGCTACTCGCCGAGTCTGATCATTGGACTCGGCGAGTCCCCGCCATGCAGTCAACCCGCTGCCTCCTGTATTTCGCATGATTTCGAAGTATATAGATATAGGGCTTCCTGGACTTTCACATATACTATTACAGGGGTTTTTAAACACTTATAACAACAATATAATCTAACTAACCCTTAATTGGGTTTCCTAAACCCTAACTCGCATACAACGTAAAAGTTACAGATTTCAATCCGAAAATTACCTGGAAACGTGTTTCCTGTGTCTCCAAACCTCCAACACTCAATTCCTTTGATCACCACCTTGCTCCTCCTTGTCTAACAATCTCTTCAAGCCTTCTCAAGTCCTCTCTCTTGCTTCAGATGCTCACACACTCCCAGGGGATCTTCAATCGGCCAAAAGACACGACATGACGGCCATAATATCATTATATACGGTTCAGAATCGAAACGGCTAGGGTTCAGCTGAACAGCGTCGACTCGCCGAGTCCCTTATTGGACTCGTCGAGTCCAGTCGCGCGTCTGCGACCAAGACCATGGCCCTACTCGGCGAGTCGTGCACCAACTCGCCGAGTCCCCTCCTAAATGTGCCCCAAAAATAATTTAAAGAAATACCTGAAATTCCGGGCTGTTACACATATCATCATGCATGTATGTAAAGTTAGCAACTTTACGTGTAAAGCTAGCCTAGGGAATCCGGATCTATGAGTTAGAAGCATTGAAATGGATTAGAATCGACTAAATGGATATGTCACAAGGAGGACTCGGCGAGTTGGGTCGTGAACCCTAACTCCTTTTCTGATTTTGAGTAGGACCAATGAGTTCGGGTGGTAACTCAGTGGGTTGGACAGGACTTGGACTCGGAATTTGAAGAACTCGGTGAGTCTAAGAAGGGACTCGACGAGTTAGAGTTGATACATCCCTTTTCTGATTATGCTAGGACTCGGCGAGTCTAAGGACTTCGTCCAGTCGCGATGACTGTTAGCATGGGGACTCGACGAGTCATAGGGTGACTCGGAGAGTCGAGTCGCGAGTTTTAGGGTTTCTGAGTTCTAGAACTTGGCGAGTCAATAGGCTGACTCGGCGAGTAAGTCAACCCAGAAGGTTGACTTTGACCGTGACGTTGACTTTGACCAGGGGTAAAATGGTCATTTTACCCTAAGAAGGATTAACAGCTTTTGATTAAGTGTTGTTATGGAATTTATAGCCGGAGAGTCGCCGGAGCAGCAGATAGGGATCCCTCACCCAACTTTTCAGCATTCAGTCATACGAGGTGAGTTTTCCTCCAGTAGGAACGGGTCTAAGGCACCAATGCCGACCCGTTTATGTAGCTGTAGTATGCCGGGATTAGCCCGATGCAGTTTATATGTTCCCGGACTTCAGTCTGATGCTAGGGTGGTCCCGAGAATTAGTAATATATGCTTGATGTCTTTGTGATTCATGCATGTTTGTATTATGTGTTAAGTGTTCCAGACTTCAGTCCGATGCTGGGCAAGCCCGATGCAGTATATGTGATTATGTTATGTGTTTATGTTATGTTCAGTTCATTCCGGACTTCGGTCCGATGCCGGGCAAGCCCGATGTAGTATATGTGATTATGTTATGTGTTCATGTTTATGTTATGTTCAGTTCATTCCGGACTTCGGTGCAATGTCGGGCGGGGCCCGATGCAGTGGGCGGGGCCCAAGTTATTCCGGAATTTGGTCCGATGCTGGGTGGGGACCGATGTAGTGGGCGGGGCCCAACTTATGCTGGACTTCGGTCCGATGTCGGGTGGGGCTTGATGCATCGTGAAAGGCCCAATATGTGATATATGTGTTATTGTATGGTATGTGGTAGTTTGGGGGAGCTCACTAAGCTTCGTGCTTACATTTTTCAATTTTGGTTTCAGGTACTTCCTCTAGCAAAGGGAAGGGCTTGTGATGATCGTATGACACACACCACAGTCTTCAACTTGGGAGTTTTACTCTGATATTTTATTATGATATTCGAGATGATATTTGATATGTGATAGATATTATGACATTTTGAAACACATGGTTTATGATTTCTAAACTTTGGTAATGTTGTATGGTTCTAATAATGTTTTAAAAACGAAATTTTTGGGTTGTATTTTTGGTTTGTTTCAAGTTACCAGCCCAAAACTTGATGGCCCAACATGACCCAAAACAGCCAAGCCCAAAAGATGGCCCAAACCGAAGCCCAAACACTGAAGTCCAATCCGTTGAGTACGCGGGGCGTACTCAGCTGTACACTAAGCGTACACGCTAAATGGCTTGTACACCGTGCGTACATACTTGTATGCCTACTGTACTCACCCATTAAGCCAAAATCCTCATTAAGCACTTAATCCTTAAGACCAAAAGTGCAAACCACAAATCTAATCCCTAATAAATTCTAGAACCATAAAGTCACTGACTTGGTGACTTTGCATGCCCCAAAAGGACCCAACTTCAAGATATATCAATTACTTGGAAACAATCTCATGCATGGGTGATTCTAAACCCTAAAAGTGCCAACTTTATGGACTTTGAACCCCATATACACCAAGAGTGGCAACTCATAGCTCCTGGAGTGGTGCCAAACCACTAGATCTCATTCATGGGGCCAAAAAGGGTCCAAAACACATAAAAACTACATCTAAGCTTCTAATGAGCAAGGTCATAGCTTTTTACCTCAAACAAGCTGGAAATGAAGTAGAGAATCAGGATCCGCAAGCTCTTCCTTGATCCACAACCTTGCACCAAACTCCTTCTTCTTGAATATGAACCAAAACACACCAAGATGCACACAATGAGCTCCAAAACACAACAATGGAGGCTAAGGGACAATTTTTAGGGTTTTGGGGGCTTGGTAGAGAGGCCATCCATAAAAACTTAAAGTGCTTATATAGGGTACAACACCCTAAATTAGGGTTTCCACTAACTCCTTGTATTCCCCACGTACGGGGTCTCCCATCTACAATCAACCCCCTTCTAGTACGCTAAGTGTACACTAATGTACGCCTCGCGTACCAACCCTCGCACCAGTACGCCCTTCCTTACAATTTCCCGAACAAAATCTAATTTTCATAAAACCCCAAGCTGAGATATTACCAAAATACCCCTTTGGCTCCAAAACACAAATCGAACACCCGAATCATCTAATTTACATCGCCCACCTCCAAATGAGTCCAAAATTTAATTCCTTAAAGGTCCTAAGTCTGCTAATACCCAATCCTTGATCACCACCCCAAAATGGGGAACGATTCGGAACAAGACGTTATAATTTTGCATTCGCAGAAGTTAGAGACTCCATGAGAGCTTTATGTGAAGATACCACATTATCAAAATTTATGGTAAAGGAAGTACAAGTATGAGTAAGCAAGCTATCCAACTTCTTATTTAGAACACGATACTCCTCATGAGTCATCAGAGTAGAAATATCAATTTCATCAACACTTTCATCTTCAAAAGAAGCAATAGGCGGTGACATAAAATCTTCAAATGAACTAGTAACATCAAGATTTTGGTCATCAAAATCCATAAAACTAGCTTCAAAAATCGAAGTAGTTTATTGACCTAATGATGAAACATGTGGATCTTCATTTGTAATAGGAACAGATTTTAGGATTGGTTTAGAAATAGGATGATCTTGAACTGTTGTTTCTGGTAGGACAACAATAGAAATAGGTTTTGGATAAAAGTCTTAACATTAGTAGTAATTGGTTAAGAAATGGATGGATTGGTTGTTGAATTCGTGTAGATTGGTTGTGGTAAAGGTGGAGTACATACCTTTGGGATTTTAAAAGTCGAAATTAGTTCTCAAAAGCTGAAATCCAACAAATGTCAAATCTGATAAGTACATTGTCCATAAAGCAATTTCAACATTGAAAAAGATACTTGGACAAATCTGATAAGTACATTGTCCATAAATACATTACAACATTGAAAAAGATACCTGGATGTAGACGATGGATAATTCATGAGAGTTTTCATTGTAATCACTACAAAACTTAGCTTCCGCAGTATACTCAAATAACAATGCACTTAATTTTCTGTGTTTAAATTAGTTTTTATGGAAGATAAACAACTATTGCTGAAAATTATGGCAGGACAAAATTCTCACATCAACAACCTTATTTCGAGAGGAATATAGTCCATCAATTCTATATGCATCATATGTCAAAATGAGGCTGATTCAATTGATCATCTATTTTTGGAATGCAAAGTGGGATGTAAGGTTTAGAGTCAGGATAAAAAATTGTTGCGAATTTTCAATAACAAACAATATATAATATCAAATACTTCTTTTTTCTTTGTAGGAAATCACGATAAAACAAAAAAGACGATCAACTTTTTACACTCAACATTGACGGTGACCTTTTGGAAGGCACGTAACGAGGCGATCTTCAACAAGGGGAGACAATGTTCCTATTAAATCATGAGTCATATAGTGACGATTGTATTTTCTTGGGTTAATTCAGGGCAAAAATGCTTTATATATATATATATATATATATATATATATATATATATATATATACTAATAAAAGAGTAGTTCTTTTCCCATGTGTCACCATTTTAAGCTTTGTAATTAATATTATGCCACTTGTCAATTTATTGATTATCCTTTTAAATTTCAAAATTCAAAATTTAAATTTCTCATTTTAATTACATTAAATAATAACATTTGAATAAAAAATAAAATAAAATTTATACAAATTATAATAAAATAAAATTTACACAAATTATAAGATAATATAATTTTACATATTTATGTGAATCAACGGTTCTAATTTTATATATAACTAAAAAAGTATATCTTAATTAATAAGTTATTTAAAATAATTAATTAATAGTTTTGAATTTTACTTACAAAGTTTAATTAATTTTGTAACCGTGGTTCCCACGGGTTATAAATTAGTATATATATATATATATATATATATATATATATATATATATATATATATATATATATATATATATATATATATATATATATAGGGTTAGGTTATTTTGTTTTCACTATCTATTGTGTGCATGTATGATTGATTCTGCACCAATCATTTTAGTTATTTTAAAAAAGTAATTAATGCATATTACATATTGAAGATATAATGGATATTAATTACATCTTCAACATTTAATATGCATTAATTACTTTCTTAAAATAACTAAAATGATTGGTCCAGAATTAATTATACATGCACACAATAGATAGTCAAAACATTTAAACCTAACTCTCTCTTTCTCTCTCTCTCTCTCTCTCTCTCTCTCTATATATATATATATATATATATATATATATATATATATATATATATATATATATATATATATATATATATATATATATATATATAGGAAGGCGTGGAGTGTGTCTCCATTATGCTCTTTGTATATATATATATATATATATATATATATATATATATATATATATATATATATATATATATATATATATATATATATATATATATATATATATATATATATATATATATATATATATATATATATATAGGAAGGCGTGGAGTGTGTCTCCATTATGCTCTTTGTAGATTTTTTTTCTTGTAATTTCAATTTTCGTACTTTCACTTTTGGTATGGCTAATTTCAGGCTAGTCTTTAATTTTAATTTCGTCTTTTTACCGTTAAAGAATATGAGATAAATTTCATACTCTTGTATTCCTCATATATTCCTCATAGACAATATTATTTAACCCGTGAATTTAAGATTATTTGAACCAATTTAAAGGTGGGGAACTAAATGAAATGGTCCATTGGATCAGATTAAATGAATAATTTTCAATACAAAACCTTAAATGTGTTTGAAAGTAATAAATTTGATTGACAAATAAATATAATAAATGGTTGAAAAGAGCATATACCTAAACAAATACGAAATAAATATAATAAATGATTCAGATGACTTTATTAGGGTTTTTATTTCAATATACCTAACACATTTTAAATGATGCCACCAATACTTATGTTTTCTTAATTATAACCTTTAATTCAATTTCCACCAACCTTAGTTACTCTATATTATTATGACGTATATATATGTATTTGTTTTCTTTTTTTAAAACTTGAGCAACCATTGATGATCGTTTGTCATTCACCACGTATGCTCAAAGTTGAAAGCTAAACTCCGAAAACCACCACTTAAACAATTAATACATATATTTATAGGCAACACAAATCATTTTTTCATTCTTACATGTGTAATAAAAACATATTTTCTGAAAATTGGAAGCATATGTTGACGTAAACTAAGGACCGATGGATGCTAGTAGTTATCATAAATACATCTTCAACCTTTTGCTACTTGATTTGTCGTGAAATGATTTCTAAAACAATATATGCATTCAAATTCATTTGACGGCTAACAGCACATGTTAGACCCGTGTCTTATTGTATTTGTTTTTATTTTGGTAGCTATTTGCTTGTTGTTTAATAACATTTAACTGTTTTTAAAAACTCATTTTTTTTTAAAATGAGAACACAGGGATGTTTCTTTTACTTACAATTCTTAATATATGAAAAACTTAGGGCGTGTTCGGCAAAAACTAGCTGGTAGCGGGAAGCGGGTAGCTTTTTTTTTTATTTTGGAGCGTTTTGTTGAAAGTTATTTCATGTAGCTTTTAATTTTGGGGTTTTTTTTTTGTTTAGGCTAAAAGCTAAACGCTCTCGTTGCCGAACGATGCTTTTTCTTAAAGCTAGAAGTTAGAAGCTCCCAAAAGCTACGTGCCGAACACGCCCTTAGAAGTTCAGTTTATATATTATTTTTGGAAAAGGCAAATTTTATTAATAATGAACCCCCGACTAGCTAGTAACTAGCGAGAGACCAGAGAGAGCAACCAAGACAACTACAAAGAGTAAAGTACAATGTTATTAAGTGTGGAATGAAACATATATTCACTCTACCCACTCACAAATTCCTCCTTTCCCCTGCATTTGCTCTGAAAATACACCCGTGATTTTACAGCCTATGCATCGCTTGTGGGATTTATAAATACAACATTGAACACTCGATTGAACATCCTTACAACTAATTTGAATTGTTACTAATTCAATGAGCAAAAAATGGATTTCACGATTCAAATTTACAACTAATTTGAGTAGTTACTAATTCAATGAGCAAAAAATGGCTTTGATATTCAGCCTCATAGCTTTTGAAAATGCAAGAATTATTCAGTTTTCTATGCATCTATACACATGATCAAGGCATCGAAAATAAAAATAAAATCCCTATATGTATATACCCTAGGATCTATGTTTTACTAATTATAGCAACCTACTTTGAAATCGAACTAAAGAAAGGTAAGAACACTAACCTCTTGATCTTTAGACCATGTAACTGACAACTCTTGCAAATGATGAAGGATCCAAAGGAGAATCCCTTTAATGTAGTCAGAACCAAGACTCTAATAAGCAAACAAGGAAAATCCCAATGAGGAATAAGTCGAAATTTCTATATCCTAAGAGAGAGGATATAAATTTTGACCTCATGGAGATATAGGATAGAAGGTGAACGGAAATTAGGAGTTAGGATGCCCTTGGGTTTGATCCTAAGCCTTTTATTTATAGGCTCCAGTTAAATCATTAAGCCAGTCAGATTCCTAAGGATAATCCTTATCCTTATCAAAACCCATCATATAAAAGAATATATATCCTTAATTCCATTCCATCTTCTTCAAAGAGGCTTCTAGAATATTCTAATTAATCTTTAGAACTAATTAATATTCAAGCCTTTTAATTAATTAAATCCTTTTAGCTAATTACGAAAATAATTCTCTTTTAATTTATTAATTACTTAATAAATTAATAACTTTTTTTTTCATTTCCTTATTGCTAATTGTGTCATGAGGTCAACCAAAAAGGAGATAATTATTATTTAGAAATATTACCAATAGTTAATGACTTTGGACATTATCTCCAATGAAAATATATACCAAACCTAACACAATGAAACTCAAACCACCACTAAGCATGCATATAACCAAGAATTTCATAATTGACCCATTAATATGAAAGATTGCAACATAAACATAGTCGCACAAACAGTCAAATTGAGAAATGATATGCAGAGAAATTGAGAAATAATACCTTAACTTAAAGAAATTATCTGGATCATAAATGCTTGTTCCTCTAAGAACTGCAAACTGAGTAGATTTATTTGAAAATTAAAACCCAAAGCGAAATATACAAACAAATGATTACTGGTACAAATAATCACAAAGCAAAAGATAAATCCAACAACAAGAAGCTCCAATTTCATAAAATGTATAAAACAATTAAATGTAATAAATGGCAACAAAAAACAATTCCATCAACTCATATTCAATCAACGATACACAATCCTATAAAAAAAGTTAAAATAATCAAGCCAATGATTTTACTCCACAACTAAGATATGCCATCTTTAATATCAGATTCCTCCTAAAACAGATAAAAACGTGTTTATCCTTTTGCATAGTAACGTCAAATATGAAACAATCATTCTAAAATATAATCAAAATTTCTTATGTTTGGAGGAAGTGATGGAGTGTAGTAATAAAACAACAATTTTATAAATTGAAATATTTGAAGTTTCACATGAAAGAGGGGAAATTCATTGAATATCTTGAGAATGAGATATTATATGTAATATTAAAAAGACGCAATCAATATTCATTAAAAAATCTCAAACACTTGTTATCAAATACTATTTAATAAATTTCATCATTTATAAGGATTATACATTTATACTTATTGAAACATTAATTTAATATCCGACCTTCATATCTATTGCAAAAGGTTGGATGTTTAAGCCCAAAATGAGAGATCATATTGTCCACTTCATTCGTTAAGTATTTAAAAATTTACAAGTTTTTAAACGCTCTACTAAAAACAAAGTCCAATATAATCTCTATAATCATATTTGACAGAAAAAAGAAAATTTTGGCCCGAACCATATAAAAGTTTGTTGTTTGGATCCATAACCAAATCGATGGACCCACCCAGCATCAAAATTTGGCCCATTGGACTTTACATGTGTATATTAGGTTAACGTATTTATTATTGTTAGTTTTTGGATTTGGGGGTTTTGCTTAAACCCCAATTCCGATTCTTCCGTCGAGGAACCCCCGCCATTAACAGGTACGTCTTCATTTCTTCGCTACAGCTACTCACGAAACGCACCGAAAAGATTTCAGAACTTCGATTTGATACGAGAACTCGGTTGGTTTTCATGCTTTGGGTTTACTACTACAAACTGTACCATTTTATGATTAAGTTTGGGTGTTTGTATGATTGCTTATGTTTGAGTTTTGTTATTGTTTCGTGATTATTCTTCAATTAATCTGTTCGTTATGTTTATATGCTGAATAATGGTTACGAAACAATTAGTTACCCAGCTGTTCTTTGTCAACTCAATTAGTGTATTTCCTTAAGCTCAGTTAAGGAAAAGGACAATATTTGTTTAGATTACTCTTATGCTTGGTGTTATTTCGACGAATCTTCAACATGTAATTGATAACCAACCACATTGAACTTTATAGGTATTATATGCAACATTTGCATCTTTATTACAGCTGTTTTAAAACTGTAACCAATTTCAGTGAGGCTACATGAAACTGAAACTGAAACTGAAACTAGTATGCTGATTCTTTTGTGAAGGACTATTAAGACAACAATTTAACGCCATATCAAATAATGGGGAAGAAGAAACAGAAACAGAAAGTGGTGCTACCACCAGAGCTTCCACCAGATGTGCCTGAGGATGAAATTGAAGTCTCAGATGAGGACTTAGATTTTGTCAATAAAAACCAAGAGTATGCTGGCTTTGTATCAAAACTGGATACCCAGTCAATTACTAGGTGAATAACTAAACACGTTCAGTCTTTATGCTTTCATAACATGTGCTCATTGTTTCATTTAATAATTTTATTCATTATAGACATATCAATCGTGTTGCTGATGTGAAAGAAGATGCTCTTGAGTCTTTGTATGAAAAACGATCGAGGAAAAAGTCATTAGCTACTGACAATACACAACTTGAAGTTGATCCTGTAGATGCTCTCCCAGTTAAGACCTTAGATGGAGAAGTCTATTACAGAAAAGGTAACTGGAAGTCTGGATCTTAGCATTGCTTTTACACATTGGTAAATTAAGAATCAAGATTTTTAGACTTTTCTGTTTCACATTTTTATGTAGTGTCAAAGGGCCCAAATAATTTTAAGAATGCACAAATCGAGGATGAAACTGTGGGTGAAAATGATGATATAGCCCATGACAATGGTGTTATGAAGTTGACAAAAGCAGAAAAAAGGGCGAAACTTAAAAAGTCGAGGAAAGAGGCAAAGAAACAAGGGACACCAGTAACAGAAGTGGAGGAAGTGCAACAAACCTCTCAAGCTGAAGTTTTGGTAACTTAATTTGCTATAAATTGTTTCTCTTGTTTCAACCCTTCAATCATGTAACTATTTTATATATATTTTATTATCTAGGCTGAGGTGGAAAAAGATCTCTCAGTTGAAGAATCCAATGAGAAGAAGAAATTTAGGCTTGCTGAGCTTGGAACATCAATGCTCACAGATCCTGAAGGCAATATAAAATCTTTAAAAGAAATGCTGCAATTATGTAAAGATGGAGATCCAGCTATATCAATACTAGGTCTAAAATCTTTGCTAGCTGTTTTCAAAGACATCATCCCTGGGTATATAATATATTTATTTATAAATTTATAAATGCTATTAGCTTGTATTAATGTTATTTTAATCTCTAACTATCTATCATTGTGGAAAACAGAAACCGAATTAGGCTACCTACTGATAAAGAGCTAGCAATGGTTGTGTCAAAGGATGTCAAGAAAACCCGTTTCTATGAATCCACACTTCTAACTGTGTACAAGGTTTGATTTTGAGTTTTTGATACACATTGTTTTTAGCTATTTATGGTTATTAACCTATTATAAATAATAATGTTTTATTTGGTTGAATATCAATAGGCATACCTTCAAAAGTTAATGGGATTAGAAAAAGTAGCTGGTTTTAAACGTGTAGCCATTCGTTGCATTTGTACACTTTTGGAGGCAAACCCACGTTTCAATTTTTGTGAAAGTTTGTTGGGAATTGTTATGAAGAATATAAGCTCCACAGATGATGTCATAAGGTTTTTTACTTTGACTTTTTATGTTGTTTTTTGTATTTCCGTTATTACCCTTTTTCTTTTGGCTCATCAAAATGGTACTACACATGTGAACAGAAAACTGTGTTGCAACACAATTAAGTCACTTTTCACAAATGAGGGAAAACATGGTGGTGAAGTTACCGTGGAGGCTGTTCAACTTATTGCTAATCTTGTAAAAGCCCATGATTGTGATTTACATCCTGATTCTGTTGAGGTAATTATTCATGTGCTTGCTTCTATATATATTTTATAGATCTTATAGTAAATTACAAGTTTGGTCCTCTTCCTTTACTCAAAATCGCAAGTTTGGTCCATTTTTTGAAATGTTCCTGAAGCTGTCCTTATGTTTGCATTTTGTTGAGGATTTAGTCTCTCTGACAAAGAAATGCTAGTCTTAAATGAAAGACTAAATTACATTTCTGGTCCCTAAGTATAGCTGATTTTAAAAATTTTGGTCCTGGAAAGTGTTCTTTTTCAATTTTGGTTCTTATTTGAAGTTCGTGCGATGTTTTTGATCTGTGTTTTCACTAAATGACTATATTTGGTCCCTGAGTATTGCTGATTTCTGCAAATTTGGTCCCCAAAATACAGTCATTTAACTTGGAACACGGGCCAAAACGTTACAAAACCTCAAATAAGAACAAAAATTGTTAAGAGAAAATTTTTTGGGACCAAAATTGAAAAATCAGCTAAACTCAGGGACCTAAAATTAATTTACTCCAAAAGAAATAATTTGGACCGAACCCACGATTTTCAATAAAGCACATGGACCAAATACGCAAAGGATTTCAAAATTATGACTTGTTGGGAAACTTCCAAAAAGGGGGACCTAATTTTCAACTTTGAGTGAAGAACAGGGACTAAACCTGTAGTTTACTCTAATTCTTATGTTTTAGGAGTTTCAAACTTTGTGAGACGTTACTGATTGGATTTTATTTTTTTGTATGCAGGTTTTCTTGTCCCTCTCGTTTGATGAGGATCTTAGGAAGCCTGAAGCTCCTAAAAAATTAGACAATAAGACCAAAAAAAAGAATTTTAAAAAAGGAAGAAGAAATGATGATCCAAATCAAGTGCCAGCTAGTGATAAAAAGAAAAATAAACAAGAAATGATGTCGAAGACTAGAGAGGAAGTCAAAGCTGAGTTCATGGCTGCATCATTTGCACAAGATGCAATGGAAAAGAGAAGGATACAATCCGATACTCTTTCAGCTGTATTTCAAACATACTTCCGTATTTTAAAGCATACAATGCACTCAGGGTATGTACATACGTATTTTAAAATCGTATTTTTTCGAATATTATATCATATCTTAAAACATATTATAATTTTCTTGATTCAGAAAAGAAGGAAATGAATCGATATCTGGTCCTTTTGGGGAGCATCCACTTCTTGCTCCATGTCTGAATGGAATTGGGAAATTCTCTCATTTAATCGATTTGGATTTCATGGCTGATTTAATGAACTATCTTAGAAAGCTTGCCGGAGGAACTAGTGATTCCAATGGCGGAGGAATCACTGATTCCAGTCCTCCAAGCCGTTTGACTGTGTCAGAACGGTTGAGGTGTTGCATAGTTGCTTTCAAAGTGATGAGGAGCAATCTTGATGCCTTAAATGTCGATTTACAGGACTTCTTCATTCAGCTTTATAATCTCATACTTGAATACAGACCTGGGAGGTTCGTATTCATAAATTATAATATTATATTAAATTAAATTTTTACAAGCTTAAGAATGAACTTTTAATAGAAAAAAATAAAAAATTTATAGAGACCAAGGGGAAGTTTTAGCTGAAGCCATGAAGATAATGTTGTGTGATGATAGACAGCATGACATGCAACGCGCCGCTGCTTTTATTAAACGTTTGGCTTCGTTCTCTTTATGCTTTGGAGCTGCAGAATCCATGGCTGGTAACCCCCAATACTTTCTCGGGTTATATTTTGGTTGATCAGGATGAGGAGGGCATTTATGTCTTTTTACACAAACATGTGATCGAGAGCTAGTCCTGACCCAACCTTTTTGCTTGGGACGAAAATTGCAACTTTTCTCCCTTTCAGTCAATGCATGTCAAACACAGTCCAACCTATTCTGTCATGTCATGTCAGTCTCACAGTACAACCTGTTCTGTTCTGTCATATCTTGTCAGACTTTTAAAAAAATTTTATTTTATTTTATTGTGATTCAGCGTTGGTTACTTTAAAGCATCTTCTTCAAAAAAACGTCAAGTGTCGCGATCTTTTAGAAAATGATGTTGGAGGTGGCTCGCTTTCAGGTTCTATCGCGGTAAGACACTAAGACTATTTAAATGTACCTTTTTCAAGAAATAGCAATGTACTCTCATTACTTTGTTATTTATAACATTGTATTCATATGAAATTGTAGAAATATCAACCATATGCTACGGATCCAAGCCTAAGTGGTGCATTTGCAACGGTTCTTTGGGAACTAACACTTCTATCAAAACATTATCATCCAACTGTGTCAACAATTGCATCCGGGATTTCAACAATTACAAATGCACATGATCAAGTTTATCGAGCAAATGTTTCTCCCCAACAAGCTTTCATGGACATGAAGGTTGACCAGGAGAGTTTTGTTCCCAAGAGTGGTCAAAAGTCAAACAAGCGGAAGAAGGGCGGCAAGACGGCAGCTCCGGAGACGGCAGATGGTGGAGCGGTGGTGGATGAGGAGGCGGTGAGGGTTAAGTTGTCGGACCATTTCTTGCTTGTGAATGAGATGGAAGAGAATGAGAGGTTGAGACGGGAGTTGGAACGAACGAAATTAGGGTTACAGCTTTATAAAGAGTATAAGAAGCAAAAGAAACAGAAAACTAAATAGGGTTTTGGATTTATTTATTTTTGGTATATTTGATTGTGTTTTGAAGGGAATCATGCTTTGAATTTTGTTATAATGTGAGGTTAATTTTGGTGATGGATGGATATTTATGACTTAATGCAGAAAGAATTTGTTCAACGAAAAAAAACTTCTTTTATCAAAGTCTGCTAATTATTTATTTTTTACAATCTTGTTCTCATCTATCTTTACTTTTCATTTCTTTCGAATGCGTTTTTCCAATGTTCTTTGGACAACTAGAGTGGTTGTTTCTTTTTTGCTTAATCTGAACATGATGATTGAATTGGTTAAATAAAAGAATCTGGCGTAATATATTAATTTTACAAACAATTTAGTTTTCTGTTAAACAAATTTATCTTATAACATGCTATATTGCTCTCGTTAAACAATTTTATCTATACACTATTTAATCGATAGAAAAAACAAAACGTATCGTACTAAGAAAAAAAAAAAAAAAATCAGTGTCTATAATTTCGTAAGATGATCTTGTAAAATCATATACATATTTGTCAAACATAAGTGCAAAACCAATTATTAGGTCAGTAAATGTATTATGATCTATGGGTCTAAGTCAAGAATGTATTAAAGTAAATGATCCTTATAATAGAAATTATAAATAAATATGTAAACGGAAAAATATAATATTGTTATAAGGACTAAGGTGTTGAACGGTTGTATTAAGGAAGATGGTGACATGTTTGAATATTCTATATTTTTGTTAAATTATTATTGTCGTATTTTGTATATTTGATTATTGAGGTTAGAATGAAGAGTGTGTTTGATTCGATTGTGATAAAAAACAGTTTGAAGTTTGAACATTCCACTTCGGCTGGGGTGGCTAATGATTTAATGCAAGGGACAAATTATTAATAACACGCGTCAACAAGGGTCAGATCCTATTAGGTCATAACTTTTGTATATTTATTTGACGAGTAATTAATACTATAATATTAAATAATACAGGGGCTTATAAATATTATTATATTTTGGGTTTTACAGTTTTTACCTTTTTAGTATATTTTATTTCGTTTTTTTTACAAAACGGTTTTACAATGATCTTATATTTACGGTTTAACAAGTATTAAAAATAAATAAATTTTTGTTACTCACTCTGTCCCAAAATTATTATTCACAGACAAAAAAACACACATATTAAGAAAACATTAATTAACACTAATTTTATTATATGAAATGACAATTTTATAATTTTGTTGCATTTAATTTCATAGTAGTTTAACTAATAACGAAGGGTATTTAGATAAAAATGATATTTATTTTTAGAAGTAAACTATTATTTTGGGACAAACCAAAAAGAAAACATGAACTTTTAATATGTGACGGAGGGAGTATAACATGATGATATTATATTTGTGACTCATTAGGCTATATGGTGGCATGCGATGCTTACCCTCGGCAAGCTGATTTGACATTATTACTGACTGTAAACATCATGTCTTATCCATTTTTTCACTGCCAGTATAATATCAGCTGTAGCTTTCCACTGACGGTAAATCTGAAAAGTATGAACGTTGGCAACCAGCTAACTTTTTTTTTTATCACATTTAGCACTATATATATATATATATATATATATATATATATATATATATATATATATATATATATATATATATATATATATAGACACATATTTACCATTCATTTTAGGGTAAATTACATCAATTGTCTATCATGCATGTGCAAAAAACATATTTACTCCTTATTTTTAAACATTAACTCGGATCGTCCCTTATATTGGAAAAATATGGACGTTTCGCCCCTCGTTACTTTAAATTTACATGGTTCATCGCTTGTGAGACATGGAATGACTAAAATACCCTTTACAATTTATTTTCAGTTATTCTTGATTTTTCTAATTAATTTCTAATTCTAATATTTATATATGTCTCTTTCTATTTCGTTGAAGAAGACTTAAGCACCATCATCGAAATACACAACCACCACTGGAATGCACAACCACTACCGAATATCAACGCAACCACCACCTATTTCCTTTAAAAATAGCCATAAACCACCATGTGACAACCCGAAACTTTATCTTGTACACTTAGCCAATTCTATCAATGATAAACTCGTTTCAGCTATCTTTTAGCATTGTTCAGAGCCTGTTTGGATGACCTAAAGCCTTGTACAACCAAAGTTTGATTTAGGGATGGGTTGGTTTAAGATCAGGGTTTCAAATAGGCCAAACACGCCATCAAAAGGAGTGCGTGGCCACACACATGAGTGTGTGGCCGTACACCCGAGTGTATGGCTGCACACATGAGTGTGTGGCCGCACACCTGAGTGTATGGCTGCACACATGAGTGTGTGGCCGCACACTCGAGTGTATGGCTGCACATATGAGTGTGTGGTCGCACACCTGAGTGTATGGCAGCACACACGAGTGTGTGGCTGCACACCCATCCTCCAGCCGCACACTCATCCCTATTTATATAGGGCGATCCCTTCACTCATTCCCTTCATTTTGGCTGCAATCTACTTTCTCTCTCTAAAAACTTCATCCAAGAACACTCTAAGAGCCTAAAAAACGTGAAGAATTCCATCATTTAGCTTGTTATACAGGTAAAACACCTAAATCTAAGCCTGAAACTCCTCATGTTCTTCGTGTTCATCATCACTTGAAGGTGTACGGCCGCACACCTTCATAAGGTGGTCGTACGCACCTCAAAAACCCTCCAAAGTGAGAGTTTTGGCCCTCTATCTCTTAGTTGGACATGGTTTGAGCCTTGAAACACTTGAAAATCTACGTTTGGAGCATAAACGAAGAGTGTACAGCCGCACACTCCCGTGTGCAGCCGCACACACACCCTGGCCGCACACTCTGGCCGCACACATACCTTAATGACCATGCACCTCCTTTGTTTGATCACATAAGGTCTCGACAAGCATTTCCAAGTCTTTAGGGTGGTTTCCCGTCATGTTTTGTCATGGAATACCTAAATCTAATACATATATGTTACTAGGATCCACTTGAGTGCGAAACCTCAATTGACACTGAACACTCGTAACCGATCATCCGCTCGAATCATCCGTCAAACAGTGAGTTCATACCCCTACATTTTTTCGTGTTTTTAATGTTTTCAGGGGGGAATACAAGCCAAACTCAAAGTATTTTATTAAGTTTTAAACTTATTAATACAGTAAATGATTTCCATGTTTAATATCATATTCGAATATTCTATCCCTTTTTGTAATATGATTTGGAAATCTAACTTCATCAGAAAGGTTTTTACAAAGCATTTTCTATATCAACTCTAATAAACTATAATGTGTATAGTTTGGGATAACACTCTAGGCAGTCTTTACCAAATCAGACTTCATAAATGAATATGTATAAGCTATGGCAGATTTAGTTTATGTTATATGTTTTCTCAGAAGTATAAAGTACATTTATTCAAGGATAGTTACTGTTTTATGCTGATTTCTCGCTAGTAAACTAGATTATACAGAATTGTGAGGCGCTACTTCAATACTGTACCCTTAGGTGTATAATGATAAATCCTTTTAGTATAACTAGAGTCTCCTGGAGGGAGAGCGTGAAATTTGTGAATAGATCTATTCGGGACTGACAATCCCACACCTGAACTGCTAGCTACAGTTAGGCGGGCACGCCTGAGGTGAACAAATGTCTTTTAGCTTAACGCCTGAAGAACCTTATAAAGATCTCTTGGTCATATCAAGTATGGTTATACGACTCGCAAATAAGTATAAACTAACTTTGTTTACGAACTCTCTTCTTCATTTGTTTTATTTTAAGTAATAAAACTACTTTTATATATGTTGTTAGAAATCAAGGACTTCTAAACTGGCATCTCTACCTCTAGGACGGATAACATATTTTTCTAAAACTGATGGTTTATTTTCTACTAATAGACACTCTTTCAAGACCGCTTTTCATAAGAAAATACATGATTTTCTTGAAGAACACTTTTCAAATGGATTCAAAGAACATTTTCTCACTAAAACTAAATGCTTATGAACTCATCAGCTTTATGTTGATATTCTTTCAAAACTGCTTGTATTCTCAGGGAATTAGTAAACAGGTACTTCTAGGAGTTCGGAGAAGACGAAGAGTTAGAGTCGTGTCTGTCTATTTTACTTTTGCTATGAATAAAACTATGTATTAAACAATGTAAACCTTTTCACATATGTATTCGATGTCTGGTTGTGTTTACTATGCTTTCTATGATACAATTGTTGTGATACTACACATGACGTCATCCACCCCAAACGTTTCCGCCGTTCCGGTTTGGGGGTGTGACAGATTGGTATAAGAGCCCTTGTTTATAACGAACTAAGTATACCGAACCTTACATGGTATACAACTATAAATATTAAGTGGCCTAAGTGCTCTAAACTAAAAGTATACTTTCAAAAATATAAGTATTTTTATAAAAAGTATACAAGTATACCTAAGTACCCGAACTAGTGTCATAAGTAGAACAAAACAAAAGTATTTAGATGTTGGACATCGCGGTTAAACCTGGGCAGTTATGTAATCATGTCTTGGGTCAATATAGCCTGATCAACTATATTCATTCCAGACAAGACCAACATGTGCTTGGGAGTGACTGTGGTGTCGCAACAAGTCTAAAACTTACCTAGGTACCAGAAAAGTTCTAGAGTCAAGCATAAGGGTTAAAATACTATAGGAGTATTTTAGGATGCTATAACGACCGAACCGAAAACTTACCCACGAATCCATCCCTCGAGAATCAATCATGAAACTATAATACATTGGAAGTCTTATTAGATTTGATGCCTATTAAGTATTCCTTTACCCTCGCCTCGCATAGATAGCATGGCTGGATTCCATCTTCCTGGCGACCCATACTTTCCTAACCAAGGAGATGATGGATGGATCGAACCAGAGCCAGAAGGAAACCATGAAATCCCTTTTGACGATGGCATTGCCGAACCATTTCCTAAAGAGACTGACTCAGAACTAGAAGTCGAGAACTTACTCCCAGTGGCCCCAATACCAAATCCCAACCCTCAGCTTGTACTCGAAGGCCCAACTCCCATGTGGGTCGGAAGCCTGTATAGGTGGAGTCACGAACAAGGCCAACCCCACCCGTATAATGGGTATTGCTGCTTCTACAATGTGGACGGAGGAGGCTCCGCAGATAAAACCCTTCCAATCATAGTCTGCCGAGTGGCTTGGAATGTTGAAATGAACGTGGCGGCCATTCAACGAACTGTGGAACTCGAGGCAAACTCGGATGCCAACACAAACCGTATTCGTAGTCTTGAGGTTGCTTATGAGAGGATTTTGTGAGACAACGAAGCCCAGCAGCGAGAGCTAGCTTCAACTCGAGCTGAGGTCGTAGAACTCCAAGCACGCCAATCAGTATATGAGGGTCGCCTGCTTGAAATAGAGCGCCGGTTGACTAACCTAAGGATCCGCCCAAGAAGTGCCCGTCGCCAGTAGGAAATATTCTACTTGTCTTTCCTTTTGGTCTAAAGAATAGCTTTCCTATTTATGTTCCAAGTAGCTCCTTTATCTGTAGACATTCTTGCCTTGCAAGTACCGATTTGCTAGGTCTTTATGTTGTCAAATTGTTCCTCTGTTGGTATGTGGTAGACCTACTCCTAGGTCAAAATTTTCAAACTCTGTGTAATCTTGATATTGACAATGGTGGCAACTATCATATTTCAGTTAAAGATTTTCATTGTCAAAAGTGTACCTTAGATTGATAGCATGAAAGGTTAGCAACTTTATCAAGGTCTCATCACTATTTTGTCCTCAAAACGTGAATCATGAGATGTACTTAGATGATTATTCCTTTTCCCCATCAATTTCGTATCAACTTCGATATCCTAATCGACACGAAATGGTTAAGCCTCAAATCGTGCTGATATCCTTTGCTTCGAGAAAGCGATTCGTCTCAATCTTTCCCCTTGACGAAGCCCTCACTGGTTATAGTGATAAAATTTGTTCGAACCTTCGTATCATTTCCTACGCCAAAGCACAGAAGTATCTGCGAAAAGGATGCCATGCATTCTTGGCTCATGCGGCTGATGAGACACAAAAAGTTAAAGACCTCGAGAGCATCTACGAAGTCTGCAACTTTCCTGAAGTCTTCCCCAAAGACATTCAAGGGATTTCTTCCGAGTGTCTAGTTGAATCCCGTATCAAATCGATCCCCAGAACTATCCTTATAGCTGAATCTCCATATCGTCTAGAGCCGACGAAAATGTGAGACTTATCCAACCAGCCCAATGAGCTGAACATCAAGGAGTTCGTAAGTTATTATATGTGAACTTTATTAAGTTCAAATCATTTTCTATTCTTGCTAGGAACACATCATGGGGATGTGGGTCGAATCAAAAACAAGAAATTTTAGTGCATAGATAAACGTTTAGGATACATCCAGAGGCAACCATTGTTGCTCACAAACTTTTTTCTTGACACATAGCAGATCATGCCTCCGAAGAAGCAGAACCAACCCACTGGTAAGGCCCCAATCCTCCAGATGGACTCAACTATGTTCCAAGCTACTGTCACAGCAGCCGTAGCAGCCGCCCTAGCTGTTCTTAGCGCTAACAACACAAATGCGAGTAGAAGTGTTAATGGCAGGCAAAACCTTGGTGTTAACCAACCTCAACAACAAGTGCCTACTAGAAAGGACACCCTTGATCCCAAACTTAACCTCCTGAAACGAAAGTCCAAAGGAACTTGTTCAACCCAAGGACCTACTGAAAGGCAACGAATTGGGGCAGTCAATACCCCAGTCAGCCATGTTGTTCCAACACCAACCACACCCTACTTCGGAAACCTCCCGCACTGTAGCAAATGCAACTACCATCATCATGGAGTCTGTCGAGTGCTGCATTGCACCAGATGCAACAGGAAGGGGCACACCTCTAGCTGATGTAGGACCCTAGTCAAGTTCGTCACTTTGAATACCAATGTTGGGGCTAGTCCAACCTGTTATCTCTGTGGTAGTGAAGGGAATTTCAAAAGAAATTGTCCAAGGGCTAAGGATGGCAAGGAAGCTCGCTTTGCGAAGACCCCGAATCAATACATCACTTCCACTACCGATGCTAGCATAGTTCAAGTGTGTGGTGCATGTGGCGAAATGGGGCATTTCAAAAGAGACTTCCTAACATAGAAGAACAATGAGGAACAGGAGGAATCTAACCTCAGGGAGTGAGGAAGCATCAAAGAAACCTGTTATGTATTGGTATGTTCCGAAAACCTCAATAAATATTCATAATCATGATTTCTTTCCCATCCAAATTTAATCACGACGTACTTTTAAAAGTTGATGCCCTAATGGGTAAATTATGGTAGCCTAGTGTTACATTAGAGTCAGTTGTGTTTATTCATGACTTGTATAAGCCAAGCAATCATAGGAAAATCTAGTGAGAACCATTCCATCAAGAGTTCATAGTTGCAAAACACCAGGACCCTCGCATTAGTAGTACCCACCAAGCTCAAATGAAACACAGAAAACACTAGAGACGTTCATCTAGGAACATCAATGTTCTAACAAAATGATCCTCCGGGACTAACTTAACGTGCGATTCTATGACATCATCCTGTCTAGTTCGACTGAGTCTATGTTATATCAAACCCTTTTGTCTTAAATCGTTCGATCGCGAAACTCCCGTCGCTAGTGACGACAAACTAGATGCGAACTTCGAAAAATTCATCTCCCTTCGAAACCCGAAAGTATTCATACGAAGAGTATCATCCACAAGGAGAAGGACAAAGTTAGGGAACCATCCGGACAATTGAAGATGCGTTGTGAGACACACATCTACCCTTAATTGAATTTTCTTGCAACAACGACGACCTTTCCAGTAGCAAGGCTGCGCCGTTCGAAGCCCTCTGCAGCCTTAAGCATAGACCCCATCTGTGTTGGGCTGAGGTGGGCAACACACAACTAGACAAGAATCAAGTCCACAATAGCACTCTTGCAATTCATCATCCGAGAGACGGCAGAAAGGATCGTACGATAGGGCTACGCCGATGGGAGACAAAAAAACCCTTGAAATTCCAAGTTGGTGACCGTGTCCTTTTAAAGGTCTCACCCTGGAAAGGCCTGATACGCTTCGGAAAGCGTAGAAAGCTAAATCCAAGATACGTTGGACCATCTGAGATCCTAGCTAGGATCGGTCCCGTTGTGTACAAACTCCAGTTACCTAGAGAACTTAGCAACATACATCTCGTCTTTCACATGTCAAACCTAAATAAGTGTCTGTCCGATGAGACACTTGCGATTCCCCTCAACAATATCGAGTTAAACGACAGTCTACACTTCATGTAGGAATCATTTGAACTCATGGACCAGGAAGTCCAGTGCACAAGACGAACGTCGTATCCAGATAGTGAAGGTTCACTGGGATACCAAACAAGAACTTGAATTCACTTGGGAACACGATAATCCAAGGAAACAAAAGTACCCCATCTTTTCCAAGTCCACGAGACACAACTTTATTCTTGAATTTCGAGACGAAATTCCCTCTAACGGGGGGATGATGTGACAACCCGAAACTTTTAACTTGTACACTTAGCCAATTCTATCAATGATAAACTCGTTTCAGCTATCTTTTAGCATTGTTCTGAGCCTGTTTGGATGACCTAAAGCCTTGTACAACCAAAGTTTGATTTAGGGATGGGTTGGTTTAAGATTAGGGTTGCAAATAGGCCAAACACCCCATCAAAAGGAGTGTGTGGCCGCATACCCGAGTGTATGACTGCACACATGAGTGTGTGGCCGCACACCCGAGTGTATGGCTTCACACATGAGTGTGTGGCCCCACACCCGAGTGTATGGCCGCACACACGAGTGTGTGGCCGCACACCCATCCCTATTTATATAGAGCGACCCCTTCACTCATTCCCTTCATTTTGGCTGCACTCTACTTTCTCTCTCTAAAAACTTCATCCAAGAACACTCTAAGAGCCTAAAAAACATGAAGAATTCCATCATTTAGCTTGTTATACAGATAAAACACCTAAATCTAAGCCTGAAACTCCTCATGTTCTTCGTGTTCTTTATCACTTGAAGGTGTACGACCGCACACCTTCATAAGGTGGCTGTACACACCTCAAAAACCCTCCAAAGTCAGAGTTTTGGCCCTCTATCTCTTAGTTGGACTTGGTTTGAGCCTTGAAACACTTGGAAATCTATGTTTGGAGCATAAACGAAGAGTGTACGGCTGCACACTCCCGTGTGCAGCCGCACACACACCCTGGCCGCACACTCTGGACGCACACACACCCTAATGACCATGCACCTCCTTTGTTTGATCACATAAGGTCTCGACAAGCATTTCCAAGTCTTTAGGGTGGTTTCCCGTCATGTTTTGTCATGGAATACCTAAATCTAATACATATATGTGCTATTATATGTTACTAGTCTTTAGGGTGGTTTCCCGTCATGTTTTGTCATGTAATATGATTTGGAAATCTAACTTCATCAGAAAGGTTTTTACAAAGCATTTTCTATATCAACTCTAATAAACTATAATGGGTATAGTTTGGGATAACACTCTAGGCAGTCTCTACCAAATCAGACTTCATAAATGAATATGTATAAGCTATGGCAGATTTAGTTTATGTTATATGTTTTCTCAGAAGTATAAAGTACATTTATTCAAGGATAGTTACTGTTTTATGCTGATTTCTCGCTAGTAAACTAGATTATACAAAATTGTGAGGCGCTACTTCAATACTGTACCCTTAGGTGGATAATGATAAATCCTTTTAGTATAACCAGAGTCTCCTGGAGGGAGAGCGTGAAATTTGTGAATAGATCTATTCGGGACTGACAATCCCACACCTGAACTGCTAGCTACAGTTAGGCGGGCACGCCTGGGGTGAACAAATGTCATTTAGCTTAACGCCTGAAGAACGTTATAAAGGTCTCTTGGTCATATCAAGTATGGTTATACGACTCGCAATAAGTATAAACTAACTTTGTTTACGGACTCTCTTCTTCATTTGTTTTATTTTAAGTAATAAAACTACTTTTATATATGTTGTTAGAAATCAAGGACTTCTAAACTGGCATCTCTACCTCTAGGACGGATAACATGTTTTTCTAAAACTGATGGTTTATTTTCTACTAATAGACACTCTTTCAAGACCGCTTTTCATAAGAAAATACAGGATTTTCTTGAAGAACACTTTTCAAATGGATTCAAAGAACATTTTCTCACTAAAAATAAATGCTTATGAACTCACCATCTTTATGCTGATATTCTTTCAAAACTGCTTGTATTCTCAGGGAATTAGTAAACAGGTACTTCTAGGAGTTCGGAGAAGACGAAGAGTTAGAGTCGCGTCTGTCTATTTTACTTTTGCTATGAATAAAACTATGTATTAAACAATGTAAAACTTTTCACATATGTATTCGATGTCTGGTTGTGTTTACTATGCTTGCTATGATACAATTGTTGTGATTGTAACATCCAGAAATCAGGTATAATTATTTAAACCCTCTTCTTTTCCAAGGTTGTCAAAAATAGCCCATGGAAGGAATTTGTAGCAAATGAGTATGCTGGGCGTACTAAGGAGTACGCTGCACGTAATCATGAGCGTGGTCTTGACGCGGATGCTACCCAGTACGCTGGGCGTACTGGGCTCAGACATGAAACCCTAAATGAGACTTGGGTACTATAAAAGGAATGATTTGGCCTCCATCCCAACCACCATTTCCAGTGAGTCAAACCCTAAAAGAGCTAAGCCTTCGTTTTAGAGCTTGTGTGTGTGTGTGTTTGAGCTTGATAAAGTGTTCTTGTGAGATTTTGAAGAGGAGAAGGGCCATTGTAGAAGCTAGAGTTGAAATGTAAGCCTTGGATCTGAGCTTTTCATAGGTTGGAGCATCATTTGGAGGTAAAAATCTCAAAGCTTTCTTAGCCTTTTTGGATTTGTGCATTATGGACCATTTTTAGGGGTTTTGTCCCAAAGATGGAGACTTTATGAGTAAATGGTCTCCATAAGCCTTGATCTGCCCTATTTCAGTATAAAATGTGTTCTAGATCTATAAAAATCCAATCTTGATCGTTAATATTGAGTCATGCATGAGATAAGGGCTTAATGAGGAAAGAGGATAAGAGTTTGGAGTGATTGGTGACCCTTACAGCCATGCAAAGGCTTAAAGGATTCGACTTTATGCGTTAAGAGGCATTAGAAGGACTAGATCTGGAATATGAACTTGTGTCTTAACCATTTCAGACCAAAAACCATTAAGAGCATGAAACTGGGACTTACGTTGGGCGTAAATCCCAGAACGCACTGCGTAAGGGTTGAGATCCCCGATTTTGGATAGCCGGGGCATGCCCTCTGTTGACTTTCGTTGACTTTTAGGGTTTGGTCAACAATTGGACATTGGAGGGGTAAAATGGTCTTTTCCCCTTCTGAGAGATTATAGGAAGGGATTAGTCTAGCCTTTGAGAATCATTGTTAATTAGAGGTAAATTACTTTATGTGATTAAGCGGAGGCTAGATCAGTATTTCGAGTTCAAGACTTTCAGAGATTACCTGAGGTGAGTCTTCTCACAATACATTACCTAGAATGGTATCTATGTGCAGACCGGAGGGTCTTATGTGTATGTGTATGTTTGAGATTTATGTGCATTGTTATATGTATGTTATGTGTTATATAGACCGGACCGGAGGGTCCAACGACTCATGAGGCCATAGGTCCTCGATCAGACTGGACCGGAGGGTCCTACGAGCTAAACCGGACCAGAAGGTCCAACGAGCTACAGGACTAGAGGGTCCCGCTGAGACACATTGACTGGAGGGTCTTACCGAGATATATCCTCGAGTGGCTTATGTGCTATGTGTGGTATTTTGGGGAACTCACTAAGCATTTATGCTTACCGTGTTATGTGATATGTGTTTCTGGTAGTAGTGAGGATCGCGGGAAGGCGCCTACATGATTTGTACACACAATTAGAGGATTTTGTATTTGAGATTCTGGGATATGTTTTACTGTGATAACATTTGATACACTTGAGTTTGGAGATGATTTATAAAAGATATGTTATGTTTGAAAAATGAAAAATTGTTTTTAATTTTCACGTCGTTACAAGCTGGTATCAGAGCCTTGGTTTGAGGGATCCGGATGCACCTTCAGGCGTATTTGAACTCAAACTGAGGATTTGAGAAAAATCTTTCATAAAAGAAACAATTTTTCTAAAAAGAGTAAAAGTTTTTGAGAAAAGCAAAAATGAGCTGTGTGTACGATCAGCCAGCGCCCAAACGGTGATTTCCCAAAATACCCTTACATTATGTGTTATGAAATATTATGTGATGTGCCATGCATGCTAGAGTAGGCTAGGTAAATCATATCTTTGGACTAGGGTGGCCTGATATGTGATGCCTTAGCCTAGGAGTTTATGTTGCTGTGAGTTGCTTTGAGTGCATATAGGTAGCAGAGAGTAGCTTGTGAGATGTCTGCTTGAGAGTAGGCTGAAGTCAGGAGGTATAGAGTACTTGCAAATTGGGATCCTAGGAGGAGGACCTGGTGTGGATATGGATACGGTGTGGAAGGTAGTATTGGGCCCGTACTACTGAAAGCACCGGATCGGTAAACATCCCAAGTAAGAATCCTTAGGGTGCTAAGGAAGAAGTAGGAACGGTTGATCAAGTGTGAGTAATCTCGGTCGAGTCTCTGATTATTTTATGTCGTATTTCAGAGGCATCATGGTGGGAACGCGCCACAACCCAGGAGGCAGTGGACCAGTGGTACTAGTGATGAGGAGATTCGTAGGATGATTCACGAGGAGGTGGATGCAACCATCCGAGCTGAGATACCAGAGATGTTTAGGTCTATCATGACCACACTGATTGAGACATTCGATGAGCAATATGCTGCTATGACTGAGGCGACTGCTGCTGCAGCTATCGCTGCCGCGAGGCCGCAGGTGGGTGCCTCGTTGCTGTATCGAGAGTTCAGCAACACGAAGCCACCAGAGTTTGACGGGACTCAGGATCTGATAGCCGCGATGAGGTGTGTAGCACCTGGTTCTTGGTATGTGTTCTGTAATTAATCTTCTTTGTTTTTTGCACTTTTGGCCCTGGACTCGGCGAGTCGAAAGACTGACTCGCCAAGTAGAAACGGGATGAGGCGCGGGATTAAAGTGGCGGACTCGGCGAGTAGCTGCTATTTGGACAAAAACCCTAATCCAGGGGATTGCACCCTATTTAAACGACCTTATGCAGCCTCCTTTACCCTTTATGCTCCCAAACACTCCTCATAGCAAACCCTAGCCATTTTTGTGAAGATCTAAGGCTTCTTGAGTGATTCTTGTGAGTTTTGGTCTCAAGGAAGAAGGAAGAGCATAGAAGGATCAAGAGGGGACTAAAGGATTCGAGTTGGTTCATCATTTTCAGTCTGTGGAAGGTATATAGTCTGAACCTTTCTCATTCTTTTGTTAGACCCCTCTTTCGGGTGATTTAGGGCTTTTATGAGCCATTTTTGGTGGCCAACCATGTTTGCAAACATGGTTGGGGGTTTGGGCTTCTGTAGTATGTCATTTTATGAGCTACAAGTTAGATCTAGGTTGCTTTTTGCACCAAGGAAGGCCCCATGCAACAAAAGAACCATTCTAGAGCCTTTTAAGCTCTAATGTCCCATGCATGCACATAAAGTTTGTAACTTTACGTGCTAGATCGAGTTTAGGGGCCTAGATCTATCATTTGGTTAAGTGTTGTACATCAAAAATCAAGGTACTTAGTAAGGAATATGTTAGACTCGGAGAGTCCATTCCTGGACTTGGCGAGTCCAAGAGTTTTGGTCCTATATCAGTGTAGGTCGTAAGGACCAGTTGAGTGTGGAAGGGTTTTAGGGAGTCCCGAGGAGTGACCCAACGTTCTAGACTAAGCAAAGTATTCCAGGAATTCATGGTACTCGGCGAGTGCATAAATGGACTCGGCGAGTCCAAGGCAATCTTCATGGAACTCGACGAGTTGTTCATCAACTCAGCGAGTCGAGGACAGAACGTGTTCATAGGATGAAGATTAACTCGACGAGTTGTTCATACAACTCGGCGAGTCAAGTCAGGACATGAGTATCAGTCGATGATGAACTCGACGAGTTGTTCATACAACTCGGCGAGTTGTATGTGGATTCAGTCGGTGTTCATTTAGAAGTAAGACTCGTCGAGTCATCACCTAACTCGACGACTAGAGACGGGTATGAGGTCTGATGAAAGGATAGGGACCCGGCGAGTTGACGAGTCAACTCGACGAGTCAGGTCAACTGGAAGTTGACTTTGACTTTGACTTGGTCAAGGGGTAAAATGGTCATTTTACCCTAAGGGGTAGATGTCAGTTTCTGACTAAGTGTTTTGTGGGAATTTTAGTCGGAGGACTTCCGGAGCAGCCGCGGCAGCAGTCGGAGGATTCCCACACAGTTCAGCAGATACGAGGTGAGTTACCTTCCAGTAGGGGTGGGTCTAAGGCCACAATGATAGCCCACTATTGAGGAGTATTTAGAAGATAATTGTCTTTGTGACAATCTATCTTGGTTTGGTATGTGTTTGGTTATGTGTTATATCTGTATGATATGTTGCATGATAAGGATAGATTCCCTGATAGTGGTCCGTAGGACCAAGGGGTAGGTTAGTACCCGAATATGTCTGAATGCATGCTTATATCTTGCTATTGTATGCTAGTGGTAGGGGGTGGAACAGTCCCAAGTTACCGGTTGAAAGATACCGATGATGATTACCGGTTGAAAGATACCGATGATGAATACCGGTTGAAAGATACCGATGTTGATTACCGGTTGAAAGATACCGATGAGGATTACCGGTTGAAAGATACCGAGGGTATTGTATAGTATGTGGTATGATGGGGGAACTCACTAAGCTTTGTGCTTACGGTTTCAGTTTTTTGTTTTAGGTTCGTCTTCATCCAAGGGGAAGGAGCCGGCGGCGTAGCATGGCATCACTCACAGTCACATATGATTTCTGCACAGTGTTTTCTGGGATTGTACTCTGATATGTCATTTATTCATGGTTGTGGGTTTCAGACATGATACTTGGTTTTGAGATGACGTGTTTATACAATATTTCCTAATGAATGTTTTAAGAATTAATTAATCAAAAATGAAATTTTTGGGCTTAAATTTTGGGATGTTACAAGTTGGTATCAGAGCCCTGGTTTGAGGGATCCAGACATGCCCTCGGGGGTGTCTAGACTCAAACTAAGGGGCTAAATGATTTTTACAATACAATGGTTTTCTAAAAATCTAAGCGAAAGGATTTTACGAAAGACAAGGTGTGTGATGCATGCGAACGGTCGAGCTCAAGTAAGTTTTCCCCAAGATACCCATACATGTTATGTTATGCTATATGACTTGATTCAGAATTGCATGCTAGAATAGGACTAAGGATCTAGGAAGATGCCTTGTGTGCCTGATATATGATTCTGATAATCGCATGCTAGTTAGGGCTGAGGATCTAGGAAGATGCCTTATATGCCTATTGTATGAGCTGTATGCTAGGGCTGTTTAGTCTGCAATAGGATGGCCTGTATAGGTTATGCCTGATTTGGTTACTCGATGCATGAATGCTGCTTGCTTTGTGCTATAGGGGTTCTGGCTATTTCCAACTATCTAAGGAGCGGATATGTAACAGTACCTGCAAGTTAGTTAGGAGGAGATGGTAGGGGCTCCTATGCAGCTGATGGCGGAGAGTAGGTTGGAGAGTGCCTTAGGGAAGCCTAGGATGAGGTTAGTGGGAAGGGGTATCGGTAAAGGGACCTGGTAAAATCGAAGCAATCCTTGAGGAAAGCACGAGTAGATGTGGAAGTTAGTATGGGCCCGTACTACTGAAAGTAGAGGACCCGTACTCGAATCAAGGAGGGCCTAGATGAAATTGGGGACCTTGGGGAGTATGTTAGAACTCCCGAGTATATGTATGATCCTGACGTTTATGCGTGTGTTTTCAGTATGGTGACCACCCGACTTGGAGCAGGAGGTTCCGGATCAGGATCAGGATCGGGCTCAGGTTCGGGATCCGAGCAGGTTGATGACGGGCTACGCGAGTTCATCGCGTCTGAGATCACGAGGGGAATCCTTGAGTCGACCCCTATCATTTTCGGGTCGATCAAGGAGGGGATTGTTGAGCTGATGAAGGATCGTCTCCGATCATTCAGGAGTGATTTGGCGTCTAGCTAGATGGGTATGCACACACAGTCCTTTAAGGACTTTCGTGGGAGTGGTGCGCCGAATTTCCATTGGGTGAAAGACCCCATTACTGCTAAGAGATGGATCGCAGACATTGAGTCTGCGCAGCTGACGAGCTTCTACCCTGAGGGTTCGAAGGTGAGATATGCAGCAGGATGCTTGCGAGACAGGGCTAGGGATTGGTGGGATTCCGTTGGCGACTCATTGGGAGCCTCGGTTGTTGAGGCTATGACTTGGTCGGATTTTGTGACCAGATTCAGGGCGGAGTTTGCGCTAGCTGTGGAGCTTCAGCGGATGGACAAGGAGTTTTTGGATATGAGGCAGACTATGGAGACTGTGGCGGAGATCAGCGCCAAGTTTCGGGAGAGGGCATTACTGGTGCCCCAGTACGCGGGTGATGAGGATATGAGGATGAACCACTACCATGACATGCTATGAGCTGACATTCGGGAGCATGTTAGTTTTTCGGCTTGCCCTACCTTGGATTCCATGATTGCCAGGGCTAGGGAGAGGGAGATTGATCTGGAGCACGTCCAGAAGAGGAAGGCAGTGGAGGGGCTGACGACTGGGGCTTCGGGGAAGAAGCCCAAGGGATCTAATGGTAGGCCGAAAGGCCAGGTAGGACGGGACCGCTGTGGGAAATGCGGTCGGGCACACGAGGGAGCTTGTCGCACTGGGATGGGTTCGGGCTGCTATAAGTGTGAAAAAGTGGGGCATTTTGGCAGGGGTTGTACTACCCTCGCCCTTGCGGTACATATGACAAACCTAATTTGCTTCCATTGCAATTAGAGGGGCCACAAAAGGGCCAATTGCCCGAGATTGACAGCAGTGTCAGCAGCATTGCCAGCGGCAGCGCCGGTTTCAGCGACGACGCGGGTTACAGATGGCCGGAAGGTCAAGGCAGAGGTTCCAGTGGTGCGGAGCCGAGCATTTCAGCTGACAGCCGAGGAGGCACGCGCTGCACCTGATGTGGTGACGGGTATGATTCTTTCCCTCTGATCTTCTTTTTGTGGTGATTGTGTTATTGATATATGCTCTGTTTAGGATCGTTCCATGTGAACGGCATCCCGGTTCTGGTATTGTTTGACTCGGGTGCTACCCGGTCATTTGTATCTCTTGCGCTTAGCAAGAGATTTTCCGAGTCTTCGGGCATGTTGGATTGCCCTCTAGAGGTAGAGATTGCAGACGACCGTTCGGTGCGGGCATCGACGGTATTTCGAGATTGTGTATTGAGGTTATTTGACGAGCGCTACCTGGTAGACTTGGTTCCCATTCCATTGCGTGGGAACAAGGTGATTATAGGCATGGATTAGCTCAGCCCTAACGGGGCAGTGATCGACTGCGCGCAACAGTCGGTGCGGGTCAGGACCCCAAGTGGGGGAGAGCTGGTGATTCAGGGCGAGAGGCCACAGCGAGGACCAGCTTTATGTTCAGCCGCGAGAGCTAGGCGTTACCTTCAGTAGGGTTGCGTAGGTTATGTCGCGTATACTATGGATACCCGGGAAACGGGTAAGGCGACGGTGGATGATGTACCTGTGGTACGGGAGTTCGCGGACGTATTCCCCGAGGAGTTGCCTGGGATACCTCTGGAACGATAGGTGGAATTTAGGATCGACCTGGTCCATGGTGCTGCTCCGATAGCCAAGGCGTCGTATCGGTTGGGTCCTCCTGAGATGCAGGAGTTGTCTACACAACTGCAGGAGCTGTTAGACAAGGGTTTCATTAGACCGAACAGTTCACCCTGGGGAGCCCCGATTCTGTTTGTGAGGAAGAAGGACGGGTCGCATCAGATGTGTATAGATTATCGGGAGCTGAACAAGGTAACGGTGAAGAACCGTTACCCACTCCCGAGGGTTGGCGACCTCTTTGACCATCTTCAGGGAGCATCTTGGTTCTCCAAGATTGATTTGCGTTCAGGGTATCATCAGATGAGGGTCAGAGAGGAGGATGTGCAGAAGACTGCGTTTCAGACGCGTTATGGTCATTATGAGTTTGTGGTGATGCCTTTCGGACTCACCAATGCTCCTGCCGCGTTCATGGATCTTATGAAACCGCGTGTGTAGACCGATGTTGGATCGGTCTGTGATAGTATTTATTGATGACATCTTGGTTTATTCCAAGATGCGAAAGCAACATGAGGAGCATCTGCGGGAGGTTCTGGAGACTTTGAGGAGGGAGAACTTGTCTGCTAAGTTCTCCAAGTGTGAGTTCTGGTTGCGCGAGGTGCAGTTTCTTGGGCACCTTGTCAACCAGAACGGGATTTCAGTAGATCCAGCCAAGGTGGAGGCCGTGATGAATTGGTAGGTTCCGAGGTCTCCATCGGAGATTCGGAGCTTCTTAGGTTTGGTAGGCTACTATCGGACATTCGTTCAGGACTTCTCCAAGATAGCAGTTCCGCTCACCCGACTGACTAAGAAGTCGGTGGTGTATCGCTGGGGGCCTGAGCAGCAGGCCGCATTTGAGACGCTAAGACAAAGATTGTGCGAGGCGCCAATCTTAGCCCTACCAGAGGGCATGGAGGATTTTGTTGTGTACTGCGATGCATCCATCGCAGGTTTGGGAGCGGTATTGATGTAGAGAGGGCATGTCATCGCCTACGCGTCGAGGCAGCTGAAGCCTCACAAGGCGAACTACCCAAAGCATGATTTGGAGCTGGGGGCTAATGTGTTCGCCCTCAAGATTTGGCGACATTACCTCTATAGGGTTCGTTGTACGATTTACACGGACCATAAGAGTTTGAGGTATCTCATGGACCAGCCAAATCTGAATATGAGGCAGCGTCGGTGGCTTGATGTGGTGAAGGATTATGATTGTGAGATCCTCTACCATCCGGGGAAGGCCAATGTCATGGCCGATGTGCTTAGCCGCAAGGCGGCACCGATCAAGGATATCTGTCTGAGGATGACAGTGATGACTCCGCTTCTGGAGCGGATCCGAGAGGCTCAGCAGGAGGCCATGAAGGAGGAACATCGGAAGAGTGAGCGGATTGTGGGGCAGGTTTCCTCTTTCGATTATGATAGCCGGGGTTTATTGACTCTTCACCGTAGGGTGTGGGTCCCTTATCATGGAGGAGTGCACCAGGTCCTGATGGAGGAGGCGCACAAATCCCGATTCTTCATTCATCCCGGGGCGACGAAGATGTATAGGAATCTTCGTCTGGACTATTGGTGGCCCTGCATGAAGCGGGATGTGGCATGGTACGTGGAGCGGTGCTTGACCTGCAGGAAGGTCAATGCGGAGCATCAGAGACCACACGAAAAGATGCAGCCGTTGGATATCCTGCTGTGGAAATGGGAGGATATTACGGTGGATTTTATCACGAAACTTCCCAGGACCGCGCGGTGGATGGATTCGATATGGGTCATCGTGGATCGATTGACCAAGAGCGCCCACTTTATTCCGATTCAGGAGAGCATCTCGGCCGAGAAATTGGCTGATATCTATATCAGGGAGGTGGTGGCGCAGGACGGAGTGCCAGTCTCGGTGATTTCGGACAGAGATGTGCGGTTTACTTCCAGGTTTTGGAAGAGGTTTCATGACGAGATGGGTACTCGTCTGCATTTTAGCACCGCTTTTCACCTGCAGACGGATGGCCAGAGCGAGCGGACCATCCAGACTCTGGAGGATATGCTGCGGGCATGCGTTTTAGATTTCGGAGGTAGTTGGGATACCTACCTCCCGTTGGTGGAGTTCTCGTATAATAACAGCTATCATGTGAGTATCGACCGTCCTCCCTTTGAGATGTTGAATAGGAGGAGGTGCAGGACCCCGATATGTTGAGGCGAGGTTAGCCAGAGGGTCATGAGGAGCACCGAAGTAGTGCTCAAGACGAAAGAAAAGATTCAGCAGGTCCGGAACAGGCTTCAGACTGCTCAGAGTCGGCAGAAAAGTTATGCCGAGAAGCGCCGATCAGACCTGGAATTCCAGGCCAGGGATATGGTTCTCCTGAAGGTGTCGCCATGGAAGGGCGTCATCCGATTCAGGAAGCGAGGTAAGTTGGGCCCAAGGTATATTAGACCGTTTAGGGTTGTAGCCCGTGTGGGCAAGGTAGCATACCGGCTGGATCTGCCAGCCGAGCTTAGTCAGATCCACAACACTTTCCACGTCTCTCAGCTGCGGAAGTGCCTAGTGGACGATACGGCGGTGGTACCCTTGGAGGACATTCAGGTTTATGGCAGCCTGAATTACATCGAGCGGCCTGTGGTGATCCTTGACTGGAAGTCGAAGGATCTGAGGAACAAAAGAGTAGAACTCGTGAAGGTGCAGTGGCAGCACCGGAAGGGTTTAGAGTGGACTTGGGAGCCGGTGAGTGAGATGATCGAGCACTACCCCGAGTTGTTTCAGGATCGAGCGGCAGACTTCGAGGACGAAGTATAAAATAAGTGGGGGAGATTTGTAGCACCTGGTTCTTGGAATGTGTTCTCTAATTAATCTTCTTTATTTTTTTGCACTTTTGGCCCTGGACTCGGCGAGTCGAAGGACTGACTCGCCGAGTAGAAGCGGGATGAGGCGCGGGATTAAAGTGGCGAACTCGGCGAGTAGCTGCTGTTTGGACAAAAACCCTAATCCAGGGGATTGCACCCTATTTAAACGACCTTATGCAGCCTCCTTTACCCTTTATGCTCCCAAACACTCCTCATAGCAAACCCTAGCCATTTTTGTGAAGATCTAAGGCTTCTTGAGTGATTCTTGTGAGTTTTGGTCTCAAGGAAGAAGGAAGAGCATAGAAGGATCAAGAAGGGACTAAAGGATTCGAGTTGGTTCATCATTTTCAGTCTTTGGAAGGTATAAAGTCTGAACCTTTCTCATTCTTTTGTTAGACCCCTCTTTCGGGTGATTTAGGGCTTTTATGAGCCATTTTTGGTGGCCAACCATGTTTGCAAACATGGTTGGGGGTTTGGGCTTCTGTAGTATGTCATTTTATGAGCTACAAGTTTGATCTAGGTTGCTTTTTGCACCAAGGAAGGCCCCATGCAACAAAAGAACCATTCTAGAGCCTTTTAAGCTCTAATGTCCCATGCATGCACATAAAGTTTGTAACTTTACGTGCTAGATCGAGTTTAGGGGCCTAGATCTATCATTTGGTTAAGTGTTGTACATTAAAAATCAAGGTACTTAGTAAGGAATATGTTAGACTCGGAGAGTCCATTCCTGGACTCGGCGAGTCCAAGAGTTTTGGTCCCATATCAGTGTAGGTCGTAAGGACCAGTTGAGTGTGGAAGGGTTTTAGGGAGTCCCGGGGAGTGACCCAACGTTCTAGACTAAGCAAAGTATTCTAGGAATTCATGGTACTCGGCGAGTGCATAAACGGACTCGGCGAGTCCAAGGCAATCTTCATGGAACTCGACGAGTTGTTCATCAACTCGGCGAGTCGAGGACAGAACGTGTTCATAGGATGAAGATTAACTCGACGAGTTGTTCATACAACTCGGCGAGTCAAGTCAGGACATGAGTATCAGTCGATGATGAACTCGACGAGTTGTTCATACAACTCGACGAGTTGTATGTGGATTCAGTCGGTGTTCATTTAGAAGTAAGACTCGTCGAGTCATCGCCTAACTCGACGACTAGAGACGGGTATGAGGTCTGATGAAAGGATAGGGACCCGGCGAGTTGACGAGTCAACTCGACGAGTAAGGTCAAATGGAAGTTGACTTTGACTTTGACTTGGTCAAGGGGTAAAATGGTCATTTTACCCTAAGGGGTAGATGTCAGTTTCTGACTAAGTGTTTGCAGTTTGCAGTTTGCTTCCACTACAACCTGACTGGCCATCATAAGGCCGAGTGCCCACAACTACTTCAGTGATCAGCACATGGATCTGCACCTGCTGCTACTAGAGCCACCGAGGCCCAGCCAGTGAAGGCAGAGGCACCAAAGTCTCATGGGAAAGCCTTTTAGTTGACAACAGAGGAGGTCCACGCAGCGCCCGATGTCGTGGCTTGTATGTATTCTTTAATTTACTTATGCTGAGTTTGAGATATTGTGCTTATATTGTAGTATGCTTAGGTACTTTCCTTGTGAATTTTGTACCTACTTTGATGTTATTTTACTCGGGTGCGAGTCGATCTTTCGTGTCATTAGCGTTTAGTCAGCACATCAGTATCTGACGAGAGGTGTTGAGTCGACCTCTGCGGGTTTCTATAGCCGACGAGCGAGCGGTGTATGCTACTGATGTGATTTGAGGATGTGTACTCGAGATTTTTGGTGTTGAGTTCTTGATAGATTTGGTACACATTACGATGGGGGATGTCTGTGTATCGTGGGCATGGACTGGTTGAGCTGATTTGGAGCTGTTATCGACTGCGAGCGTCAGTTGGTGACAATACGAGACCCTAGTGGGGGAGTGCTTATGATGTATGGCGAGGGTACCCGATCTGGGTCAGCATTTTGCTCGGCTGCTATAGCGAGACAGAGTCTACGGTAGGGCTGTAGAGGTTTTGTAGCCTATGTGATGGATACAAGAGTTGTCGTAGAGAGGCCGAGTTCTGTCGGTGAGGTTCCGATAGTGCGAGAGTTTCCGGATGTTTTCCCCGAGGAGTTGTCGGGTGTGGCTCCCGAGAGGCAGGTGGAGTTTCACATTGATTTGGTTCCGGGGGCGGCGCCTATTGCCAAGGCACCTTATCGCCTTACGCCACCGAAGATGCAAGAGTTATCCTCGCAGCTTCAGGAGCTGTTGGGGAAGGGATTCATCCGACCGAGTAGCTCACCGTGGGGAGCATCGATCCTTTTTGTCAAGAAAAAGGATGGTTCACACCGGATGTACATTGATTACCGGGAGTTGAACACGTTGACGGTCAAGAAACGTTATCCATTACCGTGGATCGACAATCTGTTCGATTAGTTTCAGGGAGCTTCTTGGTTCTCCAAGATAGAATTGTGGTCTGAATATCACTAGATGAGGGTGCAGGATGAGAATATCCAGAAGACGGCGTTTCGGACTCATTATGGGCATTACGAGTTCGTGGTGATGCCTTTTGGCTCACTAATGCACCCGCAACGTTCATGGATCTCATGAACCGAGTATGTAGGCTGATGTTGGATCGATCGGTGATTGTGTTCATCGACGATATTCTTGTGTATTCGAGATCCAGAGAGCAACATGAGGAGCATATAAGGGAGATTCTTGGAGTATTGAGATCAGTGAGGCTTTATGCCAAATTCTCCAAGTGTGATTTCTGGTTAAGAGAGGTCCAGTGCTTAGGACATCTTATTAATCAGAATGGGTTATTGGTCGATCCGGCCAAGATTGAGGCTGTTATGAGTTAGGAGGTGTCAAGATCCCCCACCAAGATCAGGATTTTTCTAGGGTTGGCCGACTATTATCGGAGATTTATCAGGGATTTCTCCAAGATTGCCGTTCCCCTCACCAAATTGACCCGGAAGGGCATGGCTTTTGCTTGGGGTCCAGAGCAGCAAACCTCGTTTAAGATGCTTTGCCAGAGATTATGCGAAGTCCCGGTGTTAGCCCTTCCAGAGAGAATAAAGGATTTTGTGGTGTACTGTGACGCGTCTATATCGGGGTTGGGTGCGATGCTTATGCAGAGAGGGCACGTGATAGTATACTCATCAAGGCAGCTGAAGCCTCATGAGACGAGGTATCCCACCCACGATTTAGAGTTGGGGGCAATCTTTTTCGCCCTCAAGATGTGGCGCCATTATTTGTATGGGGTTCGGTGTACCATATACACGAACCACAAGAGTTTGAAGTATCTGATAGATCAGCCCAACCTAAACATGCGCCAGAGGAGATGGTTGGATGTGGTAAAGGATTATGGCTGTAAGATCCTGTACCACCCGGGCAAGGCTAACATGGTAGCCGATGCTCTGAGCCGCAGGGTGGAGAGTGCCCCGATTCGAGATATATACATGAGGATGACAGTGATGACTTTGGTATTGGATACCATCAGAGAGGCCCAGACAGAGGCTGTGAGACTGGAGAACCGCAAGAGAGAGAAGGTAATTAGGCAGGTGTCCGAGTTTGTTACTGATAGTCGAGGGCTTATGACCTTTCACGGTCGGATTTGGGTGCCGTTTATGGGCGGGGCATGTAGCATATCTATGGAGGAGGCGCATAGGTCGAGATTATCGATCCATCCCGGGGCCACTAAGATGTATTTGGATCTAAAGAGAGATTATTGGTGGCCATGTATGAAGAGGGATATTGCGTGGTTTGTAGAGAGGTGCTTGACCTGTCGTTGGGTTAAGGCCGAGCACTAGTGTAATATCCTATTTCGGATTGTCCATAATTAGGGTTCGTGGGCCACGAGCCGGGCATGAGGAAGTCTTCGGTTGTAGGGAGTTACTAGAATCGTAAGGCATCTCGTCATCTGTCCAAAGAAATGAGGATCTTGGGAAAACCTAATTCAAGTGGTGTCCCTATTTAAAGAATGAGATGGTCTCATTTCTCGCCACATTCCCCAGCCATTAAACCCTCTCAAACCCTAATAACCATTCTTGAGCTTATGGGTGGCCATGTTGAGCTTGTATGTGTTATTGTGGGCTCTTTGGAGTTAAGAAGGAGCATGGAACAGAATGGAGTTGAAGTCCAGGCCTTGGATCTGAGCTTTCTTGGGGCTAGAGCATCATTTGAAGGTAAAAAGCTCAAAGCTTTCCCATTCTTTTTGATCTATACTTAGTATGGTCCATCCTAGGGTTTTATGTCCCAAGATTTGAACTTTGTGAGTTGGTGAACTCCAGAGCTAATTAACCTGTCCTTTTAAGCGTATTTAGTAGTGGGGAACCATAAAAATGAGATCTTGATCATGAGAATCAACCCATGCATGAGCTATGTGCATTTTAGGTTAAGAAAGTAAGAGTTTCATGTGTTGTAACCTTATCAGCCATTCTAGGGCCTAAAGTCGTTAAATTTATGGAGTAAGAGATGTTAGGAAGTCTAGATTTAAGAGATGAGTTAAGGTCTTAACGGATTAAGACCTAGAAACTTGAATAAGAAAAACTAAGAGTACGCACGGCGTAATTCCAGTACGCCCCGCGTACTGGGTTGAGGTCCCCGATCATTTTCTTGCGCACTTGAGTACGCTGAGCGTACCAAGGAGGTACGCCCCGCGTAACTCCTTCTGTGGGCTTTTGAGTTACGTTTTGGGCCTCGAGTGTTGGGCCTGGAGTTTGGGCTTCATGCAATAGAGTCTTGGACCAGAGAAGTGAATATATCTGCTTTGGTGGGCCCAATGGGCTTAGGGCATTAATGGGATGGTATATGGATGTATTTGGACCCAAATAAGTGAGAGGTTGGACTTAGCTCCTAATTGAGATAATTGTGGGTTTAGCACAGAGTTAGAGGCCGGTGCGTGGCAGCAGTGTTTATAGGAGCGGTTCTTCATCCGAGGTGAGTCTTCTCACGATACTTTACCTTGAGTGGTAGTTATGTGTGACCGGAAGGTCTTATGTGCATACATTGAGTATTATGTTATCCTATTGTATGTGACATGCTATGGATTATGTCTTTGTGATTTATGATATGCGGAGTTTATAGACCGAACCCTAGGGTCCAACGATTTATGAGGCCGGAAGGCTTAAGCAGACCGGACCGAAGGGTCCAACGAGCTTAGGACCAGAGGGTCCACAGAGTTAGGGCCATAGGGTCCACAGATTTAGGACCGGAGGGTCCATAGAGTTATGACCGGAGGGTCCATAGAGTTAGGACCGGAGGGTCCATAGAGTTAGGACCAGAGGGTCCACAGAGTTATAGCCTTGAGTGGCTAATATGTGTTGTATGTGGTATCTTGGGGAACTCACTAAGCTTCATGCTTACCGTGTTATGTGTTATCTATTTCAGGTTTTTTTTATCTGGATTGCGGGACGACACCGACTTGATTGTACACACCAGAGAGAGAGTTAAGAGGATCCTGGATTAATAATGGAGTTATGCTTTTTAATTAAATAAAAGAGATTTTTATAAGATATGTTATGAAAAGTATGCATTTTAAAAATGGAAAAATTGTTTTAAATTTTCACGTCGTTACAAGTTGGTATCAGAGCCTTGGTTTGAGATTCAAATGCACCTTCAAGTATATCTGGACTCAAACTGAGGAATGGAGGAAAATTTTCAAAATAAATGAATTTTCTAAAACGAGCAAGAGTTTCTAAGAGAAAACGAGAAAGAGAAATGTGTACCATCAGCCAGAGCCCGAACGGTGATTTCCTAAAATACCCTTATCTTATGTTTTGTGATATGTTATGAGATATTATGCATGCTAGAGATAGGCTAAGTATTTCATATATTAGGACTAGAGTGGCCTGATTTGTGATGCCTTAGCCTAGGAGTTGTTGTTATCTGTGATGCGTTTTCGAGTCTGTGCTGAGTAAGAGTATCCAACGGGAATCCTTGTAGAGAGGGATTTGAGTAGAGGAGTAATCTAGGAGAGATACCTAGATAAGCAGTGGTAGAGCCTTCCGAGAGAGTAGCCAGATACCCGCGGGGGTAGAGTTGCAGATTTTGGTGATATCTTTTGGGTATGAGTAGAGCCAGTGGAGTTATCACCTAGGGCGGGTTATATGTGTTTATCCGACACCCCAATGTTGCTTGCTTCGTGCTTTGTGGAACTCCCGATGATGGGAGTCAGCTACCAAGTAAATGTGACGATATTCAGGAGGTAGATGATTGGAATCATAAGGAGTTTCTCAACAGCTGATGGCGGAGAAGTGTGAGAACCTAGGAAGAGCCTAGGAAGTGACCTTAGTCAGATAAGTACGCTGACAGAGTAGAGCATTTTGCTGGCGAGCGAGCACGCATGTTGAGATTGGTGATGAGAAGGTTGAGCAGCTACTTAGGGAATCTGGGGTAGTCCGTGTAGAGAGTATGGGTAGATGTGACAGGTAGTATGGGCCCGTACTACTAAAAGCACAGGACCCATACTCGATGCAGGGAGTATTCCAGAGGTTCTAAGTAGCAGATCGAGAGGTGATGTCATGGTTCGAGTACCATGATTGGTAGCAGATCGAGGGGTGATGTCATGGTTCGAGCACCATGATTGGTAGCAGATCGAGAGGTGATGTCATGGTTCGAGTACCATGATTGGTAGCAGATCGAGAGGTGATGTCATGGTTCGAGTACCATGATTGGTAGCATATCGAGGGGTGATGTCATGGTTCGAGCACCATGATTGGTAGCAGATCAAGAGGTGATGTCATGGTTCGAGTACCATGATTGGTCGCAGATCGAGAGGTGATGTCATGGTTCGAGTACCATGATTGGTGGCAGATTGAGAAGAGATATCGTGGTTCGAGTACCATGATTGGTGGCAGATTGAGAAGAGATATCGAGGTTCGAGTACAATGATATGTGACGGTTAGTGCTTCTGGTTTTACTGATTATTCCGATGTGATTATCCAGACCAAGGTCGGATGTGAAAGAGTATGGGTCCAGAAGGCCAAGATGAACGAGTTTTAGTGGAGCATCCCTTGATAGGGAAAGTGAGTTAGCTCCGAGGGATTGATGGTGATATGCCAGTAGAGTCGCAAGAGTCAGAGTCGAGCAGGGACGATGCGTTATGGAAGAGTACAGTCTGAGCTGGGCAGCCGAACAATAGTAGAGATGTCACCTTCTGTGACCCGATTGGTGCTATTTCCGTTTCTTGTGGGAGACGTAAGGGGTGTTGAGATTCCGGTTTCTGAGTTGGGGGTGAGCCCTGTGGGATCGCACTGATGGTGATTTTTCAATCAGAGTATCTGGCAGTAGGACTGTCGCGAGGGAATGATATAGCTTGAGCAGGTTGGCAGTGGGGACTGAAATGGTCAATGACCAGGCTACACCCTATTTGAGTATAATAAGGCAGGTGTTCGCTGCAGCGTTGAGCGATCAAGAGGAGTATATCAGAGTAGTGACTCTTATTGTCCTTGAAGGGTATAGAAAATGGAAATGTGGTTTCTGCTCTTGCGATAAGGGACATGTTGGAGCATTGGGCATGGAGTCGAGGATGAGGAGTATGATGGTTCATTATTTTCCAGATCAAGAGTTAGTGTTAATACTGGACAGTTGGGAGGTTCGGTGATGGTATAGTGTGTGATCCTGAATGACTAGAGGCAGTTATGATGGTAAGTTCTGAAGGTTGCATATGAGATTCGGGTATTTGGAGTTGTTTGATCTCTTTCAAGAAGATCATCGAGCGTTGTAGGGCACCTTGCCGGATTGGGTGCGATGTTACTGGTGGAGACAGTCTGTGAGATAGAATGTTGGTGCACCAATTGGTGATGGTTCAAACCCTAAGTGGGGGAGGACCGTGAGGGGATCCGAGATCTATTCGAGATCGGTTAGAGATCTGGATATAGAGACCTACAGTGTGGATTCATGCGATCAGGGTTATTGGTGTTTGAAGCGAGGTACAGAGTGAGATAATGCATGTGGCATGTGTTTGGTAAAGGATGAATGTCTCCACGGAAAGTGGCCATCGATCAGAGACCTTGTGGTGGATAGGAATTCTTCAAGGTTATAATGATGAAATCAAGGTGGCTGACTTATGGGGTAGTTGAGGAATGCTGGTTCAACGTTTGGGCTGTTATGCAGTTTGGGAAGGGCAGAAGTTGACTAGTCAACCAATTTCAGAGTCATTATGAGTATTCTGGCATGAGTTTTGGGAAATAGAGGAGGAAGTTTCGGATTGTACTCTTCTTGTTTTGAGTTGTTGGCAATTTCTCTATGTTTTAATTTGGAAGATGGAGTATTCCGGGGTATCCGAGTATAATGTCCTAAATCTCGGATTATTTTGAGTTTTGAGCTTGAGATGCCAAGTGGGGTATCAAGTGTCTATGTTTTTGGTGGGAGGCCCTTCAGCCAATTGACATCAAAGGGATTTATTTGAGAATGTGAATTGCAGCGAGAAAAAAAAGTTTTTGTCACGACGGTGATCGTCCGAAGTAGAGTTGCTTAGCCTAGATGGGTGTGCGTGCACCTATCTATGGATGATCCGTAGAGAATGAGTAATGATTGCAGTGTGGCATCAATATGAGGATGAGATTCTGAAGTGGTAAGAGTTAGCGGGGTGAGACTGCGAAGAGCTGCAGTTCAATGAGTTAGCGAGAGAGGGTGTTGTGATGCTACGGGGAGCCGTAGTACTCACTGGTCAGAGAGAGGGTGTTGTGATGCTACGGGGAGCCGTAGTACTCACTGGTCAGAGAGAGGGTGTTGTGATGATATGGGGAGCCGTAGTACTCACTGGTTAGAGAGAGGGTGTTGTGATGCTACGGGGAGTCGTAGTACTCACTGGTCAGAGAGAGGGTGTTATGATGCTACAGGGAGCCGTAGTACTCACTGGTCAGAGAGAGGGTGTTGTGATGCTACGGGGAGCCGTAGTACTCACTAGTCAAAGAGGGGCATGTTGTGATGCTACGGGGGGCCGTAGTACTCACTAGTCAGATAGGAGGGTGTCGTGATGCTATGGGGAGCCATAGTACACACTAGTTAGCGAGAGGTTTTCATGATGAAGCACTCTTGTTTAGAGCATGACGCAGAAGGGATTTAGGCTTGAATAGCCCTAATTTATGAGTTCTTGGGAGTCTGGTGGTTGGACCAGGGGCGAGACCGGGGTCTCCTCAATGATTGGGAATCATTATATTCTGAGTAAAGTGTGGTCATCGCAATCCGAAGGAATTGGGTAAGTGAAGTACGCATGGGATGCGGGTCATGAAACATGAGTTGAATGATTCATTGGGACGAGGGGTTCCAACTTCGGGTCGGACCAAACTCTCGAGTTGATTTGAGTCCTGGTGGGGTGTTGGATAGACGAGATGAGATTATGGAATCGGAGGTGGGTTCCATGTGAAGGGTATTGTTTGTCATTTGATGTCTCAGACCTGAGTAGGTCAGGGCCGTGGTTCGGGAGGTGCAGCAGGATGCACATAACTATTGGGCAGTAATCAATAGAGTTCAAGGGTGATTCGATCTTCAGTAGAGTTGTAGTTTTTGCTTGAGGGAAAGCGAACTGTGTTACTTGTATGTCACTAAGAGTTGAGACAGTTATTATAAGATGGGAATCGGTGAAACCTTTTTGGTTATAGGTTGGGTGAGCTTGAAGTTCATCTATTGGGTTTATAAAGGTCAGAGAATATTCACAGGCGAGCATGATCTTTTCCTTAGTTTTGGGTTCATCCTCTCTAATGGATCCTGAAGATTGCCCTTGCAGTGGTCCTGGGGAGAGAGGACGATTATGACCTTTCTGTCCTTTTGAGTCGCGATCGGGAGTGATTGGGGAATCAGGGTTGGCAGGGTGTTCTTAGAGTATGTTAGTCGGTGGGCGATTAACAGAAAAAATGTTTCGAGGATGGTCTAGCAATGAATTAGACCGCAAGAGTTTCTCCAGTTATGGAGGGTCAGAAAGGGGTATCTTAGCAGCAGAGGGTTCGATTTTAGTTCTGGTTTTGAGAGTTCCTGTTTTGACTCAAGCACCCATGGAAAGATAGTGGTGAGATACGAGGTTTTTTTTATTTGGTGCTTATGGGTTTTTGGTTTCAAACTAAGTGTTGATAAGAAGCAATTTCGAGGGCGAAATCTAATTAAGTGGCAGAGAATTGTAACATCCTGTTTCGGATTGTCCATGATTAGGGTTCGTGGGCCACGAGTCGGGCATGAGGAAGTCTCGCGTTGTAGCGAGTTGCTGGAATGGTAAGGCATCTCGTCACCTGTCCGTAGAAATGAGGATCTTGGGAATCTGAAGATATATCAAAGAAGCTATGATAGTTTGGGAGTTATGGCAAGTTGAGTCCTTATTGAGAAATGAGTGGCATCGGGTACGCTGGGCGTAAGTATGGTTACACTTAGTGTACCTATGAGCGTGGAATGGACGCGAGGACCACCTAGTATGCTGGGCATACCAGAGGGTATGCTAGGCGTACTAGGCGCTGAAGGAAAACCTTAATTCAAATGGTGTCCCTATTTAAGAATCAGATGGTCTCATTTCTGGCCACATTCCTCAGCCATTAAACCCTCTCAAACCCTAATAACCGTTCTTGAGCTTATGGGTGGCCATGTTGAGCTTGTATGTGTTATTGTGGACTCTTTGGAGTTAAGAAGGAGCATGGAAGAGAATGGAGTTGAAGTCCAAGCCTTGGACCTAAGCTTTCTTGGGGCTAGAGCATCATTTGAAGGTAAAAAGCTCAAAGCTTTCCCATTCTTTTTGATCTATACTTAGTATGGTCCATTCCTAGGGTTTTATGTCCCAAGATTTGAACTTTGTGAGTTGGTGAACTCCAGAGCTAATTAACCTGTCCTTTTAAGCGTATTTAGTAGTGGGGAACCATAAAAATGAGATCTTGATCATGAGAATCAACCCATGCATGAGCTATGTGCATTTTGGGTTAAGAAAGTAAGAGTTTCATGTGTTGTGACCTTATCAGCCATTCTAGGGCCTAAAGTCGTTAACTTTATGGAGTAAGAGATGTTAGGAAGTCCAGATCTAAGAGATGAGTTAAGGTCTTAACGGATTAAGACCTAGAAACTTGAATAAGCAAAATTGAGAGTACGCGCGACGTAATTCCAGTACGCCCCGCGTACTGGGTTGAGGTCCCCGAATAGTTTCTTGCGTGCTTGAGTACGTTGAGCATACCAAGGAGGTACGCCCAACGTAACTCCTTCTGTGGGATTTTGAGTTACGTTTTGGGCCTCGAGTGTTGGGCCTGGAGTTTGGGCTTCATGCAATAGAGTCTTGGACCAGAGAAGTGTATATATGTGCTTTTGGTGGGCCCAATGGTCTTAGGGCATTAATGGGCTGGTAGATGGCTGTCTTTAGACCTAAATAAGTGAGAGGTTGGACTTAGCTCCTAATTGAGAGAATTGTAGGTTTGGCACAGAGTTAGAGGCCGGTGCATGGCAACAGTGTTTATAGGAGCAGTTCTTCATCCGGGGTGAGTCTTCTCACGATACTTTACCTTGAGTGGTAATTATGTGTGACCGGAAGGTCTTATGTGCATACATTGAGTATTATGTTATCCTGTTGTATGTGACATGCTATGCATTATGTCTTTGTGATTTATGCTATGCGGAGTTTATAGACCGGACCGAAGGGTCCAACGATTTATGAGGCCGGAAGGCTTAAGCAGACCGGACCGGAGGGTCCAACGAGCTTAGGACCAGAGGGTCCACAGAGTTAGGGCCATAGGGTCCACAGAGTTAGGACCGGAGGGTCCATAGAGTTAGGACTAGAGGGTCTACAGAGTTATAGCCTTGAGTGGCTAATATGTGTTGTATGTGGTATCTTGGGGAACTCACTAAGCTTCGTGCTTACCGTGTTATGTGTTATGTGTTTCAGGTTTTTTTTTTATCTGGATCGCGGGACGGCACCGACTTGATTGTGCATACCAGAGAAAGAGTTAAGAGGATCCTGGATTAATAATGGAGTTGTGCTTTGTAATTAAATAAAAGAGATTTTTATAAGATATGTTATGAAAAGTATGCATTTTAAAAATGGAAAAATTGTTTGAAATTTTCACGTCATTACAACTAGCGTCTGCATGGCAAGTTGCAACCACAAGAGGTTCCCCAGTGGAAGTGGGAACAAATTTCTATGGATTTCATCACCAAATTGCCGAGGACCGCGAGAGGTGTTGATGCAATTTGGGTGATTGTGGATCGGCTGACGAAGAGCGCTCACTTCCTTGCTATCAGTGAGAGCTCTTCTGCAGAGAGGCTGACACAGATATATGTGAGAGAGGTGGTGTCACAGCATGGAGTGCCGATCTCGATTGTATCATAGGATCTAGCCTATTGCCGGAATGCAGATCTAAACAGTAAGGTAGAAGCTTTAGGAGGAATGTAGATTTGTTATCCTCTCGTCGGAAAAATGAGAGGCATATTGGGTTTGTGCGCCACCATCGATGTCGGCTAGGGTTTCGATAGATTGAGCTCTGACGCCATCGGCGTCAGTTAGGGTTTCGTCACAGATGTCATCGATCTCCTAGGGTTTGAGATCAAGCTTCACCGTCGCCTCTATGCTTCTGTAACTACATCTCCTCTTGCTTGAATTTTGGAGGTTTTGATTGTAACATCCAGAAATCAGGTATAATTATTTAAACCCTCTTCTTTTCCAAGGTTGTCAAAACTAGCCCATGGAAGGAATTTGTAGCAAATGAGTATGCTGGGCGTACTGAGGAGTACGCTGCGCGTACTCATGAGCGTGCTCTTGACGCAAATGCTACCCAATACGCTGGGCGTACCATAGTGTATGTTGGGCGTACTGGGCTCAGACATGAAACCCTAAATGAGATTTGAGCACTATAAAATGAATGCTATGGCCTCCATCCCAACCACCATTTCCAATGAGTGAAATCCTAAAAAAGCTAATGGTTACCACCTCTTAACTTCGTAAAATACTACTTTGACCTCTCATCTATCCAAACCTTCTAATTTACCTATTGTAATATTTATAATTAGATTTTTCTTAATAACTTTCATTTGTTAACTTAAAAGAAAAAACTATTTTCTTTACTTATATATATATATATATATATATATATATATATATATATATATATATATATATATGTGTGTGTGTGTGTGTGTGTGTGTGTGTGTATGTGTGTGTGTGTCGGTATAAATTGGAGGTTGTCAAAATTTCATCATACATTTAGAACTTTTGTTCGTTAATTTAAAAAAATTAATTGCTTTTTTATATATGTATCAGTATAAAATCGAGTTCGTCTACGTTTCGATGTGTGTGTGTGTGTGTGTGTATATATATATATATATATATATATATATATATATATATATATATATATATATATATATATATATACACATTTTTATGCTTTTTTTTATGTACGTTTCCTAAATATGATTTAAGTAACATATAATACATTTCGAATTTTCGAACTTCTTTTTGTTAACTTAAAAAAATAATCTTACTTACTTATTTTATATATATGTCAAATATAATACGTTTTTTTATTATTATTTTTGTTTGACATGACTTTGACAATTGACTTTTGACGTTTGCTAACTTAAGTCCTCCTAACTATCTTTTGAACATTTTTGCTTGGCATGACTTCGATCGGTGACTTTAGTTTGCTAAAGTCCTTATAATTTTATATTTAACATGTAGCAACTTATTTTCTATTACTTTCGAAATCCATCATTGCCACCATAACCTATGGCGAGTAAAATTGTAGTTATAAGGTAAAATATTGAAAAAAATAAATGAAGCTTTCTTTAATAATGGGTTTAATTCAATCACAAACATTTAAATAAACTTTAAATATATTTCAAATTGTTTGACCTATTCAGTCTGTTTGATTCGCTAATGTTTTTTTTACCAATTTAATCAGTCAAAGATATAGCAATAACATATATTATATTGGCTTTAAGATAAAACGGTTGAAATAAGTTCTATTTAAAACTAATGTCTATCAAAAACATTCATGTTAACATGAAACCAAAAAGATAATTGAAAATTATGTCACGATACATTCATGCATATATCAACAAATAATTATATATTCATAACGAACTTTGTTTAAAACCATTCACTTCTAATCTTAACCAATAGATTAGAAAAGACATTATTAGTATATTGTTAGAAATAAATAAATCATGCATCTATAAAATATTATGTAATTGCACCAGTAAATTTATTAATAATCAAAATGATAAGTTTAAGTAGGAGTAAAACACTAAATGTATGAAAAGATTACCTAAGATTCACCTATTAATTCATAGGTATTAGGTGGCTTTTATATATATATATATATATATATATATATATATATATATATATATATATATATATATATATATATATATATATATATATATATATATATATATATATAAAAGGGGGCTTCGTAATGATATATTAAAATGTATTTTATTTTTGAATAATATAATAAAGTTTTTGAATTTGAAAAAGAAATTGACTGAGAAAAAAACAACTATATAAAAATTACAATGACTTTTTTTTTTTCAGATGTTACCTATAATGGTATTTTGAAATAAAATATGAATCTAAAAAAAGTCATGATATAGATGTACATATCTACTTATATTTGTAATATTTTAGCAATAAAACAATAATAGATGAAAAATATACAATAATAATAATAATATATATGTGAAATTTGTATTTATAATTTTATATTATGGTAATGTAAATGTATATGTTATATGTTGATGAGTTATTGAAGGGACCTATTATGGAAATGTATATGTTAGATGTTGAGTCACAACATAAAAATTTTAATCGACTAAATACGGTAAGGAGACAATATAAAAGGACTGATCGTGTAAATTTAACATTTTCATACACAAAATAAAAACTATCATTTAGTAATTTAAGATATTTGCACCGGATGATATGGTATAATGGTCAACTTATAGTAGTCTTATTATACATATGGAGGGGGGGGGGGGGGGGGGGGCAGCCCCCCGATACTCCCTCCGCCAATATATATATATATATATATATATATATATATATATATATATATATATATATATATATATATATATATATATATATATATATATATATATATATATGGGAAAAGTGAATATACCCTTAAGGGTATATAAGGTTAGGTACCAAAACTCAACATACTAAGTCGTTTTGTATCATATAATACATTTAAATTGTCCAATGTTCTTATAATTTAACTTATAACTTGATTTAGTTTCATGATTTTTATAAATTATACATTTATCTTCCTCTTACATAATTATCATTTTCAACTATAATATTTATAGTCTAGTATGTGTTCGACAAAAAGATGTGATGTAAAAGAAATATAATAGTGAAATTTCGAAAATCTTAAAAGTAAATCAAGTTAGGGTTGAAGTTTAAGAACATTATAATGAATATATCAAACAAAATGACGTATTATGGTGTGTTTGGTTACCTAAACTTATATACCTTTAAGGGTATATTCATTTTCATATATATATATATATATATATATATATATATATATATATATATATATATATATATATATATATATATATATATATATATAGGGCTAGGTTATAATGTGGATGGACAACTGTTGTGTGGACGTGTGGATAATGCTATTTTATTAAAATTACTAAGAGAATATGTTATTTAATAATGTGAATACGTTCAATCTCACAAAACTATTGTTATTTTAATGGATTCTTACCAATTCTAATTCATTTTTGTTCTCATTCATCGTTTTTTATTTATTTTAATTCTTACAGAATCCGACTCAATAAACATCCGGATAAAATTCTGACAGAATGAGAATAATTAAAAATAGTGTATAATAACCTTATAGATGATTTAATTATTGAAATGCTTAATAATTACTCATCCGTCCCAAATTGATAGTCCATTTTTTTTTTATTTTTGAAGTATTTTTTCTTTAACTTTGACCTTAAATATTTTTATTTGTGTTATATATTACTTGATAAAACTTATAACAATGAAAAAACATCTAAAATACAAACCATTTATATATTTTGCATCAAGTATTATCTATCAAAAACAAAAATATGAAATGTCAAAGTTGAAGAAAAAATACTTCAAAAGTCAAAAGTAGACTATCAATTTGAGACGGAGGTAGTAAAATAATTATATAAGATTGAACGTATTCATATTATCAAACAACATATTTTTTTTTAATTCTCACAGAATAGCATTATCCAGACGTCCACACAATAAATGTCAATCCACATTTGAACCTAGTTTTCTCTCTCTCTCTCTCTCTCTCTCTCTCTCTCTCCCTTTATATATATATATATATATATATATATATATATATATATATATATATATATATATATATATATATATATATATATATATATATATATCATTAACGGATTAACTACTTTGAATATGTGATGTTTCTAGTTCAAGTATATAATTTATAAAGAACAAAATGGAAGGAAATTATTTTCCCTTCACATTGTATAAATAAATAACCACTTTTAAATTTATTATTATAATGCAATGGATTATATGAAACTTGTGTATACTAAGATTATATAGCTATAATTTAAAAAAATATATGTTAATGATGATTATGTAAAGACATTAAATATTTCAATATAAAATTATAAGTTATATATTAATTTAGCATGAAATTTAAAATATTATGAATAATATTGTTGCTTTTAATATTATTATGATTAATCAATTTAAAAATTATACATCTGATAATCTTTTTTTTTTTCATAATAATGATTTTCTAAACCATCAACCATTGTTTTTAAGGTAATACAATCTAGTTTATAACTTTATGCTATTTATTATTATTATTTTTAATTACTATAAACAATCACTTATTATTATTTAAAATTTTACGTAAGATTTTTTAAAACCATTTACTTTTTGTATTTTCTTTTTTTAATTATATTGAAATTTTTTGCCTTGCCATATATATATATATATATATATATATATATATATATATATATATATATACACACACACACACACACAGACACACACGCGTTCATGTTCATTTGAAACCATACTAATTTTGTGAAACCGTGAGTCGCAATATAAAAATAATTTTAAAATGAAAAATAAAAGGAAAATCCGAAAATTCTTTTTTAATTATTTATTTCCTCATTTTATTTATCTAAAAAATTAAAATACAATTAAATAAATAAATAAATAAATATTACCCTTTTTTTCGAAAAATATGTGAAGTATTCTAACAGAATATTACACTTTAAATATTTTAATGTGAGTTTTAGAATATTATAATATTCTAGTATTTTACTAGATTTGTCAGATATGTAAAATATTCTAATATTCTACTATATTATTCTAATATTCTACTAGAAAATGTTAAAAAACAGTATTTTTTTTATTTTTTGATTTTCTTTTCATAGTTTTTTTTGGAAATTATAAATGACGAAAATAGTATTTTAAAAAAAAATTCAAAAATTTTCAATTGTATTGCATTTAATTTTTTTTTTATTTATAAAATGAGTGGTTAGGATTGCGTCTCACGATCTCATAAAATTAAGTCGTCTCACATAAACCTAACTATATATATATATATATATATATATATATATATATATATATATATATATATATATATATATATATATATATATATATATATATATATATATATAGTTATAGTTATAAATAAATATGAGTTATAATGAGAACCAAAAGTCTAAAGGATTTTTTTTGTAACACCATAGTTAAAAATAATAATAATAATAATAATAATAATAATAATAATAATAATAATAATAATAAACGAAAACTCCAATTGTACCACTATCATACATCTAGAAAGATTGCGGAAAAAATAGATTTTTTTTTCATATGGATATACATGTGTATATACATAAATTCACACATATAGATCATATGCACCAGAAAAAGTATAAAATATACATATTATAAGTTATGTCTAAAACATTCAATAAAAAAAATATTTTTTAAAAGATTTTTTCAGCACTTTTCTTTGATCGTGACAAGGGATTTTCTTTTTTGTTAAAAAATATTGTATAGGGAAAAATCATTTTAAATTATTATTTAGGTTCTTATTTGATCTTTAACTTTATATATATAATTGTTAATTCTTATTTTGTGTTTAGCCGAGACTAATTAACATTTTTCAAACAAATATCGACTACTCAAATAAATTAAAGTCTAGTCAAGCTTCGAAAATGATATAAATGAACCTCATGAATCACACATTTGAGTAAAATAAGGTCATATCTTTTTTCATACTTCTTTATTCTAATGCCACAAGTTGCTAGTAGTATGCTTCATTTGTTCAAGAAAAACTTATACATATGGGGACTGTTTATTCAAACTTGATGCATAAACTAGATGGTTAAAATGTTTCAAATTATCAAATATTTAATTTAGATAACTTAATTCCAAGTCTATATGAGATTTGAATTTAATAAATAAATATCATAAACTATACATTCATACTCAACGAAATTATATAATTCTTCTGCTACTTTGTGAATAATCATTGCAGTTTCACTCTCTTGTTTGCAGTGGGAGATGCACGATAAAATTTCACGTATTATTTTAGAGGTGGTATGCTAGATAAATTACATTTTACTGAAATTTTTTCTAAAAGAATTCATACAGAGCTTCAAAATTTAAAGAGGTGCACCGACCATCCTGTAATTTTTTTATTTTAGAGGGGGCACGCCAGAAAATTTACGCTATGCAGAAAAATTTCTCAAAAAAAAATTACCTACTGTAGAATTTAAAGACTTAGCATCAACCATCTTGAAATCCCCTAAATCCATCTCTGCTTGTTTGTGTGTGTGTGGAGCCTCTATCCTTCAGAGAATGCTTTTATTAATGTATTCCTACATAAGAAAAATCACGAGCCATATTATATGGTCATTTTCATATGACATCTAGATCCACAATAATAAATAAAATGTTATGTGTAACTAAAGAAAGAAACAAAAGTCTCACGTTATGCGTAAGCTGCATATAAAATATCTCTCCACGAAGAAAAATGAAAAGTTCTGTTTCGAATAAAGAAAAAAAAATGAAGTACAAATATTATTTGTTAGGTGTAAAGTTCTTTTTGGAGGTAGCTTATCTTTTTTGTATGTGTAATGAGTTTAACATTTCCTATAAATGGGAAATGAACAACTCCCATTTTATGTAAGAACTCATTTGTGTGAGATTTAGTTTAGAGAGAAAAATCATTACAAGACCCATTTTGTAAACTCTTTCTATTCTAACTAAGCATAAACGAGATTATTTACATTATGTGTTATTCCATTATGATTTGATTCACTTAATCTTTACATTTCCACATTCGACATCATAATCGGGTCACTACAATTGGTATCAGAGCGGGTGTTCTTGAAGTTTTCAAGAAATGGATCCATGATGACAACATAATTTGGTGAATCACAAATTGTTGTAAGTTCTTCATTTTTTAGAGTATTTTTGATTCTAGAAATCAAATTATTCTTTGATCTTGATTCATATTCGATTTTCCCACTCAAGATTTCATGTGATTTTTGCTTTCTCTCTCTAGAAATTCATTCAAAATCACTTTCTCTCTCTGGAATTTTGCCCCATATTGCTTTCTCTCTCTAGAAGTTCATTCAAATTCACTTTCTTTCTCTAGAGATTTCTTTCAATTTACTTTCCATCTCTAGAAATATCCAAGTTCTTGTGATCTTTTTGTTAATTGATCAAAGATGGTGTGTTTGGATTATGATTCTTTAATTGAAGAGGTTAAATACAAAGTCAATGAAGAACAATATTATAGATTATTGTTGAAAGGTGGATTGATTACAATGAATATTTTGATTTCTTTTTGGAACAAGAAAGATGATTATGGAAAATAGATCTTTCAACCTCATTGTAAGATCAAAAATCTGGTTGTTATAACATTGGATATGTTAGTTTGGGATGGAAATATAAAGGATGGAAGAGAAAAAGTGTTGTTTAGAAAGAAATATGTTTCGCTAGTTGAAGATCCAAGTGATCTTCATGCTCATGAATTTGTTGAAGATGTTCTTGAAGAAGTTCATCATTTTCATGATGTTCTTAAAGTGCAAGACAAGGGGATTCAATGTGATTCTCAAGAAGTTGTGAAAGTTTTTTGTTCAACTGGAGTTCAAACCAATCATTGTTTATATTCTTGTGTTTCGTTTGAAGGAATGGTGCCATATAGAAAGCCTTCAATCCAAGAAGTTCAAATGTATCAAACTCCAAAAGATTTGATTCAAAGTTGCCAAGTTCAAGTTGTGAAAAATGAATTTGTTCTTGAATTCAAATCTTCAAGATCCAAGAAGAAGAAGAAGAAGAAGAAGAAGATCAAAAACAAGAAAATTTGGGTTTCTAAACAAAATTCTTCAAATGTCGTTATGAAGCCGAAATCAATGAAGAAAATTTGGGTTCCAAAGCAAAAATCATCAAATTCTATTATGGTTTCGAATTCCAAACCCAAAATTGTTGAAGATTCTCAAATTCGTTATGAAGATGAAGTTAGATCTTGGAAAAATAAGAATAAGTTTAATGGAAGGTACAATGTGCATCATTGGTGGTACAATGTGCAATTTAGAGATTTCTTAATTCCAACTAAAGAACCTAGATCTCAAAAAAATCATGTTGAGATCGATACCTTGTTTTTGAAGATCCGATGATGAACGATTCAGGTTTTCTCGAAATTCAGATTTAATCATATTCTCAATTCATACTCCCGTTATTGATTTTTGATTGTTTTGAATCGTTGCATCAAATTTGTTTCAACCCGATTGCTATGATCCAATACATTTTTTTAGATCAAGCCTAAAATCAATTATTCTATTCGTTGGATTCATAAACCTTGAGCCAAATTCCAAACTTGTTTGTTTAATGTTCTTGAAACAATTCTTTTAAGCCCAAATAAATCGTGATATGCTACTGTTCATCAAGTGAGACCAAAATTGATATTGATTTAAGCCTGATTCATTTTCTAAATTGATTAATTCAATTTGTTTGTTATTTCAATTAACATAATAGACAATTTTCATTATTTTTTGTTCAAATATCGTTCTCAACATCTGAAAAATTGTTTGTGAATATTATCCAAGTGTTGACGCAGATGAGATTCTACATGTAGATTGATTTTTAACATCACAAGTCACATATCTCGTATCTTGTATCTCGCATTTAGCATCTGAAGATTCCGATTTGTCAGTTGATTTCTTTACTTGGATCGATTTGGAAGAAAGTATGAGTATAAAACTTGTGTTCTTATGATTGATTGTTGAAGAACAATCAAGAACAGATGAATGAAGTGGTCAAAGCATAAGAATCGATCTAAAGTCAAAATTAAGAACGAAAGTCAAATAAGAAGATGGATTCACAACTGATTCAGACTTTCGATAGATGGGAATCAACTTCGAGTGTAATGATGAAGTTTTCACAGTTTGGCATGATAATTTCGCTTTTGATGCTTTGTAATTACTAGTCTCACAATACGAAACTTAGATATCGAGATTAAGAAGTACGAGCTTTTGATTTTGGATAGCAAAGTTAGGGATAACTGATAATGAATCTGGATTATTTTACAACAATTGGAAAATGTTGACTGATGATCGAAAGTGTCGGTTGTTGATTGAATGTTAGAATCGAAAGTGATCCTGTTTGAGTCGATGATGTATGAATAGAAAGCGAATTTATTCTCGATTTTGTGGTGTTGGTTTTTTTGACTGTTATAACATCTTCTTCTGAGTCGAAAGCATAAGAATCGATGGTGTTTTGGGTATGATAGTCAAACGCCAAATTCTTGATCATTGAAGTCGAAAATCACATAGTTGAGTGTCGAAATCAAGTGGCTATGGCAATGAATTGAAAATCTGACTTGGGAACGAAAGTTGATTGTTGAGTCGTTTGAGTTGAGAGGCCTAATTTCAAAGGTGTTGATGCTAGTAGGTCGAAATTGATAATGGGTTAGGCATCGAAAATAACTTGCTTGAACTCGAAATCAGATGGGCCAGGAATCGAATCGAGTTGAATGGATTTGTGTTTAAGAGTCGAAATCTAGTTCGACTGGTGTATGTTCTTTATTCACATCTAGGAACAATTGGGGAAGAACAGTTGAACGTTTCGCATCTGTTCCTTATAGTTTTAGCATTTTGACAGTTATACCCAATTTCGATGTAGGGAATATTTCTATGAAGTGGGTAGATTTTTCAGATTCAGTCCCTGAAGCTTATGCGAAATGACACTTTATACCTAATTTTGCATTTGGGGTAAAGTTTCACATTTGAAGCTAATATTTTTGCAATGGTTCCCTGCAGTTTTTGCGAAATTGTCAGTTTGTACCCAATTTTTGAATTTCATGCAACTTTCACCCAAAAGTTGAAATCTTCACAACTTTTGAATATTTTTTCCTCAACTTTTTGTGATTGTTTTTCATGCAAGATTTTCATGGTTTCATTTCTTTTATACATCGAGGGGGGTTTGCACATGGTTTATTCCTCGAGCGCTTCTCATCCCTTGTGGGTTTTATAATCATTTGTTGATTATAAAAGGGGGAGAAAGTTAAAATGGGTATTCGATGCTTCTCGGATTATATTTTTCAATGCGGATTTGAAGACCGGTGTTACTTCGAGGGGGAGTTGGTCTTGATCGCTTGGAGCTCGTTTGGATATTGAAGTCAGGACATCCAATCCTAACTTTGAGGTGGAGAATGTTAGGGTGAAAACTTCTCCTTGGATGTGGTTTACCTTCTTTGTATGTGTAATGGGGTTAGCCTTTCCTATAAATAGGAAGTGAGTGGCTCTTATTTTATGTAAGAACCCATTTGTGTGAGATTTAGTTTAGAAATAAAAATCATTACAAGACCCACTTTGTAAACTCTTTACATTGTGTGTTCTTCCATTAAGATTTGATTCACATAATCTTTACATTTTCGCATTCGTCATCATAATCGGGTCACTACATTATTGAAGTATAAAGGTAGTAAAAGTAAGCATGTATTAATGTAAGTTTAACACACATAGTAAAAGCATATACTATCCATACAACATGGATTAAATACTCGCAATGAGAGGTGAAATTAGAGCAATGACAAAGATAAAATGAAAAATATTGAACGATGATCACAAAAAATGTAAAGAAAGACTAATCTTTATTCCCTCGATATCGTTCTCTCCCCCTTTTACCTTAGACAGTGCTTGTCTCCACCCTCCTAATCAAAATAGTTGTTTGCCTCCTAAGAGAATAAATGAACTACTATTCATTCCATTAATATCTTGACGATCAATGTCAACGTCATAACTAACGAATTATTTAATGTTGCTTTCTGTGTTCTTTCCAATAATGTTTTATCACATATCCATTATGACATCCTAATTTTCACAACTTTCATCTTCTTCTCAGGTTTATTTTTAATCAGGAAACATTTTTATATACATATACAACAAATTGGCCTTATAACTACCCATTAAAATATAACTTTCACATTACTTTGAACTTCTTGATGTATGAAACTTTTTTAGCCACCCTTCTCTTTAGTTATCTCACATTTACATGGTGAGTAAATTGTCCATTATAGTCAGTTCTAATAGATGTTGGCGTTAACCCTTTGGCCCACACCTTATCAATGATCCAACTCGTCTTACGACCCATGGTGCAATCTGTCTAAGGTCTTAACTAAATTGGTATAATTTTAATGACTAAAAGTAAAGTCCTTTTTGGGTTTCCCTCGTAACCATAAATAGCTATAATTGATATTAGGAAAGAGATAAAATGATTTGTGAATTTTTTATATGATTAATATATTAATTAGAAATTGTTAATAATTAATTTTGAATTAATTAGAAAGGGTTGGAATTAATTAATTATTAACCAGAATTAACGTGAAATTAATTCGGGATTAATTAGAATTAATAAAAGGTGTAGGAGTTGAATTGCAATTGTTCAATACTTGAACGAAATAGGTAATTTTATAATAGTCCAAGGCATGGACGGTTTCTTGAGGGCTTCTAGGGTTTCTAGAATGCTCCTCGTAGTTGATAAGGTAATGAATTGAATTGGAGATTAAATCTAATATTTAATTGTTCAGATTTGGATTTATCTACAAGATACCTAAACTATAAGTAGGATCCCTTGGCATGTAATTTTCGTTCCTAAGCCTTTGGGAAGAATGAAATCCGAATTTCATTAGTATTTCCTCTCTCTTTCAAGTTCTAGTGTTCTAGGGTTTTAGGTGTGAACCATTATAGACATTCATATTATTGAATGTTTGCTTTCCATGGAGCATTTGAAGAACTCAAGAGTTAGTATATTTGATTATACTAAAAGGTATGTATTCTAATATCGTATTTTCAAATATAACTCGATTATATTAGTTTTTCATAGTATGTCGTTATAATCAGATAATGCCATAAATCCTTAGGTTGCATGTGCCCATAAATTGTTTATGTGAAATTGTGATGTGCAAATATGATTTAGGTTAACCTAGAAAAAATATATGTGGTATCAGAGCCTAGAATTTTCGATTATATGCACACCGGTGAAAAACTAATAAACAAAAATCCGAGTTTCTAGCTGACTATTCGTCAAGCGTGTTGCACCACTATATTGGCGAGCCGTGCCCTACCCTCTAGCAGAAGTCTCAGATTTTGTTTCCTTTTTTGAATTGGTAGGATAACTACTAGTTAATTATGGTTATTTTAATTTCTTAAAATCTGAACATTTAAACTAGGGAATTGGATAAATCCTGATTTTGAAAATTAAGGAACAAGATAAAGAATAAATATTATTTAATTAAAATTTTAAATCAGATAATTATTTAATTCTCAAATCACTCTTGTCTTGCCTTTTGGTGAAACATTTCACTGAATTGAAAAGTCATTTTATATGTTCACATGTTCACAAAAAATCATTGTAGAACATCAAGGACATAGACATAATGATGCAAAAGACCTTATGTGGCAAATCTACATTTTATGGGAACAACAAGTTATTTAAAGTTGACGCATTATTGATTTTAAGGAGATGATCATCGTGGACATCTTTCCGAATATCAAAATTAAGGAAGATTCCATACCAACCGGGTTATTCCCGATAGAGAACAAATCGGAGCTAGAACCAGAAAGCCTGCGAGGAGGTGGGAGAGTATTTCCATCTAAAATAAGAGAAATTTTTTAATAAGTCAATTAAATCCTTAATTATTAACCAAATTTTAAATTAGGCTAGGATCCATAAATATGATTCGTAATATGAAGATGGATGTCGTAATCACATCACGAATCTATTTTAGTTAGATGAAGTACTTTATCAATTTCAATCACAATGAAACTCTTAGTTCCTTTGAGATTCATTGTACAATCAATGACGTGTTAATATCAGATTATGCTCTTCAATTTGTGACTGGGTTGCCGAGGATCACAAACAAGATGTGAATAAACCATGCAAACCCGCATGACACCTTCAATATTATTTATCACCACACATGACGTGTCGGTTAACCACACATGCTCCATCAACAATCATAAATTTCAAGTATGTACCATTATTTCAACTTTGTAGTCCCACATTATTGTGCCGGTTAACCACACATGCTCTACTAACGACTCACAAAGAATAATGTGTGTTTTCATGGATTAGAATTGTAACACCCATAAAATTCAAGCCAAATTTAAACTTTTTAACACATTTTAAAACCATTAAGTTATTACAGGTTGTTTTCAAAATAGTTTAGACATCAGAGTAGTCCCAGAATCAATCATGAAAACATGAGGAGGTGCACGATCACGCCTTCGCCTTCCCGCAATCATCAGAAGTGCCTGAAATAAAATCAACAACTGTAAGCCCGAAGCTTAGTGAGTTTCCCCCAAAGTACCAACGTCATACATTAATAACCATATCATATAACCAATACAGAACAACATGCATAATGAGTCATCAGCCTGACCGGACCACCTCACAGGCCTTCAGTCTATCTAGACTGCTCTTCGAGCCTTCGGCACGTCCGGACCGCCACGCAGGGCCTACAGCCTATCCAGACCGCTCGCCGGGTATGTTGGTCTACAACACAAAGCAGGACCGCCTCAACCCAACCCCCAATCAAACAAACATGTGCACATAAATATCATACACTTGCTCTTTTCATGTAACAGTCAAACTGATCTAACAGATCACCAATCATAACAACATCCTAGTAACCGGGATACAGACCTAAGTGGTCACTAACATAGAATCATCCTATAACTAGGACAATCATGTTCACATAGACATCATATAACACTAGCATGTATATATATATAACAGTCAAACCGATCTAACAGATCACCAATCATAGCAACATCCCAATAACCGGGATACAGACCTAAGCGGTCACTAACATAGCATCATCCTATAACCAGGACAATCATGTGCACATAGACATCATATAACACTAGCATGTATATATATAACAGTCAAACCGATCTAATAGATCACCAATCATAGCAACATCCCAATAACTGGGATACAGACCTAAGCGGTCACTAACATAGCATCATCCTATAACTAGGACAATCATGTGCACATAGACATCATATAACACTAGCATGTATATATATATATATATATATATATATATATATATATATATATATATATATATATATATATATATATATATATATATATATATATATATAACAGTCAAACCGATCTAACAGATCACCTATCATAGTAACATCCTAATAACCGGGATATAGACCTAAGCGGTCACTAACATAGCATCATCCTATAACCAAGATACCGACCCAACCGGGTCACTAAAGCATAGCATATTACCATCCTAACTACCAGAATATAATCAATATGCATAACATGCGATAATATAAATACAATCCATAAAGGGCCGGCCTTGGTGCCTTAGACCCTGTTGATATAGTGAGGAGAACTCACCTGGCACTGCTGAATTCCCGTCGATAAAACTCCAACTGTTGGTTGACAGATTCCCGAACTGTCAACATCAAACAAAACCCAATTAATAATTGGGTTCCAAGCCTAAATTCCAACTCACACACTAAAGGCTCAATAGTCAAGTAATGGGCCAAATCCCAACATATGGCCCAATTTTCCAAATTAGGCCCACACCCTCATATGGGCCTTACCCTAAGCCCATCAATATATTCTAGTCCATATGATTATTCTTGGATGGCCCATTAATATTCCGATTACCAAAGCCCAAAGGAAAGGCCCAACACAAACCCCAAGTGAAATTAGGGTTTCGTATAAAATGACAATTAGTGTTAAGTGTTTCTCACTTAACCCATTAAGGACTTAATCCATTAAGTCTCTCATTTTACTAAATAAGTTATATGGTGTGATTGGGCTTAATACACAATTCCATTTCAATTGCCCAAATATGGGTCCCGATAAGTCCAAGCCCCTAATCCCAAAATTAGGGTTTCCACATGAAATGATGATTAGGGTTAAGTGTTTCTTACTTAACCCATTAAGGACTTAATTCATTAAGTCCATTATTGCCTTAAACTAGTTTTTTAATGATTACTAATTATTATTTTATGTTTAATAATTAATTTCTCGTGTGTGTCCCAAACGATTTCTGCAATTAGGGTTTCATCACCTTAGGGTTTTCCAAACCCTAATTACGGTTATCCAACCCAATACTAGCCTATTAGTCCATTGGTTGGGCTTTTAGGTCACACTGGGCCTTATTGGCCCATTAGGGTTTCTTTGGTCCCACATTGTCCAAACATCCCTCAAACGAGGTCCGAACACAATCAAAGCACACCGCCACCTGACACGGCGGCCGGTGGCGGCAACCACCACCCTACGGTGGTGGTGACATATTTTCTTTTCCATTATTCCATTTTGTTACAATTTACAACACCATCCAATTAACACACACACACACACACACACTCACACATACTAATAAACACACACACAAACATAGCCACCTAATGCGGCAGGCGGTTGTTCATGGTGGCAGCCACCACCTTACGGTGGTGGTGGTGGCCCACTAGAGATTCCGGCTAAGATAGCCACCCAATCACGAAATTAGCACCCTAAAGTAGCAGTGTACGCACATTCCTTCCCGGAAATAGACCCAATACCCACCTGAGGTGGGCCATGACGGAGCAGGAACATGAAAAGCGGGCGGTAGCAGCGATATGGCGTTCGCTGGCGGTAGACGGTCGCAACGACGTCCAACAGCAGCAGGTTCAACCTGCCATTCATACAACCATAGCTCCGGTTTAACCTCTCGTGTCGCGGTCTCCGATGCCCCACATGGAGCTCTTCACTGCCCACAACATCCGACAGCGGCGACAGAAGAAGACGGAGGAGGGCAAAGAAGTTCGATCGATACACGGGAGCAACAGGTCGCCGGTCTTGCGGTTCACAACTTTGTCGGCGATACAGTAGCGGCAAGGCAACACAGCAGCGGAAAAACTCGGCTAGGAAGCGGATGTGGAGGCTCTAGTGGTGGTGTGCGGCTACCGGAAATGAAGAGGGAGGTATAAGGGTGGGAGGCAGCTGAACTCATGGGGGTGGCGGCTGCATACATTTTAGGGTTAGGGTTGCAAGTGACGGGAATGGTCATAGTTCAATACCCCGACTCCATGCAAACTTAGGGAAAATAACTGAACTGGTCCCTCCCATTCCAAACTCTTCAAACAAAGTCCAATACTTACCATTTCAACCCCGACTCCTTAAAATACTTTCAACTTTGATCCTATATTTTACCAAATGGCCCCACTTTTCTTCCTGAAACCAACACCCCACCAAGTTTATTTAATTTAGAGCTCTAATAATATAAACTAATAATAAAAATTGCTTCTCGGGGTTCTGGGTTTATCATTTAATTATTTTATTTAAAACGGGATGTTACAACTCTCCCCCACTTAATATTGATTTAGTCCTCAAAATCGTTTCTTATCATTCTTTACACGCCCAACAACTTGCACTACAATCCCAAGCTTCACCCTAGCCTTTTCAAGGCAACCGTAGCCAACCCTCATAGGTTCCTTATGAGGGTTCCAAGACTTGAAAATGAACAAATCCATTGCAATATGATTACATTTACTCAATTCGAAGTCTGAAGTCTCGAGATGGTTTGGCTCCCCGACAGACTGCCCACACTAGATCATTGTCGAATGCATTGCACTTAGCTCCCAACGGGCTACTCAACTTCTGATAACCTGAGGTTCCCACTAGAAAACAGAATCACAAATCCCACATTGCTAACTATGGTCCTTTAGTTCCCGAACCACATACATATAATAACCGGCTCATAAGGACAAATATTCATACCTGGCCAAATCAGCCTCGGGCTGGAATACCAGCCATGCCTACGACGGTTCCAGTCATCCCTAGGATGGAATACCCTCGTATCACACACACATGTTTGGTCGAATCAACCCTCGGGTTGGAATACCAACCACGTCAGGTCCACTCAATCGTAGGGTCCGATCATCCTCATGATGGAATACCCTAGATTGGGATACCAATATATACATAACTCAGGTCTAACCCACAACTTGAAATCCAAGGACCTATCCTTACATCTCATCCAATAATCCTCTGATTCGCCACAACCGAGTGACACTCATCTGAAATACCGGGTTCCGGCCCGTTCACGGAGCTAAAGGTCTCCCACATAGTTGCCTCACACAACTTCTGAACGAAATCTTTCTTTTGGACAAGTTGCCACTAGTTATCATGCCACTGTGGCTCTAACTACCTCCCGATCCAACCGATTGGGTCCATACGTCGAATCCTGACGTCAACAAACCCAGGCTAAAAGTGGTCGCTACCTAACTGATGGTAGCCTTATATCACAAGAAATCTTATATGTTCCATTGCCTCCTTGATCCCATAACTGTAGTGGCACTCCTACAGTCCTATCACTGTCTCAACCTGATCTAATCCTTCTAGGTAAATCCGAAATCCAATCCGTTGATTTCCATGTCCTCAATGTCGTACCCGAGCTGGTGGGTACTACCGTCCCTTTCACGATCTAACAATGCGCTCATGTTATCTACCAACCAAGTGAAGGCTGCGGCTATACCCACAGACTTACATCACTCAAGCACTGTCTGCTGCTAGTGAATGCTACGGCTACCCCCGCAGTCTTAGAACACTTTCCATACTACCAGATCACTAGTGAATGCTACGGCTACCCCCGTCGTCTTACAACACTTTCCATACCAGTCAAACACACACTCGACCTATCACACAGCTGAACTTAATTCATGGCTAGAATCCCAAACTGATCCCCAAATTCTGCTATCAAGCACCGAGAAGACGTGATTCCCATGCTGGGAAGTCTTACCGAACTCCGAACTCACACAACACTCTAACCAAACCGCCACTAGGGTTGTCTTTCTTCCTGAGAACGATGCGAAACATATCCCAGTTTCAAAGCCAATCCTGCTTCTACATTCCGGGACAATTCTCCCCCGCTTAGCTTTGACTAAGTCCTCACAATACATGATAATTTGGAGAATTCTGGATCCTCCTCACTTTCCAATGATCGATTTGATGACAACCAGATTTTTCCAACTAGTGCTTCATTACCAGCCAATCGCAAGTGATCACATACTTCTAAGAACTAGCTGAACACTACCTGAATCCCAGGGAAACCGACAGTCCCTAAAACTTAAATGTTCCCACACTCAAAACTTGAAGTCCAAAAGATAGATGCTCCAACTAGGATCTCAGCAATGAGCTACTTCCATTGGCGTCTTCCTCCGCTATCAAATAACGGTTTCTGAACTACAGAATCCTGACGATGCTGAATAACCATCATGTGGGACCCTGTCCGTAGACCTCCTACATAATACCCCTCTTCCCAAAGTGTTTCAATAATTTTCCCGCTTTGGCTCCAAGAATCATATCGTTCAGGGCCTCGCACCCTAACTCACTCACTAACTCGATCATCCACAACTGAACCGCAATAGTTGAAACAACCTTTGCCCCAAATCGGGCTACAACTACTCCAAAAACATAGTCTACAATCCCAAAAGATACGTATGCTACATCGACCCACCCGTGCTCACTAGTGCTGAACTAATGTCGCCAATCCCTACGACCAACTGACCCGAGCGGGAACACAACCTGATCCTAGGGTCCCAAGTCTGCTCACTCCTTCGAGCTCGAAAACTGAAAGGGCAAAATCCTTGCCCTGGAAGACAACATTGCAATCCTATCAATTAACCATTCTAATTCCAGCTGCATAACTCCAGCTGAACATAATCATTACTCCTTTCTGGAGTCCCCGCGACTCACATTCCGGCCTCGAATAGACCCCCGAAGCCTCAAATCTAGAAACTAATGTGCTAGACTCTCCTGCTTAACCTGCGGAATGTAACAAGTATAGAACATCTCCCTGATCCCAAGTAACTGCAGCCCTCAACTCATCAGAATATGCCCCAGTAACAAGTCCCAGTACTAAAAAGCTTGACCAGCTCCTCCCCCTGCCGTCGTTACAGCTGTTGAAACCGCTACGACAGCCGTCTCAAGAAGGGCTACATAGCGCTCATCAAGGTACTCAAACATGGCGGTCTTGATAGACCCAAACATCTCCAGAATCTGACCCCATACAAATCTCGATCACCTCCTCCCGGAGGATCCCACCGACACGATTCACTGACAATGCTGGCCTATCCTGGCTGCCAGATCTCGATCCTAACTCGAATCCGGTCTCAAGACGTCTCGTAACCACCATTCTGGTAACACACCAGAAAGGTCTCTGATACCCATATAATGACAAAGAGCCAATTCCCAACCCAACCCTAGGGGTTGTGACTTCCTTGCTATGCGTATAGGTCCTGTGCTTTCAGTAGTACGGGCCCATACTACCTTCCACACCTACCCGTATTTGTCTCAAGTGTCATCACAACACCCTAATCAATATACATAATCATGGCGAGCACTCAATCATCACTCCTAGAGGAATGCTAAATGTCTTGTAATTGGCCTACTGGCCTCACACAACCCACCCATCCATGAAACTTCCACCAACCCTGCAGCACTAGTGTATGCTAGCCATACATAACGCTGGACCCTATAGACTTTCGAATATTCAATCTTACCCTAAGCCCCAATCAATAAGATTAGAACATAAGGCCAAATCAAACATTCTTGGGCTATAAGATCTTAGTTATGTATAGCCGTGATGCATACACTAAACAACTACAATAATGATGTCAATCTCATATAAGGAAACCCTAGGCTAGCATGCATCATGTAATCAGTTAATTTTATCATGCAATTCCTGAGGATCCCTAGCCTAGTACTAGCATGCTGTTCTAACATATCACATATTCAAATAATTGTATGGTATTTTGGGGTCTACTTACTGGCTCTGGCTGATCGTACACCTGGCATCCTCCTTTACTTATTTTGAAAACCATTTAAAAATTCATTTTAAAATCCTTTCCTAGATTTGAGACTGGATTCACACGAGTGTTTCTCCAATTCACTCAAACCAAGACTTTGATACCAACTTGTAACACCCATAAAATTCAAGCCAAATTTAAACTTTTTAACACATTTTAAAACCATTAAGTTATTACAGGTTGTTTTCAAAATAGTTTAGACATCAGAGTATTCCCATAATCAATCATGAAAACATGTGGAAGTGCACGATCACGCCTTCGCCTTCCCGTAATCATCAGAAGTGCCTGAAACAAAATCAACAACTGTAAGCCCGAAGCTTAGTGAGTTTCCCTCAAAATACTAACGTCATACAATTATAACCATATCATATAACCAATACAGAACAACATGCATAATGAGTCATCAGCCTGAACAGACCGCCTCACAGGCCTTCAGTCTATCTAGACTTCTCTTCAAGCCATCGGCACATCTAGACCGCCACGCAGGGCCTACAGCCTATCCGGACCGCTCACTGGGTATGTTGGCCTACAACACAAAGCAGGACTGCCTCAACCCAACCCCCAATCAAACAAACATGTGCAAATAAATATCATACGCTTGCTCCTTTCATCTAACAGTAAAACTGATCTAACAGATCACCAATCATAGCAACATCCCAATAACCGGGATACAGACCTAAGTGGTCACTAACATAGCATCATCCTATAACCAAGACAATCATGTTCACATAGACATCATATAACACTAGCATGTATATATATATAACAGTCAAACCAATCTAACAGACAACCAATCATAGCAACATCCCAATAACCGGGATACAGACCTAAGCGGTCACTAACATAGCATCATCCTATAACCTAGACAATCATGTGCACATAGACATCGTATAACACTAGCAAGTATATATATATATATATATATATATATATATATATATATATATATATATATATATATATAACAGTCAAACTGATCTAACAGATCAACAATCATAGCAACATCCCAATAACCGGGATACAGACGTAAGAGGTCACTAACATAGCATAATCCTATAACCAGGACAATCATGTGCACATAGACATCATATAACACTAGCATGTATATATAACAGTCAAACCGATCTAAAGATCACCAATCATAGCAACATCCCAATAACCGGGATATAGACCTAAGCGGTCACTAACATAGCATCATCCTATAACCAGGATACTAACCCAACCGGGTCACTAAAGCATAACATATTACCATCCTAACTTCCAGGATACAACCAGTATGCATAACATGCGATAATCCGAATACAATCCAAAAAGGGTCGGCCTTGGTGCCTTAGAGCCTGTTGATATAGTGAGGAGAACTCACCTGGCACTGCTGAAGTGCCGCCGATAAAACTCCAGCTGCTGGTTGACAGATTCCCAAACTGTCAACATCAAACAAAACCTAATTAATAATTGGGTTCCAAGCCCAAAGTCCAACTCACACACTAAAGGCTCAATAGTCTAGTAATGGGCCAAAGCCCAACATATGGCCCAATTTTCCAAATTGGGCCCACACCCTCATATGGGCCTTACCCTAAGCCCATCAACATAATCTAGTCCATATGATTATTCTTGGATGGCCCATTAATATTCCGATTACCAAAGCCCAAAGAAAAGGCCCAACACAAACCCCAAGTGCAATTAGGGTTTCATATAAAATGACAATTAGGGTTAAGTGTTTCTCACTTAACCCATTAAGGACTTAATCCATTAAGTCTCTCACTTCACTAAATAAGTTATATGGTGTGATTGGGCTTAATACACAATTCCATTCCAATGGCCCAAATATGGGTCCCGATAAGTCCAAGCCCCTAATCCCAAAATTAGGGTTTCCACATGAAATGATGATTAGGGTTAAGTGTTTCTTACTTAACCCATTAAGGACTTAATCCATTAAGGACTTAATTCATTAAGTCCATTATTGCCTTAAACGAGTTTGTCAATGATTATTAATTATTATTTTAGGTTTAATAATTAATTTCTCGTGTGTGTCCCAAACGATTTCTGCAATTACGGTTTTATGCCCTTAGGGTTTTCCAAACCCTAATTAGGGTTATCCAACCCAATACTAGCCCATTAGTCCATTGGTTAGGCTTTTAGGTCACAATGGGCCTTATTGGCCCATTAGGGTTTCTTTGGTCCCACATTGTGCAAAGATCCCTCAAACGAGGTCCGAACACAACCAAAGCACACCGCCACCCGACACGGCGGCTGGTGGTGGTGACATATTTTATTTTACATTATTACATTTTGTTACAATTTACAACACCATCCAATTAACACACACACACACACACACTCACACATACTAATAAACACACACACAAACATAGCCACCTAATGGCGGCAGGCGGTTGTTCATGGTGGCAACCACCACCTCACGGTGATGGTGGTGGCCCACTAGAGATTCCGGCTAAGATAGCTACCCACACACGAAATTAGCACCCTAAAGTAGCAGTGTACGCACATTCCTTCCCGGAAATAGACCCAACACCCACCTAAGGTGGGCCGCGACGACAGCATGAACATGAAAAGCGGGCGGTAGCAGCGATATGGCGTCCGCCGGCGGCAGACGGTCGCAACGACGTCCAACAGTAGCAGGTTCAACCTGCCATTCATACAACCATAGCTCCGGTGTAACCTCTCGTGCCGCGGTCTCTGACGCCCCACATGGAGCTCCTCGCTGCCCACAACATCCGACAGCGACGATAGAAGAAGACGGAGGAGGGCAAAGAAGTTTGATCGATACGCGTGAGCAACATGTCGCCGGTCTTGTAGTTCACAACTTTGTCGGTGACACAGCAGCGGCATGGCAGCACAGCAACGGACAAACTCGACGAGGAAGCGGCTGTGGAGGCTGCAGTGGTGGTGTGCGGCTACCGGCAATGAAGAGGGATGTATAAGGGTGGGAGGCGGCTGAACTCATGGGGGTGGCGGCCACATACATTTTAGGGTTAGGGTTGCAAGTGACGGGAATGTTCACAGTTAAATACCCCGACTCCATGGAAACTTAGGGAAAATGACAGAACTGGTCCCTCCCATTCCAAACTCTTCAAACAAAGTCCAATACTTACCATTTAAACCCCGACTCCTTAAAATACTTTCAACTTTGATCCCATATTTTACCAAATGGCCCCAATTTCAGAAAATCCTTACAATTCAGGTCCAAATGTTACCAATTACATCCTACCTTCTAAAACCCTTTTCAAAATAAGTCTTGAAATTAAACCTTAACCCCCGGAGATTTAATTATTGTCACTTCGCTTCCCGAAACCAACACCCAACTAATTTTATTTAATTTAGAGCTCTAATAATATAAACTAATAATAAAACTTGCTTCTCGGGGTTCTGGGTTTATCATTTAATTATTTTATTTAAAACGGGATGTTACAAGCATACCATTTCACATTTTCCTAAAGTAACTAGAGTGGGATTTTATAGAATGATCTAGTATTTTTATTGTGATTATTTTCCCATCAAATCCTTTTGGCTAACGACCCTCCACCACACAAAGAAGCGGTAGGTGAAAATGACACTCATTCAAAGGTCATTTTATAGGTCGTTTCCTTATACCTCTCTTATAGTGTATCTTCGTAAATGATGTTTACTATTGATTTGATTGTCTTTATGTTATATATATATATATATATATATATATATATATATATATATATACACACACACACACACACACACACACACATACACTCGCCGTTTACCTGCACTAAGCGACATGTGTAAATAGTTTTTTCATAGATTATTTTCTACAAATGATTAGTTCTTGTGATGATTTCCAATCATTTTAAGAAAATTTCACGAACCTATCCAAGTGATTGTATCAAGTTATTTTACTTATTTTTAAAATAACTATGGAGATTTTTAATGTCGAAAAACATCACGACATGAACATAATATGAAAAGAGAAATGGGTTGAAGTGACATGACATGATAATTAATTTGTATTAAACCTTTTAAAGGATAATTCAATTATCTAAATTATCTTATAATTAGATAATTACGTATTATAACTTCCTCAATTTTCAAATTATGATTTCTTAAATATCTAGTCTTAATGTTCAGATTTTAACCATTTAAAATAACTAATAATTATCTTGTGATTTGAAAAGGCAAGTAAATCCTGAAATTAAATTTCTAGAAGGTCATCATGACATGGCAGAGGACTGAACACGTCATGGTCTTCATAAATTTCGATTTTTAGGTTCAGTTTTCTAGTTTCATAACATAAACTAATAATTGAAAATCATGGGCTCTAATACCACTATTAGGTTTTCTAGGTTACAAAATAATGTACATGAAAATTTTCACATAAACACTTATAGGTACAGGAAACATAAAAGGATCTATGATATTTTTACTATTATAGCAACATACTATATGAAACAAAAATTCAAACCTAATAAAATCAAAAGTATTAGATTAGAATACATAACTTTGACATAATCATATATGTCAAACTCATTTGATTTCCAAAGCCAATGGAAAGCAAGCGCCAATAACGTGAACATCTCTAATGGCTCACACCCAAAACCCTAGAACACTTGAAATCAACAAGGAGAAAGGAGACAATGATGAAATTCGGATTTCATCATTCTATGAAGGTTATGAACACATTTAAGGATTCTATTTATGGTTTAGCTAACTTGCACATAAATCCATATTTGAACAATTAAACATTAGATTTAATCACCAGTTCCAATCATTTCCTTATCAGCTACCAGGATAATTCTAGAACCCTTGTAGACTTCCCATAAAATCATCCGTTTTATGGATCATTAAACATCTCTTTTTTTCAACTATTAAACCATTAAAATTCACTCCATGCACCTCTAATTAATTCCGTAATTCTAAATTAATTTCAGATTAATTTTGATTAATAATGTAACATCCATAAAATCCATGAAAATTTTAAACTTTGAAAAAACCAACCAAAACCTAAATCGTTTACAACATAGTTTTCTAAACACATTCCATATCATAGTTTTCCCAAAAATCATAACTCCAAAAACATGAGGATGTGTATGGTCACGCCTTTTCCTTCCCACGATCCTGTCAAGTACCTGGAACATAACCAAAAACTGTCAGCCGATGCTTAGTGAGCTTTCCCCCAAATTACCAACACATAATATATATATATATATATATATATATATATATATATATATATATATATATATATATATAACAATAGCAAGCATTATGCATATAGAGACTTCAGCTTGACTAGACCGCCTCGCAGGCCTTCAGCCTATCTGGACCGCTCACAGAACCTTCAACATGACTAGACCGTTGTACCGGGCCTTCAGCTTATCTGGACCGTCCTCCGGGCCTTCGGCCTGACTAGACCGACTCATAGGGCCTACATTATATCCGGTCCACCCTAGGTGTCTTGGCCTTTAGCACAAAGCAGGACCGCCTCAACCTAACCAACCATAACATGTCGACATATATATAACTAATAAACATATGACCATGCATCAACCAAACTGACAAATTTAGAGATCACTACCGCATGGGAACATGCTATCTACCATGATACATATCTAAAATATCACCATAATACACAATCATACGAGAAACCAGGATAAAAATCCAAAGGGTCGACCGTGGTGCCTTCGACCCGTAAGTGCAGTGTGGAAAACTCACCTTGCAAACTTAATATAACTGATGAGGCACGAATCTGAATCTTAGCTCTTTAAACGATACCTATTTCCACTAAATGACCAATTCCATTAAAATCCCAAAATACACATAATACCCTCAATGTCGAACTTGGTCAAAGTCAACTGGCCAAACCCAACAAGTCTGCCGCGTCAACCCAACCGAGTCAACACAACAAGGCTGACCCATGCGAGTACGCATGGCATACTCCGGAGGTACGCTTAGCATATGCGAAGCCTCACAGAAGACCACCATTGGGGTGGTTGACCGAGTATGCGGGGCGTACTCCCATCTACATAGGGCGTAACCTTGCAACCCCAGAAACTTTATTAAGTGCTTAATGGCTTAATCACTCAAGCCCACACTTCAGATCTACGGTTCAAAAGCACCCTAGATTCATAAAGTTTTCAACTTTATGACTTTACATGTAACATCTCAAAATTCTAAACCAAAATTTTCATTTTTGATATAACGATTCGTAAAATAGTTTATAGAAAACATCATCAAGTTATTTCATTTCATAAAAACCATAGATCATAAGTCCAAAAATCATGTGATAAGGTAGTAACAATGTTAGAGTACAAAGCCTAAGAATCTTATATGTGTAAAATTATGTGTGTGATGCGCTGCTACCGTGTCGGCTCCCTTCCCTTCAATGAAGAAGGACCTGAATCAAAAACTGAAAACCGTAAGCACAAAGCTTAGTGATTTCCCCCATCATACCACATACCATACATTATACATAGTGTCTAACATATCTGTGTACTGGACTACCCCTTTGGTCTCTTTCAATTGGTAACTTCCTAACATATCAGGGTGCTGGCCTACCCCTTTGGTCTTGTCGACGGGTACCTCGTCTAGCATATCAGGTTGTTAGCCTACTTCTTCGTTCCTTTTGACCGGTACCTCACCTAGCATATCAAGGTGCTGGCCTACCCCTTCATTCCTTTCGACCGGTATCGGGGACTATTTCAACCCCTACTTCTACCACATCACATCCTAGTTCAGAAACCTATAATTCATAAACTGCCTAGCTTATCCGGGTGCTGACATACTGCCTCACCCTATCGACCGGTATTGGGGTCTGTCCTACCCCTCCTACCACTATCACATAACATCATAGCATACTAGCACATAAAGCATAATAGATAGTGACATCCTAGATAATTATAACAAAGACAATCATCTATACTATAGCTCTTACTAGTGGGCTGACATTGGTGCCTTCGACCTACTTCTACTGGAAGGTAACTCACCTCAATGTCTTGAAGTAGCTAAACTATCCTCGGCTCTGGGATCAAATATCCTCAAACTCCTACATATAAAATCTCTTTTAATTACTCTTTCATACTCATAACCCCTTTAAGGATCAACTATGGTCAAAGGTCATAGTCAAAGTCAACATCTTTGTCAAAGTCAACATCCTAGTCAAAGTCAACATCCTTGTTGACTCAACTCGCCGAGTTGGTCCATCATCTCGCCAAGTTCCTTAATCCATGAAACTCTGGAAATCTTGATCCTACTCGTTGAATTCTTTCATGAACTCGTCGAGTTCCCCTTCATACACTGTCGGGACATTTCGCTCACAACTCGCCGAGTTCCTCCTTGAACTCATTGAGTTCTTCAATCTTCAAACCCAAGAACATATCCAACTCGCTGAGTCATCTCCTAGACTCGACGAGTTTGGCCAATAAAAAAAAGGTTGGGGAACCACGAACCAACTCGCCAGGTTGTATGAACAACTCGTCGAGTCCCCCATAGTCTAAATCCATACAGTCGTTTCCAGTCAGTTTCAATGCTTCCAAACCATGAATCTGTTCTCCTAGGGTCGATATATCACGTTAAGTTACTAACTTTACATCCATGCATGGATTATTTACCTGAAAAGGCCCTAAAAGGTGGTTCACAATTTTCATGGGACTCCCATGGCCATAAAGTTGGCACCTTTATGCCATGGAGTCCCTCAGTTGCTCTAGATCTGAAGTTTCTTTCCACAAGGGATATCCGAATCCCAAAGGCCACCATTATTGAACTAAAACACGGAGGAAAAGCCCTAAAACTAGATCTAAACACTCAATAAGCAAGGTAAGAGCTTTATACCTTACGTGAACCATAAATGCAGCTCTACTTTTGGATCCATAGCTTATTCCTTCAACCAAGCACTTCTAGCTTCCACTTCTTCAAGGAAATACCAAAGAATCACCCTCTTTTTACTCACATAAACTCAAAAGGATCAAGATCACGAATTAGGGTTTTGTTGGACTGAGGGAGGCTATGAAGGAGGTCACAATAAATTGTTAAGGTTCTTAAATAGGGTGAAAACCATGAAAATTAGGGTTTCACTCTGGCAGCCCTACTCGTCGAGTTGAGGCTTCTCAACTCGCCGAGTAGAATTCAAGTCCTGCGTCCAAAATCCGTTTCTACTCGACGAGTTTGGGGACTCCAACTCGTCGAGTCCCTTTGCAAAAATGAATGGTTTAATTTAAAATACATACCAAGATCCGGGCAATACAAATCTCCGCCACTTATTTTAGACTTCGTCCTCGAAGTCTGCTGTGTCTAGAAAATCTCGGGTAGTGCTCCCTCATCTTGTCCTCCGACTCCTAGGTCCATTCTGAGTCCTTGCGATGCTGCCGTTGCACCTTTACTTACTCAACCTTCTTGTTCCTCAGATCCTTTGTCTTCCTGTCGAGGATGGATACTGGCCGCTCGATGTACTTCAGGCTATCATCCACCTAAATGTACTCTAGAGGCACCACCTCGGAGTCATCTACCAAGCACTTCTGCAGCTGGGAGACATGAAAGGTGTTGCGGATCTGACTAAGCACGAATGGGAGATCCAACCTATACGCCACCTTGCCCACCTAGGCTACAAACCTGAAAGGACCAATGTACCTGGGGCCCAACTTGCCTCGCTTCCTGAACCAGAGGACACCTTTACATGGTGACACCTTCAGGAGAACTATAACCCCGACCTGGACGCATGCCCGCAACATATCCTCTAGAGTTTGGATGGTCCACTCGATCTGACCATCCGTATGCGGGTGAAAAGCCGTGCTAAAGTGCCGACGAGTACCCAACTCGTCTTGAAACTTCTTCCAGAATCTGGAAGCAAACCGCACATCTCTGTCAGAAATCACAGAGACTGGCACTCTGTGTCAAGCTACTATCTCCCTGATGTAGATGTCGGCCAGCTTCTCAGCCCAAACGCTCTCCTAGATCGGAATGAAATAGGCACTCTTGGTCAACCGATCAACGATGAACCAAATCGAATTCACTCCCCGTGTGGTCCTGGGAAGTTTCATGATGAAATACATAGTAATATCCTCCAACTTCCACATAATGATATCTAATGGCTGCTCCTTTCTGTGAGGCCTCTGATGCTCTGCCTTGACCTTCCTGCAAGTCAGGCATCTCTCGAGGTACCATGCTATATCCCGCTTCGTGCAAGGCCACCAGTAATGTAACACTCTAATTTTTAAAATATATATATTTTTTCATTTTCAAAACTATATAAAACACAATCTCACATTTCGCAAAACGCAAATGTATAAGTTATTCAAAACACAAGACCACAAAATGTTTAATAATATCCAAGGATCCTCAAAATTACATCTCTAGCTAGTGTGTACAATCAAGCCGGCACCTTCCCATGTTCTTGAAACACATTTCACACAAAACTGTAAAGCACAAAGCTTAGTGAGTTCTCCAAAATACCACATGCAAATAATTAGCCTCTCATGGGTATATCTTGATAAGGACCCTCTAGTTAATGTGTCTCAATGAAGACCTTTCGGTCTCCCAACTCGAGTTGGAGCCTCCGGTACTATGTCAATAAGGCACAAAATAATATATAGCATATATCACAAAGAAAGATGCATGATATCACATAACTCAGTATAAGCATATAATACCCTCTGATCACACAATATTACCACTCAGGTAACTATAGTGAGAAGACTCACCTCGTACGTAAGCAAGTAGGTCTCGTACTCAACGATCGGTCTAGACTCCTCCTACATATCATAATCATTTCTAATTAACACTTTATAACAACAACTCTAAAGATGCTAGGCTAAACACTTTTCTAACTCTCGGAAAGGGTGAAAGACCATTTTACCCCTCCATGGTCTCCATAATCCATATCTTGACCAAACCCTAAAGGTCAACGGAAGTTAACACTCGAGTCAACAGTCCATGTTAACCCAACTAGTTGAGTGCATCTATGCGACTCGTTGAGTTCCTTCGTTTTCTCTGTAATAGCGGGCAATTCCAACTCAACTCGTCGAGTTGTCTCACCAACTCGCCGAGTTGTAACTGGTCCAGACTACCGAGGAAAACCCTAGCCAACTCGACGAGTTGGCTCATCAACTCGTCGAGTCCCGTTAGTCCATTCTATCATTCAGACGTTTTTAAGCAAAACAAAGGCCCCATACTCTACATCTCGCCTTCTAAGGCTGAAGTATCACGTAAAGCTGCAAGCTTTACGTCCATGCATGGCATCTAGGAATCAAAATGCCAAGACAAGCTCTATAGAGGGTTTAATGCATGAAAGCTGGCTAATAACTTGATAAAGCTTGAATCTCCAGGCCCAAGGGATCTCATACTTTCCAGATCTGAAGTCTCAACTCCACGAAAAGCTCAAACAACTTAAGGACCCAATGAAAAGATGGAAATGGCCATAAACTCCCTAGTTAAGAGATCTAACCAAACAATGATCAAGGTGATAGCATTTTACCTCCAAATAGCAGCTAGCACTGAAAGAACACTTGATCCATGGGATTCTTCTCGTTCCAAGCCTTTTTCTCCTCAATCACCTTCCAAAAATGCACTAAAACATACAATCTTAGCCTCTCTCTCTCTCTCTCATATGAATATAGATCGATTACGGTTTCTCTTAGTGTGTTAAGGTGATAAGGGAGGCGGAAATTAAGGCTTAAGGTCTTTTAAACAGGGTACAAACCCTGAACATTAGTGTTTTCACACTCAGCTCCTACTCATCGAGTTGGGGTCCTCCAACTTGTTGAGTAGACTCTAAAAATCACGTGGCCGTTTTAAATATTTACTTGGTGAGTTGGGGCCTCCAACTTGTGGAGTTGCTCGGAAAAAATGGATATAAAAATAATTAAATATTATACCTGGGAGTCAGGATGTTACAATTCTCCCCCACTAGAATCAAACTTTGCCCTCGCACTCATCCTCTGGAAAAGACTTTGGGTATTGTTCCCGCATATTGGACTCCGACTCTCATGTCCAATTGGATCCCTTCCGATGCTGCCACTGAATCTAATCAATAACTTCACCTTCCTATCCAATATCGCTATCAACTTCTCAATGTACTTCAGGAGATCGTCAACCTGAATGCCCCATCACTCTCTATCCTACCTCTCCCCAACTTATGGGAGTCCGGCACCTCCTCGCGTATAAAATCTCAAAGGGAGGCATACCGATACTGGAGTGATGGTTGCTTTTGTATGAAAACTTAGCCAAAGGCAAGTAGGTGTCCCAACTTCCACCGAAGTCCATAATACATGCACATAGCATGTCCTCGACCATCTTAATCGTCCGCTCGCTCCCCCTGTCTGTTTGTGGGTGGTAAGCGGTGTTGAAATGCAACCGGGTACCCAACTCTTCATGAATTTTCTTCCAGAAGCTGGAAGTAAAACACATCATCTCAATCTGAAACTATCGATGTTGGCTCCCCATGTCGTGCCACCACGTCTCGAACGTAGATCTTGTCCAATTTCTCTACAGAAGAGCTCTCACTTATAGTTTGGAAGTGAGCACTCTTCGTCAACTGATCTATAATCACCCATATCACATTGACACCTCGCGTAGTCTTCGGTAACTCGGTAATGGAATCCATGGAGATCTGTTACCAGTTCCACAGGGGAATCTCCAAAGGCTGTAACTGGCCATGGGGACGCCGGTGATCCGCCTTGACCTGACAACAGGTCAAACATCTCTTGACTACCCATGGCATATCTCTCTTCATACAGGGCCACCAATAATCTATTTTCCAGTCCAAATACATCGTGGAGGCCCCCGGATGGATCGAGAATCTCGACCAATGGTCCTCCTTCATCAAAATACGTCGAGCTCCACCCGTATATGGCAGCTATATCCGCCAACGGAAGGTCATAAGCCCCAGAATATCCGTCTCAAACTCAGAAATCTGCCTGGACCTGCTCTCTCTTATGGTTCTCTGGTCTCATGGCCACCAATCTGGCCTCTCGGATGGTATCTAAGAGTGGAGTCATCATCGTCATCCTCATGCACACGTCTCGGATCAGAGCACTCACTGCTTTATGACTCAGGGCATCAACTACTACATTAGCCTTGCCAGGGTGATACAAAATCTCACAACCATATTCTTTCACTACATCCAACCACCTCCTCTAACTCATATCTAGGTTGGGATGATCCATAAGGTACTTCAGGCTCTTATGGTCCGTGTATATGGTACATCGGAAACCATAAAGATAGTGGCGCCAAATCTTGAGGGCGAACACCACCTCCCCCAACTCCAAATCGTGGGTGGGATACCTCGTCTCGTGAGGCTTCAGGTGCCTCAATGCATATGCTATCACGTGTCCCCTATGCATCAACATGGCACCCATCCCTGATAAATATGCATCATAGTAGACTATGAAATCCTCCACTCTCTCAGGAAGGGCTAACACTGGAGATTCGTATAATTTCTGGCGAAGAGTCTCGAATGATGCCTGCAGCTCAGGCCCCCAAACAAAAGTAAAACCCTTCCTGGTCAATCTGGTGAGATGAATGGCAATTTTGGAGAAATCTCTTATAAACCTCTTATAGTAACCTTCTAGGCCCAGAAAACTCCTGATCTCGGATGGGGATCTCGGCACCTCCCATCGCATGACTGTCTCAATCTTGGCCAGGTCGACCAAAATCCACTTCTGGTTAACAAGGTACCTCAAGAATTGGACCTATCGTAAATAGAAATCAGACTTCGAGAACTTGGCATAAAGCATCTCCATCCTTAATACACCAAGAATCTCCCGAAGATGCTTGTTGTGCAGTTCCCTAGACCTCAAGTACACCAAAATGTCGTCGATGAACATGATTACCGACCGGTCCAACATGGGCTTGCACACCTGGTTCATGAGGTCCATGAATGCTGCCGGTGCATTGGTGAGCGCGAAAGGCATCACCACAAACTCGTAGTGCCCATGACGAGTCTGAAAGGCCGTCTTCTGGATATCCTCCTCGCAAACTTTCATATGATGATACCCATATCTCAAATCAATCTTGAAAAACCAAGATGCCCCCTGCAACTGATTAAACAGATCGTCGATCATCGGTAGCGGATAACGGTTCTTGATCGTCGTCTTGTTCAACTCCCGGTAGTCGATGCATATCCAGAGTTAACCATCCTTTTTCTTGACAAAAAGGATCGGTGCTCCCCATGGTGAGGTACTCGGTCTAATAAAACCCTTTCCTAGCCGCTCCCAGAGCTGCGAGGATAACTCCTGCATCTCGGTCGGCACAAGGCGATAAGGTGCCTTGGCAATAGGCGCCTCACCCGGAATCAAATCGATGCGGAACTCCACCTGCCTCTCGGGAGGCACTCCCGACAATTCCTTGGGGAAAACATCTTGGAACTCACACACTATCGGAACATTGGAGATAGAACTCGGCCTCTCAGTGGCAACTCTCGTATCCGTCACATATGCTAAAAAGCCCATGCACCCCTGCTGTAGACTCTGCCTTGTTCTGGCAGCATAGCAGAAATCTAATCCAGATCTGGTTCCTTTGCCATACACACTAAGTACTCCCCCACGAGGTTCTCGTATGGTCGCCATCTGACGCTCACAATCAATCTTATCTCCAAACCGACTCCACCAATCCATGCCCACTATGACACATACATCACCCGTTGTTATCGGCACCAAATCTATCGAAAACTCAACACAGAAAATATCTAATACACATCCTCGAAATACATCAGTGGAAAAAACTGCATGCTCGTCAGCTATAGAAACCCTCAGCAATCGACTCAATGCCTCGCTTCTAACACTAATGTGATGGCTAAAGGATAAGGACACGAAAGATCGACTCGCATCCAAGTCAAATAACACCAAGGGAGGAACAAAAGTCACAAGAAAAGTATCTATATGCAACACAGAATAAGCATAAAAAAATCTTAAAATAACGTAGGCAAGGAGATACGTACCAGCAACAATGTAAGGTGCTACGTGGATCTCCTCCACAGTCAGCTAGAAAGATCTTCCACAAGCTCTCCGGACTTCAGCCTTCACCAGCCGACGATCAGTAATGTGCAAAGTAGTAGGAGCGGAAGCCTAGGCTGGTCCCTGAGTGAGCTATTCGGTGGCCGGTCTGGTTGCAATGAAAGCAAACCTCAAATCCCTTGGGGCGGTCATTCGCTATATGCCCCTCCTTGCCATATTTGTGGCAAATCCCTGCTCGGAAAGATCTCTCATGACTCTTGCCGCACTTTCCTGAAGTGTGGCCCTTCTCGCCTCCTACTCTCGAATCAGTAGGCTAAGCCTGCTTGGTTGTCGGCTGCGACTGTACTGGTCTCTTATCTCTACCCTGCGACTCCTCCTTCTCTCTAGTCTGAAACTCTAGCTCAATCTCCCACCTCATGGCATTGGTCTTTAGCTCAGCCAATGTCTGATATTAAGAGTTTTCCATGAAATCACAAATATCTCGCCTCCATATGCTCAAGTACGAGCTCAAACGGGCCTGCTCCGTAAACACGTGCTCGAGGTAAAACAACGCCCGCTCATGAAACATCCTCGCAATCTGTGTCATGGTTTCTATCTTCTGATTGAGAGCAGAAACTTCTAGGCCAACCACTCCCTCTCCACCTAGGGAACTTACTCATATTGGAATAGCTGCGTGAACCTCGTCCATGTCACTGTTGCATGGTCTGCAGGAGAGTAATCAGTCATCACAAATTTCCACCAGTCCTTCGCTCCCAAGCGACGCTTGTTCAGCGCAAGTCGAACTTTCAGGTCCTTGGAGCTTGAACAGGTATAGAAACATCCCTCGATATCAAAAATCCATCTCATAGTGTAACATCCCAAGAACATGTATACCTCATAATCCCTTGTTCTTTTGGTAATTGTCAAGTTTCGCCCTTATATGAGAAAAGGTGGTAAATGAGTACGCGGGGCGTACGGGCGTGTATGCTCAGCATACTCATATGCGTGTTTTTGACAGAAGCCACATAGTACGTTGGATGTATTAGAGAGTACACGGGGCGTACTAGGCCCATAGTGAAACCCCTAATTTGGGGTGTGTCCCTATACAAAGGGTATGATTGCCTCATTCCTCGCCACCATCCTCAAACAAACAACCCTCTCAAACCCTAAATACTTGTCTATTGAGCCTGTGTGTCCATTTATGAGCTATTGAGTGATCTTGTGTTACCTTGGAGTGAAGGAAGAGCCTTGAAGAAGAAGGAGTGGGATTCCAGTCTTTGGATCTGAGCTTATTTGAGTTTAGAGCTTCATTCTGAGGTATAAAGCTCAAAGATTTCTCACTCTTTTGATTTGTGCATCATGTTAGATCATTTTAGGGTTTTGGTCCCAAAGTTGGATGCTTTATGAGATATTGAGCTCTAGAGACTATGATAAACTCCTTTGAGTGTCTTTAGTGGTATAATGTCATAAAAATCGAGACTTAGACGTGTGAATCAACCCATGCATGAGATATGAGCATTTTCATATAAGAGAACTATATTTTTGGGTGTTTGTGACTTTATCAGCCACGCAAAGGCTTAAAGTCATAGACTTTATAGAGTAAGAGCCTTTACCGAGTCCAAATCTGTGCTATGAGCTAAGGTCTTAACTGATTAAAACCAAACGTGTTGGAAGAGCAAAGCTGGGGCGTACGCAGAGCATAATCCCAGTACGCGCAACGTAGGTTCGGGAAACCCTGATGCATGCATGGCGTTGGAGTACGCCCAGTGTAGAGAGCTTGTACGCGCTGCCATTGACTTTTGGTTGACTTTTAGGGTTTGGTCAATTTGTGGACTATTAAGGCCATGGAGGGGTAAATTGGTCTTTTACCCTTCTTTAAGTTTGTAGAAGGGTTACTCTATCTTCTTTGAGAGCCGTTATTAATTAGGGATACATATCATATGTGTTAGGTGGAGGCTAGACTGGTAATTTGAGTTTGAGGTTATCTGATTTCTTACGAGGTGAGTCTTCTCACTATACTTACCATGAATGATATATTTGTGTGACCGAGGTATCTTATGTGCTTACATGTGTATTGTGATATTTTGCATTATGTCTTTGTGATTTATGTTGAGTATTATTATTATGAGCTTATTGAGTAAGGACCAGAGGGTCCACCCGAGTTATGGGACCGGAGGGTCTCCTTTGAGACACTTTGACTGGAGGGTCGTATTGAGTAATCCTCGAGTGGCTAATGTGATAAGTGTGGTATTTTGGGGAACTCACTAAGCTTCTTTCTTACCGTGTTATGTGTTATGTGTTTTAGGTACCTCTCAGGATCACGGGAAGGCATCGGCTTGATTGTACACACACCTGAGTTGGAGATATGTTTTTAGAGGATCCTGGATTTGTGTTACAAACAGTTTTGGTACACGTGTTTTGATAAGTTGATGTTTGTGGGATTTTTGTGATTTTGGAAATGAGACAATTGTGTTTTAAAATGGAAAAAATTGTTTGAAAATTTACGGTGTTACAAGTTGGTATTACAGCCTTGGTTTGAGGGATTCAGATGCACTTTCGGGTGTGTCTGAACTCAAACTGGGGATTTGAGAAAAAATTCAAAAAAATGATTTTTCTAAAATAAGAAAGAGTTTACGAGAAAACAAGTTGGAGCAGTGTGTACAATCAGCCACAGCCCGAACGATGATTTCACAAAATGCCCTTACTTTTTGTGTTATTTGATATTAGTTATGCATGCTAGAGGATAAGCTAGGTATTTCATAGAGATGCCTGATTTGTGATGCCTTAGCCTAGGAGTTCCTACTATCTGTTATGTGCTTTGAGTATGAGACGAATGAGAATATCTAGCAGGAATCACCTAGAGAGAGTTTTGAGTCGAGAGGAAATCTAGAAGAGATACCTAGATGAGCTTGTGAGGGGTTTACTGAGAGAGTAGATTGTTATTCGTGAGAGATAGAGTACTTGTGAATTGGGATCCTAAGAGGAGGACTTAGGGTGACTATAGGTTGGTGTGGAAGGTAGTATTGGGACCGCACTACTGAAAGCACCAGATCTGTGGGCAACCCAAGTAAGAATCTTTGGGATGCCAGGAAGCAAGTGTGGATGAGTAGTCAAGTGTGAGTATACTCGAGCGAGTCTCTAACGATTTTTGTGTTATGCTTCATAGACATCATGGTGGGTACACACCACAGCCCCGAGAGCAGTGGGACTAGTGATGATGAGATTTCACAGGATGATTCACGAGGAGGTGGCCACAACCATTCGAGAGGCGATTCCTGAGATGTTTGGGTCTATTAAGACCACCCTGATTGAGAAATTTGATGAGCGATATGTTGCTGTTACTGAGGCGGCTGTTGCTGCAGCCACTGTAGCTATTGCTACTGCCAGGCCATAGGGAGGTGACTCGTTGCTGTTTCGGGAGTTCAGCAACACGACCACCATAGTTTGATGGGACACAGGATCCTATTGCTGCTATGAGGTGGATCTATGATATTGAGGATGTTTTTACACTTGTTCATGCCCATAGCATTTGAGGGTTCGGTTCGCGTTGAACCAGCTTCGCTTGGGAGCGAAGGACTGGTGGAAATTTGTGACAACCAGTTTTACTCATGCAGAGCATACTGCAGTGACATGGGAGTTGTTTACGTTGATGTTCCGAGATGAGTATGTTCCCACGGTGTAGAGGGAACGGTTGGCCTAGGAGTTTCTATCTCTCAAGCAGAAGACAGAGCCAGTGATGGAGGTTACAAAGATGTTTCACGAGAGGGCATTGTTCTGCCATGAGCAGACATGCATGAGCTTGTATTTGAGCATTCTGAAGAGGGATATATGAGAGTTCGTTGCGAACTCGTCTTATCGGACATTTGTCGAGATTCAGGCAAATGCCAGGAGAAGGGAGATCGAGCTAGAGACTCGGGGCATGGAGGAGGCGGAGTCTCAGGGAAGAGATCGGAGACCGGCGCAGTTGTAGTCGGCAGCAAAGCGGGCTAAGCCCGCTAATTTGAGATCAGGAGGCCAGAAGGGCCACAGTTATGGAAAGTGCGGCAATAGTTATAAGGGATCTTGTCGGGCGGGGATTTGCTACCAATGTGGCAAATAGGGGCATATTGCAAAGGATTGCCCCAAGGGATTTGCAATTTGATTCCACTACAATCAGACCGGCCATCGGAAGGCTGAGTGCCCTCAACTTGTTCAGGGATCAGTCCAGGTTTCCACTCCTGCTCCTTTACGTGTTATTGATAGTCGGTCGGTGAAGGCCGAGGCTCTGAGGGCTCGTAGGAGAGCTTTCCAGCTGACAACGTAAGAGGTTCACACAGTACCTGATGTCGTGGCTGGTACGTATTTATAGCACCTGGTTCTTGGTATGTATTCTGTCATTAAATCTTCATTTATTTTTGTATTTTAGCCTTGGACTTGGCAAATTGAAGGACTGACTCACCGAGTAGAAGCGGGATGAGGCACGGGGTTTAAGCTGCGGACTCAGCGAGTAGCCGCTGTTTGGACAAAAACCCTAATCCAGGGGTTTGCACCCTATTTAAACGACCTTATGCAACCTCCTTTCCCCCTTTATGCTCCCAAACACTCCTCATAGCAACCCTAGCCATTTTTGAGAAGATCTAAGGCTTTTTGAGTGATTCTTGTGAGTTTTGACCTCAAGGAAGAAGGAAGAGCATAGAAGGATCAAGTGGAGACTAAAGGATTCGAGTTTGGTTCATCATTTGCAGTCTTTGGAAGGTATAAAGTTTCAACCTTGCTCATTCATTTGTTAGATCCCTCTTTGAGGTGGTTTAGGGCTTTTATAAGCCATTTTTGGTGGCCAACCATGTTTGCAAACATGGTTAGGGGTTTGGGCTTCTATATCATGTCATTTTATGAGTCACAAGTCAGATCTAGGTTGCTTTTTGAACCAAGGAAGGCCCCATGTAACAAAAGAACCATTTTAGAGCCTTTTAAGCTCTAATGTCCGATGCATGCACGTAAAGTTTGTAACTTTATGTTCTAGATCGAGTTTAGGGGCCTGTATCTATCATTTGGTTAAGTGTTGTACATCAGAAATCGAAGTTCTTAGTAAGGGATGTGATAGATTCGGCGAGTCCATTCATGGACTCGGTGAGTCCAAGGGTTTTGGTCCCTTATCAGTGAGGGTCATAAGGACCAGTTGAGTGTGGAAGGGTTTTAGGAGTCCCGGGGAGTGACCCAACGTTCCGTACTAAGCAAAGTGCTCTAGGAATTCATGGTACTCGGCGAGTGCATGAACGGACTCGGCGAGTCCAAGACAATCTTCATGGAACTCAGCGAGTTGTTCATCAACTCGGCGAGTCGAGGACAGAACGTGTTCATAGGATGAAGAGTAACTCGACGAGTTGTTCATACAACTCGGCTAGTCAAGAGATGACATGAGTACCTGCAAGTTAGTTAGGTGGAAATGGTAGGGGCTCCTGGCAGAGGGTAGGTCGGAGAGTGCCCTAGGGAAGCCTAGGATGAGGTTAGTGGAAAGGGTATTGGTAAAGGGACTTGGTGAAGTCGAAGAAATGCTTGAGGAAAGCACGGGTAGATGTGGAAGGTAGTATAGGCCCGTACTACTGAAAGCAGAGGACCCGTACTCGAACCAAGGAGGGCTTAGATGAAACCGGGAACCTCAGAGAATGTGTTAGATCTCTTGAGTATATATATATGATCTTGACTTTATGCGTGTATTTTCAGTATGGTGACAACACGACTTGGAGCAGGAGTTTCCGGATCAGGATCAGGATCAGGCTCGAGTTCTGGATCCGAGTAGGTTGATGACGGGCTACGCGAGTTCATCGCGTCTGAGATCACGAGAGGCATCCTTGAGTCGACCCTTATCATCTTCGGGTCAATCAAGGAGGGGACTGTTGAGCTAATGGAGGATCGTCTCCGATCATTCAGGAGTGATACGGTGTCTAACCAGGTGGGTACGCACATACTGTCCTTTAAGGACTTTCGTGGAAGTGGTGCGTCGGATTTCCATGGGGTGAAAGACCCCATTGCTTCTAGGAGATGGATCGCATACATTGAGTCTGCGCAGCTGACGAGCTTCTGCCCAGAGGGGTCGAAGGTGAGATGTGCAGCAGGATGCTTGTGAGACATGGCTAAAGATTGGTGGGTGTCTGTTGGTGACTCATTGGGAGCCTCGGCTGTTAAGGCTATGACTTGGTCGGACCTTGTGACCAGATTTAGGGTGGAGTTTGAGCCAGCTGTGGAACTTCAACGGCTGGCCAGGGAGTTTTTGGATATGAGGCAGACTACGGAGACTGTGGCGAAGATCACCGCCAAGTTTCGGGAGAGGGCATTGCTGGTGCCCCAGTATGCGGGTGATGAGGATATGTGGAGGACCCGCTACCATGACATGCTACGAGCTGACATTCGGGAGCATGTTAGTTTTTCAGCTTGACCTACCTTGGATTCCATGATTGTCAGGGCTAGGGAGAGGGAGATTGATTTGGAGCACGTCCAGAAGAGGAAGGCAGTGGAGGGGCTGACGACCGGGGATTTGGGGAAGAAGCCCAAGGGATCTGATGGTAGGCCGAAAGGCCAGGCAGGATGGGACCACTGTGGGAAATGCGGTCGGTCACACGAGGGAGCTTGTCGCACAGGGCCAGGTTCGGGCTGCTATAAGTGTGGCAAGGTGGGGCATTTTGGCAGGGATTGTACTGCCCCTGCCCCTGCAGTACAGATGACAGACCTGATTTTCTTCCTTTGCAATCAGAGGGGCCACAAAAGGGCCAATTTCCCGAGATTGACAGCAGTGTCAGCAGCAGCGCCGGTCTCAGCGACGGCACGGGTTATAGATGGCCGGAAGGTCAAGACAGAGGCTCCAGTGGTATGGAGCCGAGCATTTCAGCTGACAGCCGAGGAGGCACGCGCTGCACCTGATGTGGTGACGGGTATGATTCTTTCCCTCTGATGTTTTTTTGTTGTGATTGTGTTATTGATATGTGCTCTGTTTAGGATCATTCAATGTGACCGGCATCCCAATTCTGGTGTTGTTTGACTCCGGCGCTTCCCGATCATTTGTGTCTCTTACGCTTAGCAAGAGATTTTCCGAGTCTTCGGGCATGTTGGATTGCCCTCTAGAGGTAAAGATTGTAGACGACCGTTCGGTGCGGGCATCGATGGTATTTCGAGATTGTGTGCTGAGGTTATTTGAGGAGCCCTACTTGGTAGACTTGGTTCCCATTCCATTGCGTGGGAGCAAGGTGATTATAGGCATGGATTGGCTCAGCCCTAATGGGGCAGTGATCGACTGCGTGCAGCAGTTGGTGCGGGTCAGGACTCCAAGTGGGGGAGAGCTGGTGATTCAGGGCGAGAGGCCACAGCGAGGACCAACTTTGTGTTCAGCAGCGAGAGCTAGGCGTTACCTTCAGCAGGGTTGCGTAGGTTATGTCGTGTATGTTATGGATACCCAGGAAACGGGTAGGGCGACGGTGGACGATGTACCTGTGGTACGGGAGTTTGCGGACGTATTCCCCGAGGAGTTGCCTGGGATACCTCCGGAACGACAGGTGGAATTCAGAATCGACCTAGTTACTGGTGCGGCTCTGATAGCCAAGGCACTGTATCAGTTGGCTCCTCCTGAGATGCAGGAGTTGTCTACACAGCTTAAGGAGCTGTTAGACAAGGGTTTCATTAGACCGAGAAGTTCACCATGGGGAGCCCTAATTATGTTTGTGAGGAAGAAGGACGGGTCGCATCGGATGTGTATAGATTATCGGGAGCTGAACAAGGTAACGGTGAAGAACCGCTACCCACTCCCGAGGATTGATGACCTCTTTGACCAGCTACAGGGAGCATCTTGGTTCTCCAAGATTGATTTTCATTCAGGGTATCATCAGATGAGGGTCAGAGAGGAGGATGTGCAGAAGACGGCGTTTCGGACGCGTTATGGCCATTATGAGTTTGTGGTGGTGCCTTTCGGGCTCACCAATGCTCTTGCCGCGTTCATGGATCTCATGAACCGCGTGTGTAGACCGATGTTAGATCGGTCTGTGATAGTATTTATTGATGACATCTTGGTTTATTCCAAGATGCGGGAGCAGCATGAGGAGCATCTGCGGGAGGTTCTGGAGATTTTGAGGAGGGAGAACTAGTATGCTAAGTTCTCCAAGTGTGATTTCTGGTTGTGCGAGGTGCAGTATTTTGGGCACCTTGTCAACCAGAACGGGATTTTGGTAGATCTGGCCAAGGTAGAGGCCGTGATGAATTGGGAGGTTCCGAGTTCTCCATCTGAGATTTGGAGCTTTCTAGGTTTGGCGGGCTACTATCGGAGATTTATTCAGGACTTCTCCAAGATAGCAGTTCCGCCCACCCGACTGACTAAGAATTCAGTAGTGTATCGCTGGGGGCCTGAGCAGCAGGCCGCGTTGGAGGCATTGAGACAGAGATTGTGCGAGGCGCCAATTTTAGCCCTGCCAGAGGGCATGGAGGATTTTGTTGTGTACTGCGATGCATCCATCGCAGGATTGGTCGCGGTATTGATGCAGGGGGCATGTTATCGCCTATGCGTCGAGGCAGCTGAAGCCTCATGAGGCGAACTACCTGACGCATGATTTGGAGTTGGGGGCTGTTGTTTTCGCCCTCAAGATTTGGCGTCATTACCTCTATGGGGTTCGCTATACAATTTATACGGACCACAAAAGTTTGAGGTATCTCATGGACCAGCCAAATCTGAATATGAGACAGCGTTGGTGGCTTGATGTGGTAAAAGATTATGATTGCGAGATCCTTTACCATCCGGGGAAGGCCAATTTCGTGGCCGATGCGCTTAGCCGCAAGGTAGCGCGGATCAGGGATATCTGTCTGAGGATGACAGTGATGACTCTGCTTCTGGAGTGGATCCGGGAGGCTCAGTAGGAGGCTATGAAGGAGGAACATCGAAAGAGTGAGCGGATTGTGGGGCAGGTTTCCTCTTTCGACTATGATAGCCGAGGGTTATTGACTCTTCACCGTAGGGTGTCAGTTCCTTATCATGGAGGAGTGCGCTAGGTCCTGATGGAGGAGGCACACAAATCCCGATTCTCCATTCATCCCGGGGCGACGAAGATGTATAGGGATCTTCGTCTGGACTATTGGTGGCCCTACATGAAGCGGGATGTGGCATGGTACGTGAAGCGGTGCTTGACCTGCAGGAAGGTCAAGGTTGAGTATCAGAGACCACACGGAAAGATGCAGCCGCTGGATATTCCGCTGTGGAAATGGGAAGACATCACGATGGATTTTATCACCAAGCTTCCAAGGACCGCGCGCGGAGTGGATTCGATTTGGGTCATTGTCGATCGATTGACCAAGAGCGCCCACTTTATCCCGATTCAGGAGAGCATCTCGGCCATGAAATTGGCCGATATCTATTTCAGGGAGGTGGTGGCGCGGCACAGAGTGCCAGTTTCGGTGATTTCAGACAGGGATGTGCGGTTTACTTCCAGGTTTTGGAAGAAGTTTCATGACGAGCAGGGTACTCGTCTACATTTTAGCACCGCTTTTCACCCGCAAACGAATGGCTAGAGCGAGCAGACCATCTAGACTCTGGAGGATATGCTGTGGGCATGCGTTTTAGATTTCGGAGGTAGTTGGGATACCTACCTCCCATTGGCGGAGTTCTCGTATAATAACAGCTATCATGCGAGTATCGACCGTCCTCCCTTCGAGATGTTGTATGGGAGGAGGTGCAGGACCCCGATATGTTGGGGCGAGGTTGGCCAGAGTGTCATGGGGAGCACCGAAGTAGTGCTCAAGACGACAGAGAAGATTCAGCAGGTCCAGAGCAGGCTTCAGACTGCTCAGAGTCGGCAGAAAAGTTACGCCGATAAGCGTCGATTATACCTAGAATTCCAGGTCGGGGATATGGTTCTCCTGAAGGTGTCGCCATGGAAGGGCGTCATCCGATTCAGGAAGTGGGGCAAGTTGGGCCCAAGGTATATCGGACCTTTTAGGGTTGTAGCCCGGGTGGGCAAGGTGGCGTACCGGCTGGATCTGCCAGCCGAATTCAGTCAGATCCACAACACTTTCCACGTCTCTCAGCTGCGGAAGTGCCTAGTGGACGATACGGCGGTGGTACCCTTGGGGGACATTCCAGTTGATGGCAGCCTGAATTACATCGAGCGGCTTGTAGCGATCCTTAACCAGAAGTCGAAGGATCTGAGGAACAAAAGTGTAGAACTTGTGAAGGTGCAATGGCAGCACCGGAAGGGGTAGGAGTAGACTTGGGAGTCGGTGAGTGAGATGGTGGAGTACTACCCCGAGCTGTTTCAGGATTGAGCGGCAGACTTCGAGGATGAAGTCTAAAATAAGTGGGGGAGATTTGTAGCACTTGGTTCTTGGTATGTATTCTGTTATTAAATCTTCATTTATTTTTGCATTTTAGCTTTGGACTTGGCGAGTCGAAGGACTGACTCGCCGAGTAGAAGCGGGATGAGACGCGGGGTTGATGCTACGGACTCGGCGAGTCGAGTCCCGGACTCGGCGAGTAGCCGCTGTTTGGAGAAAAACCCTAATCCAGGGGTTTGCACCCTATTTAAACGACCTTATGCAGCCTTCTTTCCCCCTTTATGCTCCCAAACACTCCTCATAGCATCCCTAGCCGTTTATGAGAAGATCTAAGGCTTTGTAAGTGATTCTTGTGAGTTTTGACCTCAAGGAAGAAGGAAGAGCATAGAAGGATCAAGAGGGGACTGAAGGATTCGAGTTTGGTTCATCATTTGCAGTCTTTGGAAGGTATAAAGTCTGAACCTTGCTCATTCATTTGTTAGATCCCTCTTTGTGGTGGTTTAGGACTTTTATAAGCCATTTTTGGTAGCCAACCATGTTTGCAAACTTGGTTGGGGGTTTGGGCTTCTTAATCATGTCATTTTATGAGTCACAAGTTAGATCTAGGTTGCTTTTTGCACCAAGGAAGGCCGCATGCAACAAAAGAACCATTTTAGAGCCTTTTAAGCTCTAATGTCCCATGCATGCATGTAAAGTTTGTAACTTTACGTGCTAGATCGAGTTTAGGGGCTTGGATCTATCATTTGGTTAAGTGTTGTACATCAGAAATCGAAGTTCTTAGTAAGGGATGTGATAGACTCGGCGAGTCCATTCCTGGACTCAGCGAGTCCAAGGGTTTTGGTCCCTTATCAGTGAGGGTCATAAGGATCAGTTGAGTGTGGAAGGGTTTTAGGAGTCCGACGGAGTGACCCAACGTTCTGGACTAAGCAAAGTGTTATAGGAATTCATGGTACTCAGCGAGTGCATGAACGGACTCGCCGATTCCAAGACAATCTTCCTGGAACTCGGCGAGTTGTTCATCAACTCGACGAGTTGAGGACAGAACGTGTTCATAGGATGAAGAGTAACTCGACGAGTTGTTCATACAACTCGGCGAGTCAAGACAGGACATGAGTATCAGTTGATGATGAACTCGACGAGTTGTTCATACAACTCGGCGAGTCGGATGTGGATTCAGCTGGTGTTCATTTAGAAGGAAAACTCGTCGAGTCATCGCCTAACTCGACGAGTAAAGAGGAGTATGAGGTCTGATGGAAGGATAGGGACTCGACGAGTTGGCGAGTCAACTCGGCGAGTCAGGTCAACTGGAAGTTGACTTTAACTATGACTTGGTCAAGGGGTAAAATGGTCATTTTACCCTAAGGGTAGATGTCAGTTTTTGACTAAGTGTTTTGTCGGAATTTTAGCCAGAGGAGTTCCGGAGCAGCAGCGGCAGCAGTCAGACGATTCCCGCATAGTTCAGCAGCTACGAGGTGAGCTACCTTCCAGTAGGGGTGGGTCTAAGGCCACAATGTCGGCCCACCATTGAGGAGTATTTAAAAGATAATTATCTATGTGATAATTTATCTAGGTCTGGTATGTGTTGGTTATGAGTTATATCTATATGATATGTTACATGATAGGGATAGTTTCCCTGATAGTGGTCCTTAGGACCAAGGGGTAGGTCAGTACCCGGATATGTCTGGCTGTGTGCTTATATCTTGCTATTGTATGCTAGTAGTAGGGGGTGGAATAGTCCCCAGTTATTGGTTGAAAGATACTGCTGACGACTACCGATTGAAAGATACCGATGACGATTACTGATTGAAAGATACAGATGGCGATTATCGGTTGAAAGATACCGATGATGATTACCGGTTGAAAGATACCGATGGTATTGTATGGTATGTGGTATGATGGGGGAACTCACTAAGCTTTGTGCTTACGATTTTAGTTTTTGGTTTTAGGTACCTATTCATCTAAAGGGAAGGAGCCGGCGGCGTAGCATGGCATCACACACATGATTTTCCGCACGGTGTTTTCTGGGATTGTACTCTGATACTTGGTTTTGAGATGACGTGTTTATACAATATTTTCTAATGAATGTTTTATGAATTTAATTAATCAAAAATGAAATTTTTGGGATTGAATTTTGGGATGTTACAGTATTTCCTTACTTATTTATTTTAAGATTTATTGTGCTTATTCTATGATGTATTTAGGTACATTGCTCGTGAGTTTTGTACCTGCTTTGGTGTTATTTGAATTCGGTGCGAGTCGATCCTTTGTGTGTTTAGCTTTTAGTCGTCACATTAGTATCCGACATGAGGCGTTGAGTCGGCCTCTGAGGGTTTCCATAGCTAACGAGCATGCGGTTTCTGCTACTGATGTATTTCGAGGATGTGTGCTGGAGATTTTAGGTGTCGAGTTCGCGATAGATCTGGTGTCGATAGTGATGGGTGATGTCTGTGTCATCGTGGGCATGGATTGGTTGAGTCCTTTTGGAGCAGTGATCGACTACGAGCGTCAGTTAGTGACTATACGGGACCCTAGTAGGGGAGTGCTTACAGTGTATGGCGAGGGTACCAGATTTGGGTCAGCTTTCTACTCTACTTCGAGGACGAGGCAAATTTTATAGTAGGGTTGTATGGGCTTCTTAGCGTACATGATGGATATGCGGGTTGTTTCGGAGAGACCGAGTTCTATCTCCGAGGTTCCGATATTGTGCGATTTCCAAGGATGTTTTTCCCAAGGAGTTACCAGGTGTTCCTCCTAAGAGGCAGGTGGAGTTCCAGATTGATTTAGTTCCAGGCACGTCGCCTATTGCCAAGGCACCTTATCGCTTTGTGCCACCAGAGATGCATGAGTTATCCTCATACCTCGAGGAGCTGCTGGGGAACAGTTTTATTAGACCGAGCAGCTCACCGTGGGTAGCGCCGATCCTTTTTGTCAAGAAAAAGAATGGTTCACACCGGATGTGTATTGATTACCAGGAGTTGAACAAGCTGACGGTCAAGAACCGTTATCCACTACCAAGGATCGACAATCTGTTTGATCAGTTGTACTGGGCGTCTTGGTTTTCAAAGATTGATTTGAGGTCTGGATACCATTAGATGAGTGTTTTCATGGAGGATATCCAGAAGAAGGCCTTTAGGATTCGTTATGGGCACTACGAGTTTGTGGTGATTCCTTTCAGGCTTACCAACGTACCGACAACGTTCATGGACCTCATGAACCAGGTGTGCAGGCCTATGTTGGATCGATCGGTGATCGTGTTCATCGACGATATCCTGGTGTATTCAAGATACAGAGAGAAGCATGGGGGCATCTTCGAGAGATTCTTGGAGTACTGAGGGCGGAGAGGCTTTATGCCAAATTCTCCAAATGTGATTTCTGGTTACGAGAGGTCCGGTTCCAGGGACACCTCGTTAATCAGAATGGGATATTTGTAACATCCCGAGTTCAGGAGTGCAAGTTCAAGGTTCAAAGTGAAAAAGGTAAATGGGCAACTCGGCGAGTCCATGGGTGGACTTGGCGAGTAGGGTCGCGATTCTGGTCGCATGTTAAGTGGCCAACTCGGCGAGTTGGTGCTGTGTGGTGAAAACCCTAATTTTGGGGGTTGAGCCCTATAAAAAGGACATTATACCCTCTCCCCAGCCTCCTTACTCTCCCTTGAAGTATAGGAAATCCTAATGCGTGATTGTGAGTGATTTTGAGAACATTTGAACCTTGGAGGAGTGTTTGTGGAAGAGATTTTGGAGAGTTAAGAGGCTTGGAGCAAGGGGCTTTGCAGGGATTTGGATTACTCCTCTGTTGGAGCTTTCTTTTGAGGTATTATTTAGTTGCTTGGGCTGTTATTCTTCTAGATTCATCATTTTGGAGTTTTTGGAAAGCATAGCTTGTGATATTTGGAGTTTGGTGCTTAGATTTGAGGTTGCTACCTCAGATCTTGAATGGAGAAGGTCTAGAGTGCATTAAAGTCCCTGTTCTTGAGTGATTAGTGAAGCCATCTTGTCTCAAACCCTAACCCTAGAGTGTTATATGCTTAGATCTCTTTGGATTCACGTAAAGTTTGCCACTTTACGTGATGGATGGTTTGTAGAAGGGTAGATCTATGGTTTGGATCATCCGCATGGCCTGGAAATCCTCTGTATGGATTAAGACCTAGAAATACTCGCCGAGTTGCATGAAGATGGGCAGGAACTCGACGAGTTGGAAGAACAACTCGGAGAGTTGGTTGAAGATAGTGTTAGACTCGGCGAGTCTATTCTTGGACTCTGCGAGTCTGGTCGTGAGGTCCTAACCTTTTTCTAGTTAAGCTGTGAATCGGTGAGTTGAGTGAGAAAGGACTCAGATTTTGTTGGACTCGGCGAGTCTTGGGGGGACTCGGCGAGTTGGGTCACGGATTGGGAGTTCTGAGCATGGGGACTCGACGAGTCAGCGGGTTGACTCGGCGAGTAGAGTCAGTCAGGAGGTTGAATTTGACTTTGACCTTGACCAGGGTTGACCAGTTGACTTCCACGGGCGTTTTGGTAATTGTTGGCTTTTGTTTTGAGTTTAGTGTTTTGGTGATTGGCTAGTGGTGGAGATCGTGTCAGTGGTCGGAGCATCTTGGTCTTATCTCTTCAGTCAGTAGTTGCAGGTGATTTATCCTCACTATATCGACAGGGTCTACGGCACCAAGACCGGCCCTTTATCGGATTGTAATCCGGGTATCGTTATTATGTTATTGCTTTGCTATGTTTGCATCCTGGTAGTTAGGATGGTATATGTTAGAGACCTGGATAAAGTCGGTATCCTGGTATATAGGATGATGCTCTGCTAGTGACCGGTTAGGTCAGTATCCTGGTTAGGATGACGTTATGTTATGTGATCTGCTAGATCGGTTTGATTGGATGTGAATTGTTATGTGAATGAATGTTTATGTGCACATGGTTGTTGGAATGGGGTTGGGTTGAGGCGGGTCCTGCTTTGTGCTGTAGGCCAACATACCCACGGCGGACTGGTTATCCCGAAGGCCCAGCGAGCGGTCCGGATAGGCTGTAGGCCCCAAGAGGGCGGACCAGACGTGCCAAGGCTCGGAGAGTGGACCAGGCCGACTGAAGGCCCAGTGCGGACAGACCAGTCATAATGTAGACTCTGAGAGTGGACCAGGTGGATTGAAGGCCCGGTGCGGGCAGACCAATCACATTGTAGACACGATGTATGTGGCTAGACTCGGAGGGTGGACCAGGTGGACTGAAGGCCCGATACGGCGGACCAATCACACAGTAGACCCGAAGTGCATGGCTGTTCTGTGTTCTGTTATGATATGGCATGTTGTGCGTGTATGGTATATGTGGTTGGTATTTTGGGGGTATCTCACTAAGCTTTCGGGCTTACAGTTGTGGTTTAATGTTTTTCAGGGTCTTCAGGAGACCGTGGCAAGACAAAGGTGTGATCGTACCGCTCCTCATGATTATGTTTTATGATGTGGTTCTGGGAAGACTCTGATAATAATTGTATTGAAAACCTTTTTGTAATAACTTTATGAAACTGGGTTGTTTTTGAAATATTTAAATTGGTTGAAATTTTTAGAGTGTTACAATATTGGTCGACCAGGCAAAGATTAAGGCAGTTATGAGATGGGAGGTGCCGAGATCCCTGACCGAGATCAGGAGTTTTTTGGGTTTAGCTGGCTACTATTGGAGATTTATCAAAGATTTCTCGAAGATTGTCGTCCTCTCACAAGGTTGACCCCAAAGGGTGTTACTTTTGCTTGGGGGCCCGAGTAGTAGGCCTCATTTGCGAGCGGAAGATTCTGACGCTTAAGGACATGTTGCGTGCGACCATCATTCGAGTGTTGGTATGCCTCTCTTTGAGCTTCTATATGGGAGGAGGTGTCGACCTCCCATTTGTTGGGGAGAGGTAGGGCAACGAGTGATGGGTGGTACTAAGATAGTGCAGAAGAAGACCGACCAGATTCAAAAAATCAGACAGAGGTTACTGATAGGCCAGATTCGCCAAAAGAGTTACACGGATCGGCGACGATCCGAGCTAGAGTTCCTAGTTGGAGATTTTTATCCTCTTGAAGGTGTCCCCATGGAAGAAGGTGACCCAATTCAGGAAATGGGGCAAGCTGGGGGGGCCCCGATACATTGGTCCTTTTAGAGTGATCACCAGAGTAGGTAGGGTAGCTTACCGGTTAGAGCTACCAGCAGAGTTGAGTCAGATTCATAACACCTTCCACATGTCTCAGTTGAGGAAGTGTGTAGCCGATGAGACGGCAGTGGTGCCATTAGAGGACATTTAGGTGGATGCGACCCTTAATTATATTGAGAGGCCGATTGTGATTTTGGATCGGAAAGTGAAGTTTATGAGGAACAAGGGGGTCCCCTTGGTTCAAGTCCAGTGGCAACATCGGAAGGGGTCCGAGTGCACTTGGGAGCCGGAGTCCGAGATGCGTGAGCAGTATCTAGAGCTATTTTTGGAGCCTGACTTCGAGGGCGAAGTCTGATTGTAATGGGGGAGAATTGTAACTTCCCAAGACCAGGTATACCTCATAAGCCCTTGTTCTTTTGGTAATTGTCAAGTTTGGACCTTATGTGAGAAAAGGTGGTAAATGAGTATGTGGGGCGTACACGTGTGTACGCTCAGCATACTCATATGCATGCTTTTGATGCGGAAGCCACCTAGTACGTTGGGCGTACTAGGTCCAGAGTGAAAACCCTAATTTGGGGTGTGTCCCTATATAAACGATATGATGGCCTCATTCCTGGCCACCATCCTCAGACAAACAACCCTCTCAAACCCTAAATACCCATCCATTGAGTCGTGTCCATTTATGAGCTATTGAGCGATCTTGTGTTTCTTTGGAGTGAAGGAGGAGGCTTGATGAAGGAGTGGGATTCCAGGCTTTGGATTTTAGCTTATCTGAGTTTGGAGCTTCATTTTGAGGTATAAAGCTCAAAGCTTTCTTACTCTTTTGATTTATACATCATGTAAGATCATTTTAGGGTTTTGGTCCCAAAGTTGGATGATTTATGAGATATTGAGCTCCAGAGACTATGATCAGCTCCTTTGAGGGTCTTTAGTGGTATAGTGTCATAAAAATCGAGACTTGGACGTGTGAATCAACCTATGCATGAGATATGTAACACCATAAATTTTCAAATCAAAATTTTCAATTTAAAACACATTTATCTCATTTAAAAAATCACAAAAGTGCCACAAATATCAAATCATCAAAACACATGTCCAAGACTATATATATCACAAATCTAGGATCCTCCCAAAACATAACTCTGACACTGGTGTGTGTATAATCAAGTCGGCGCCTTCACGTGATCCTGAGAAGTACCTGAAACACATAACACATAACATGGTAAGCATGAAGCTTAGTGAGTTCCCTAAAATACCAAACATCACATTAGCCACTCGCGGCTAACTCAATACGAACCCCCGGTCAATGTGTCTCAGTGGATACCCTCCGGCCCCACAAGTCGGATGGACCCTCTAGTCCTAACTCAATAAGCTCATAATAATAATAATCAACATAAATCACAAAGACATAATGCTGAATATCACAACAAACAGGAGAGCACATAATACATCTCAGTCACACAAAGGCACCACTCATGGTAGGTATAGTGAGAAGACTCACCTCGCAAGAAATCAGATAATCTCGAACTCAAATCACCGGTTTAGCTTCCGCCTAACACATACGAAAATTATCCCTAATTAATCAAGGCTCTCAAGAAGCTAAACTAACCCTTCTAAAAACTAATAGAAGGGTAAAAGACCATTTTACCCCTCTATGGTCTTAATAGTCCACAAATTGACCTAACCCTAAAAGTCAACCAAAACTCAACGCCAACGAGTACGCTAGGCATACAAGATCTCTATGCTGGGTGTACTCCGATGCAATGCATGCATCAGGGATTATCAACCCTACGTTGTGCGTACTGGGATTAAGCTCAACGTACGCCCCGGTTTTGCTCTTTCTACTCTTTTAGTCTTAATTAGTTAAGACCATGGCTCATTTCATAGATCTAGACTCCCTAATAGCTCTTATTCCATAAAGTCAGTGAATTTAAGCCTTTGCATGGCTGATAAGGTCACAAACACACAAAATCCTCTCTCTCTTAACTTAAAATGCTCATATCTCACGCATGGTTTGATTCCAACGTCCAAGTCTTAATTTTTATGACACTACACCACTTGATACACTTAAAGGGGTTGCTCATAGTCTCTGGAGCACAATATCTCTTAATGTATCAAACTTTTAGGACAAAAACCCTAAAATACTCTACTATGATGCACAAAACAAAAGAGTGAGAAAGTTTGAAGCTTTATACCTTTATATGAAGCTCCCAACACATCTATGCTCAGATGCAAGGGCCTGTACTCTCACTCCTTCTCCAAAGCTTCTTCTTCACTCCAAGAACACACAAAATCACTCTAAGCCTCCCAAAAGCACTCACAAGCTCTATGAATGAAGGTTTAGGGTTTAAGAGAGTTTGTTGTTTGAGAATGGTGGCCAAGAATGAGGCCATCATATCCTTTATATAGGGACACACCCTAAATTAGGGTTTTCACTCTGGGCCTAGTACGCCCAACGTACCCTCTAGTACGTCCAGCATATTAGGTGGCTTCTGCGTCACAAACATGCATATGAGTATGCTATGCGAACACTCGCGTATGCCTCACGTACTCATTTACCACCTTTTCTCAATAGGGTTAAACTTGACAATTTACCAAAAGAACAAGGGCTTATGGTATACCTAGATTTGGGATGTTACAATTCTCCCCCACTAGAATCTAACTTCACCCTCGAATTCAGGCTCCTAAAATAACTTTGGATACTGCTCGCACATCTCGGACTCCGGCTCCCAAGTGCACTGGGACCCCTTCCGATGTTGCCACTGGACCTGAACCAGAGGCACCTCCTTGTTCCACTAAACCTTCACTTTCCAATCCAAAATCGCAATTAGTCTCTCAACAAGCTCAAAATAATAATACTCAACATAAATCAGAAAGACATAATGCAGAATATCACAGCACACAGGTAAGCACATAAGACATCTTTTTCACAAAAAGATACCACTCATGGTAAGTATAGTGAGAAGACTCACCTCACAAGAAATCGGATAATCTCGAACTCAAATCACCGGTCTAGCCTCCGCCTAACACATACGACAATTATCCCTAATTAATCACGACTCTCAATAAACGAAACTAACCCTTCTACAAGCTCACAGAAGGGTAAAAGACCATTTTACCCCTCAATGGCCTTAATAGTCCACTAGTTGACCAAACCCTAAAAGTCAACCAAAAGTCAACGCCTGCGAGTACGTTGCGCGTATAAGATCTCTACGTTGGGCGTAATCCGATGCCACACATGCATCGGGGATTTTCAATTCTACGCTATTCATATTGGGATTACGCTTGGCGTATGCCCCAATTTTGCTCTTTCTACTCTTTTGGTCTTAATCAGTTAAGACCTTGGCTTATTTCACAGATTTAGACTCCCTAATAACTCTTATTCCATAAAGTCAGTGACTTTAAGCCTTTTCATGGCTAATAAGGTCACAAACACACAAAATCCTCTCTCTCTTAACTTAAAATCCTCATATCTTATGCATGGTTTGATTCCAACATCCAAGTCTTGATTTTTATGACACTACACCGCTTAATACACTTGAAGGGGTTGATCATAGTCTCTGGAGCACAATATCTCATAAAGTCTCTAACTTTTGGGACAAAAACCCTAAAATACTCTAGTATGATGCACAAAATGAAAGATCTAGTGAGAAAGCTTGAAGCTTTATACCTCTATATGAAGCTCCCAAGACAGCTATGCTTAGATCCAAAGGCTTGGACTCTCATTCCTTCTTCTCCAAAGCTTCTTCTTCACTCCAAGAACACACAAAATCACACAAAGGCTCTCAAAAGCACTCACAAGCTCTATGAACGAAGGTTTAGGGTTTAAGAGAGTTTGTTGTCTGAGAATAGTGACCAGGAATGAGGCCATCATATACTTCATATAGGGACACACCCTAAAATAGGGTTTTCACTCTGGGCCTAGTACGCCCAATGTACTGGGTGGCTTCCGCGTCACAAACACGCATATGATTACATTCTGCATACACTCGCGTACGCCCCGCATACTTATTTAGCACCTTTTCTCAATAGGGGATAAACTTGACAATTTACTAAAAGAACATGGGCTTGCGGTATACTTAGACTTGGGATGTTACAAGATATGAGCATTTTGAGATAAGAGAATGAGATTTTTGGGTGTTTGTGACTTTATCATCCATGCAAAGGCTTAAAGTCATAGACTTTATGAAGTGAGAGCCTTTAGGAAGTCCAGATCTGCGATATCAGCTAAGGTCTTAACTGATTAAGACCAAACGAGTAGGAAGATCAAAACTGGGGCGTACGTGGAGCGTAATCCCAGTATGCGCAACGTAGGGTTGAGAAACCCCGATGCATGCATGGCGTCGGAGTACGCCCAACATAGAGAGCTTGTACGCGCTGCTGTTAGCTTTTGGTTGACTTTTAGGGTTTGGTCAATTTGTGGACTATTAAGGCCATGGAGGGGTAAAATGGTCTTTTTCCCTTATATAAGTTTATAGAAGGGTTAGTCAAGCTTCTTTGAGAGTCGTTATTAATTAGGGATAATTATTGTATGTGTTAGGCGTAGGCTAGACTGGTGATTTGAGTTCGAGGTTATCCGATTTCTTACGGGGTGAGTCTTCTCACTATACTTACCATGAGTGGTATCTTTGTGTGACCGAGGTGTCCTATGTGCTTACTTGTGTATTGTGATATTCTGCATTATGTCTTTGTGATTTATGATGAGTATTATTATTATGAGCTTATTGACTTAGGACCGGAGGGTCTCCACTGAGACACATTGACCGGAGAGTTGTATTGAGTTAGCCTCGAGTGGATAATCTGATAAGTGTGGTATTTTAGGGAACTCACTATGCTTCGTGCTTACTGTGGTATGTGTTATGTGTTTCAGGTACCTCTCAGGATCATGGGAAGGCACCGACTTGATTATACACACACCCGAGTTGGAGATATGTTTTTGGAGGATCTTGGATTTGTGTTATAAACAAGTTTGGGACATGTGTTTTGATAAATTGATGTTTGTGGGATTTTTAGGATTTTGGAAATGAAATAATTGTGTTTTAGAATGAAAAAAAATTGTTTGAAAATTTACGGTGTTACACATAGTAGCAATCAGTTCCTGGGTCTCGTCGAACTCCGGTGGCTTTATGTTGCTGAAATTCCGAAGCAACAACGAATCACCCCCCCGAGGCCTCTCATCAGCTAGGGTTGCGCTGGCTGTGGCAGCAACAGCCTATGTGACGGCAGCATACCACTCATTAAAAGTCTCAATCAGTGTGGTCTTTATAGACCTGAACATCTCTGGTATGGCCTCCCTGATAGCGGCAACCACCTCCTCCGCAATGATCCTAGGATCTCCTCGTCACTGGTACCACTGCCCCCGGGGTTGTTGTAGGTAATCACCATATTGTCTCTGAAATGCAAACACGAAAATCATCAGAGACTAGCTCAAACACACACACACACACTCGATTACCCACCCTACATGCTCTTTAGCATCCTAAGGTTCCGAATTGGGTCACATACAGATCCGGTGCTTTCACGGGCCCAATACTACCTTCCACAGAAACATGTAGGTGCCCCAAGTCCTCCTCCTAGGATCCTAATTCACAAGTACTTTGTCCCTTACGAATATCAAACTACTCTCTCAGTAGACTCCTCAAATTCTCATCTAGGTATTTCTCCTAGATTCCTCCTTGAATCAAATCTCTCTCTAGAAGATTACTACTAGGCACTCCTACTCAACACATATACAGAGAAAATAGCAGATAATATCAATCAATAGCATCCCTTAGGCTAAGGAATCAAGAATCAGGAAACTCTAGCTCTAAATTTTTAAATACCTAGCCTACCCTCTACCATGCAGCTCTAATATCTCATAAGTATCTCATACTATAAACAAGTAATGGTATTTTGGGAAATCATCGGTCAGGCTTTGGCTGATTGTACACACTGCTTCATCTCGTTATCTCTAAAAAGCTCTACTCATTTTAGAAAAATCATTTCTTTTTAGTAAATTTTCTCAAATCCCTAGTTTGAGTCCAGATATACCCGAGAGTACATCTGAATCCCTTAAACCAAGGCTCTGATACCAACTTGTAACACTCTAATTTTTCAAATAATTTTTTTTTCATTTTTAAAACTATATAAAACACAATCTCACATTTTGAAAAAAGCAAATGTATAATTTATTCAAAACACAAGACCACAAAATGTTTGATAATATCCCAAAATCCTCAAAATTACATCTCTAGCTGGTGTGTGCAATAAAGTCGACGCCTTCCCGTGTTCCTAAGAGATACCTGAAACACATTTCACACAACACTATAAGCACGAAGCTTAGTGAGTTCCCCAAAATATCACATGAATATAATTAACCTCTCGTGGCTATGTCTTGATAAAGACCCTCCGGTTAATGTGTCTATGTGAAGACCCTCCAGTCTCACAAATCGGGTTGGACCCTACGGTGTCACAACTCAGGTTGGACCGTCCCGTCCTAACTCAATAAGGCACAAAATAGTATACAACATAAATCACAAAGGCAGATGCATGATATCACATAACTCATTATAAGCATATAAGACCCTCCGGTCACACAGTATTACCACTCAGGTAAGTATAGTAAGAAGACTCACCTCGTGCGTAAACAACTAGGTCTCGTACTCAACGATTGATCTAGACTCCGCCTACATATCATAATCATGTCTAATTAACACTTTATAACAACAACTCTAAAGATGCTAGGCTAACCTCTTTTCTAACTCTTGGAAAGGGTAAAAGACCATTTTACCCCTCCATGGTCTCCATAATCCATATCTTGACCAAACCCAAAAGGTCAATAGAAGTTAACACTCGAGTCAACAGTCCATGTTGACCCAACTAGTTGAGTGCATCTATGCGACTCGTCGAGTTCCTTCATTTTCTTTTTAATATCGGGTAATTCCAACTCAACTCGTCGAGTTGTCTCACCAACTCGCCGAGTTGTAACGGGTCTAGACTACCAGGGAAAACCCTAGCCAACTCGTCGAGTCCATTTAGTCCATTCTCTCATTTAGTCATTTTTAAGCAAAACAACTCTACATCTAGCCTTCTAAGGATGAAGTATCACATAAAGCTGCAAGCTTTAAGTCCATGCATTGTATCCAGGCTCAAAAAGCCAAAACAAGCTCTATAGAGGCTTTAATACATGAAAGCTGGCCAATAGCTTGATAAATCTTGAATCTCTAGGCCCAAGGGACCTTATACTTTCCAGATCTGAAGTCTCAACTCCACGGAAAGCTCAAACAACTTAAGGACCCAATGAAAAGATGGAAATGGCCATAAACTCCCTAGTGAAGAGAACTAACCAAACAATGATCAAGGTGATAGCGTTTTACCTCCAAATAGTAGCTAGCACTGAAAGAACACTTGATCCAAGGGATTCTTCTCGTTCCAAGCCTTTTTCTCCTTAATCTCCTTCAAAAAATGCACTAAAACATACATTCTTAGCCTCCTTGTCTCTCTCTCTCTCTCATATGAATATAGCTTAATTACGGTTTCCCTCAGTGTGTTAAGGTGATAAGGGAGGCATAAATTAAGGCTTAAGTTCCTTTAAATAAGGTACAAAACCTGAACATTAGGGTTTTCACACTCAGCTCCTACTCATCGAGTTAGGGTCCTCCAACTCGTTGAGTGGACTCTAAAAATCACTTGGCCATTTTAAATATCTACATGGTGAGTTGGGGCCTCCAACTCGTGGAGTTGCTCTGAAAAAATGAATATAAAACTAATTAAATATTATAACTGGGAGTCAGGATGTTACAATTCTCCCCCACTAGAATCAAACTTCGCCCTCGCACTCATCCTCCAGAAACAACTTTGGGTATTGTTCCCGCATCTTGGACTCCGGCTCTCATGTCCACTCGGATCCATTCCGATGCTGCCACTGAATCTGAACCAAGGGCACCTCTTTACTCATCAATACCTTCACCTTCCTATCCAATATCGCTATCAGCTTCTCAATGTACTTCAGTAGATCGTCAACCTGAATGCCCCATCACTCTCTGTCCTACCTCTCCCCAACAGATGGGAGTCCAGCACCTCCTCGCATATAAAAGCTCAAAGGGAGGCATACCGATACTAGAGTGATGGTTGCTTTTATATGAAAACTCAGCCAAAGGCAAGTAAGTGTCCCAACTTCCATCGAAGTCCATAATACATGCACATAGCATGTTCTCGAGCGTCTTAATCGTCCACTCGCTCCGCCTGTCTGTTTGTGGGTGGTAAGCAGTGCTGAAATGCAATCGGTTACCCAACTCTTCATGAAATTTCTTCCAGAAGCTGGAAGTAAAACACATCATCTCAATCTGGAACTATCGATGTTGGCTCCCCATGTCGTGCCACCACCTCTCGAATGTAGATCTCGTCCAATTTCTCTGTAGAAGAGCTCTCACTTATAGTCAGGAAGTGAGCACTCTTCGTCAACCGATCTATAATCACCCATATCACATTGACACCTTGTGTAGTCTTTGGTAACTTGGTAATAGAATCCATGGAGATCTGTTCCTAGTTCCACAGGGGAATCTCCAAAGGCTGTAACTGGCCATGGGGACGCCGATGATCCGCCTTGACCTAACAACAGGTCAAACATCTCTCGACTACCCATGCCACATATCTTTTCATACAGGGCCACCAATAATCTATTTTCAAGTCCAAATACATTGTGGAGGTCCCCAGATGGATCGAGAATCTCGACCAATGGTCCTCCTCCATTTAAATACGTCGAGCTCCACCCGTATATGGCAGCCATATCTGCCAACGGAAGGTCATAAGCCCCAGACTATTCGTCTTAAACTCAGAAATTTGCCTGAACCTGCTCTCTCTTATGGTTCTCTGGTCTCATGAGAGTGGAGTCATCACCGTCATCCTCATGCACACGTCTCAGATCAGAGCATTCACTGCTCTATGACTTAGGGCATCAACTACTAAATTAGCCTTTCCAGTGTGATACAAAATCTCACAGTCATATTCTTTCACTACATCCAACCACCTTCTCTAACTCATCTTTAGGTTGGGCTGATCTATAAGGTACTTCAGGGTCTAATGGTCCGTCTATATGGTACATCGGAATCCATAAAGATAGTGGCGCCAAATCTTGAGGGCGAACACTACTGCCCCCAACTCCAAATCATGGGTGGGATACCTCGTCCCATGAGGCTTCAGCTGCCTCAACGCATATGCTATCACGTGTCCCCTATGCATCAACATGGCAGCCATCCCTGATATAGATGCATCATAGTAGACTATGAACTCCTCCACTCTCTCAGGGAGGGTAACACTGGAGCTCATCCTTTATACCCTCAACCTGTGCCACTCGGATCTTCTCCAAAAGTGGAGTCACTACCATCATCCTCAAGCAAATGTCTATAATCGGGGCAGCATTGCGGCTAAGTGCATCAACCACCACACTGGCCTTCCCCCGGTGGTAGAGGATCTCACAGTCATAATCCTTCACCACATCTAGCCACCGACACTACTTCAAGTTCAGATTTGGCTGATCCATAAGGTACCTCAAGCTCGTGTGGTCTGTGTAAATGGTACAACAGACCCCGTAGAGGTAATGTTGCCAAATCTTGAGGAGAAAAACAACCACCCCAACTCCAGATCGTGCTTCGGGTAGTTCGCCTCGTGCGGCATCAGCTCCCATGAGGCATAGGTGATGACGTCCCTCTCTGCATCAACAATATGCCCGAAACCGAACAGGACGCATCGCAGTACACTACAAAGTCCTCCACGCCCTCTGGCAGGGCTAAGATCGGCACCTCGCACAATCTCGATCTCAATGTCTTGAATGCTAGCTACTGCTCAGGCTGCCGGCAAAATACAACGGCCTTTTTCGTCATTCATGTCAGAGAGAGAGAGAGAGAGAGAGTCGTGATGCTACGGGGAGCCGTAGTATTTGCCAGTCAAAGGGTGTTGTGATGCTACGGGGAGCCGTAGTACTTACAAGTCAGAGGGAAGGAGTCGTGGTACTACGGGGAGCCGTAGTACTCACTAGTTAGTTGGCATTGTGATACTACGGGGAGCCGTAGTACTCACTTGTCAGAGGCCGTCGTAATGTTGTGGGAAGCCATAGTACCCACTAGACGGCAAGAGAGTGTGATGTGTTCTCCGATAAGTGCATGATGTAGAAGAGTTTGGGGCTTGAGTAGCCCTAGTGTTGATTTTTTGGAGCCTAGTGGTTAAACCAGGGCGAGATTGGGGTCTCCGTCTCTGTCGGGAGGGTCAGCGAGGCGCGCGGGAGAATATGCGCAGCAAACGCCAGAGGTTAGAGCTGAGCCGATCTTCGATTGGATTGTATTTTTATGAGGAAAAGGGAATTTCGTGACTTGCGTTAGTGAGATGTTTTGGATCATGTTATGTGTCACCTCTGGGGGTTCAGCTGAAGGGCCAAAAGCTGACCTGGTGCTCGGTATCGAGGATGTTTGCGGACACTTCAGAGCGACCGAACGATTCAGATGCTCGAGGATATGTTTCGGGCTTGTGTATTAGATTCCGGGGGTGAATTGTGGCCGTATTTGCCCTTGGCAGAGTTTTCCTACAACAACAGCCATCATTAGTGCATCAGTATGCCGCCCTTTGAGCTGTTGTAAGGAAGGGAGTATCGAACCCCATTTGTGGGGAAGAGGTAGAGCAACGTGTGATGGGAAGTACAGAGATCGTGCTTCAGACGTCAGAGCAGATACAACAGGTCAGGCAGAGGTTGTTGACCGCTCAGAGTCGCCAGAAGAGTTCTGCGGACAGGTGCCGGTCCGAGCTCGAATTGTTGGTCGGTGACTTTGTACTCCTGAAGGTCTCTCCTTGGAAAGGAGTGATTCGATCAAGGAAGAGGGGCAAGTTGGGGGCCCCGATATATTGGTCCTTTCCGAGTGATCGTGAGGGTAGGCTGGATAGCATATCGTTTGGATTTGCCAGCAGAGTTGGGGCAGATTCACGACACTTTTCATGTGTCGCAACTGAGGAAATGTTTAGCCAATGAGTCGGCAGTGGTTCCAATAGAGGATATTCAAGTGGATGCGAGCCTGAATTATGCTGAGAGACCAGTGGAGATCGGAGATCGGAAGACCAAGGTTCTGAGGAACAAGGAGGTACCCTTGGTTTTGGTTCAGTGGCAGCATTGTAAGGGATCTGAGATGACCTGGGAGCCGGAGCGTGAGATGCGTGGGCAGCATCCGGAGTTATTTGCAGAGCGAGACTTCGAGGGTGAAGTCTAGTTCTTGTGGGGGAGAATTGTAACAGCCCGGAAACCCAGGTGTTATTTATTGATATATTTTTGGTGTTTTGTGAGGGGACTCGGCGAGTTGGAGCTCAAAATCGCCGAGTAGGATCGCGGTTTTGGACGTGGGTTTGCGCCGGGACTTGGTGAGTCCAAGGAATGGACTCGGCGAGTCCACGCTATTTAATGGAACCCTAATTTCCCGGTCCTGAGCCCTATTTAAGGGACCTTATGGCCTTCATTGCGGCTACCTTTAACCTTGGGAGTACCAGAGCAGCTGAGAGTTCTTATGAGTGAGATAAGAGGCCATTATTCACCATTTTAGTGTGTATTTGCAAGAAAGGAAGAGGAAAGCCAAGCTAAGGGAGTTGGGGAGCTTAGATCTACTCCCATTTCGACAGAGGAAGCTAATTGAGGTAACATTCAGAGCTTATTCTCGTGTTTTTCTTGATATGGCCAAATCTAGGGTTTCTTCATGCCTTGTTTGCCTTGTATTTGGAGTATGAGAGGTCCCATGGGGAAATGGTACCTAGATCTGGACCTTAGTAGGTCCAGAGAGTCCCAAATGCCATGCTTTATGCCTTTCCTTTTGAGTTGGAGACTTAGGTTTCCATTTTAGATGTGATTTCATCAAAAGAAGCCTTGTAGGCATTTCTTGGTAGCCTAGATTGAGACTTTACGTGATGAATGTGCTTGGGAGGGCTAGATCTATGAGTTGTTGGAGCGAATCTGACCTCAGAAGCGAGATTGAGTCGATGCATGGCATAGACTCGCCGAGTCCGAAGAACAGACTCGGCGAGTAGCATGAAGATTGTCCTAACCACTCAACGAGTGGTCTTTCTGAGTTAAGGGATGACTTAGTGAGTCAAGGAGAGTTAGAGAGGGTGGACAGGTGGACTGAGTCAAGCTGGAACTCGCCGAGTTGTTCTTGAGACTCGGCGAGTTGAGTCGTGGTGGCCCCGCAATTATGCCAGGTGAAACTCGTCGAGTCAGAGAAATACTCGACGTGTCAAGAGAGGATCCAAGGGAGTCAATGGACACATGTAGACTCGCCGAGTCGCCCTAGTGCACTCGCCGAGTCCGGTAAAAGTTGACCGTTGACTTTTGTTGACTTTTAGGGTTTGGTCAGCGATGTGGCCTTTGGGCTAAGAGAGGGGTAAAATGGTCTTTTACCCTTAAGAGGGTGTCAAGAGAGGGTTGATCCTAGACTCGAGAGTTATATTCACGAGAGTATTTGCCTTATGTGTTAGGCGGTGGCAAGTTCGAGATTCAATTGTGGGGATATCTGCTTTCTGCTTGCCAGGTGAGTCTTCTCACTATACTTTACCTTGACTAGGTAATCAGAGCTATGTGATACAGTATTTGTATGCTATATGCTTGTTATGTGTTGTACTGCATTATTTCTATGTGATTTATGTTGTGCATGTTTACAGAGTTGGAACCGGAAGGTTCCCAGAGTTAGAACCGGAGGGTTCATAGAGTTAGAACCAGAGGGTTCATAGAGTAGGGTCCACGGACCCACAAAGTTATAGCCTCGAGTGGCTAATATATGTATGTGTGGTATTTTGGGGAACTCACTAAGCTTCGTGCTTACAGTGTTTTGTGTTATGTGTTTCAGGTTTCTCTCAGGATCACGGGACGGCACCGGCTCGATTGTACACACCAGATAAAGAGTCATGTTTTGAGGATCCTGGTTTATTATGCAAGTGAAAATGGAGTTATGTTTTGTAATTCGATTATGAATGAGATTTTTAGCAAAGTATTTTTTTTATTTAAACGATTATTTTAAAATGAAAAATTGTTTTGAAATTTTCGGTGTTACAGGCGGTCAGCTGGAAGGCTCGACTTTTCCACACTGGAGCATCCGTCTTGCCCTGTCGGCCATCCGTGATCCGCAGGGTCGCTGGAGTTGGTGCTGCCACTGGTGCTACTGATGTCAACCTCAGGCAGTTGGCATTTTGATTGCCCTTTTGATTGCAATGGAAACAAATCAGGTTTGATGTATAAAGAGTGGGGGTAGAGGCGGTACAATCCCTGCCAAAATTCCCAAGCTTGCCACACTTATAGCAGCCCAATGACCCTAGTCTACAAACCCCCTCATGCGTCATGCTGCACTTCCCACAGCAGCTTCGGCCCTGCTGGCCCTTCGACCTAGTGTCGTATCCCTTGGGTTTCTTCCCCGAAACCCCAGTAACCTGCCCAGCCTCTGCCTTCCTCTTTCTGATGTGATATATGTCAATCTCCCTCTCCCTTTTCCCTCACTATCATGTCCTCCAAAGTCGGGCATATTGAGTAGCTGACATCTTTCCGGATGTCAGCTCTTAACATATCATAGTATCGGGGCACCAGTAAATCGCACTCCCTGAACTTGGTGGTAATCTCCGGCACCAACTCAATCCTTTGTCTAATATCAAGAAACTCATTGGCCAGCTGCTGAATCTCCACCGCTAGCACAAACTCAGCCTTAAACCTGGTCACAAAGTCTGACCAAGTCATAATCTTAATGGTTGGGGCTCCCAACGAATCACTGACTGCCGCCTACCAATCTCTAGCTCTGTCCCTCAAACGCCTTGCATTCTACCGGACCTTCGACCCCTCAGGGCAAAGGCTCGTCAACTGTGCAGACTCGATGTCTACAATCCACCTCCTAGCCACAATGGGGTCCTTCACCCCATGGAAGTCTGGCGGAGCATATCCCCTAAAATCCTTGAAGGAGAGTGTGCCCTGAGACACTCCTCCATCAGCTCGATGATCCCTTCCTTGATATACCCAAAAATCACCGGGGTCGCCTCAAGGATGCCTCACGTAATCTCAGACGCGATGAAGTCGTGTAGTCCGTCATCAACCGGCTTGGAACCTGCACCCGAACCTGAACCTGATCCTAGCCCAGACCCTAAACCTCATGCTCCATGATGTGTCAGCACCATTCTGAAACAAAACACATAAGCGTCAGGGTCATACATAACCTCGAGAAGTCTCACACATTCTACAAGTTCCCTGGTTCTATCTCAACCCTCCTTGACTCGAGTATGGATCCTCTGCTTTCAGTAGTACAAGCCCATACTACCTTCCACATCTATCCATACTTTCCTCAAGGATTGCCTTGACTTCACCAAGTCTCTTCTACTACTACTGCTTGCTGTACTAATCTCATCCTAGGCTTAACCTAGGGTAACTCTCCGACCTACTCTCTGCTATCAGCTGCATAAGAAATCGTTGCTACCTTTACCTAACTAGCGTGCGAATATCATTACATATCACTAGGACCAGATAATTCTTCGAATGAGAGGTCCTACCCTACAACGTTTGGCCATAAACAAGAGTTGCGAAATAGGTCTAGAGCTAACCTTCTGAAATTATTTAGTCCTAGCAATATGTAACTTAACTTATTCATTTAGTAGTTAGTTAGAGGTAACTAAAACTCCTAAAAGCAAAAAGCAAGCAACATTCCGACATTGAGTAACCAAACCAAGCATATCCTATTCAGGCCATCATATCACTGACTTATCAGTTCTAGCATGTAATTCATTAAGCACATATAGCAGGCACATAAGGCATCTTCCTAGATCCTTAGCTATAATCTAGCATGTAGTTATCATACACATACAATAGGCATATAAGACACCCTTCCTAGATCCTCAGCCCAAATCTAGCATGCAGTTCTCATAATCATGTCGTATATGATAACAAACATCTATGGCTATCTTGGGGAAAACTTACTTTAGCTCGGCCGATTGCACACATCACACACCTTGTTCTTTCTCAAAACTCTTTATTTTAATTTTTAGAAAAACTATTTTCTTGTAAAAATCTTTCAAGCCCTCGATTTGAGTCCACACACCCCAAAGGTGTGTCCAAATCCCTCAAACCAAGCCTCTGATACCAACTTGTAAAATCCCAAAATTTTAGAACAAAATTTTCATTTTTGATATAACGATTCATAAGAAAATTTATAGAAGACATCATCAAGTTATTTCATTTCATAAAAAACATAGATCATAAGTCTCAAAAGCATGTCATACGGTACTAACAATGTCATATTACCAATCCCAACAATCTCATATGTGGAAAATTGTGTGTATGATACGTTGCTACCGTTCCGACTCCTTTCCCTTCGATAAAGAAGGGTCTGAAACAAAAACTGAAAACCGTAAGCACAAAGCTTAGTGATTTCCCCCCATCATACCACGTACCATACAATATACATACTGTCTAACATATCTGGATACTAGACTACACTTCAGTCTCTTTCAACTGGTAACTGCCTAGCATATCAGGGTGTTGGTCTACCCCTTCGGTCTTGTTGACCGATACCTCACCTAGCATATCAGGATGCTAGCCTACCCCTTCGTTCCTTTCGACCGGTACCTCACCTAGCATATCAGGGTGCAGGCCTACCCCTTCAGTCCTTTCAACTGGTATCGGTGACTATTTCACCCCCTACTTCTACCACATAGCATCCTAGTGCATAAACATATAAGTCATATACTACCTAGCTTATACGGGTGATGGCATACCCCTTCGTCCCTATCGACCGGTACTGTGGTCTATCCTACCCCTCCTACCACTATCATATAACATCATGGCATACTAGCACATAAAGTATAACAGATAGTGACATACCAAACAATTATAACAAAGACAATCATCTCTACTATAGCTCTTACTATTGGGCCGACATTGGTGCCTTCGACCCACTTCTACTGGAAGGTAACTCACCTCAATGTCGTGAAGTAGTTGAACTATCCTCGGCTTTAGGATCAACTCTCCTCAAACTCCTACACACAAAATCTCTTTTAATTACTCTTTCATACTCATAACCCCTTTAAGGATCAACTCTAGTCAAAGGTTATCGTCAAAGTCAACATCTTGGTTGACTCAACTCGTAGAGTTGGTCCATTAATTCCTCGAGTTCCTTGATCCATGAAACTCTAGAAATCTCGATCCTACTCGTCGAGTTCTTTCAGGTAGGGGTGTTCAAAACAGGATATCCAAAACTTCGGATATCCGAATATCGGATATCCGAAAATTCGGATAGTTGATTATTGATATCCGAATCCGTATCCGAAATTTCGGATATGGATTCGGATATTAAACTAGATATCCGAATTTCATTAGTTTTAAATAAAGAAAATAAACCCTCCAAGAACAAGAACGTTTCTGTGCATTTGTTAGGTATAATAAGACTTCATTTGGTCCGGTTAAATGCAAGTTACCTATTGATACCTGAAGATCTTGAGAAATCAAACTCAAATTACTAAAATCAACATAAAAAATGTAACATTTATACCATCCTCACTCTGCGTACCAAGTAAAAATATTAATAATTTGTCTTTTTGAATTTCAAATGAAAAAACCCAATGCATTAAAACTATTTTTAATAATTTTTTATATTATATATTTCGGATTTCGGATATCCGAAATATCCAAAATTTTCACATTTTAATATCTGTATCCGAATTCGAAAAACCGGATATCCGAATTTCGGGTATCCGAATATTCGGATATCCGATTTTTCGGGTATTTTCGGATCGGATTTTCGGATTTTTCGGATCGGATGTTCGGATGCGGATATTTTTGACCACCCCTACTTTCAGGAACTCGTCGAGTTCCCCTTCATACAGTGTCGTGACATTTCGCTGAAAACTCGTCGGGTTCCTCCTTGAACTCATTGAGTTCTTCAATCATCAAACCCAAGAACATATCCAACTCACTGAGTCATCTCCTAGACTCGACGAGTTTGGCCAGTAACAGAAAAGGTTGGTGAACCATGACCCAACTTGTCGAGTTGTATGAACAACTCCTCGAGTCCCCTATAGTCTAAATCCATACAGTCATTTCTAGTCGGTTTCAAGGTTTCCAAACCATAGATCTGGTCTCCTAGGGTCGATATATCACGTAAAGTTACTAATTTCATGTCCATGCATGGGTTATTTAGCTCAAAAGTCCCTAAAAGGTGGTTCTCAAGTTGCATGGGACTCCCATTGTAACATCCCAAAATTTAAGCCCAAAAATTTCATTTTAATTAAGTCATTGCATAAAACCGATCAATATAAAAACTTCCATAATAATATCTCATGTCAAAACAAAAGTGTCAATAATCAAAACATAGTGTCATAAAACCATATCAGAGTGTAATCCCAAAGATCTTGTTTGCGGAAAACATAGTGTGATGTGGTGCGACCAAGCCGACTCCTCTCCTTTGAAACAAAGTACCTGAGACACATAACACATAACACGGTAAGCGTGCATGCTTAGTGAGTTCCCCAAGATACCACGCACATATAATTAGCCACTCGAGGCTATAGCTCTACGAGACCTTCCGGTCCTACAACTCTAATAGACCTTTCGGTACTACTCATGATGACCTTCCGGTCCTAACTCTGTAGACCTTCCGGTCCTACTCTGTTGACCGTCCGATCCTAACTTTGTAGACCTTCCAGTCCTACTCTGTTGGCCTTCTGGTCCTAACTCTATAGACCTTCCGGTCCTACTCTATTCACCTTCAGCATCCACACCCTGCAACCTCAGGATATAGCATATACATATCACATAGATAAGAACATATATCACATAAACAACATGCATAATATCACATAGAAAAAATTCATAATATCACCTAACTCCTGTAAGCACATAAGACCTTCCGATCACATATAATTACCACGCTAGGTAAGGTATAGTGAGAAGACTCACTTGGCACTATTGAAGTCCCGGAGACTCAATCCCACACTGCTGAAGTCCCACAGACTCAACCCCAGCTACTGGATGATAGATTCCCGAACTGTCAACACCAAAATAACACCCAATTAATAATTGGGTCTCACTACATAACCATAAGTACATACATTGGATAATTATTTCATTACCCTAAGCTTGGCTTGTTCCAACTCAAAGCCCAATACTTAGGCCCAAAGTCAACTAGGAATCAAAGCCCAACATATGGCCCAACCTTCGAAACTGGGCCCAAGCCTATACATGGTCTTATTCTGAGGCCCAACATTATGTAATCATTAGGGCCCAAACTCTGGCCCATCAACGACCCAATTTTCCAAATTGGGCCCAAACCCCTTACATGGGCGTTACTCTAGGCCCATTAAATTATTCTAGTTCAATTGCTTGCTTTTGGATGGCCCATTATTATCCCAATCATCTAGGCCCAATAGAAAGGCCCAACTAAAGGCCCAAGTGAAATTAGGGTTTCACTTAACAAGATGATTAGGGTTAAGTTTCCTACTTAACCCATTAAGGACTTAATCCATTAATTCCAATATTACTTAGATTAATCTTTGCCAATGATTATTATTTAATATTTCAAGCTATTAAATAATTCTCGTGTCTATGTCCCGATTAATTCTCAAATTAGGGTTTTCCAACCCAAATACTAGCTCATTTATCAATTTGTTGGGATTTTAGGTCAATTAGGGCTTTATTGGGCCTATTAGGCCCACTAGAATATCATTAAGCCCATTAAGCTTCATTGGGCCCATTAGGGCATCTTTGGGCCCATTAGGGTTTCAAGCACCCCAAACGGGTCAACACAATGAGGCGAGGCACACAGCCACTCGCCACGGCGCCGGTGGCGGCAGCCACCACCATAAGGTGGTGGTTAGGGTTTCTTTTATTATTCCAATTTTTGTGTTACAATTTGCAATGCTAATCCGATTAACACATGCACACACACTAATCTAGTTAAAGCACACACACAACCACCCTTGTGGTGGCCGGTGGCAGAAAACGTGGTGGCAGCCACACGGTAGTGGTGGTGGCTTTTCCGAACAACTAGACATCCACGCAACACCCTCTCGCTGTAGCAATGAACACAAACGCACCAACATACACACACATGGCGGCATCATTGACAGATTGTGGTGACAGCCGCCACCGCAAGGTAGGGGCGACGATTCTCTTGATTTACGAGCTTCCATACGCAACCATGATTCGAAACATACTCCCCTTCGAGAAACGACCCACACAGCCCCTGTCATGAATAGATGTGAGACAGCAGTCCACACCGAGCTCAAAAAAGTAACCTCGACCAACCATCTCGGGGACGGGCAACAGCCGGAGGTGATAGCAAGCGGAGAAAGAAGAAAGAGACGTGGAGGGAAAATGGAACCTCAACGAACTGAGGGAGAAGAAAGAGTGGAGTGAAGCAGCAGTGACGGAGATGAAATGCTCTTCCGTCACCGACTGATGCGACGTCGGCAACAATCACAACCTCCTTGATCCACACTCTCCCGATCCTCCCAAGTAGCACAATGGTGATGTATGGCTCTTCTCTTCGCCGGTACCCTGATCGTTGACAGTGGTGGGAGAGATGGTAGCGCTGGATCGGAGATGAAGAATGAGGTAATGGCGGGTGGAGAGGGTGGTGACGGCTGGAGGTTCCATGGCGGCTACAGAGAAATGAGTTAGGGTTAGGGTTTGCTTAACCCTTTATACCCAGCTCCATTCAAGGGTTTACCTTAATGGCACTAATAGTCCCTCTAAGCCCCTTTTTATTCAAATGTAATCCACATTTTACCTTTCTAACCCCTCCTTCTGGAATTCTTTACAAATCAACTCTATATGTTACCATTTAGTCCCTATCCTCCAAAACCTCTTCAGTTTGAGTCCTATAATTTACCAAGTAGCCTCTGCCTTCGTAAAAATTTATAAAATGAGTCCAAAATTTACACTTTTAACACCCAACTTCTAAAATTCTTCACAGTTTAGTCTGGGACTTACATTTATTAATTTATTTAAATAAACGGGATGTTACAACTCTCCCCCACTTAAATTAGATTTCGTCCTCGAAATCATTTCTTACCACTCCTTACACATCCAAACACTATAGTGAGATGGTTAACATCCTGTTCACACCCTAGCTTTCTCAGGGTAGCCATGACCAATCTTTGCAAAGCTCTAGAACCTACATATAAACAAATTTCTTGCAATAGAATCATGTCTACTCCGTCTGAAATTTGTTGTCTCGAGATGGTCTAAATTCCTGACAAACCACTCATACTGAATCATTACCGATGGAACCTGCCTGTTTATCCCTCAACTGACTACTCAACTTCTGATAACTCGAGGTTCCCACTATCAAACAGGGTCACAGACCCAATTATCCTTGCAGACCACTAATACTTAGCCAAGGCTCAGATACTCTCGCTGTGAGTGACTTGTCACTCCCCAAATTATCTAGTTATTCCATCCGTACTCACAACCTGAAGCACAAATACTAACACTGCCCAAACGTTGAACCCGATCGAACACTGAACTGCCTAAAGCAATATGCTGCTACATAGTTGCTTCCCAAAATCTATCGACACCTCCCTGGTCTCAATTCATCTGTCAGTCGTTTGAGATACTGGGTTCCGACCCAGTTGTGGAGCCAAAGGATCCTCACTTAGTCGTCTCACATGACTCCTGAATGAAATCCTTCTCTAGAACCAGTTGTCACTAGTTATCATGCCACTGTGATTCTAACAACCTTCCGATCCAATCGAGCGGGTCCCTACGTCGAATCCTGACGTCATCAAACCCAGGCTAAAAGTGATTGCTACCTAACCGATTGTAGCCTTATATCACAAGCAATCTTATACGTTCCGTTACTTCCCTGATCCCATAACTGTAGTGGCACTCCAACAGTCTTATCACTAACTCAACCTGATATAATCCTTCTGGGTAATTCCGAAATCCAATCCGTGGATTTCCATGTCCTCAGTGTTGGACCGGAACTGGTGGGTACTACTATCCCTTTCACGATCTATGAACGTGCTCATGCTATCTACCAATCTGGTGGATGCTACGGCTACACCCGCAGTTTTACAACTTTCCATACTATCCGATCACTAGTGAATGCTACGGCTACCCCCGTAGCGTTACAACACTTTCCAAACTAGTCGAACACGCACTCGACCTAACACGCACTGAACTTGAGTCCTAACTGGAGCTCTAACCTGGTTCCCAAAACCTGCTATATGATGCCAAGGAAAAACATGAACCAAACGTGGAACGTTTCCTAAACTTCCAACTCACCCAATCCTCAACCTAGACAGCCACTCGATTTCCTTTCCCCCTGACGGGGATGCGAAACTCATCCTAGTTTCACACCTACTTCTGCTCTTGGGCACCTGCTCGATTCTCCCCCACTTAGCTTCGGCTAAGTCTTCACGGTATGCGAGAATTGAAGGACTCCCAATCCTTCTCGCTTCCTGGTACCGCACTGATGACACCCTGTGGTTACTAATGCTAGCGATCAATCAGCGGTTACATCCTAAGATCGCCATCCTTTGAAATCTTGAAGAGTACTCATGAAATCTGGTCCAGCCTGACACCTCAATCCACTTCTCATGCTGACAACCAAAGGCCTTAATCTTCACTATGGCTGACGAATCCTCGTTCTCACTTTCATTCTCGCAGCATTACTGAACTCTAACCGAGTAGAGCCCATGAAAAAATTCAATTCTCTCGAACATTCAATGACCGAACACCCATACATTGAACACTCGCAACTGAGTCCACTGTCTTCATGCTACCAGTCCTCCCCTAGCAATGGTAGTGCCTTGAACTCCAAGGTTCTTCCGTAGGTAGCTAACGACCATACCCAAACATTGATAGAAACACTGAACTCTGACAGCACTGGAGAACCATCGCTCTAATCCTGACCCAATGTCCTCTGAATAATACTCCTGCACTGATCTCGTCAAACATCCGGAATGATAATGGTACACGCAGAACCCACTCCGCAAGGTACGTCCCTCTGTGGGTTCATCAAGGACCTTTCGACATGCAGAATGGCATATATGATCCTTAATAACCCAAACGCTAACAGAAAACTGACCTGAGATCTGTCCTGTCCAAGCTCACTCACAATTCCAAGGTTATACAGATTCCCAATACCCACCTTGAAGTGGCAAAAGATAACATATCCGCAAACATTAGGAGGAATATTGATCACCTTCAACTGACATGACCAAACTTGCCACACATGTAGCAGTCTAAACCCTTGGAGTGAAAGACTCCTTTGTGCACTTTCTTGTACGTGCTACACTGTCTCAGCCCTGATGGCATTTCACCCGATGATCAGAAGTCATGGGTCTCTTACCGGGATCCTCTTCTATATGCTCCTACCACGAACCTCGCTGCTCAAAGTGCTCTAAAACGATCTCGCATTTGCAACCTCTTGAAAATCATATCCTTCAGGGTCTGAAACCCTACCACGCTTACTAGCTCACTTCCCAATGACTAAGCTGCAACAACTGGGACATCCTCTGTCCCCCAAACTGGGTCACAAACTTCTCCCTGAAGCTTCTCAGATTCTCCAAGGCTCTCACCGATTCTAGTATGGATCCTGTGCTTTCAGTAGTATGGGCCCAATACTACCTTCCACACCTATCCATACTTTCCTCAGCAATCCTACCGAATTCTCCAAGTAACTTCCTCAAATGGTACCCAAGTCTCACTAAGCCTTGCTACTAACCGACTGAAACATAATCTAGGCTTTCCTAGGTTCCCGAACTCACCCAGTCCTCAGCTACTGAAAGATTCCTAGTAATTTCAACAAGCTATCTCATGGATATAGGTAGCTCACATTACTAAGAGTCACACAAAGCAGAAAGCATGCAACATTCAGACAGTGAAAAATCTAACCATCCTATTCCAATCAAACCTTTCTATCCTCTACTCAGGGATCTATACATGCAATTCAAAGGCTAATATAATCAGGCATAACCTAAACAGGCTATCCTATTAATAATTGATCAGTATTATCATGCAGCTCAACAAGCACATACAACAGGCATATAAGGCATCTCCCTAGATCGTTAACCGTAATCTAGCTTGCAGTTCTCATAAACATACAATAGACATATAAGGCATCCCCATTAGATCCTTAGTCTAATCTAGCATGCAGTTCTCATAATCATATCATATCATAACATAACATGTATGGGTATCTTGGGGAAAACTTACTTGAGCTCGGCTGATTGCATAGATCACACACCTTGTTCTTTTCAAAGTTTTGTTCTTTTTTCAAATTCTTTTTGAACTTCCTTTACAAAATGATTCTACTTTTGAAAATTTTCATACCAAGTCCTTAGTTTGAGTTTAGACACACCCGAGAGCGTGCCCAAATCCCACAAACCAAGGCTCTGATTCCAACTTGTAACATCCCAAAATTTAAGGCCAAAAATTTCATTTTAATTAAGTCATTGCATAAAACCGATCAATATAAAAACTTCCATAATTATATCTCATGTCAAAACTAAAGTGTCAATAATCAAAACAAAGTATCATAAAACCATATCAGATTGTAATCCCAAAGATCCTGTGTGTGGAAAACATAGTGTGATGCGCTGCGACCAAGTCGGCTCCTCTCCTTTGAAACAAAGTACCTGAGACGCATAACACATAACACGGTAAGCACACATGCTTAGTGAGTTCCCCAAAATACCATGCACATATAATTAGCCACTCGAGGCTATATCTCTACGAGACCTTCCGGTCAATGTGTCTCAGTGGGACCTTCTGGTCCTACAACTCTAATAGACCTTTCGGTACTACCCATGATGACCTTCCGGTCCTAACTCTGTAGACCTTCCGGTCCTACTCTGTTGACCTTCCGGTCCACACCCTACAAGGTCAGGATATAGCATATACATATCACATAAATAAGAGCGTATATCACATAAACAACATGCATAATATCACATAGACAAAATGCATAATATCACATAACTCATGTAACCACATAACACCTTCCGGTCACATATAATTGCCACTCTAGGTAAGGTATAGTGAGAAGACAAATTTGGTTACCGGATAACAGATTCCCGAACTGTGAACACCAAAATAACACCCAATTAATAATTAGGTGTCACTACATAACCATAAGGACATATATTGGATAATTACTTCGTTACCCTAAGCTTGGCTTGTTCAATCTTAAAGCCCAATCCTTAGGCCCAAAGTCAACTAGGAATCAAAGCCCAACATATGGCCTAACCTTCTAAACTGGGCCCAAGCCTATACATGGTCTTATTTTGAGGCCCAACATTATGTAATCATTAGAGCCCAAATTATGGCCCATCTATGGCCCAATTTTCCAAATTGGGCCCAAACCCCTTACATGGGCCTTACTCTAGGCCCATTATTATCCCAATCATATAGGCCCAATAGAAAGGCCCAACTTAAGGCCCAAGTGAAATTAGGGTTTCACTTAACATGATGATTAGGGTTATGTTTCCTACTTAACCCATTAAGGACTCAATCCACTAAGGACTTAATCCATTAAGTCCAATATTGCTTAGATTAATCTTTGCCAATGATTATTATTTAATATTTCGAGCTATCAAATAATTCCCATGTGTGTGTCCTGATTAATTCTCAAATTAGGGTTTTATTGGCATTTAGGTTTTCCAACCCAAATACTAGCTCATTTATCAATTTGTTAGGCTTTTAGGTCAATTTGGGCTTTATTGGGCCTATTAGGCCCACTAGAATATCATTAAGCCCATTAAGCTTCATTGGGCGCATTAGGGATTCTTTGGGCCCATTAGGGTTTCAAGCACCCGAAACGAGTCAAAAAAATGAGGCAAGGCACACCTCCACCCGACACGGCGGCCGGTGGCGGCACGAGGCGGCAACCACCACTATACGGTGGCGGTTAGGGTTTCTTTTATTATTCCAATTTTTGTGTTACAGTTTACAATGCTAATCCGATTAACACACACACACACACTAATCTAATTAAAGTACACACACAACCAACCTTGTGGTGGCCGGTGGCGGTAAACGTGGTGGCAGCCACCACCTCATGGTGATGGTGGTGGCTTTTTCGGCCAACTAGACATCTACACTACACCCTCTAGTTGTAGCAACGAACACAAACGCACCAACATACACACACATGGCGGCATCATTGACGGATTGTGGTGAAAGCAGCCACCATGAGGTGGTGGCGGAGGTTCTCTTGACTTACGAGCTTCCATACGCAATGACGATTTGAAACATACACCCCTTCGTGAAACGACCCACACAGCCCTTGCCATGAATAGATGTGAGGCGGCAGTCCACACCAAGCTCAGAAACGTAACCTCGACCAACCATCTCGGCGATTGACAACAGCCGGAGGCGACATCAAGTAGAAAAAGAAGAAAGAGACGCGGAGGGACGATGGAACCTCAACGAACTGAGGGAGAAGAAAGAGTGGAGTGAAGCAGCAGCGACGGAGATGAACTGATCCTCCGTCACCGACTGACGCGACGTCGGCAACAATCGCATCCTCCACGATCCACACTCTCCCGCTCCTCGCAAGTAACTTGACAACGACGTATGGCTCTTCTATTTTCCGGTACCCTGATCGTTGACAGCGGTGGGAGAGATGGCAGTGCCGGATAGGAGATGAAGAATGCGGTAATGGTGGGTGGAGAGGGTGGTGACGGTTGGCGTTTCCATGGTGGCTAATGAGAAATGAGTTAGGGTTAGGGTTTGCTTAACCCTTTATACCCGGCTCCATTCAAGGGTTTGCCATAATGGCACTAATAGTCCCTCCAAGCCCCTTTTTATTCAAATTTAATCCACATTTTACCTTTCTAACCCCTCCTTTTGGAATTCTTTACAAATCAACTCTATATGTTACCATTTAGTCCCTATCCTCCGAAACCTCTTCAGTTTGAGTCCTATAATTTACCAAGTAGCCCCTGCCTTCGTAAAAATTTATAAAATGAGTCCGGAACTTACACTTTTAACCCTCGACTTCTAAAATTCGTCACAATTTAGTCTGGGACTTACATTTATTAATTTATTTAAATAAACGGGGCGTTACACCTGTGGCCATAAAGTTGGCACCTTTCTGCCATGGAGTCCCTCAATGGCTCAGGATCTAAAGGTTCTTTCCATAGGGGATATCCAAATCCCAAAGGGCACCATTATTGAACCAAAATATTGAGAAAACGCCCTAAAACAAGATCTAAACACACAATAAGCAAGGTAAGAGCTTTATACCTCAGGTGAACCAGAAATGGAGCTCTGCTTCTGGATCCAAAGCTTCTTCCTTCTACCAAGCACTTCTAGCTTCCACTCCTTCAAGGAAATCCCAAAGAATCAATCTCTTTTCACTCACACACACTCAAAAGGATCAAGATCACGAATTAGGATTTTGCTGGACTGAGGGAGGATATGAGGGAGGCCACAATAAAGAGTTAAGGTGCTTAAATAGGGTGCAACCCCTGAAAATTAGGGTTTCACTCTGGCTTCCCTACTCTCAACTCATCGAGTAGACTTCAAGTCCCGCGTCCAAAATCCGTTTGTACTCGACGAGTTTGGGGCCTCTAACTCGTCGAGTCCCTTTGCAAAAATGAATGATTTAATTTAAAATACATACTAGGATCCGGGTGTTAAATTACAAGTCCACAAAGTGCTCAACACAAGGTCTTAATCCATTAAGACCTTCTACAAGATGCATGAAACAATTCTAGTAGTTAGGACCTCATTTTTATACCTTAAGACCCTTCCTAAGGTCTGGAAGGACGGCTCAAAACAACAATAACCAACTATGCAAAAATGGGACCTTTGGGACAAGAAAAGAACATAAAACACCCAAAATGGGATCTAACAACCAATACATCAAGGTATTGACTTTATACCTTCTGGAGCTTCTCAAGAAGGCTAAGATCCCAGACCCACAAGCTTGCTTCCACATTAAGGCTCCATGATGCAACTTCTTCTTCCTTTAACACACCAAAAACACACTCTTGATCTCAAAACACACAGTCAGTGGGCTAGGGTTTGCAAAAAAGTCTAAAAGGATGTCAAGGTTGAAAAGGTGGGGGGAAATAAGCCATAATGTTACTTAAATACCACCCAAACCCTCAAAATTAGGGTTTCCTCCTCACATTAGTACGCTCAGCGTACTAGGGTGCACCCTAGTACACTCAGCGCTACACATGTGCACTTGGCGTACTCCTGCTGTCCAAATTACGAAAATGCCACTAGGGCTAGAAAGCATATTTCTTGGACTTAGGGCCAATTTGAAATGAAATAGAATTATGGGGATGAATTTCTAAGTACCTAAACATCGGTATGTTACATTCTCCCCAACTTGAACTAGACTTCATCATCAAGGTCTGCTGCGGTGAACAAATTTAGATAATGCTCCCGCATCTCAGCCTCTGACTCCTAGTTCCACTCGGAGCCCCTTCCGGTGCTGCCACCGTACCTTTACCAAAGGTACTTGCTTGTTACACAAAACCTTAACCTTCCTTTATAGGATAGCCACCGGCCTCTCAACATAGTTCAGGCGCTCATCGACCTGAATATCATCATGGGAAACCACTTAATCCTCATCCAACACACACATTCGTAGTTGCAAAAAATGGAAAGTTTTGTAAATCTGACTGAGATCCTCAGAAAGATCCAATCTGTAAGCAACCTTGCCAACCCTGACAATCACCCGAAAAGACATAATATATCGGGGGCACAACTTCCCCTCTTCCTTAAGCGTATCACACCTTTCCGATGAGACCTTCGATAATACCATGTTGTCGACCTGAAACTCTAACTCAGATTTGCGCCGGTCAGCATAGCTCTTCTTCCAGATCTGATCGGTCTGCAATCTCTGCCTTATATGATGAATTAGCTCTGTGGTTTGAAGGACCACTTCAGTTCGCCCCATAACCCTACGACCAACCTCGCCCCTAACAAGCCGGGGTATGATACTCCGCCCATACAAGAGATCAAAAGGCGGAGCACCAATGTTAGAGTGATTGCAGTTGTTTTAGGGAAACTCTGCAATAGGCTAGTAGGAATCCAACTCCCATCAAAATCGATAACACAGGATCGCAACATATCTTCAAGGGTTAGTATCATACGCTCACTCTCATCATTGGTCTGCGGATGATAAGCAATGCTAAAGTGCAACCTCGTGCCCAGTTCCTCATGGAACTTCTGCCAAAAATGGTAGGTGAACAAACATCACGGTCTGAAACAATGGAGACTAGAACCCCATGGCGATCAACGATCTCATGGACATACACATCGGCCAGCTTCTCGGCTGAAGAACTCTCCCGGATCACCAAAAATTGGGCACTCTTGGTTAATTGATCCACTATGACCCAGATAGCAGCAAAACCCTTTGTCTTCTTCAATAATTTAGTGATAAATCCATCGAAATATGCTCCCATTTCCACATGGGAACCTCTAGAGGTTGCAGCTTGCGATGCGGCCTCTGATGCTCAGCCTTGACCATCCTACAGGTCATGCATCTCTCCATATACCAGTCTATCTCTCTCTCTCTTCATACACGGCCACTAATAGCTCAATCTCGAATTCCGGTACATCTTGGTGGCCCTCGGATGAATAGAAAAACGAGACTTATGAGCCTCCTCTAACATAATCTGTCTGAACCCACCAGACATCGGAACCCAGACCAATCCACATCAGGTCAACAACCCATGGCTATTTGAGGAAAATCGACCAATCTCACCTCTAGTCCTCTCTTTCTTCCAATTCTCTTTCCAAACACCCTCGGCCTGAGCCTCCTTGATCAATCCCAAAATCGGGGAATCCACTTATATCCTCCTACACATCTCCCTATCTGAAGATCTAGTCGACTTGTGGCTCAAAGCATCCGCCACCACATTCACTTTACCTGAATGTTAAAAGGATCTCACAGTCATAATCCTTGACTACATCTAGCCACCTGCGTTGCGTCATGTTCAGGTTCGGCTGGTCCATAACATGCCTCAGACTCTTATGATTGGTGTAGATAGTACAACAGATCCCATACAAATAGTGTCTCCAAATCGTGAGGGCAAAAACCACTGCCCCCAACTCCATATCATGAGTGGGATATCGTGTCTCGTGTGGCTTCAGCCACCGCGAAGCATAAGCAATCATACGCCCCCTCTGCATAAGGACTGCCCCTAGGCAAGAGATGGAAGCATCACATAATACCATGAAATCCTCAATTCCCTTCGGGAGAGTTAATATCGGGGCATTGCATAATCTCTGCCGAAGAGTCTCAAATGATGACTGCTACTCAAGGCCCCATTGTAAATTCACACCCTCCCTCTTCATACGAGTGAGGGGTACTGCAATCTTGGAGAAATCCTAAATAAATCTCCGATAGTACCCTGCCAAACCCAAGAAACTCCTAATATCTAAGGGAGATTTCGGAACCTCCCACTGCATCACAGTCTCGATCTTGGCCGGATCGACCAATATCTCATCCTGGTTAACAAGGTATCCAAGGCACTGAACCTCTAATAACCAGAACTCGCACTTCGAGAATTTAGCATAAAGACGTTCTCGCCTCAAAACCCCCAGAACCTCGTAGACATGCTCCTAATGCTGCTCTCTGGTCTTTGAATACACCAAGATGTCATTAATACACATAATAACGGAACGAGTGAGCATCGTCCTGCATACCCGATTCATCAAATCCATGAACACCACATATGCGTTAGTGAGCCCAAATGGCATCACCATGAACTTGAAATGCCCGTAACATCTCCGGAACGCGGTCTTCTCCACGTCCTCTTCTCTCACTTTAACCTGATGATACCCAAACCTCATATCTATCTTGGAGAACAAATATGCACCTTAAAACTGATCGAAGAGGTCATCAATCCGCAGAAGGGGATAAATATTCTTTACCGTTAACTTGTTCAACTGTCGGTAATCAATGCACATCCGGTGTGAACCATCCTTCTTCTTGACGAACAATATCGGTGGTCCCAATGGAGAACTGCTCGTCCTGATGAACTGCTTGCCTAGCAGCTCCTGCAGCTGAGATGACAACTCTTGCATCTCAGGCGGTGCAAATAGGTACGACACCTTGGAATTAAGGGTCGCACCTAGCACGAGGTTAATCCTGAACTTGACCTGCCTCGCGGGAGGCACTCCAGGTAACTCCTCCGGAAATACATCTGCAAATTCCCTGACAACTGGGACCGCTGAAACTAAAATTCGATCCCTAACAGGCGTATCCACCACATAAGCCAATTAACCTGCACACCCATGTGTAATATACTGTCAAGCCAAAACCCTGAACCCATCCTGGTGCCCTCTCCATAGATAACAAGTTCTCCCCCACTTGGGGTTTGAACTACCACACGCTGGCCCTCACAACCAATCATGGCACCAAACCGGCTCAGCCAATCCATACTCACAATCACGCAAACATCCCCCTGGGGAACAAGGATTAGATCGATCGTATAAGGCTCCCCGAAGATCTCCAATACAAAACCCTCATACATTGATGATGCAGACCCGTGTTCGTTGGCGATAGAAACTCACAACGGACACTCTAATCCCCAATAGGCATATGAAACTCCTAACTGAAAGATCGAGATACAAAATACCGAGTCGCACCCAAGTCTAACAACACAAGATCAGGCAATGATTTCACTAGGAACGTACATATCAATGATATATATATATATATATATATATATATATATATATATATATATATATATATATAAGCATAACACAAAACATAATCAATGGGATAATGAATAGATACATACCAATCGCAACATCTAGAGTTGCGTTGGCCTCCTCAGTAGTGAGCTAAAAAACACGACCTCGAGCCCTCGGGGTATCCGCCCTCCCCTGGCGCCCATCGGTGATCCTCAAAGTGGTTAGCATCGAGGCCTGTGCCGGATTGCTGGTGAGTAATGGATAGTTGACCTTCATATAGCCAACCTGATCACAATGATAGAAAATCCTAGAACTCGAATCTTGGGTCGGTTGGCGGCATTCCCTCGCATAATGCCCCTCCTTGCCACATATGTGGCATCCACTGGCTGGGCGAAAAGCCCCCTCATGAACCTTGCCGCACTTTCCACAAGTGCATCCCCTCTGCCCTCCCGATCTAGAATCAGTGGCCTTGAACCGTTTTGGAGCTGGTTGCGACTGCGTTGTGGCCGGTCTCTGCTCCCTCAACCAAAGCTCTATCTGAATCTCACACCATCTGGCGGCCTCCCGCAGCTCCAAAAAGGTATCATAATGCTGGGTGGAAAAATTGTCTGATATCTATCTTGAGCATGCTCAAGTAATGGGTCATCTAAGCCTGCTCTGAAGCAAAGTCTAGACAAAACATGGCCCTCTCTGTGAACATCCTGGTAATCTCCATCACTGACTTTGTCCCCTGCCACAGATCCAAAAACTCATGGGCCAACCTCTTGTGCTCCACTTGCGGCACATATCTAGCACGTAACATCTCTGAGAAATGAACCCAAGCCACAACAACTCTCTGCTCAGTAGAATACGATCTTGTAACTAGTCTCCACCAATCCTTTACTCCGGACCTCAGAAGGTTCAAAGCGCACCTGACCTTCTGGCTAGTTGGGCAAGAGCAGGTGAAAAAGAATCCGTCAACATTAGATAGCCACCTCACAACTATGATCCAGTACTGAACTCCAAAATTCAATGGATTCGTATTGTCGAAGTCCCGATACTGAAAAACCCGCCCAGTACCAATCCATACGGCTGCGAAGGCTGCGGTGGCTGCAGCAGCAACAGACTCATAAAAAGCAGCATATCTGTCATCAAAGAACTCCATCATCGCGGTCTTGATAGACCCAAACATCTCTGGTATCTACCCCCTAACAATGGACACAACCTCATCATGGAGAATCTCCCTAATCCTGTCCTCAGACACAGTTGTCCCACCCTGACTGCCAACTCCCGATCCCCAGCTGGACCCAACCTCAAATCATCTCATCTTCCCCATATTGAAAATATACCAGGGAGATATCAGATAACACACACATGCCAACAGGGTAACCAACTCCCAACAAAGCCCTAGGGGTTGTGACTTCCTTGTTACGTGTATGGGTCCTGTGCTTTCAGTAGTACGGGCCTATACTAGCTTTCACACCTACCCATATTTTTCTTAAGGATCATCACTACAACCCTACCAATACATACTAGCATATGTACATACGAGATCCTCACATCCTAGAGGAAAATTACACATCTCGAGACTGGCCGGCTGACCCCATACAACTCATCCTAGTATCCTACCACTAACTGCCACACGACCCTCTATTGGTTCCAGATAACTCTCGCATGAATACAATCACATGATGCACAGCTTAAACAATCTTAGACTAAATGACCCGATCCTACAATGGTTAGAATCAGACAAGAGATACGCAGTAGAACCAAATCCCTCATGCTAAGATCATTTAAACCATGTAGCATGTAACTTAGCTTATTCACTTAATAGCTAGTTCACATGTGAAAGAGTCATACAAAAATCAATCAAGTACTCTGCAAGAGATAAGGCATCATATATCAAGCAATTCTATCATGCAGCTCCTAAAGATCCCAATTCTATTACTAGCATGTTATTCTAAAATATCATGACACAATCCCAATTAACTGTGAGGTAATTTTGGATCTACTTACTGGCTTCGGTTAGTCGTATACATCGTATCCTCCTGAATTATTTTGAAAACCATTTGAAAATAGTTTTTTAAAAATATTTTTCCTTAGCTTGAGACTGGATTCACATGAGTGTTCCTTCAATTCACTCAAACCAAGACTTTGATACCAACATGTAACATCCATGAAATCCACGAAAAATTAAAACTTCTAAAAACCAACCAAAACATAAATCGTTTGCAACATAGTTTTCTGTGACAACCTGTAATTTATTTCGTCACTAAAACTGTTCCCGTTAAATAAAACCGTTGAATTCAATCTGTTCCGTTAACTTTTGAGTTAAATTAAGTTAATCGTGACTTTTAATTCGGTTCCATAAGTGTCGGGATGTGTTATAAAAATTAAAATATTTCCCATATTTATTTGGAAAATTATTAGCTTCATCCAAGTTGAGTTACGGAAAAATTTATCGGGTACGACCAAAAGCCGCGTCTAACGTCAGTATCGGGTAGAATTCCTCCGGGCCACAAACTCAACCCCTATATAAGGGATTGAGTGACATCATTTTGAGGCTTTTACTCTCTCTCTAAAAACTTTCTCTCACTACACATTCTCTCTCTAGAACTCGAAATTGGCCCAAAGACCTCATTTCAAGCATCTTTTGGTAAGGAATCCATCCTAAACTTGTTGTTTAACTTGTATAGTATGCAAATTCATGTTGGAATCACCCAAAACACATATGAACATGTGTTTACGGTTTGGGGACCCTCCTAAAATCGTGAACACCTCTTATGAGGGTTTTGGAGCCCAAAAACCCCTCCAAACCACTTCTAGTGCTTAGATTCGACTTAGAAACTTGCATGCATGAGCTTAGGACCACAAGATCGTATCATTTGATGTATGGACATGATTTTATAGCCCAAGCATGTTCTTGGACCGTAAACCCTCATTCATGGACCATAAACTCATGTTAAAGTGTCAAAATGCCCTCAAACACCTCCAGTGAACTTCCATGAGTACATAGAACCTTGTAACCCTTCAAGAAATGCACCAAAACATGCACAATTGGAGCAAACTAGAGTTTACGGTTAGGAACATTCTTAGACCGTAAACTCATCTCATTAGACCATAAACTCTTCAAATTGGGTGTTAAAGTGCCTTTAACACCATGTATGGCTTGGAATTGAACCTAGAACCTTAAATGCTTAACCTTCAACCACTAAAACCCATGAATCTTGGGCAAACATGAGTTTACGGTTGTAAACTCATGAGTTTAAGGTAGTAAACGCCCAAGAACATCTTCATAGACCGTAAACTACTTTTCCAAGGTCAATTCAAGTCCCAAACACTTCCTAAGCCATAGAATCAACACTAGAACTTTCCTTTGTGCATTATAATTGACCCAAGACCACCAAAACACATTGAATCATGTCACACAAGAGTTTATGGCCGTAAACTGATAGTTTACTGTCGTAAACTCCTCAAATGGTCCTTAGGGTGTTCAAATCTCATTCAAAAGCCTTGAAACCAAGTCTAGCATCAACCCACATGTGTTATAAGGCCATTTAGCAACCAAGAACACCCCACCATGAGTTTACAGCGGTAAACTCATGGGAATAGGTCATTTGGACCGTAAACTCCCAAAGGAGTTTACACTTGGGGAGTAAACTCCATATCCAAACCATACTCGTCCATAGATGCTACCCGGGTCACTTCAAACACTTGGATTGAAGTGTTTTCACGTCTAGAAGTGTTTACTCTTATCTAATTAGTGGTTTGAAGTCTAAGTAGATACATTTGTGTATCATTCCATATTACATAGGAACCTCACGTGTTATCAAGCCCTGAACTGACGCTTACCATCCAAATCGACTCGTTTTCTCGAGTGGTGAGTTCATACCCCTACCCTTTTTCAATGTTTTTCACTGTTTTCAGGGGGAGAATACAAGCAAAGTACAAAGAATACTTGTACTTAAAACTTGTTTTACATGTGTTGTGTTCCATATTACATATGATTTTAACACTGATAATCATAACAGATAACCGTTTGAATTTGCAGAACACATTACCGTATTATTTGTGAAAAACGTTACAAAATGTTGTATTTTATATTTTCAAAAATGGTTTTCCACATTATATCAGTTAAAAGCATAACATTTGAACTTTGAACATGAAACTTAGTACATAGTTTTGTCCTCGGTAAAACTCCACAGAGATACGCGAGTGGAGGATCATTGTTTGTAACGGTATCTATCTGTATTACTACTAGTAAATTTGTTATTCCTATAAATTGGAGACACGTCCTCAGAGAACACTCCACAGAGATACGCGAGTGGAGGACCGCACCCATAACCAAAATCTCATAGATAGGGAGCGTGACTTGAGTGTATAGATCTATACGGGGCTGACTACCCCACACCTGGCTGCTAGCTACAGCCAAACCAAAAAGGTTCAAGGGTGACGAAAGTCATATGGTGATGTGGACTACTTATTTCCATATCTAGTCTATCGTATGGTTATGGAACTCGCAATTTGGATAGCAGAGATTTACTTGATAGTAATAATGAATAAAGTATCCAGTTTACTTGTACATGTTAGTTTTATATACGTGTTAAAACTAATACATTTTACAAGGACAACCCGGTTTTCGGTATACATCTTTCACATTACAGATTGGTAACCAACTTTCAGGAAAATATGGGATTTTCCTGGGGTAACATTTGTACATAACCAGATTTGTGTAACAAACCAGATAACTAAACCTTACAATTCACAAGAGTAACCATGTTTTTAGTGTACATCTTTTACATTACATTTCAGATTAGTAACCAACTTTTAAGAAAATATGGGATTTTCTTGGTGCGTGAATTTTCAGAAACAGAAAGGAAAAAAATACATTTTCAGAAAACAAAGCCGCTTATGAACTCACCAGTTTTATGCTGATTTTCAAACTGCTTGTATTCTAAGGTCCGCATTAGACAGGTACCTGGGGATTCCTTTTGGCGAAGACGGATTGCGTAGAAGACACGTCTTACTTTTGTCTATATATATATATATATATATATATATATATATATATATATATATATATATATATATATATATATATATATATATATACATATGTATCACACTTGTAATACTTTTTACTTTAAAACAAATTTAAAATCTTTATATGTAATGTAATGGTTGTTTACTACGCTTACTATGGACATTGGATTTGATACTCAATGTGGAGTCCGCCCCGGAAACGTTTACGCCTTGGGTTTCGGGGTGTGACATTTTCAAAACATGTTCCATATAAGATTTTTCCCAAAAATCATAAGTCCAAAACATGAGGATGTGTACGGTCACACCTTCGCCTTCCTGCGATCCTTTGAAGTTGTAACAACGTAAATTTCAAAACAATTTTTTACTTTTAAAAATGTAATTTCATCCATACATATTCTCAAATCTCAATGCATCACATGTCAATACCATAAAAACACATCCCAAGATCAAAACGTATAAAAACTCCAATAGTGTGTACTGATCATGCCGACGCCTTCCCGCGATCCTCACTTGCACGTTAAACACATAACACAAAACACTGTAAGCATAAATGCTTAGTGAGTTCCCCAAAATACCACATATAACACATATTAGCCACTCGAGGCTATAACTCTATGGGCCCCTCTGGCCCTAACTCTGTGGACCCTCTGGTCCTAACTCTGTAAACTCTGGAGTACATACAACATAAATCAAATAGAAATAATGCATTGCAAGACATCACATACATAACACACAATATACTTTGTCACATAACTCTAATTACCACTCAAGGTAAAGTATAGTGAGAAGACTCACCTCAGATAACTCGGTAACCCTCGAACTCGGAAATACTGATCTAGCCTCCACATAATCACATAAAACAATTACTCTAATCAATACGACTTTCAAAGACTAGGCTAATCCCTCTCTAAGCTCTCTAAGGAGGGTAAAAGACCATTCTACCCTTCCAATGGCTCAAAAGTCCAAACATCGACTAAACCCCAATAGTCAACGAACTCAACTCTAGTAAACGGTCAACTTTGACCAAACTCGTCGAGTTCACTCGGAGACTCGGCGAGTCCACACGGGTCCCCTGAATCCTCCTAAGCCTCACTTGGCACGTCGATTCCCTCCTCTACTCGTCGGGTTACTCTGCAACGAATCGCGGGGCAACCCCGACTCGACTCATCGAGCCCACTTATGAACTCGACAAGTTGCTCCCATAACAACTCTCAAATGGCCTTCTGAGGTCAGATCTGCTTCTTTAAACTATAGATCTGACCTCCCCATGACCAATAACCATGTAAAGGTCGAAACTTGACTCACATGCAAAGCACCCAAGGCTTCTTTTGATGAATCACTTCTAAAATGGCAACCTAAGTTCATATATCTTGATTCAATTCAGAGGACTTACCATCCTCTCTTTCCTGATATTTATAGATCAAGATGCCTCCAAGAAAGAGACCCAAATCAAAGAACAACAATCCTCCTCCGCCACTACCTCCTCCTCAATTTGACCTTGTGATGTTCCAGGCAGCTGTTACTGCCGCAGTAGCAGCTGCTATGTCTCAAATGAACCCCAGTGGTTCAGGAGGTGGTCCCCAGCCCTAAAACCAAGAAGATAGCCAGGGACACCGAAAAGAGGGTTCCTATAAAGATTTCATGAACGCGAAACCCACATCCTTTGATGGCACTGGAGGTGTCATTTCCCTCTCCTGATGGTTCGAGAAAATCGAATCTATCTTTGAGATCTGTGCCTGTTCGGAATCTGAAAAAGTGAAGTTCGCAGCCTGTACCTTCACCGATAAAGCTTTGACTTGGTGGAACGGCCGAGTCAAATCCTTAACTCTACCTGTAGCTAATGCTATGGGTTGTGTGACCATGAAGGAACTTCTTCTAGCTGAGTACTGCCCTCGGGGCGAAATACAAAAGTTGGAGCATGAGCTCTGGAACCTGAAGATGAAAGGTTCTGATATCGCCGCCTACACTTCTAGATTCGATGACCTAGCGCTACTCTGCCCGGGATTGGTTACCCCGGAGAGTAAAAACATCGAGAGATTTATCTGGGGGCTGACCTAACCGACCAAGGGAATGTCTTATCTGTGAGGCCGGATACATATGATAGTGCCAAAAGCTTAGCCGATACCCTGATTGACCACAGTGATGATGTTGAGGAAACAACCACCACTCCTGAACCGACCAAAAGGAGTGGTGAAAAATGAAAGTTTTGGAAAAAGAATAAAGGCCAACCTTCTCAAGGATCCTCAAAGAAACAGCAGACTGTAGCAGTGCATGCTGTTACTACCCCTGTTACTGCTACTATCCCTACTGCTGCTGCTTCGGTCGTGGGATCCACAGCTCAAACACCTACTAGCAGGTATGTTGGTAACCTTCCTCAGTGTGAAAAGTGTAGATACCACCATAACCCTGGCCCCTGCCGTGAGCTATCATGTTCCACCTGTGGTAAAAAGGGGCATACGGTCCGATTCTGCAAAGCACCAGCCCAATCAGCCAATCAATCTTCCGGAGCAGGTATTGGTCAGGCCTACTACAATTGTGGAGAAGTTGGGCATTTCAAGAGAAACTGCCCCAAGAAGACAACAGCTGATAATACCGGGAAAGTCCTAGCCATGGGACAAGAGGAGGCAGTCGCCGATCCCACCGTTGTTTCGGGTACGTTCCTTCTCGACAACTCTTATGCTAGTATTCTTTTCGATTCGGGTGCAGAAAGAAGCTTTGTTAGTCATTCGTTCAAGCATAATCTTAAACATAATCCCCAACCATTAACCGAAACGTTTAGTGTAGAAATGGCTAACGGTGAGAAAGAAAACGCTAGCGATATCTTCATAGGTTGTACCCTTACCCTGAACGACCATTCCTTTCCCATTGATCTTATGCCAGTCTCCATAAAGAGCTTTGATGTTATCATCGACATGGATTGGTTGAGTCCCAATCATGCTGATATCCTTTCTTACGAAAAAGCCATCCGTCTCAACCTCCCCTCTGGTCATACCCTCATGATCTATGGCGATAAGCCTAGCTCCAATCTTCGCATCATTTCCTGCATCAAAGCTCAAAAGCTTATGTGGAAGGAGTGCCAAGCATTCCTAGCCCATGTCATCAACGAGAAACAGGAAGTTAAAGACCTCGCGAGCATCCCCGAAGTCTTTAATTTTCCTGATGTCTTTCACGGAGAGCTTCCAGGAATTCCTCCCGAACGTCAGGTCGAGTTTCGCATTAACCTAATTCCAGGAGCTAACCCCGTAGCCAAACCCCCGTATCGCTTAGCTCCAGCAGAAATGCAGGAGTTATCCAACTAGCTCAATGAACTACTCACCCTGGGGAGCTCTGGTATTGTTTGTAAAGAAGAAAGATGGATCCTCCCGGATGTGTATCGACTACCGTGAGCTGAACAAGTTGACCGTCAAAAATCGATATCCTCTTCCGCGAATAAATGACCTCTTCGATCAACTCCAAGGAGCCAACTACTTCTCAAAGATAGACCTTCAGTCAGGGTATCATCAGCTACGAGTTCATGAGAGTGATGTTTCCGAAAAAGCTTTCAGGACTCGGTATGGAAACTACGAGTTCGTAGTGATGCCCTTCGGTCTAACCAACGCACCGAAAGTGATCATGGACCTAATGAACCTGGTGTGTCGCTCTTTTCTGGACAAGTTCGTCATTGTGTTCATTGATGACATACTTGTCTACTCCAGGAGCAAAGAAGATCACAAACAACACTTGAGGTTAGTGTTGGAGACCCTTAGATCCGAGAAGTTGTATGTGAAGTTTTCCAAGTGTGAATTCTGGATTCGGAAGGTAACTTTCCTCGGTCATGTAGTAAGCGAGGAGGGTATTCACGTGGATCCTTCCAAGATCAAAGCGATAGAGAATTGGTCGGCACCAAAGACACCCACATAAATCTGTCAATTCTTGGGTCTCGCCGGATATTATTGGAGATTCATCCAAAATTTTTCCAGAATCGCCAAACCTCTAACCACTCTGACACAGAAAGGTGTACCCTTTTGTTGGAGTGAAAAGCAAGAAACAACATTCCAGACATTAAAGCATGCCTTGTGCAGCGTGCCTGGTCTGTCCCTACCCGAAGGGACAGAGGACTGCGTTGTCTATTGTGATGCGTCTAATCAGGGCTTAGGCTGTGTGCTTATGCAAAGAGGAAAAGTAATTGCTTATGCCTCGAGACAGCTCAAGGCACACGAGGTCAACTATACCATGCACAACCTGGAGTTAGGTGTCGTAGTCTTTGCACTGAAGATTTGGAGACATTATCTCTATGGAACCAAGTGTACGATTTTCACTGACCATAAGAGCCTGCAGCACATCTTCGATCAGAAAGACTTAAACATGAAGAAACGACGATGGGTAGAGCTACTCAGTGACTATGAGTGCGAGATTCACTACCATCCCGACAAGGCCAATGTGGTGGCAGATGCCCTTAGCCGAAAAGAAAGTTCAAGTCGTAGGGTGAAGACACTGACGATGACTATCCATTCTCACTTATCCACGCAAATCCGAGAAGCCCAGTTAGAAGCCCTCAAACCAGAGAACGTGTCGAGCGAAGCCCTGAGGGGAATGGATAAGAAACTTGAGATCAGAGGTGACGGAGTCTACAGTTTCATGGATGGAATCTGGACTCCAAATTTCGGAGGATTTAGGGAAATTGTCATGGAGGAAGCACACAAGACCAGATACTCTGTTCACCCAAGTTCGGATAAGATGTACTTGGATCTCAAGAAACAATACTGGTGGCCCAACATGAAAGCCGAGATCGCTACATTCGTGGGCAAGTGTCTGACTTGCACCAAGGTGAAAGTTAAGTACCAGAAACCCTCGGGTCTGCTCCAACAACCCGAGATACCCGAATGGAAATGGGAGATGATTACCATGGATTTCATCACCAAGTTACCCAAGCGTCCGAGTGGGTACGATACCATTTGGGTAATTGTCAATCGTTTGACAAAATCTGCTCAATTTATTCTGATTAAAGAATCGTTCAAGATGGAAAGACTCGCGTGGATCTACATCCAGGAGGTAGTTCGACTGAACGGTTGACCTGCATCCATTATCTCTGACCGAGATAGCAGGTTTACCTCTAGGTTTTGGCAGTCCCTTCAGAAAGCTCTTGGAACTAAGCTAGACATGAGCACGGCTTATCATCCTCAGACCGACAGACAGAGTGAGAGAACTATCCAAACCTTGGAAGACATGCTTAAAGCATGCGTCATTGATTTCGTAATGTCATGGGACACACATCTCCCTTTGATAGAGTTCTTGTATAACAACAGTTACCACACCAGCATCAAGGTTGCTCCATATGAAGCCCTCTACGGTCGCAAGTGCAGATCCCCTCTGTGATGGGCCGAGGTAGGGGACACGTAGCTAGCTAAGAGTCAAATCCCCGACAGTGCTCTCACTAGTCCTGAAATCATCCGCGAAACCACCGAAAAGATCATCCAAATCTGAGAACGATTGAAAGCTTCATGAGATCGCCAAAAGAGTTACGCTGATAACCTACGGAAACCTCTGGAGTTCCAGGTTGGAGACCGCGTCCTGTTGAAGGTCTCGCCCTGGAAAGGCATGGTACGCTTTGGAAAGCATGGAAAACTTAATCCGAGGTATATTGGACCTTTTGAGATCCTCGCCAGGATCGGTCCTGTAGCCTATAAACTTCGATTACCCTATGAGCTTAGTAACATCCATCCTGTCTTTCATGTCTCGAACCTTAAAAAGTGTTTATCCGATGAAACTCTTGTGATCTCTCTGGATGAAATCGAGATCAACGAGAACTTGAACTTTGTGGAGGAACCGATCGAAATCATGGATCGAGATATCAAACGTACGAAACAAAGTCGTATCCCGATAGTGAAGGTTCGCTGGAATGCCAAGTGGGGACCGGAATTCACTTGGGAGCGCGAAGACTCGATGAAACAGAAGTATCCGCATCTCTTTCCAAATCCATGATTTGTATCTTAATTCTGAATTTCGGGACGAAATTCCCTCTAACAGGGGGATAATGTGACAACCTGTAATTTATTTCGTCACTAAAATCGTTCCCGTTAAATAAAACCGTTGAATTCAATTTATTCCATTAACTTTTGAGTTAAATTAAGTTAATCGCGGCTTTTAATTCGGTTCCATAAGTGTCAGGATGTGTTATAAACTTTAAAATAATGTTCCATATTTATTTGGAAAATTATTAGCTTCATCCAAGTTGAGTTACGAAAAAATTTATCGGGTACGACCAAAAGCCGCGTCTAACGTCAGTATCGGGTAGAATTCCTCCGGGCCACAAACTCAACCCCTATATAAGGGATTGAGTGACATCATTTTGAGGCTTTTACTCTCTCTCTAAATACTTTCTCTCACTACACATTCTCTCTCTAGAACTCAAAATTAGCCCAAAGACCTCATTTCAAGCATCTTTTGGTAAGGAATCCATCCTAAACTTGTTGTTTAACTTGTATAGTATGCAAATTCATGTTGGAATCACCCAAAACACATATGAACATGTGTTTACGGTTTGGGGACCCTCCCAAAATCGTGAACACCTCTTATGAGGGTTTTGGAGCCCAAAAACCCCTCCAAACCACTTCTAGTGCTTAGATTCGACTAAGAAACTTGCATGCATGAGCTTAGGACCACAAGATCGTATCATTTGATGTATGGACATGATTTTACAGCCCAAGCATGTTCTTGGACCGTAAACCTTCATTCATGGACCATAAACTCATGTTAAAGTGTCAAAAGGCCCTCAAACACCTCCAATGAACTTCCATGAGTACATAGAACCTTGTAACCCTTCAAGAAATGCACCAAAACATGCACAATTGGAGCAAACTAGAGTTTACGGTTAGGAACATTCTTAGACCGTAAACTCATCTCCTTAGACCATAAACTCTTCAAATTGGGTGTTAAAGTTCCTTTAACACCTTGTATGGCTTGGAATTGAACCTAGAACCTTATATGCTTAACCTTCAACCACTAAAACCCATGAATCTTGGGCAAACATGAGTTTATGGTTGTAAACTCATGAGTTTAAGGTAGTAAACTCCCAAGAACATCTTCATAGACCGTAAACTACTTTTCCAAGGTCAATTCAAGTCCCAAACACTTCCTAAGCCATAGAATCAACACTAGAACTTTCCTTTGTGCATTATAATTGACCCAAGACCACCAAAACACATTGAATCATGTCACACAAGAGTTTATGGCCGTAAACTGATAGTTTACTGTCGTAAACTCCTCAAATGGTCCTTAGGGTGTTCAAATCTCATTCAAAAGCCTTGAAACCAAGTCTAGCATCAACCCACATGTGTTATAAGGCCATTTAGCAACCAAGAACACCCCACCATGAGTTTACAGCGGTAAACTCATGGGGAATGGGTCATTTGGACCGTAAACTCCCAAAGGAGTTTACTCTTGGGGAGTAAACTCCATATCCAAACCATACTCGTCCATAGATGCTACCCGGGTCACTTCAAACACTTGGATTGAAGTGTTTTCACGTCTAGAAGTGTTTACTCTTATCTAATTAGTGGTTTGAAGTCTAATTAGATACATTTGTGTATCATTGCATATTACATAGGAACCTTGCACGTTATCAAGCCTCGAACTGACGCTTAGCATCCAAATCGACTCGTTTTCTCGAGTGGTGAGTTCATACCCCTACCCTTTTTCAATGTTTTTCACTGTTTTCAGGGGGAAAATACAAGCAAAGTACAAAGAATACATGTACTTAAAACTTGTTTTACATGTGTTGTGTTCCATATTACATATGATTTTAACACTGATAATCATAACAGATAACCGTTTGAATTTGCAGAACACATTACCGTATTATTTGTGAGAAACGTTACAAAATGTTGTATTTTATATTTTCAGAAATGGTTTTCCACATTATATCAGTTAAAAGCATAACATTTGAACTTTGAACATGAAACTTAGTACACTGTTTTGTCCTCGGTAAAACTCCACAGAGATACGCGAGTGGAGGATCATTGTTTGTAACAGTATCTATCTGTATTGTTACTAGTAAATTTGTTATTCCTATAAATTGGAGACACGTCCTCAGAGAACACTCCACAGAGATACGCGAGTGGAGGACCGCACCCGTAACCAAAATCTCTTAGATAGGGAGCGTGACTTGAGTGTATAGATCTATACGGGGCTGACTACCCCACACCTGGCTGCTAGCTACATCCAAACCAAAAAGGTTCAAGGGTGACGAAAGTCAGATGGTGATGTGGACTACTTATTTCCATATCTAGTCTATCGTATGGTTATGGAACTCGCAATTTGGATAGCAAAGATTTACTTGATAGTAATAATGAATAAAGTATCCAGTTTACTTGTACATGTTAGTTTTATATACGTGTTAAAACTAATACATTTTACAAGGACAACCAGGTTTTCAGTATACATCTTTCACATTACAGATTGGTAACCAACTTTCGGGAAAATATGGGATTTTCCTGGGGTAACATTTGTACATAACTAGATTTGTGTAACAAACCAGATAACTAAACCTTACAATTCACAAGAGTAACCATGTTTTCAGTGTACATCTTTTACATTACATTTCGGATTAGTAACCAACTTTTAAGAAAATATGGGATTTTGTTGGTGCGTGACTTTTCAGAAACAGAAAGGAAACAAATACATTTTCAGAATACAAAACCGCTTATGAACTCACCAGTTTTATGCTGATTTTCAAACTACTTGTATTCTCAGGTCCGCATTAGACAGGTACCCGGTGATTCCTTCTGGCGAAGATGGATTGCGTAGAAGACATGTCTTACTTTTGTCTATATATACATATGTATCACACTTGTAATACTTTTTACTTTAAAACAAATGTAAAATCTTTATATGTAATGTAATGGTTGTTTACTTCACTTACTATGTACATTGGATTTGATACTCAACGTGGAGTCCGCCCCGGAAACGTTTCCGCCTTGGGTTTCGAGGTGTGACATTTTCAAAACATGTTCCATATAAGATTTTTCCCAAAAATCATAAGTCCAAAACATGAGGATGTGTACGGTCGCACCTTCGCCTTCCTGCAATCCTTTGAAGTTGTAACAACGTAAATTTCAAAACAATTTTTCACTTTTAAAAATGTAATTTCATCCATACATATTCTCAAATCTCAATGCATCACATGTCAAGACCATAAAAACACATCCCAAGATCAAAACGTATAAAAACTCCAATAGTGTGTACTGATCATGCCGACGCCTTCCCGCGATCCTCACTGGCACGTGAAACACATAACACAAAACATTGTAAGCATAAACGCTTAGTGAGTTCCCCAAAATACCACATATAACACATATTAGCCACTCGAGGCTATAACTCTATGGGCCCTCTAGCCCTAACTCTGTGGACCCTCTGGTCCTAACTCTGTAAACTCTGGAGTACATACAACATAAATCAAATAGAAATAATGCATTGCAAGACATCACATACATAACACACAATATACTCTGTCACATAACTCTAATTACCACTCAAGGTAAAGTATAGTGAGAAGACTCACCTCGGATAACTCGGTAACCCTCGAACTCGGAAATACTGTCTAGCCTCCACCTAATCACATAAAACAATTACTCTAATCAATACGACTTTCAAAGACTAGGCTAATCCCTCTCTAAGCTCTCTAAGGAGGGTAAAAGACCATTCTACCCCTCCAATGGCTCAAAAGTTCAAACATCGACTAAACCCCAATAGTCAACGAACTCAACTCTAGTCAACGGTCAACTTTGACCAAACTCGTCGATTTCACTCGGAGACTCGGCGAGTCCATGCAGGTCCCCTGAATCCTTCTAAGCCTCACTTGGCACGTCGAGTCCCTCCTCCACTCGTCGGGTTACTCTGCAATGAATCGTGTGGCAACCCTGACTCGGCTCGTCGAGCCCACTTATGAACTCGGCGACTTGCTCCCATAACAACTCTCAAATGGCCTTCTGAGGTCAGATCTGCTTCTTTAAACTATAGATCTGACCTCCCCATGACCAATAACCACGTAAAGGTCGAAACTTGACTCACATGCAAAGCACCTAAGGCTTCTTTTGATGAATCACTTCTAAAATGGCAACCTAAGTTCATTTCCTTCATGGAATCACATAAAGCAGTTTGGCTAAGGCTCTCTGGACCTCAAAAGGTCCGGATCTAGAGTCTAACACTCAATGGGACACTATACTCACCCAAACAAGCCAAGAAAAAGGTATATAAAACCCTAGATTCAAGGTTCTTATGCAAAACAGAAGAACTTATCGCATTGCTACCTCAAAAGTAAAGATCCTAGCTGAAAATCCACGGAATAGCAACCCTCTTGACCTCCTCTTGCTGGAAACACTTTCTCCTTTGCTAAACCACACCAAAAATGATCAAAATAGCTCAATCTCTCACAACTCACTCAAGCTCTCTAGGGTCTCTCTCTGGACTGGTAGCCGCAAATGAAGGCATTAAGGACCCTTAAATAGGGCACAGTCCCGGAGATTTAGGGTTTCAATCCACCACGCGGAGTCATCGAGTCCACCCTTTCCGACTCGTCGAGTCCGTTCATTAATCCAGTCAACAATCGCGGTCCTACTCGACGAGTCTACGCCTCAACTCATCGAGTCCCTCTCTTTTACTCAAAAAAATAAATGATCAAACATAATACGTGGAAATCCGGATGTTACAATTCTCCCCCACTAGAATCAGACTTTGCCCTTGAAGTCTTGCTCCGCAAACAACTCTGGATGTTGCTCCCATATCTCCAACTCCAGCTCCCAGGTCAGCTCGGACCCTCTCCGTTGTTGCCACTGGACTTGAACCAGGTGCACCTCCTTGTTCCTCAGAACCTTGATCTTTCGATCCACAATGGCAACTGGCCTCTCAACATAATTCAAGCTCGCATCCACTTGAATATCTTCCAATGGAACCATCGCCGACTCGTCGGCTATTCACTTCCTCAACTGAGACACGTGGAAGGTATCATGAATCTGGCTCAACTCCGCAGGTAGCTCCAAACGATATGCTACTCTGCCCACCCTCGCGGTCACCCTGAATGGACCAATGTATCGGGTCCCCAGCTTGCCCCTCTTCCTGAATCGGATCACTCCTTTCCAAGGAGATACTTTCAGGAGTACGAAGTCTCTCACCTGGAACTCAAGCTCGGACCGTCGCCTATCTGCATAACTCTTCTAGCGACTCTGAGCTGTCAACAACCTCTGCCTGACCTGCTGTATCTGCTCTGTAGTCGGCAGTACTAACTCAGTGCTACCGAACACTCGCTGCCTGACCTCTCCCCAGTAGATGGGAGTCCGACACCTCCTTCCATACAACAACTCAAAGAGGGGCATAGAGATACTCGAATGGTGGCTATTGTTATAAGAAATCTCAGACAACGACAGACATATGTCCCAACTTCCTCCGAAGTCCAACAAACATGCCCTAAGCATGTCCTCAAGCGTCTGAATCATCCGCTCGCTCTGACCATCCGTTTGTGGGTGGTATACGGTACTAAAATACAGCCTTGTACCTAACTCCTCATAGAATTTCGTCCAGAACCTGGAAGTGAAACGCACATCTCGATCCGACACGATCGAGATCGGTACTCCATGCCGCGATACCACCTGTCTCACATACAACTCTACCAGCCTCTCAGCAGAAGAGCTCTCACTGATAGCGAGAAAATGAGCGTTTTTCGTCAGCTGGTCAACGATCACCCAAATTGAATCGACACCCCTCGCAATCCTTGGCAATTTGGTGATAAAATCCATGGAAATATGTTCCCACTTCCACTGCAGAATCTCAAGTGGATGCAACTTGCCATGCGGCCGTTGGTACTCAGCCTTAACCTTGCGACAGGTCAAGCACCTCTCCACAAACCACGCGACATCCCTCTACATACAGGGCCACCAATAGTGTCTCTTCAGGTCCAAATACATCTTAGTGGCCCTGGGATGGATTGAAAATCTCGATATGTGCGCCTCCTTCATCAAAATGGTATGTGCCCCTCCCTCGAATGGCACCCAAATCCGACCCTGAAAGGTCATAAGCCCTCGGCTATCGGCAATGAACTTAGATACGTGCCCGATCAATCGTTCTCTCTTGCGGTTCTCCGGTCTCATGGCCTCTACCTAGGCCTCCCGAATGGTGTCCAACACCAGAGTCATCACCGTCAACCTCATACAAACATCTCGTATCAGGGCACTCTCTGCCCTACAACTCAAGGCATCGGCTACAACGTTAGCCTTTCCCGGGTGGTACAGGATCTCGCACTCATAAATCTTTACTACATCCAACCATCTCCTTTGGTGCATATTCAAGTTGAGCTGATCCATCAGATACTTAAAGATCTTGTGGTCCATGTAGATGGTACATCGAACCCCATACAAATAGTGACGCCAAATCTTGAGGGCGAACACCACAGCCCCAACTCCAGATCATGAGTAGGATACCTCGTCTCATGAGGCTTCAGCTGCCTCGATGCGTATGCTATCACATGCCCTCTCTGCATCAGCACCTCACCCAATCCCGATATCGATGCGTCACAATACACTGCAAAATCCTCCATTCCCTCCGGAAGCACTAACACTAGGCCATCGCATAATCTCTGGCGAAGTGTCTCGAATGAGGCCTGCTGCTTCGGTCCCCAACTGAAAGCCACGCCCTTCCGGGTCAACCTGGTGAGAGGAACAAAAATCCTGGAGAAATCCTTGATAAATCTATGATAATAGCCGGCCAACTCCAGAGAACTCCTTATCTCTGAAGGGGATCTCGGCACCTCCCAACTCACCACAACCTCAATCTTGGCTGGATCGCCCAATATCCCATTCTGGTTGACGAGGTGTCCTAGGAATTAGACCTCTCGTAACCAGAAATCACACTTGGAGAATTTGGCGTAAAGCCTCTCCGATCTCAGAACTCCGAGGATCTCCCTCAAATGCTCCTCATTCTACTCTCTAGATCTCGAATACACCAATATATCATCAATGAACACTATCACCGAACGATCCAACATCGGCATGCACACCTTGTTCATGAGATCCATGAACGCCGCCGGTGCATTGGTGAGCCTGAAAGGCATCACCACGAACTCGTAATGCCCATAATGAGTCCTGAGCGCCGTCTTCTGGATATCCTCATCACACACTCTCATCTGATGATATCCAGACCTCAGATCAATCTTGGAGAACCAAGATGCTCCCTGCAACTGATCGAACAAATCGACGATCCTCGGTAAGGGGTAACAGTTCTTGACCGTTAGCTTCTTCAACTCCCGGTAATCAATGCACATCTGGTGTGAACCATCCTTTTTCTTGACAAAAAGGATCGGCGCTCCCCACGGTGAGCTACTCGGCTGAATAAACCCCTTCCCCAGTAGCTCCTACAGCTGTGAGGATAACTCATGCATCTCTGGTGGCACAAGGCGATAGGGCGCCTTGGCGATAGGCGCTGCCTCCGGAACCAAATCGGTATGGAACTCTACCTGCCTTTCAGGAGGCACTCCCAGCAACTCCTCGGGGAAAACATCAGGGAACTCGCGCACTATCGAAACCTCAACGACCGATATCGGCCTCTCTGCATCTACCCTTGTATCCACCACATAAGCCGCAAACCCACTACATCCCTGCTGTAGGCTCTGCCTTGTTCTAGCGGCCGAACAAAATTCCGACCCAGAACGGGTACCCTCACCATAAACCGTAAGAACTCCCCCACTAGGGTCTCGTATGGTCACTAGCTTCCACTCGCAGTCAGTAACCGCTCCAAACCTACTCAACCAGTCCATGCCCACGATGACACAGACATCTCCCATCACAATCGGGACCAAATCAATCGGAAACTCAACACCGAAAATATCGAGTACACATCCTCTAACATCAGTGGCATACACCGCTCTCTCGTCACCCATAGACCTACAGGTCCCGCTGTAGCTAGCAGCAAGGACTCGGGTGTCAATCCAAATATAGATCTATACACAATTATCACGCTCTCCCTACAAGAGGCTCTAGTTATAAATTACAGGAATTTTAACCCGTACTCTAAGAGTACAATGAAGACGTGTCTCACAATTTACGATAACGAGTTTACGTGTAGTATGTTTAGTAATGCATAACTATGCTTCTTATGTTCCATCTTGTATGTTTGTAATGCTAAATGACTCTTACCATATAGAGAGTACCTTCTGTTATTTAATTGTAACTTAACAAAAAACATATGTAAAATATGAAGTCATCAAAGACAAACACTTTTCTCAACATGTTACAAAGTGTTATGAAAGTTGTAAGCTGTGTACTAGTTTTTAACGTTTCTGCACTGTTTTATAAAAATCATAAAAACATCATACGAACTCGAAAACCAAATCCGTAAACTCTGAAATGATAGGCAGTTTTGTAAAAATCACCAGAAATTGTGGAAAATTCGTATGGAGGTGTGAAAGTAGTCATTTTAAAGGTATAAACCTAAACTACTTGAATATGAAACAGTTTTGAAAGATATCAAGTTTAAGATGGTCAAAACAGTCCGTGAATAGGACTCAACTTTCTTGTGAAAAGTTGATGTATGAGTTTGAGTTATATTAAGGTGTGTTAACTTGTATTCCCCCCCCCCCCCCCCCTAAAACTTGAAGAAAACATTAAAACGTAGGGGTATTAACTCAGCTTGAGTGATTTCCTTAGATGAATGCTGAAGAGAAAGGGTTCCTAAGTCAAGATCACTTGGTAGAAGCTTGGAGAGTTGAAGATCTAAGAACAATTATGGTGTCCTTTGTTATGAGAGTTTAATAATCTGGGTGAAGGAGTGAATAATGTTCAATGTAGGATGAGAATACTTACTGATTGAGGGTGAAAAGTTCAAAGGCAGCCTTGGAGTCTCGAGTTCTTAAAGAGGGAAATGAGACAGAAGTGTTTGTTTCTTGGTGAGAGTGTGAGTAAAGTGGAAGGAGATATGGGGGTTTCTAACTTTTGATCAAGTTACCAGCTGGAGGAGAGGTGTGAGAGGACAAATAGTTGACTAGGTAGGGGTGAATAGTGACTGGGGGTTGCCCTAAGTGGGTATGGGGGATAGCTTGTGTCACACTCTATGGGAAATCAACACTCAAACACAATATCTCACCCAATAGATATTGTCCTTGGTTTACGTTCCTCTCCCAAAATGTGGTTTAAAATATGATAATGTAGGGTCTTATATATCAAAATATGACTTTGGAATGTTTAAAGTATGAAAAATAAAAGTCTGAGGAAATTTCCGAAGTAAAAATCACTTAAAATCACTAAAAAGTGCGAAAATGATGAAAATCCGAAGTCAAGGGGTGAAATCTGGAGCCACAGCATGAATTCTGAAGCTCCTCTTAGCATTCCGGAGCTATATCTCGAATTCCGGAGGGAAGGATTAGGGTTGAGAGGGTCCGAAGTGGGTAGGCAAGAAGTTTCGGAGGTGCTGGGCGAGGTCCGAAGCATTCTTCTCGGATCCGAGGTCAGGAGCGAAGCTTTCCGGTTCAGTTTGGAGGTCCAAACCGCCCCACATGTTCCGGATTCAGAAGAAGGTTCTGAAGCAGGACGATAGTCTGGACTAAGGGAGATCCGAAGTGAGAAGCTTCTTGGTTTCTTAGAAGGTATCCGGACCAAGAGGAGTCTGGACTTAGAGGGTTCCGGACCAAGAGGGTCCTTTTGGGTTTTCTCCTTCGGTTTTGGGTTGTTTTCGACTATGGAAGGTACATAGAGATATTTGGGAGAGATTTCTCATACTTGGATAGATTTGGGAGAGATTTCACATACTTGGAGAGATTTAGGAGAGATTTCACCTACTTGGAGAGATTTGGGAGAGATTTTACATACTTGGAGAGATATGGGAGAGATTTCACATACTTGGAGAGATTTGGGAGAGATTTAGATACAATGGGATAGATTGAGGGAGACTTTGTCGGGGGCCATTATTAATGTTTTTCTTCGTAGATCAAAGACTATAGGCTTAGTTGCATCCCATTTTGAGTGTTATACGCCCCCGAAGGGTATGTAATAGTGTTTTATAGAGTTGCTACTTCCCTCAATCTGATTAGGGTTTAGAATTTTGAACATTTGAAACTTTCAAGTGTTACTTTGCATTAAGATTTATAGTTATACATTAGTAAACATAAAGTAATCCCTAACATGTTAGCACTAGTTGAGTTGACCAGTTTGACTTGTTGACTTTCTTTGACATTGACTTGACCAGAGAGTGATGGTTGTCACATCATCCCCCCGTTAAAAGGAATGTCGTCCCGAAATTTGCGTTTTGATTGGGACTTCAAGCATTTAGGAAGAGATGTGGGTACTTTTGTTTCATATGATTTTCGCGTTCCCAGGTGAACTCGGGTCCTCGTTTAGCGTTCCAACGGACCTTCACTATAGGTATGCGACTCTGTTTTGTTCTCTTAATCTCTCGATCCATGATTTCTACCGGTTCTTCTATGAAGTGGAGACTATCATTGACCTCGATTTCCTCGAGTGGGATCACAAGAGTCTCGTCATACAGACACTTCTTTAAATTTGACACGTGGAAGGTCGGGTATACATTGTTAAGTTCTTGGAGTAGTTGAAGTTTCTATGCCACTGGGCCAATCCTGGAAAGGATTTCGAATGGCCCGATGTACCTTTGATTTAGGTTACCACGTTTACCAAAACGTATCGTTCCTTTCCATGGTGAGACCTTCAGTAGCACCCGGTCCCCAACCTGGAATTCCAAGGGTTTGCATCGTTTATCGGCATAGCTCTTTTCTCGATATCGAGATGCTTTCAGTCTCTCTCGGATTTGTACGATCTTTTCCATAGTCTCCTTTATGATTTTAGGGCCAGTGAGGGTGATGTTAGGGACTTGCCCCTTTGCTAACTTTGTATCTCCCACTTCATCCCAACACAGTGGTGATCTGCACTTATGGCCATAGAGAGCTTCGAATGGCGCAACTTTGATGCTAGTATGATAGATGTTTTTGTACGAGAATTCAATAAGTGGTAAGTGGGTATCCCACGCTTTACCGAAGTCAATAACATAAGCTCTTAGCATATCTTCCAAGGTTTGAATAGTTCTTTCGCTCTGCCCGTCGGTTTGTGGGTGGTAGGCCGTACTTATATCTAGCTTGGTCCCTTGAGATTTCTGTAAGGACTGCTAGAACCGTGAAGTGAATATACTATCTCAATCAGAGATAATGGATGTCGGCACACCACGTAGTTGTACAATCTCTTTGATGTACGTCTTAGTCAATTTTTCCATTGTGTCGGTTTCCTTTATTGGCAGGAAGTGCGCGGATTTGGTCAATCTATCGACGATTACCCAAATGGTATCAAGACCACCCGTTGTCTTAGGCAGTTTGGTTATGAAGTCCATGGTTATTCATTCCCACTTCCATTCAGGTATCTCGGGTTACTGTAGTAGACCCGAAGGCTTTTGGTACTCTACCTTAACTTTGACGCAAGTTAGACACTTACTCACGTAGGTAGCGATTTCGACTTTCATGTTCGGCCACCACTATATTTTCTTCAGGTCCAGGTACATCTTGTCCGAACCGGGATGTACAGAGTATCGAGTTTTGTGTGCTTCGTTCAGGACGACGTCCTTGAACCCACCGAATTTCGGTATCCAAATTCGGTTCATGAGATAACGAGCTTCAACGTCCTTGAATTCTAGATTCTTGTCCATTCCTCTTAATGTCTCACATGTCACATTCTCAGGTTTCAAAGCTTCCATCTAAGCCTCCTTCATTTGCATGGACAGGTGCAAATGGATTGTCATGGTTAATGACTTTACTTGGCGACCCAAGTATTCTTTTCGACTTAAGGCTCCAGCTACTACATTGGCCTTACCTGGGTGATAACGAATCTCACACTCATAATCATTCAGTAGTTCTACCTATCGTCTTAGCCTCATATTGAGCTCCTTTTGATTGAGGATGTGCTGAAGGCTTTTATGATCGGTAAAGACAGTACACTTCGCTCCGTAAAGGTAGTGCCTCCAGATCTTTAGCGCGAATACTACTGCACCTAATTCGAGGTCATGCGTGGCGTAGTTGACCTCATATGTTTTTAATTGCCCCGATACATAGGCAATGACCTTTCCTTGTTGCATTAACACACATCCAAGACCCTGGTTTGATGCGTCGCAGTAGACTGAAAAGTCTTCGGCTCCTTTTGGTAGAGATAAAATCGGGGCGCTGCACAGGGCCTGCTTTAGTGTTTGGAAAGCGGTTTCTTGCTTCTCTCCCTAGATAAAAGTCACACCTTTAGGTTCAGGGTGGTAAGTGGTTTGGCAATCTTGGAGAAGTTTTGGATGAACCTCCGGTAGTAGCCAACGAGGCCTAAGAATTGACGAATTTCTGTAGGCGTCCTTGGCGTCGACCAGTTCTCAATTGCCTTGATTTTGGAGGGATCCATGTGTATCCCTTTCTCACTAACCACATGACCGAGGAAGTCCACTTCTCGGATCCAAAATTCGCACTTCAAAATTTTTGCATATAATTGCTCCGCCCTTAGTGTCTCTAATACCTATCGTAGATGTTGGCTATTCTCTTGCCCACTCCTTGAATAGACCAGGATGTCATCTATAAAGACAATCACGAACATGTCTAGGTAAGGCCAGCACACCCGATTCATTAGATCCATGAACACCGCGGGTGCATTTGTTTACCCAAAGGGCATTACTACAAAATCATAGTGACTATGCCGAGTTCTGAACGCCGTTTTAGGAACATCCTCCTCCTAGAACCGTAGTTGATGGTATCCCGAACGCAGATCGATCTTTGAGAAGTAAGATGCTCCTTGGATTTGGTCAAATAGGTCGTCGATTCGGGGTAAAGGGTATCGGTTTTTGATGGTAAGCTTATTTTGATCGCGGTAGTTGATGCACATGCGAAACAACCCATCATTCATTTTCACAAACAGAACTGGTGCTCCCCAAGGCGAGAAGTTGGGTCTAATGAACCCTTTGCTCAGCAGTTCGTTTAGTTGGCTGGATAGTTCTTGCATCTTGGCTGGCGCTAGGCGGAAAGGCGCTTTGGCTACGAGGGTAACTCCAGGAATTAGGTCGATTCGGAATTCGAATTTTCGTGTGGGTGGAACTCCACGAAGGCCTTCTAGGAATACATCCGAGAAATTACAGACCTTCGGAATGTCCTTGATATTCTTCAACTCTTGTTTCTTATCCACTACATGGGCTAAGAAGACGTGGTATTCCTTTTTGAGGTACTTTTGGGATTTGGCGCAAGAGATGATTTGCAGGTTTACACTAGGCTTGTCGCCGTAGACGAAAAGAGTTTCACCACTCGACAGATTAAAGCAAATGGCCCTTTCATAACATAGAATGTCAGCACGATTTGAGCTTAACCAATCCATGTCGATGATGATGTCAAAGCTTTTTAATGAAACCGGCAATAGATCGAGATTGAATGATTAATTGTCTAGAGTGAGGGTACACCCTGAGTATATGTCGTTAGTGCGTTCTATTTTTCCATTTGCCATTTCTACGACGTATGTATCTTTTAGTGATTGGGGATTTTGTTTTAACAATTGTTTGAATTTATGGCTAACGAAACTCCTTTCCGCTCCACTATCGAATAATATGCATGCATATGAGTTATTGAGGAGAAACGTACCGGTAACTACCGTTGGATCTTCCCTTGCTCCCCCTATCCTAAGTCCAAAATCCTTCCGACACCGTCGGTGCTTGCGTTTTTAGCTTTTGGGCAGTCCCTCTTGTAGTGCCCAGTTTCCCCGCAGCCATAACACGCTTGGCTTGCTCCGGCGTTGGTGGCCGAGTTGGCTTATTGGGCAGACACCCTACAAAAATGGGTGGTATGCCCCTTTTTGTTACAGCTGTTGCAGTGCATTTCCCAACAAGGACCGTTGTGGTGAAAGTTTCACTTGTTGCACTTGGGAAGGGTTCCAACATATTGTCTCAATGGTGCTGGAGTGGAAGGAGTAGTGACAGCATGCATGGTAACAGTTTGTTGCTTCTTGGCGGGGGTCCTGCGTCGGTTTCTTCTTTTTATTGTTCCAGAACTTCCTCTTGTTGCTTCCTCCTTTGGCTTGATCGGAGGTGGTTGTCACATTGACATGGCTGGCCTGATGATCGATGAGTTGTTGCGCCAACTCCTTGGCATTGTCAAAGGTGGTTGGCCTTGAGGCCAACACGCTTTTTTGAATCTGGGAAGATAGTCCCTAGAGGTATCATTCCACCTTCTTGCTTTCCGGAGTGACCATCGTCGGACAGAGGAGTGCTAGATCATTGAATAGGCCAGTGTAAGCTGCAAGTTCAGAGCTTGTCATCTTGAGACCCCACAGTTCCTGCTCTAATTTATGCACTTCACCCCTTGGGCAATACTCCTTTAGCATCACAGTTTTCAAGTCTTCCCAACTTATCGAATTAGCCACGGAGAGTGTCAGTGATTTTACATGGCGTAAGGGTCGGTGAAAGTGCAAGCTGCGAATTTGACTTTGCTTGCTTCGGGGAATGCACAGATCTCGAAGATGGATTCGGTCTTCTTGAACCACTACATCAAAACGATGATGCCCCCACTACCATTGAAAGAATCAGGTTTACCATTCGTGAAGTCCTTATAGGAACATTCTCTTGAACACCCTTGGCTATCTCCTTGAGTAGAGTTATTAGTACCGCTCCCTGTCCTCCTGGCACCGTTAGTGCTGATTTGGGACATAGCAGCTGCTACTGTGGCCGTAACCGCAGCCTGGAACATAACAGTGTCATACTGGGGAGGTGGCGGTGGTGGATTTGTTTGTGTTCTGCAAGTGCATCTAGCAGATCTACGAGGTGGCATCTTTTTGTAATAGAATTTTAAAGATGAAACGTGTATAGGTCTTTTAATAATGGTTATAAGTCATGTGTCGTAGAATTTTGTTATTAGTATTCAAGTATAGTATGTTCCGACTTTCAAATGTTTGTAAACGATTACTAGTAGAAGTCTATATAAATAAACTAATGAATTTAGTAGTAATGACTTCAATTGAAATCTTGTAATCTTTGATCCATGTCTGATCCACTCCTAAGACCACTCAATGTATACTAGTTGTGTGCAACTAAGGTCCGATAGACTGTCAAACTTAATGAGTCTGCTCTAAGTCCACAACCAACAAGGAACAAGATCCAAGGCGGACTCACCATTTCTAATTCGATCGCCCCTTAATTACTTATAACCTCGAGGTATATATTACATAATCTTAGAGTTACCATAAGTAAATTGTTTGTAATGATATGTTATGAAATCTGAGGAGAACTCCCAATAAAATAAAATGCGTGCAAATTTTCATTGATATAACTTAGTACATGTCTTTAGGAAAATTGGACCTTATAGAAGGTCTACATTATACCAACGCAACAGAAAATTTTGACAACACATGGACCCTTTGACTAATGTAATCACTCAGACGCAGGGTCAAAACTACATGCAAGAAAGAGTAGCCCCAACGCATACCCATAAACCTAATTTATAACAAAATGTGCGTAGTGCAAACACTACTCGAGGCGGGTGGTATCAGCTGGCCCATTGTGGCCTTGAGACGAGGTCGAGGCTCCCTGAATCTCCGCAATCCGGTGTTCGGCCATAGTCACTCTCTCCTCGAGAGCTGCGTGCCTCACCTGGTACTCCCTTACCTCCGCCCGAGCGGCGGTAAGGTCCTCGATGAGTTGTTCCACGGGATAGAAGTCTCTTTCCAAATCCCTAGTGTGTGCATTGGTGGATTTTGCAATAGCGTTGAGATCCGGAACTTTATCTGCCATTTCCCTATTCTGGTTCCCTAGGTTCATGATTTGCTGGACCATGACTGGGAGGGCTCTGTCAGCCGGTCCCCCATGGCTGAGGTCGTAGTAACCTTGTTGATCGACATATGGTGATCGTTGTCGTTGTTGACGGCCCCATCTCTCGATCACTGTTGCCCAACGGGGCTTAGGCCCGCTGTGGCCGTAACGGTTTGCAGGCACCCTGGAGATGTAAGGAGGGTTAAAGACTTCCTCTTACGGCTCCTCCTCTTCTTCTTTATCCTCAAATTCTTCTTCGGGTTCTTCTTCGTCAATTTCTTATTCCTCCTTGAGTTCTTCTTCTTCTTCGCCCTCTTCGGGGTCTTCCTCGGGCTCCTCCTCAAATACTTCCTGGTGATCCTCTTCCGGTTCTGCTTCTATCCACCCACCGTTTCCTTGGTTCGAAAAGTAGGGATCCCCTGGTAGATGAAATCCTGCCATGTCGTTTGTGTGAGAATAGGGGTGTAAGAGGCACATAATGAATCTAGATGTATTGTGTTTTAGTGCATAAAAACTCCTATAGTGTGTTAAAATGTTTTGTTTGAATCTTAGGGCTATACTTGTATGGGAGTTGGTAGGTTGATAGACTTGTTGTCCATAATGACTATCCCCCGACATATACTAGTCACTTCTGGGACGAATATAGTTGATCAGGCTATATTCCTCCCAGACTTGATTGCATATCCCAAGGCATAATCACAGTGCACAACTCCTCTATTTTTGACTTTCACGTTTTCCTTCGACGTGACACTATACTGGTATGCATGTATGTACTTATACCTTTTCATCATAATAACGTTTTATTTTTAAAAGTATAATTGTAGGGAAAAACAGTTAATCAGAGGATCTTAGTCCCTTTGTGTTTATTGTTTGTATATCTTATGTGGTTTGATATACTATGTTTAGAAAAGTGTCAACAATTAAGTTGGTGAGTTCATAAGCTTTTGGATGAAGAGTTTGAAATCCTTTGTTTGTAAATGTACTGTATACCAAAGAAAATCCCTTATTTTCCTTAATAAATGTTATGTAGTCTTATATCCCAAGACCGAGTGTATGTGTGTTTTGAAATTTTAACGAAGTAAGCAGTTTTAAATAGATAAAAAGCCTTTTTAAAATAGAATTTCCCGTAAACTTGAAGTGTTGTTAACTCCCTATGTGAGTCACTATAACCATACTACGACAAGATGACCTGCTATAACGTTTTTCAGATGTTTAGAATTTGTTATTGACATTTGTCACCCGTAGACCTATAGGTCCCACTGTAGATAGCAGCAAGGTGTCGGGTGTCAATCCCAATATAGATCTATACACAATTATCACTCTCTCCCTAAAAGAGACTCTAGTTATAACTTACAGGAATTTTAACCCATACTCTAAGAGTACAATGAAGACGTGTCTCACAATTTACGATAACGAGTTTACGTGTAGTATGTTTAGTAATGCATAACTATGCTTCTTATGTTCCATCTTGTATGTTTGTAATGCTAAAGGACTCTTACCATATAGAGAGTACCTTCTGTTATTTAATTGTAACTTAACAGAAAACATATGTAAAATATGAAGTCATCAAAGACAAACACTTTGCTCAACATGTTACAAAGTGTTATGAAAGTTATAAGCTGTGAACTAGTTTTTAACCTTTCTGCACTGTTTTATAAAAATCATAAAAAAATCATACGAACTCGAAAACCAAATCCGTAAACTCTCAGAGTTTAGAAAATGTTTCTAGTTTGTCCAAAAATTTTAATATGATTTTTAGAAGTCTCTAACTTGTGTGAAAATGTTCATATTCACAGACTGGTCCGGATTCATTTCTGAAATGATAGGCAGTTTTGTAAAAATCACTAGAAATTGTGGAAAATTCGTATGGAGGTGTGAAAGTAGTCATTTTAAAGGTGTAAACATGATCTACGTGAATATGAAATAGTTTTGAAAGATATCAAGTTTAAGAAGGTCAAAACAGTCCGTGAATACAACTCAACTTTTCTGTGGAAAGCTGATGTATGAGTTTGAGTTATATTAAGGTGTGTTAACTTGTATTCCCCCCCCCCCCCCCCCTAAAACTTGAAGAAAACATGAAAATGTAGGGGTATTAACTCATCTTGAGTGATTTCCTTAGATGAATGCTGAAGAGGAAGGTTTCCTAAGTCAAGATCACTTGGTAGAAGCTTGGAGAGTGGAAGATCTAAGAACAATTATGGTGACCTTTGTTATGAGAGATTCATAATCTGAGTGAAGGAATGAATAATGTTCAATGTAGGATGAGAATACTTAATGATTGAGGGTGAAAAGTTCAAAGGCAGCCTTGGAGTCTCGAGTTCTTAGAGAGGGAAATGAGAGAGAAGTGTTTGTTTCTTAGTGAGAGTGTGAGTAAAGTGGAAGGATAGATGGGGATTTCCAACTTTTGATCAAGTTACCAGCTGGAGGAGAGGTGTGAGAGGACAAATAGTTGACTAGATAGGGGTGAATAGTGATTGGGGGTTGTCCTAAGTGGGTATGGGGGATAGCTTGTGTCACACTCTATGGGAAATCAACACTCTAACATAATATCTCACCCAATAGATATTGTCATTGGTTTACGTTCCTCTCCCAAAATGTGGTTTAAAATATGATAATACAGGGTATTATATATCAAAATATGACTTTGGAGTGTTTAAAGTATGAAAACTAAAAGTCTGAGGAAATTTCTGAAGTAAAAATCACTAAAAAGCACGAAATAGATGAAAATACGGAGTGAAGGGGTGAAATCTGGAGCCACAACATGAATTCCGAAGCTCCTCTTAGCATTCCAGAGCTATATCCCAAATTCTGGAGGGAAGGATTAGGGCTGCGAGGGTCCGAAGTGGGTAGGCAAGAAGTTTCAGTGGCGCTGGGCTAGGTCAAAAGCATTCTTCTCGGATCCGAGGTCAGGAGCGAAGCTGTCCGATTCAGCTTGGAGATCCAAACCGCCCCACATGTTTCGGATTCAGAAAAAGGTTCTGAATCAGGAGGATAGTCCAGACTAAGGGAGATCCGAAGTGAGAAGCTTATTGGTTTCTTAGAAAGTATCCAGAGCAAGAGGGCTCCGGACCAAGAGGGTCCTTTTGGGTTTTCTCCTTCGGGTTTGGGTTGTTTTCGACTGAGGAAGGTACATAGAGAGATTTGGGAGAGATTTCACATACTTTGAGAGATTTGGAAAAGATTTCACATACTTGGAGAGATTTTGTAGAGATTTCACATACTTGGAGAGATTTTGTAGAGATTTCACATACTTGGAGAGATTTGGGAGAGATTTCACATACTTGGAAAGATTTAGATACAATAGGATAGAATGAGGGAGACTTTGTTGGGGGCCTTTATTAATGTTTTTATTCATAGATTAAATACCATAGGGTTAGTTACATCCCATTTTGAGTGTTATACGCCCCCGAAGGGTACGTAATAGTGTTTTATAGAGTTGTTACTTCCCTCAATCTGATTAGGGTTTAGAATTTTGAACATTTGAAACTTTCAAGTGTTACTTTACATTAAGATTTTGAGTTATACATTAGTAAACATAAAGTAATCCCTAACATATTAGCACTAGTTGAGTTGACCAGTTTGACTTGTTGACTTTGAATTGACTAGAAAGTGACGGTTGTCACAGAGATGGTCTTAGTGAGATTTCCCCCAAATTACCAAAACACAATACATATGACAATAACAAACAGTATGCATATAGAGCCTTCAGGATGACTGGACGGCATCACAGGCCTTCAGCCTATCTACACCGCTCATAAGACCTTCAACATGACCGGACCACCACACTGGGCCTTTAGCCTATCTGGACCATCCTCCGGGCCTTCGGCCTGACTAGACCACCTTGCAGCGCCTACAGTCTATCCAGTCCACCCTGGGTGTCTTGGCCTTCAGCACAAAACAGGACCGCCTCAACCCAACCAACCACAACATATCGACATATACATAACTCATAAACATATAACCAAGCATCAGACAAACAGGCTGATTTATAGATCACTACCGCATGCTTACATCCTATCTACCAGGATATAGATCTAACATATCACCACAATACACAATCATACGATAAACCAGGCTAACAATCCAAATGGCCGACGTTGGTGCCTTCGACCCGTAAGTGCAGTGAGGAAAACTCACCTTGCAAACTAAACCGAATTGAGGAGGCCCGACTCCGAATCTCATCTCTCTAAACGATACCTATTTCCACCAAATGAGCAATTTCATTAAAATGCCAAAATACTCATAATGCCCTCAAGGTCAAGCTTGGTCAAAGTCAACTGGTCAAACCCATTAAGTCAACCGAGTCAACCCAACTGATTCAACTTAACCGAGTCAACTCAACAAGGCTGACCCATGCTAGTACGCAAGGCATACTCTGAAGGTACGCTTAGTGTACGCGAAGCATCGCAGAAGACCACCATCGGGGTGGTTAATCAAGTACACAAGGCGTACTCCCATTTATGTGGCACATAACCTCGCAACCCCAAAAACTTCATTAAGTGCTTAATGGCTTAAGCACTCAAGCCCATACTTCAGATCTACAGTCCAAAAGCACCCAAGAGTAATAAAGTTCCCACCTTTATGACTTTACAAGTCTACAAGGTGCTCAACATAAAGTCTTCATCCATTAAGACCTTCTACAAGATGCATGAAACAATTCTGGCAATTGGGACCTCATTTTTATGGCTTAAGACCCTTCATGGGGTCTAGAAGGACAGCTTAAAATGACAATAACCAACCATGCACAATATGAGACCTTTAGGACAAGAAAAGCAACATAAAACACCCAAAAATGGGATCTAGCAACCAAGATATCAAGGTATAGACTTTATACCTTCTAGAGCTTCTCAAGAAGGCTAAGATCCCAGATCCACAAGCTTGCTTCCACTTCAAGGCTCCTTGATGCAACTTCTTCTTCCTTTAACACTCCAAAAACACACTCTTGGCTCAAAACACACACTAAGGGGGCTAGGGTTTGCTTAAATACCACTGAAATCCAAAAAATTAGGGTTTCCTTCTTACATTAGTACGCCCAACATACACACATGTACGCTTGGCGTACTCCTCCGGCCGAAATTATAAAATTGTCATTAGGGATTTAAAGCATATTTCTTGGACTTAGGGACCAATTTGACATGAAATAGAATTATGGGGATGAATTTAGAAGTACCTGAACATCGGGATGTTACAAATAATTAATTAATTCCTATTATTTCTAATTAATTTATAATTGATTATTAACTATTTCTAATATGAACTTTATTTTTATTCCACAAAGGTATACCAATTTATTTCAGACCTTAGACATTTTCATTCAACAAATAGTTCTTTCATCGACCATTTGGAAATCGGGTACTTGACAATAAGGTACTTGTTTGTACCCTCCTCATATGCCTTGTACTTAAGTTCTAAAGCTTTCCATAACTTTCCTGGATCTATAACCAGCGTGTACAAATCATATAGGCTGTTAGATAGTGAATGTGATATAACCAAGGAATAAATCCCCAAACTCTTCGCATAGAGCCCTCAACTTTTCCAATTCATAAATTGCTTTCAGATCTTGAGTCATTCCTGCTTCGAGGATTGTATCATCTGGATTGGATGGCAATTGAAGGTCGAAAACATAAGCAAGTTTCATCAAAACAAACTTAATGTTGACATTGTCAATCCAACAAATGTAGTTTTAACCGTCGAAGTATCTAGTTTGACAAACGCTTGGTTCATTAGTTTAAAGTTTGCGGAAGAAACTCAGTGTCCATTTGTTTGTTGATTTTTAATCACATAAAAACTTTAAAATTATTGTAAATCATACCTGATAGACAATCAATCAAACATAAAATAATATTGGCGGTTATATGTTGCTTAGTCGTGAATCATAAATCCAATTATTATTAATTTTACCAAGTTTTGTCTGTTAATCAATTTTAATTCTTCACGACTAGATCTAGTTGTAAGAAAGGTTGAATGTGAGTGTCTCATTGTTGGGCGAATAAAAAAATGAAACAAAATTTAAACCACCATGTTAATCGTTGATCTTGACAAATGAATACTATATTGAATGACTCACGTCCTTAATGGTTTTCACGTTGGTTTAGGTTGTAAGCTTCAACCTAAAAACCCTAGAATTTAGTGTAGATTACCGCTCGTTCCAACAACTACGAACAATCCAATAAACATAAAGTTAATTACTAAGAAATCGGAAGAATTTGAATTTTTTTTTGTTACAAAATCGCAGAGGGCGAGAGAGGAGAACATGTGAAGATCGAATTATCTAGGGTGAAGAGTACGGGTCCAAATGAGTTGTATTTATACTTGCGGAAACCTATAAGACTGCAAAAAACGAGGATCGGTGACAAGGACTAGTCAAGCACGGTATGTCCTGTGTCACATGTATATCTCGGTCAAAACCTATATGCAACACCTTGTTCTCCAAGCAAGATGTTTTCTGGATACTTCTAGAAACTTCCACGCATATATTCACGAAGCCAACACTTGCTCAATGTTGATCGGGTATGTCTAACGCCTCTAGAATTATCCTTGCATCCACAGTCTCGCTAGGTGCATATTTACGCTTGACTCATCCCTTAACATCCACTAAAGCCTTTAAAAACTTAACGCAAAGAAAGCATTATAAAGCTCACAATATAGAACATGAAAACTTGGCTACTTGCAAATATATGATGAAATTTCTAACAACTGGATAACATGGAAACTTGGCTACCTGCAAATATACGATCAAATTTCAAACAACAATGCTATTTAACTATAACAATGCTATTTAACTATTAATACAGTTCGCTTAGGGTGGTTGACATCACTAGTTCCATAATACTTACTTTGTTCAAACATAGTGGAAAGAAAAATAAATGTGATCGGTTATCCTGGGTAAACAAATAATTCACTAACCCTTTTAACCATGTATGACAATAGTCATTTCAAAAAGTAACTCAACGTCTAAACATTTTTTTTTTAAATCGTATGGAATTAACAGTTTTAATAAAAGAAAAATAATTAGTAAATATATTTAATAAAAAAATAATAGAGAAAATATATTTAATAACAAGATAGATATTCATTATTCATTAACTTCCATATTTTGGTGGTTATGGCGTGCGAAGGTGTAGTTGATACGGCATGTTTTTTATGTAATGCCGTGTCCCTGTCACCGGATTTCCGTATTGCAATTTTATTAAATAATGATTTATTTAATAATGATTTAATTATTTTGATAAAAAAAGTTTATCATGTTTCTTTACGATTATAAGAGTAACAAAATATATAAAATCAAGTGAAATAGATTACAAAAAATAATAGCGTATCTTTGTCTGATTTTATGCTGATTGACAACTTATTTGTTTTTTGCATATAGAAAATCAATTACAGAAAATATATTATCCCACTATAAAATCACAATCTAATCTTTATATACATTAAAAGAGAAACTTTATTACATCATCTTCAACAATCAAGACCACTCATTGTGTTTTCTTGATTAGTTTCAACCATTGGATCATTTTGATGATATCATCCTAAAATTAAATTAAATTAAATTACTATTGACTAAATTTGAAAGTTCGATTAATTGATTTAATGTTAATATCATTTATAAAACAAATGTATTCAAACTCATTTAAACACCTCATATATATATATATATATATATATATATATATATATATATATATATATATATATATATATATATATATATATATATATATATATATATATATATATATATTAAAAGAGAAACTTTATTACACCATCTTCAACAATCAAGACAATTCATTATGTTTTCTTGATTAATTTCAACCATTGGATCATTTTGATGATATCATCCTAAAAGTAACTTAAATTAAATTACTATTGACTAAATTTGAAAGTTTGATTAATTGATTTAATGTTAATATCATTTATAAAAGGAATGTATTCAACTCATTTAAACCTCATCATAATTTTTTAAAATAAATTTCGTTCACTCCTAATTAAAATCATGTTCATAACTATCATCTTTCGTATATATTCTTTCAATCCATATCTATTATATGAAACATATCTACAAGATTACGGGATATCGTTGCTCAATTTAAAAAAATAAAGAATTCGAAATTTGATATCCTTTCCATAATCATTGTTGAAAGTTATGTATAAATCATGTGCTACTGTTTGTATATTATGTTTTCTTCAGACCCTTTGCAACATCACATTCGAACAACATCACCCTTTGACATATTTGCCCATAATTCTTGGTTTTTAACAGATTTAGTTAATAGCAATGTACTTTGACTTTAATCTATAATGTTTTGAATTGCAATTTCTAAATTTCTTTGAGTTGTTGTAACTGTGTTCAGTGGATACAAAGTGCATTGTAATTTCTATTTTGTTTTTAACATATTTAGTTACTAGCAATGTGCGTATGTGTTTTTTTATTTAAAAAGCCAAAACTTTTATTTCAACATTTTTCCCTAATCTGTCCATGTCCTTGAAAGGTCATATCTCGGTCATGGGAAACCCTTTTTGGTCGAAATCAGTGAACAAAGTTTCGTATTTAAGACAGTTAATATTGAAAATAGCATAGTTATTAAAAATTATAAAGTTAGATAAAAACATTATAAGATATTAGGAGATATGTAAAATATACAATTACTAAAAGTGTTATGGTTATTAGAAAAAAACCATTAACATTAGTAAAACTGTAATATATAAACTAAATTATCACAATAGTAATGAAATGTCATTATTTGATGTTTCATATAATTGAAAGATATATATCAAATTACATGATATATCAATATTATTCAAATTCGTGCCAAGTCTAATGCAAAGTTGTTGCGAACACCAAATAAATAAAAACAAACATAAACATTAGCACTTATATTCATAATCAATTTAAAATAAACCAATCATGATTTAGAAAAGAATTTCCGTTGTTGATATACTAAAATTAAAATTCATATAACATTTAACGTTCCATAAATTATACTCTATGACTTTATTTAAATAAATGAAATAGTTCTTAATATTTAATGCAGTGAAAAAAAATGGTATATTGATTGTCAATATATGTTTAAATTAAGTAATCTTATTATAGAATAAACGTTTAATTAGAATGTTTATGTTTATATAACAATATAATTGAATAACATTTTTAAATAACTGAAAAACATAGAATAATGACAAGTGAAAATAATTAATTCAAAAATACCAAAAATTGTCATGTGACAAAATGAATGAGAAAATAATGTGGCAAAATGCAAGATTCTTATTTATTATGATATATATTTTTTTTACGTTGGTTTATCTTATTTTTTTTATTGTGTTGACTATATATAACTTTATATGTATTTTATATATTTCCCTGCGTTTAAAATTTTATATTTTGACGACTTACACATTTCCTTTATCCCGATGACCTGATTTTCCATCAAAAAATATTTCAAGTATTTATTTTTAGATAATGTTGTGCCCTTATAATTATTACTTTTCCTCATATAAAATAATAAAACTTACCTATATATATATATATCGATTTTATAAGCAATATTAACACTAAAACAAAATGATTGATTAAATTTTTATTATTTTGTATAACATACCAGCCTATTTTGTTTTATCTTTATATAGTAATAATAAAATTTATAAATTTACAAAACAAATATACATATTTCGAATTTTGTCATATTATTATACCATACAAAATACAGTTCTCTCCAAAATAATATTCGTCAATAATTTCATACATAATTTCACCAAATCTAAATTTGTATTTTCCTTATATAAAATTTTTTAATGATCCCGATTTTTTCCTCCAAAAATATTTGAAAATTTTATTTTTTAGATAATGTTGTCCCATTATAATTATTATTTTCCTCATATAAAATAATAAAACTTACCAATATGCCTATATATTTATATTTAACTTTTATAAGCAACATTAACACTAAAACAAAGTGATAGATTCAAGTGACGATTCATCTTCTTCAAGTAGTAGAAAAAGGCTAAATGTCTTGTCCTTAACATTTTACCTATCAATCTTTCGTCAAATTACACTAATGTAATTATTTATGATTTTGAAGGTACTCATATGTGATGAACAATGTCGTCCAACTAATAAAACAAAAAATATTGTGTACAAAGAGGTCCTTCAACGATTATAAATATTTATAGATTTCAATATATCTTCTGCATATTTCAAGAATACCAATAACTATAACTTTTTTCATAATTATTATGCAATATCTGTAAATATTTGTATGTCTTTTTTTATATGTTCTCTCGCGTTTAACACGGGTTATAATTTAGTTTTCATTACCAAATCACAATCTAATAATATATTATCCCACTATTGAAAATAATTTTTATAATTATTTCAAACTGATGCATAAAGGATTATTAGGCTAATGTAACTTTTGAATATATATTGTTGCAATAAATTATCTAAAATAAAAATTGGACAAAAATATGTTTACACAGTTTGCTCAAACATATATCAAGTTTGTGCATCATTTGAAGTTACCAGAAGGTATAAAGTCGATACCTTGCTTGTTCATTTCTTAGATCCCTTTTTGAGGAGATTTAGGGCTTTTATAAGCCACACTTGGTAACCAACCATGATTGCAAGCATGGTTGGGGGTTGAGGCTGCGGATCTAGGTCTATGAAGGAGTTACAAGGTATAAAATGGTTGCTTTTGCACCCATAGAAGCCCCCATGCAACTTAAGAGTCTCTTTTAGAGCCTTTTAGGCTCAAAGTCCCATGCATGCACGTAAAGTTCGTAGCTTTACGTGCTAGATCGAGTTTAGGGACCTAGATCTATCATTTGGACAAGAGTTGTACACCAGGAATCGAAGAAATAGACTTGGACAGTATCGACTCGACGAGTCGTTCTTGGGACTTGGCGAGTCTGAGGTTAGAGTTACCTTTCTGTTATGGTTCAAAGAGACCCAGTTGAGTGTTAGAAAGGTTTTAGAGCGTCCAAGGTAGTGACCCCAACGTATTGAGATAAGCCATAGTCCTGGAGTTCATAGGACTCGGCGAGTCCAACACAATCTCCCAATATTTGAAGATGAACTCGACGAGTTGTTCTTACAACTCGGCGAGTCTATGACAGTACTAGTTCATAGGATGAGGATAAACTCGGCGAGTTGTTCATACAACTCGGCGAGTCGGATGAAGGATCCTTCGATGATTTATATAGAAGGAGAACTCATCGAGTCATTGCTAAACTCGATGAGTAGAGATGTGGATGAGGAAAATTAAAGGGATAGGGACTCGACGAGTTGGCAGCCCAACTTGGCGAGTCAGGTCAACTGGAAGTTGACTTTGACTTTGACTCTGACTTGTACTTGGTCAGGGGTAAAATGGTCATTTTACCCTAAGAATAAATATCAGACTCTGATTAAGTGTTTTGTGGGGATTATAGCCGGAGGATTTCCGGAGCAGCAGTAGACAGATATTTCCCGCACAGATTATCAGCAGCTACTCGTTCGAGGTGAGTTACCTTCTAGTAGGGGTGGGTCTAAGGCCAAAATGCCGGCCCACCAACAAGGGTATTTGTTAGATAATTGTCTTTGTGATAATTATCTTGGTATGGTTACGTGGTTTGGTCATGAGATATGCCTGTGTGATATGTTATGTGTGTTAATGGTAGTGGTAGGGATTAGTCTTTCCCTGACATCGGTCTTTAGGATCGAGGGGGTAGGTCAGTACCCAGTTATGCCTGACTGTATGATTATATTTTGTTATTGTATGATAATGGTAGGGGTGAAATTGTCCCCAGTTACCGGTTGAAAGATATCGATGGTAGTTACCGGTTGAAAGATACCGATGACAGTAACCGGTTGAAAGATACCGATGACAGATACCGGTTGAAAGATACCGATGATATTATATGGTATGTGGTATGATGTGCCCAAAAGTACCCATTAATTTTATAATTTATAACCTAACTAACTTAACTAACTAAAATGCACCTAAGCAGTGTACCTAGTCAAATTATATAATACCTAGGTAAGTTGGGTGTCGATCACAAGGAACGGTGTTAACTAATTAATTTATCTACTACTAAATTAACCTAATTTTAGAGCAAAGATGGGGTTTTATCTGATTTTACAAGACCAGATCAACTTAAGTCACAGAATTCAATCAATTAATTAAAAACACTCGTGTCTAGTTTGAATCCACTTCTTTATTTATGTTTAGCTAAGAATTATGAATTATCAAAGTTGGTCACCAATTATTATGTAATTAGCAATTCAAGTCCAAATTTACTAATCTTTTTACCAATTTATGAACTACCTTGTATGATCACACATAAGCAAAACATAGAATTAGCTATGAATTATAGGTATCTATGTAAGATTTATCTAAGCAAACACAATTATGGTCATAATTTATGTCCTCTAGCACAACTAAATTAGTTACTTTTATCACGTATCTAAGATTTTGGTCGATCCTAGCTCTAGCAATTCAATGTTCACTAAATCACTAGGTTTCAAGTTCATGTAATTTAATGGTCACTAAGCTACACAGAACATGAATTTAAGCAACTAAGAAACTAAAATAACACGCTAGGTAATGATAATCAAACACAAGAAATTTACCAACTAATCAAATTCAATAGTCATTAAGCTAAAACATAATTCAGAAGCTTCATCTAGCTAGACAACAACTGCTAGATTCAGCTACTCATAGTAACAAGTAAGCAAAAACAAATCAAATTATCAAACATGTTCATAACTATCAAACTAATTAACTAATTATGAACCTTTACTCCTTTGGATGTTGAAAGCCTTTTCCAGAACTCTTTTTCTTCTCAAAATCGTCTTCAGGTAACCTTTCAATCAGCCAAAAAACTCCTCAAGTCGTAATGGGCAAGGAAATTTATAGTTTTCTGATTTCCCGAGTTCACGTCGTGAACCATAAAGAGTCAAGTCGTGAATATAGGATAAACGTGTTCGGCAAGGAATCTTTCACCCACATGCATATCTTCTAGAATTCTCCACTCACGTTGTGAATCATGAATTATTCACATCGTGAGTGCGTCTTTTGCTGACTTTTTCCGTTCTTCTTTTCTTCAATCTCCAAAGTTCCATATTCTGTCAATTTCAGTCCCTATCTTCGAAAATGCTTCTATTTGGCTGCAAAATAACAATTTAAACTTATAAGTACCATTATTCTATGAATAACCAAAATATTAATAGAAATGTAAATAAATTTTGCCTAAAAATGTGTATAAATATGGCAATATCAAAATACCCCACACTTGTTCTTTGCTTACCCTCAAGCAAATCTAATTATTAAATCAAACCTTCATCACCAATATCACATAGAACGATCCAACTCAAGCTCAGGCACTATGCTAAGACCTCAACGTATGCATTTCTGTCTAAAGTTTTTCCTAAGTAACCCCCCTCAATTCTAAATACTCACAATCCTCATAAACACGTGCTCACTTCTTTTGAACAATGCTCATTTTATGTAACCATCTGAATCCATCCGTAGAAGACTACCTTAACCTCAAGGTACTTTTGTAAAGCTACCCAACCATACATAAACTAGAGAATTACAAATTTTTAGAAGATGCCACAACTTGGAGCTCTTGAATTCTTCTTTTCTTTGATATTTGATCTTTGATTTCTTTGAATTCACCACCTTTTTGTGTAACTTTCGTATCTCCAACTTTTAAGACTTTAGAATCTTGATCTTTGATCTTCATACTTTGATACTTTTATGCTCCAAAATTCTTCAATTTCTTTACTTTTGGTAATTTCTCTCTCTTTTTTTACATGTATCTCACTTTTTTATATCACGCAAAAACCTACATGCTTAAGCAGGGGCGCTTAACTTCAACCTTTATTGGTTAAGACATATCTTTCCTGGATACATTTCAAGTTTAGGCTGCTAAACATATCACATCTTTAAAACTAAGCAAAGTTGTGTTTTTGTCCCATGATTTCACTAGAATAAAGGAAGTCACAAATGCACTATAACGTATATTGGCTCAACTAAACATTTAAGCTCTTATCGGATCATCCTAAAGCAACATTAGCAACTAATTATTATTACTAGAACTAATTAGATTATTATTTCAAACCTATGAAAATTTTAAAATTTCCTATAATTTATAGCAATTTACTTTTCGACCCCCTACCCCACACTTATTGCATACAATGCCTTCATTGTATCCATAAACTAAATTAAAAGCAATAAAAGGGAGAAAAAGGAACAAACTCCCCTGGGATAGAAGTGGCAAGATCGAACTCCAAACGTGTAGTTGACATGTGCATCTTGAATATGGAACTTCATCTAAATAGGAACTTGGACTTGAACTCGTGAAAGATGTAAGTGAGCCAATAAGCGAAAAAGCATTGAATCAAAACTTCAATCTACCATAAGAATGGTGTAACTCTTCAAAATGTATACAATAATGTGAGAAAGCATACGCCACTTTGTATAGTAGAGGAAATGGCCAGAATGCTCGTCATAAAAACACTGAATTTTGTGAAATGGGAAATTCACGACATGAATAAGATGGGCTCATAACGTGAAGTCGTAGAAATGCGGATGTAGAAATCCCTTGGAACCAAACTCACGACGTGAATAATAGATGCTCGCGTCGATAAAACTGGGCAACTAAAAAATGAAACTGCCCATTCTTCTTATTACTTTTAGCATCCCACTCCAATATCCAAATTAACAAAGACACTTCTGAATGCAACATTTCTATGACTCCTTGCTAATTTCATCCTCTTTCTTGACTCACCCCACACTTAGTTTTAATTGTGGGTCTCGACTCTTAACTCTAGACTCGTAACAACTCTTGACTTGACTTTACTCCCTTCCTAAGACTCCTTAGCAAACTGTAGTTCAAACATCCAAAAGAAAATAAAAGTAACATAATAGTAATCCAATAAGTGTTTAACAATCCATACAATGTTTTCAAACCAACAATTCAAAACCAAACAAACTAAAAACTATAGACTAAATAAAAATCAAACAAACGATCAATCATCTTCCTCTTCATCCCGAGCTCCACTAGTGCTTGCCCCATCTCCTCCTTGGCCTCGATACTTAATCATCCTGGGGAAAATTGGGTAGTGATTCCCCAGATGAGGAGGCTGCTCCACATTGAAGTGTCGAACCATATTCTCCATAGTCCCTCCAATCCAATTCACGCTCAAGGAAAGTGATGGGTTTTGAGCATTCTAACACTTCCTAAGTGTACATGCAACCCTAATAAACCTTGGATCTATGTTTGTATAAATACATACAAAATTTGGTTTCCAAGGTTCATAATCCTATCTAGCATACATGGGGAGCTTTATCCTAGAAGGATGGCTTGAATTACATACCTAGTAGTTGATTTTGATTCCTTGAAACCTTGTGAGCCTAGCACCCCAAGTGTGATGCCTCAAATGCTTCACACAACACCAAATGCTTTTGGAATGACTTTTGAGAGAATACACACACTTGAGAATCGGCCTAGCCCTTTTATCTCTTTTGTGTAACCGATTTTGGTGGAGAACATGTTCCTTATATAGTGTGACACATCTAGGGTTACACCATGTAAACCCTAATGTGTCATGACTCTTCATTTCCATGACCCATGGTTTTGTAACTCCCATGGAGCATCCATGGAGCATCCTATGGGTTTAACCCAACTTGATAATCCATGGAGCCTTTTAGCCCACTATACAAGTTATGGATGATTTACATAATCAACTCATATATTTAATTAGTTATCTTTTGATCACTTAATTAATTCCAAATTAATTCGATCAATACTAATTAAATAATACTATTAATATATTAGAACTTATAATATATTAATAAACCACAAGTGTTATTTCTCTCATTTAGTCTATCCAAATGCATGATGCCATGCAACCCAAATGGACCATTCCAGGTCGGGTCAAGTAGATACCAGAAATAGTTATGGATTTAGACACCTTATCCAACAATCACCCACTTGCATAAGTCTAATAACTATAACTGCAAGTATGACTTCAGGAACCGATCAGCAATCGTAGCTCTTTCAAGGTCTCTCGGAACTGAGAAGATGATGATACGCCATTTAAGATAAGTGATCATATAATCCTCTGTTCTAGATATTAGCCGGACAAATACATGGAACAATGTATTACTTTATGTCCATCAGTTTGTTTCCCGATTACCGATTTTTTTGACAAAGAACTTAATTGAACACATCAACTTAGTTCTGACCGGGCCCGGTACATAGGTCAAAACAAAATCATCGAGGGGCCCAGATATCAGCTTCTAATTCAAGAAGGAACAGGTAAACTTCGACTCATATGTTTTCTCTACTACTTATTAAATTATACACAAAAGCACGTTTTATAACATCGAGTTACCAATACGTTTTCGTACAATCAATGCATAACCAACTCATAGGCAACAAATCATATCTCTAGGTTTGAAGACCTATATGATATTACCGTCTCACGATCACTCGAGATAAATTCCATGAAGTGATTCCAGTGAGCGTGGGTTGAGTCCAATGCTCAGAACTTATGAGCACTCATGAGTGTTGTAGCCATGTCCAACAACTTAGACCTCTAAAACCAATCATGACAGTCTTGATTCATACCTACTTACGACATATGACCGACTGTGGAGGTTCGAATAATATGATATACCAAACACAATTATTCTGGAACTCAAAACATGCAAAAGAAATATAGTAAACGATTTACAAGACATAGCAACAAGTTACTCATAAATAAACACACCTTTTATTCATCATCTAATGTCAATTTGTAACGCCCGTAGATCCAGGCTAGTCAATTTAGAGATAATAGGGGTCAAAAACGAATTATCGACAAAAGATTATTTAGAATAAATAATCTTAACCAAGTTTTATAATATGTCTCAAGGGTTCCGTACATATAAAAACGCCGAAATCCGAGTTATAACGAAGAGGTTATGGCTTGTCGAAATTTTACGGCAAAACCGGCACGGCACCGGGAGACGTAAATAGTGAATTTTTGATAAAGGAATTTTTAGCCTTATCGATCCAAATAAAATTTGTAGTATATGTTAAAACGACAACATACAAAAAAGAACGCCCAAATCTGACTTCGTATGAGCAAGTTATGAATTTTCTAAGCTTTGCATAGCAGTGCAGGACCCGAAACTCGAATTTTAGTTCAAGCGGTTTTTGGCATACATGACCTAAATTAGAATTGAATATCTCATTAATAGAAACTCAACGGTAAAAAGACGGACGAAAACAGAGTCCGTATGTAGAAGTTATGAATTTTACACGGACATTTAACAATATAATCTCCTGGTACTGTTAAATTTAAGATCGATCGAGAATTAGCTGACGGAGTCAAAATGAAAGTTGTAGATCTTATTTTGACCTACGCGTGGATATAAAGAACGTCAAAAACGGAGGTAGTATGTGAACGTTATGGATTTTAGAAGTAGGAAGTGTGTTGTGCGAAAATGGGTAATGTGGCACAATCTTGGCCATTGCTTACTCCCCAAGTCTTGCCACTAGATGGTGACATGTGGCACCAAGTTCAGCCATTTTCACCCTATAAATAGAACCTCTCCCACCCTCATTTTCTTCACACCTTTCCATTCTTTCTTCTTTTTACTCTCTCTCTAGAACCTCTCTCAAGCCCCGAAACCCCCCCCCCCCCCGAAAAGCCTAGGGAACCTCCCTAGCACGAGGCGGAAGCCCCGAAGTGCTCGACGGCTCCAAGAGGAAGAGCTTTTCGGCTTCAGAACGCTGCTCCAAGCAAAGCCCGATTTTCTATAAAACCCATTGTAAGTGAGCTACGCCTACGCTATTTTTAATATATCATTTATTTAATTATAACAACGTTATTAGGAACTTATAATAAGTACTTGGGCTATTATTATGGGTTATATAAGTATTGCTTAACGCATATATAATAGTAATAATAGCTAGACTATTAATTAGTCTCGACAAAAGACTAAACTCTAGTGGTAATAATACTAGGTTTCGTCGAATGAAACTGTTTTTAAGAAGCGAAGCGCTGTCTGAGTTCGGAATCACTGCCTTTTCAAGTGAGTGCATAGTCCCTGTCATAAACATGATTTTAATACATATATCGATTGAAGTATTAAATATATGTTTATGTCGAATTATTTGATGTTGCCTGAGATACTTGTTAAAGAACAGACCTTATTATATATGCTGATTTAGGATAAAGAGTAAACCTAAATTAATTATGAGGAATATTGGGTATTGTTTTCTTACGAGTACGAGTGAATTATACTCAGAGAATAAAACCTTAGTATATGTCATTGATCCGGGAGCATGGATTAGACATAGTCATTGTCCCTAGTCCGAGAGTATGGATTAGGCATAATCATTCATCACTAATCCGAGAGTATGGATTAGTCATTCATCCCTAGTCCCAGAGTATGGATTAGGTAAAGTCGTTCATTTCTGATCTGGGAGTATGGATTAGGTAAAACGGCTAATCTTAGGTCCGAGAGTATGGATAGTCTCGTTGTGAGGATCGACGGGTGGGATAAGAGTTGTTTATATATATGGTGAAATTGTATATTTTATGAGTTTTAAACTATATATATGGTATAACATTGTGGGATTGAAATCCCTATGTACTCACCAGGTTTCCCAACCTGACCCACTCGGTTTATTTATATCACAGGTGTTGATATGAAGTCACATTACACTGATAGATTAAGGAGATATAAATCACTAGTGATAATGAATGTAAGTTCTGTTTATGCTCATGTTTCTATATTGACGATGACATCCCAAATGTTTAAAAATGAATAAAAATACTTTTCTTCGGAAGTACTTTGATAACGTATTTATCATGTTTTACTGGGAACAAATTCTGCAACATTTTTATTAAAAGAAGTACTCTGATTTTTATAAAGCATAAACAAAATCGGTCTTTTCTAGCCGTGAAAATGGGGATGTCACAGTTGGTATCGGAGCATTAGTTTAAGCGAACTAGGTTTTTAGACTTAAACTTAGAATGCTAAGCGATGATTGTGAGGTGTAAGCACTAGCTTATTTTTAGGAATTGTGCCTAAAATGCTTTTATGTGCTAAATGCTTGTGTTTCTATATTGACGATGGCATCCCAAATGTTTAAAAATGAATAAAAATACTTTTCTTCGGAAGTACTTTGATAATGTATTTATCATGTTTTATTGGGAACAAATTCCATAACATTTTTATTAAAAGAGGTACTCTGATTTTTATAAAGCATAAACAAAATTGGTTTTTTCTAGCCGTGAAAATGGGGATGTCACAGTTGGTATCGGAGCATTAGTTTAAGCGAACTAGGTTTCTAGAGTTAAACTTAGAATGCTAAGCGATGATCGTGAGGTGCAAGCACTAGCTTATTTTTAGGAATTGTGCCTAAAATGCTTTTATATGCTAAATGCTTGTGCCTGATATGTTGTTATTTGTTCGGATCTATGGTTTATTGCCGACCGGATCTGGAAACCTGATGTGTTTAGGATTCTAAGCGTTTAACTACGATATTAGAACTAGCATATAAACGTTTCGGAGTGATAAGGATGATTTAAATGTCAATCCTAAATAAAGATCTAGATTCACCTTATTCTGTGTATAGATCAAGATGGCAAGGACCCGTAGCGGAAACGTGAATGCTAATGGGAACCAAGATCAGCCCCCGGTGACTGAGCAAATACATGTTGTAGTAGTCGCTCCTGAGCCAATCAGAATGGCCGAAGTTCAAGCATTGATCCAGATGATGTTAGATCGTCAAATGGAGGAAACAAGGCGTTTACTTCAACAAAATCGAGAGGAATTGATGATGCCTATCGAACAGCCCGAACTGAATGATGGGCAGTCAGAGGAAGGGAACTAAAGTGGGACCGTTGGTCAAGCCGATGCACCGGTGATTAGAAGGATTACTCAAGATGACAGAGTCGAGAGGAATAGATGCAAGTATAAAGATTTTCTGACTTGCAAGCCATCGAATTTCACTGTAAAGGAAGATCCGATCGGAGTTATGGATTGGATCTCGGAGATGGAGTTGGCCTTCATGACGTGTGGTTGCAGAGGCAAATTACAGACCACATTTGCAGTACGATAGTTCATAGGAGGTGATGTTCGTTGGTGGAACACCCTGGGGAAGACTTTAAGCCCCAATGATCCCCTGCAACTAACATGGGCAGAGTTTTTGGTGCAATTCAACCGTAAGTACTATTCAACCCAAAACCTGCTCGAGCTGGAGAACCAATTCCTAACCTTGAAGAAAGGAAGCATGACCATCGATGAATACACCAACAACTTCACGGACAAGATGGAGTTCTCTTTGCGCCTTGTCCCAGACGAGCTGAAAAAAATTGACAAGTACGCAAAGGGACTTCCATGGGAGTATGCGGTGCCAGTACGTCAGGAACCTACTCTGGAGGCAGCTATCTGGGCTGCCAAGTCTGTTAAAGATATCATCAAGGGAAGAGCCGCCAGCAAGATGGAGGTTGGCGAGAAGAGAATGTTTGATGGATCCTCAAGATCCGACGAGAAGAGAAAATTCTCGAATTCAGGTTCAAAGAAGTTCGAAGAAGGAATGCAATGGTGTGACAAGTGCAGAAAGAAGCACATTGGGAAATGCTCTAAAGAGATGACCTGCTTTAAATGCGGGAAGACTGGTCATTACGCCAGTGATGCACAACCAAGAGAGAAGTCTGCTTTAAGTGTGGTGAAGAGGGACACTTCAAGCAAGACTGCCTAAGGAAAGAAGAAGCTACAAAGCCGAATATTCCACCAAAACCAAAGGCAAGAGCATTTCAGATGATCCTTGACGAAGCAGATAACAACGCGAGGAATCAAGGATGAGCACTTCATATCCGAAGATCGAGTTATGTAGTAGCCATAATATCGTATGATGTAGCCTATTATAGGCATAGTCTAAGGTGAACTTGAACACCTATGTAATCGTTTCAAGGAATAATATAAAAACCTTTGTTTTGCTATCCAATGTGTTAAGCTGTCATGTGATTTTATTTTATGGTGACTTGGGAAAACTGCGAGACAATACTTGGGACGAGTATTAGTAGGTGTGAATGGTAGTAGAGGCCTATACTACCGGAAGCACAAGACTCGCACTTGGATCAGGGAAGGTCACAAGGTTACCAAGAAACTAATAATTGGTACCGTTTTATTTAAGAATATTGTTACCATCGTTTCGGTAATGACTAAGAAAGTGATTGTTATACCAACCCTAGAGGTCATATCAAATTGAGTCCGACTACGATAAGTATGATAAATAGTTCAGAGACTTAAGTTGGATGTAGCAACTAACTTAAGCTAAAAGCTTGAAGAGAAAAACAATCAAAGTGATCAGTAGAGGTATCGCGATAGTTGCTTGTAGCTAGAAATGCTACCTTTTAAGATGAGATTGGAACATGAACGAAAGTATAGTCTGTTCTGGAAGACTCTAAGAGACCTGAGTCTAAGCGTGGGAACATACGATGATAAGTCATTAGAATATGACACATCGGTCCATTTTAGTAATAAAATAACTTATCTTAAGTTTGTTAAGAAGAAGAAGCAGTCTCTAGTAAGGATCGAGATTGTGACTTGAAGGTCATAATTTGGAATCTAACGTTAGATAGGGAGCAAGCGCAAGATCGAGCACCGCCTACAATCAGGAAGTCTTAGAGTTAGATATTCGTTCGAAGAAACATCAAAATTACGGTTACTACTTAGGATGAAGAGATAACGTATGGAGTCATCATGTGATCCTATTTCGTTGATGATTCCGGGACGTAATAATCCTAAGGGGGAAATAATTGTAACGCCCGTAGATCCAGGCTAGTCAATTTAGAGATAATAGGGGTCGAAAATAACTTTTTGACAAAAGATTATTTAGATTAAATAATCTTAACCAAGTTTTATAATATGTATCAAGTGTTCCGTACATATAAAGAACGCCGAAATCCGACTTATAACGGAGAGGTTATGGCCCGTCGAAGTTTTACGGCAAAACCGACAAGGCACCGGGAGACGTAAATAGTGAATTTTTGATAAAGGACTTTTTAGCCTTATCGATCCAAATAAAAGTTGTAGTATATATTAAACCGACAACATACAAAAAAGAACGCCCAAATCTGACTTCGTATGAGGAAGTTATGAATTTTCTAAGATTTTGCATAGCAGTGCACGGCCCGAAACTCGAATTTTAGTTCGAGTGGTTTTTGGCCTACATGACCTAAATGAGAATTGAATATCTCATTAATAGGAACTCAACGGTAAAAAGACAAACGGAAACAGAGTCCGTATGTAGAAGTTATGAATTTTACGCGGACATTTAACAGTATAATATCCTCGTACAGTTAAATTTAAGATCGGTCGAGAATTTGCCGACAGAGTCAAAATGAAAGTTGTAGATCTTATTTTTACCTACGTGTGGATATAAAGAACGTCAAAAACGGAGTTCGTATGTGAACATTATGAATTTTAGAAGTCATAAGTGTGTTGTGCGAAAATGTGTGATGTGGCACAATCTTGGTCATTGCTTACTCCCCAAGTCTTGCCACTAGATGGTGACATGTGGCACCAAGTTCAGCCATTTTCACCCTATAAATAGAACCTCTCCCACCCTCATTTTCTTCACACCTTTCCATTCTTTCTTCTTTTTAATCTCTCTCTAGAACCTCTCTCTAGCCCCAACCCCCCCCCCCCCCGAAAAGCCTAGGGAACCTCCCTAGCACGAGGCGGAAGCCCCGGAGTGCTCGACGGCTCCAAGAGGAAGAACTTTTCGGCTCGGGAACGCTGCTCCAAGAAAAGCCCGGTTTTCTATAAAACCCGCTGTAAGTGAGCTACGCCTACGCTATTTTTAATATATCGTTTATTTAATTATAGCAACGTTATTAGGAACTTATAATAAGTACTTGGGCTATTATTATGGGTTATATAAGTATTGTTTAACACTTATATAATAGTAATAATAGCTAGACTATTAATTACTCTCGACAAAAGACTAAACTCTAGTGGTAATAATACTAGGTTTCGTCGAATGAAACTGTTTTTAAGAAGCGAAGCGCTGTCTGAGTTCGGAATCACTGCCTTTTCAAGTGAGTGCATAGTCCCTGTCATAAACATGATTTTAATACATATATCGATTGAAGTATTAAATATATGTTTATGTCGAATTATTTGATGTCGCTTGAGATACTTGTTAAAGAACAGACCTTATTATATATGCTGATTTAGGATAAAGAGTAAACCTAACTTAATTATGAGGAATATTGGGTAGTGTTTTCTTACGAGTACAAGTGAATTATACTAAGAGAATAAAACATTAGTATATGTCATTGATCCGGGAGCATGGATTAGACATAGTCATTGTCCCTAGTCCGACAGTATGGATTAGGCATAATCATTCATCATTAATCCGAGAGTATGGATTAGTCATTCGTCCCTAGTCCCAGAGTATGGATTAGGTAAAGTCGTTCATTTCTGATCCGAGAGTATGGATTAGGTAAAACGGCTAATCTTAGGTCCGAGAGTATGGATAGTCACGTTGTGAGGATCGACGGGGTGGGATAAGAGTTGTTTATATATATATATATATATATATATATATATATATATATATATATATATATATATATATATGGTGAAATTGTATATTTTGTGTGTTTTAAACTACATATATGGTATAACATTGTGGGATTGAAATCCCTATGTACTCACCAGGTTTCCCATCCTGACCCACTCAGTTTATTTATATCACATGTGTTGATATGAAGTCACATTACACTGAGAGATTAAGGAGATTTAAATCACTAGTGATAATGAATATAAGTTCTGTTTATGCTTATGTTTCTGTATTGTCAATGACATCCCAAATGTTTAAAAATGAATAAAAATACTTTTCTTCGGAAGTGCTTTGATAACGTATTTATCATGTTTTACTGGGAACAAATTCCGCAACATTTTTATTAAAAGAGGTACTCTGATTTCTATAAAGCATAAAAAAAATCGGTCTTTTCTGGCCATGAAAATGGGGATGTCACACAATTACACTGTATAAATTTCGAAAACTATCTAACTACTAAAACTAATATCTTCCTTCACCCTATGCTCCTAGCATGCTGGAGACGCTTAACCCGAGTCAGTCCCTTCGTGAGGGGATCTGCTGGCTTCTCATCCGATGATACCATCCTTGCCACGAGGAGTCCTTCTTCTATTCGATGTCTGATGAAATGGTATTTTCTGTCGACGTGTTTGGATCTCCCATGATCCCTTGGTTCCTTGGCTAAGCCAACTGCACTTTCACTATCACAGAAAATTTCCATTGGCTCCATAATAGCTGGTACCACTCCAAGGTCTCCAATGAAGTTCTTTAGCCATATCGCTTCCTTTGCTGCCTCGATACCTGCTATATACTCTTATTCGCAAGTTGAATTAGCCACTGTTTCTTGCTTGGAAATCTTCTAAGAAATTGCTCCCCCGTTTAAGGTAAACACCCAGCCTGAATGAGATCAGAAATTATCCCTATCAGTCTAAAAGCTAGCATCACTATACCCTACAAATCTCTTGTCATCACTCCCACCGAGGGTAAGGACCCAGTCCTTAGTCCTCCGTAGGTACTTGAGGATATACTTTACCACAGTCTAGTGTGCCTTGCCAAGGTTCCCCTGATACCTGCTAACCATGCTCAAAGAAAAGGCTACATCAGGTCGAGTACACGTCATAGCATACATGATCGATCCTACAGCCGAAGCATAAGGTATTCGACTCATTTCTGCTATCTCAGCCTCAGTACTCGGGCTTTGTGTCTTACTCAATCTGGCGTTACTCTTGATGGGTAATTCTCCTTTCTTGGAGTCCTGCATGCTGAATCTCTTCAACACCTTATCCAAGTAGGTACTCTGACTAAGTCCAATTAGTCTTTTACTCTGGTCTCTCAAGATCCTTATCCCTAGAATATAGGCAGCTTCTCCTAGGTCCTTCATAGAGAAACACTTCCCAATCCAGGACTTAACTTCTTGCAGAGTTGGGATGTCATTTCCTATGAGTAGTATGTCATCCAGATACAATACCAAAAAGCTAACTATACTCCCACTAGCCTTGACATATGCACAAGATTCATCTTCACTCCTAGAAAAGCCAAATTCTTTGACTTTCTCATCAAAGCAAAGATTCCATCTGCGAGGTGCTTGCTTTAATCCATAAATGGATTTATCAAGCTTACACACCCTATCAGAGTACTCTGTATTGACAAAACCCTCTGGCTGACTTATGTAAACATCCTTAGCCAACATTCCATTAAGGAATGCGGTTTTGACATCCATTTTCCATATTTCATAGTCATGAAATGCAGCTATGGCTAATAGAACCCTAATAGACTTAATCTTGGCCACTGGAGAAAAGGTCTCATCATAATCAACTCCCGGAGTTTGTGAGAAACCCTTTGCAACCAGTCATGCCTTATAAGTGTGTACATTACCATCCATGTCGGTCTTCTTCTTGAAGATCCATTTGCACCCTACAGTCTTACGACCTGGTACATTCTCAACCAAGTTCCAAACTTGATTGTCATACATGGACTATATCTTGCTGTCCATTGCCTCTTTCCACTTGGCTGACCCGGGGCTTGCCATGGCTTCCGCATAACTGTTAGGTTCATCCAGACCTATCAGTGTCTCATCACTGATAATTGTATCACCTTCCACAATAATATGGAAACCATAATAATGTTCAGGTGCATTCCTAACCCTTGTGGAACGCCTCAGAGGTATAGACTTGTCAATTGGCTCAACAGGAGTCTCTTCCTCAATTTGAGTGCTAGCGTTTGAAGTTCCTTCACCACTTGACTCTTGAATTTCTTCAAGGTCAACTTGCCTCCCACTGTTTCCTTGGCTTATGAACTCTCTCTCTCTCAAAAGACAAACCTCCTAACTACAAAGACCACATTTTCACTAGGTCTGTAGAAGAGGTAACCAAAGGATTTTTGTAGGTAGCCGATGAAAATACACCTCTCACATCGAGGTTTGAGCTTATCATGTATCTCGCGTCACACGAAAGCCTCGTAACCCCAAATCTTAATGTGGTCTAGTTTGGGTACTTTACCAGTCCACATCTCATGAGGAGTTTTGGCAACTTTCTTTGTAGGGACCAGATTACGGATCTAGGCGGCAGTCTCAAAGGCATACCCCCAAAATGAGATTGGTAGCGAAGTTCGACTCATCATGGAACGAACCATATCCAACAAGGTTTGATTACTCCTCTCAGCCACACCATTCAACTACGGTGTCCTGGGAGGTGTCAATTGTGAGACATTCCCACATTCCCTAAGATAGTCGAGGAAATCTGAACTAAGATACTCACCACCTCGATCGGATTGAAGCATCTTAATGTTCCTGCCCAATTGATTCTCGACATCCTGTTTAAATTCTTTAAACCTTTGAAAAGTCTCTGACTTATGCTTGATTAAGTAGACATATCCATATCTACTATAATCATCAGTAAAAGTCAAATAATAACGATTAGCATCCCTTGTGGCATGTTTGAAGGGTCCACACACATCCGTGTGTACAAGATCCAACAAACCTTCACCCCACTCACAAGAACCTGTGAAGGGTGACTTTTTCATTTTATCAAGAAAGCATGATTCGCAACTATCGTCTGATTTTTGGTCAAATGACTCCAAGACTCCATCCTTTTCGAGTTGGCCTATGCGTTTCTTGCTTATATGTCCAAGATGACAATGCCATAATGATGCTTTATCCAAGTTATTATCATTAACATAATCAATACACAATACATTATTTCCTAAGTTATCAACCATAGATATAGTTTCATACACACCATCACAAGGTAATGCTTTAAAATAAAGAACACTAGATTATGACCCGCGTTAAACGCGGGGAACATAAATTAAATACATATCACATTAATAGTTGACATTGTCTTAGGTGAAATTTTAATAAAAAATGTTAGTTAGATTCATTTTTAAAGTTTTTGAACCAAACTTATTAAATAATATATATATATATATATATATATATATATATATATATATATATATATATATGTATATATATATATATATATATATATATATATATATTAGAACAATTTATTTTTTTAATACAGTATTTTTTAACATAAATGATTCTCGTGATCTATGTTTCGTCAAAACATGATGCTGTCTTTAATTAAAACATGTTGTGTAGTAGTTTTATGAATTGAATTTTTTCAGTGTACCAACCCCCATGGAGGCTCACATGGATCTTTTCATATTGGCCCTATAAAACCATAAGCAACAATAGGTTATTATATGTAGCAACAACGTTAAATTCCACAAAGAAATTCGATAAACATTACAATTAATGTGCATTGCCATAACTATAAATATCAAATTCAGACATTGTAACTTGGTCAATTTCTAAAGTATTTTTTCATTATAAGAATTAAAATATGATTTTTCAGGCTACACTCAATCAGATATACATATCTTCCTATCAGAGAAATTATTACTAAAAGAAAATGTTATGAACAAAAATATAATATGAGTTTCATAATTTGCCAAAGGTTAACACTAATATATAATAATGAACTATCATAAATCTTGTATTTTGGTCACTGCATCCAACTAACAAATCAAATTCAGTTTAGAAGATTGATTCTATATGTGCATCCATGACTTTTTGTAGTTGAATTTGGGGAAATGTTAAGACCAATTGAGATATGAGGGAACGTTCTATAAGGCTATGGTTGGTTTCTGGAGGGCAATACAAATTCAAAATCGTTAGTACATATCTTTCAGCCCTGCTTTAATTTTCAAATTTAGATCATACTTGTCAAAATCAAATTTCAAAAAAACAAAAACCAGATATGTAACCTAGCAGTCGAACAACATATTTTCATAGAAATAAATATTACAAATCTATAATTTACACTTTACATGATATTCTTAAATTATATCTTACATTTTCATCTTTAATGGTCATTAACACCTCTTTCTACCTAATTTTTGTGAGATGCATCTATATCAAAAATAAGAGATAGAACTATAGAGAATGAATATGGCAGAGTGATCCTCCATTGAAAACGCAGGAAAATTCTTCATAGAGCCGCTAGGATTCTCTTATAGACCGCTAGAAGGTCTTTATAGTGATAACTATGTGGCATCTATGAGGACGCACCATTTAAAGTAACAATTTTGATTAATGTAAGTGAAAAATCATTTAGAATGCTTACCGATTCTGATTGTTTCCAGTTGGATCTGAACATTAACATTCTTGTAGAGAAGTGGAACTTCAAATGAACCCTACATAGCCAAATCAACAAACATGACAACACAAAAGAAGCCTAAATTGACATATAACCAAACTTCCAACAAATTTCAAAATTTTAAGGTTTCGCTGAACAATTTTTTCAATTTATCAAAATTTTATTTTATTACAACCTTATAAGAGTAATCAAGAATATAAAGCAAGCGAAAGAAGTAATTGTTCATTTAAAGTCAGTAAAAAAATACAATATTGTGAAATTGATTATAATTTACATGTTTGCTTATTGTCGTGGAGGTACTCGACCACTTGGGAATGTACTATTATTCAATTAATTAGTGCATAAATCACATTATAGAATATGAAATTTAACAACTATCTAAATTCATTTACACGTGATTTAACAATAGAAAATAGACAAATTTATAATCATAAAAGTATGCTTAATTCATCAAATTTGTTATCAAAATTAATGGAAAATTGAGTTTCTTAAAGAAACAAATCAAATACACAAAAACAATATAAATAAAAAACAAAGAATGGAGCAAACAACATTTAAAGATCATGTCAGAAAGGTGTGAGCAATAAGATCTTTTTGACACTTTTCAATATAGCCATGGTTAATCTTTTTTCATCTCCAAGATGATAAGTACAAGTGTGTAGAGAAAATAAATTTATAATCATAAAAATACGTTTAATTCAACAAATTTTTTATCAAGGTTAATGGAAAATATTTTTTTGTCAAAATAATCAATTATTAAGTATGTAGGATATTACCACTAATTATAGTAAATCCAATCAATATCATTATAAAAAGGGTAGGGTTAAGAATAAATATGCACAATTATTAAGTTGGATAGTTGGTAATCGAGCAATTGTAATTTAACATGTATAAGACCGATTATTACTTTCAAAAATAGAAGTATTTACTATATTAAGAAGATTGAAATGCAAGGTGACTGTTTTTCCCTTGAGGAATTTTGGTACCAGCGATGTACACTGAGATAAAATAGAATAATTAAGAAGATATATCATGTTGATTTGCAAACATATAGGATGGTCACTGCATAAATTTTGGTTTTAAATTTAGGGAGGATTTGAATTTCGAAATTTGAATTTTATTTTAGGGATAGAGGAAATTGGTGAAGGTTTGAGCAGGAACATTGATCGACAGCGTGTTTGACCAAACATTGGTCAAGATGATGTAAGCAATTTGATGTAAGGGTGGAAAATGTATAATTGAAAAACAATCAAACGTCTTTATTGCTTTAAATGATGAAATAAAATTTTTATTTTAAACATAGATTTAATCTTCTATTTTATAAATGTAAACGTCTTAGTCTTCGCCTCTCTCCAGCGTCATTGTAATGGTAAATTGAGACGGATTATTCTTACTCTCATGGTAAGTTGACTTTTTGAAATATCAAGTTGGTCTATGAATGTATTGTTACTTTGAGTCATGTTTCTATTTGAGAAAAAACTAATGATTGGTAAACACATGTTATTCAACCAATTAATATTGACTGAGTAAAATAGACAACACAGGAAAAATTCAAAATCATAGGGTCAGAGTGAAAATATAGTTTTAGGGATTAAATTTGTAACTTTGACATAACGCAAGGACGCCGAATGTAATTTAGTCTAAAACATATAATGTAGAAAGTCTTGTGTATGTAATCAAAATCGAAATTATAAAAATAAAATAAAACTCTTATCATCCAAATATGAATGATGTGATATACTTTTAAAAAAATTCATAATGCAAACTTGACAATAAAGTAAGTATAAATAGTTTTTTTTGTTGATGCTCATCAGAAAACATATCAATAAGTATCTACCATTAATTATTTAGCATGACACCCTTCAAATCTGATTATTTTTATTAAAATATATATATATTTTTTAAATTGACAACAATATATAGTAATATAAATTATTTGTTAAAGCTATTTTCTATCTAATAAGAAGTTGGTATTTACATTTAAGTTATTAAAAAATTTAGAGATTTGTAGTTTTGACTTATATACCTAAAAAGACCTACTATGAAGTTTTTAACTTTTTTTTATATGTTTACGAAAACAATTTAAAACAACAATATATTTTTTAATGTAATCGTATATATAAGGTGTTTTTCAATAATGAAATCATTATCTTCCAAAAAAATTAGGACCCTAAGATATCAAGTTGGAGATTTTCGGCTATTCATCTGTAAAAAAGAAAGATATAAGTTATAATGTTTCAAAATTTCAAATTGATTGACTTGCTTATTTAATGAGTTTTAAAATTAAAACCATTATCTCAAACTGATTCACTTATGTGGGATATACTGGGAGATAAATTATGAATAATATTGACTTTAATTTTGACTATAAAATATTTTATTGATTTAATGGGATTAGATTAGATTTTATCAGTTAATAACCAAATTATTGATATGCTTATTAAATGAGTTTTTTCAAAAAGGAAAAAAAAAATGCTAAACGGGTTAGAATTTAGAAGCCAAAAACTATAAATAAGGGAGTTAAATTAGGAACAATATTAATTAGAAAAACGGATATCTCATACTTAAATAGAATGATATGCTTCAATTTATAACATAATTAGGAACAATATTAATTATAAGGGATTTAAATTATGAACAATGTTAATTAGAAAAACAGATATCTCGTACTTAAATAGAATGATATGCTTTAATGAAACTAATATGCTTAAAGTAGATTGACCAATTTTTTTATGACATCTCAACAGAAATACAGTAATAACAGATAATAAGAACAAAGTAAACGCAAGAAATTGGAGAAGAATAAAGAGAACAAAGTAAAAAAAGAACCCGAGAAAAAGAATTATAGAAGAAGACCGCCGAAGAAGAACACTGTAAATCGTAGGACCCAATCCAAAATAGTAAGAATAACAATTTCAGTGTAATCGTATATATAGGGTGTTTATGAATAAATAAATCATTATCTTCCAAAAAAATTGGGATCCAAAGATATCCTCTTGGAGATTTTCAACTATTCATCTTGAAAAAAAAGATATCAGTTATATTGATTCAAAATTTCAAATTAATTAACTTGCTTATTTAATGAGTTTTAAAATTCAAACTATTATCTCAAATTGATTCATTTTATGCGGGATATATTGGGAGATAAATTATGAATAATATTGACTTTAATTTTGACTCTCAAATATTTTGTTGATTTAATAGGCTTAGATTAAATTTTATATGTTTATACCCGAATTGTTGATATGCTCATTTAATGAGATTTTCAAAAAAAAACAAAACAAAACAAAACGGGTTTGAATTTTGAAGCAAAAAACTATAAATAAGGGAGTTAAATTAGGAATAATATTAATTAGAGAAATTGATATCTTATATATAAATAGAACGATATGCTTCATTTGATAACATAATTACTGAATTTAAAGATTCTATAATTAAATGTAATTATGTTTGAATTATATTTTGGGAAGATGATGTCATCAATTTGATCTAACGGTGAGAAACATATGATTGAAATACAATCTTGGTGACAGGTAAAGCTGTCCTATTCCCCATGATTAAGTTTATTCTTCCATGCTCCACATTCTCACTTCTTCTTAGTCCCTGTAAATCAGAACATATATGAATACCACAACCGGTATCAAGAACCCAAGAATTAGAATTGGGTGAGTTATTAGATAAGATAGTGTAAATACCTGCATGGTTGGATTTAACTTTCCCAACCTTTACATCTTGCTGGTACTTTGGGCAGTTCCGCTTCCAATGTGACTTTTCATGGCAATAGAAGCATTCAGCCTCCTTTGGGTCAGAAGAAGGAGTGGCAAAACCTTTTTTGGTTCCACTTGAAGAAGAGCCATCAAGGGTCCTAACCTTGGTACCCTTCGAAGAACTCTTCCTATTCTTCCCTCTACCTTTCCCGATTGCCAAGACAGGGGCGGAGTTTGGAGTATGAGTGTTAACAACTGACTTACCTTTAAGACCTGTTTCTGTAGTCTTGAGGAGTTCCTGAAGTTTGTTGAGTGTGACCTCTTCCTTATTCATGTGATATGTCATGCGGAATTGATCATAGCACGAGGGTCAGGAGTGCAAAATGATATCTATTGCAAGCTCCTCAGGGAAGTTCACATTAAGCTTCAGCAAACGATCCAGATACCTTTGCATTTTCTACATGTGACTCGTGACGGATTCTCCGTCCTTCATCATTGTTGTTATGATGGAGCAGATGATTTCATACCTCTCTTGTCATGCACTTTGATGGTATCTTTCCATCAGATCTTGGTGCATTTCAAAAGAGTAGAAGTTCTCATAGGACTTTTAGAGTTCTGCTGTCATGGTGGCTAACATGATGCATGCCACTTTGGTAGCATCCCTTTCATGTGCCCGGAAGTCAGCGATCTCCTGGGGAGTTGCAGTGGTCTCATCAATATCCTTAAGCTCCTTGTCGAGGACATATTCTTTGTCCTCGTACGGGTAATCATCCTCATGTTTCTGATCCATTCATTGAAGTTGGATCTATCAAAAGTGACTTTCCAAAAAAAGTTCATAAGGGTAAAGGAGCCATTAGGATTAGAGCCTGAAGCAACATTGTTTGAAGACATCTGAAAGAAGAGAACAAGATTAGTTTATATATTAAGAGAGCCTTAATAAAACACCCAAATGTAATATTAAGGCTAGGATCCAATCACAATATATTATAACTTAGAAGAGGTATGTCATAATCCAAGCTATAACATATTTGAAAGGTAGGTGAATGGCGATTCACAAATTTCCACCATGAGAAACGAAATATAAATATTAGGTTTTTTAATTGGTTCTTAGAAATTCCTAGATTCTTTTGAGATTCAATAAACTTTTCAAAGGCATGTTTCAATCTCGAGTGTGCCCTCCAAGTTTTGTGACTGGGATACCGAGGATCACAAAACGAGTTGTGAAGTAACCTTGCAAATCACTTGGTACTCTTAAAGTTAATCACTCAATCGATGTGTCGGTAAACCACACACGCTCCACCGATACTATGATAAACCTTAAGTCACCCTTTACCTACCTTGTTAAGTCCAAGTTAGTGTGCCGGTTAACCACACATGCTCCACCAACGACTTAAACAAAGTGTAAGTGTAATTTCATGGATTAGCACCTTATTCACATTTTCCTAAAGTAACTAAAATTGGGAATTTAATAAAGCATTTTAGTTACTTTATAATATTCATCATACTTTTCATGAGAATTGATAAGTCGTTGTCCTACCCATTCGGCTAACGACCCTCCACCGATCAAGGAAGCGGTGGGTGAGAGTGGACACCCATTAAGTTGCCATTTTATAGGCAACAACCTTATACCCCCCTTATAGACTGACTTCATGAATGAGGCGTACTAGCGGTAAGACGACTTGATCTTATACATACATATATATATATATATATATATATATATATATATATATATATATATATATATATATATTATTATTATTATTATTAACTTATAATATTATAAAGTATAAGGCTTGATTTTTAACTTTTAAAAATCTAAGGGTTGGAACTAAAGTTTCAAACATGACTTTACTTGTTCCAAAACTTGAGGGCAAGTTTTGTAACTTTACAAAACCTTTCATATTCATAACTTAAGAGTTACTAAAATGAAGACTCTTTATTTTATAACTTATATGTTCTTTTAATGGTTTTTAACACAAAGACTTTTGGTTATCCATAACTTGAGGACAAGTTATGGACTCCATTAAAACACATAAAGATCATGAATTCATCATATAAACAAGTAGCTCCTATGATCTATCAAGAACTCATAAGAACATGAACATTCATATCAAAATTTCAAGAACATATGAACACATATAATCATGAAAATTTGATATTAGCCATTGTAAATGGATTAGAACAGCCATTGCACCATCTAAAACAAGTTTTATAATACCAAAACAGTTTAGGGTAATGTTTCTAGTCTATTTCCAACAGCACAAATCGAATTTCTGCATTCTGCATGACCAACTCGTCGAGTACACGAACTGACTCGCCGAGCTGGTTGCATTTTCACTTGGACTCATCGAGTCCTCCCCATGGACTCGTCGAGTTACTTGAGCACACAACAAAAAATCGATTTTTCAATACTATTTTGCATCAAGTATTCACAAACAAGCCTAGGCTCTGATACCATTGATGTGTTTTGAGCATTCTAACACTTCCTAAATGTACATGCAACCCTAATAAACCTTGGATCTATGTTTGTCTAAATACATGCAAAATTTGGTTTCGAAGGTTCATAATCCTATATAGCATACATGGGGAGCTTTATCGTAGAAGGATGGCTAGATTTACATACCTTGTAGTTGATTTTGATTCCTTGAAACCTTGTGAGCCTAGCACCCCAAGTGTGATGCTTCAAATGCTTCACACAACACCAAATGCTTTTGGAATGACTTTTGAGAGAATACACACACTTGAAAATCGGCCTAGCCCTTTTATCTCTTTTGTGTAACCGATTTTGGTGGAGAACATGTTCCTTATATAGTGTGACACATCTAGGGTTACACCATGTAAACCCTAATGTGTCATGACTCTTCATTTCCATGACCCATGGTTTTGTAACTCCCATGGAGCATCCATGGAGCATCCTATGGGTTTAACCCAACTTGATAATCCATGGAGCCTTTTAGCCCACTATACAAGTTATGGATGATTTACATAATCAACCCATATATTTAATTAGTTATCTTTTGATCACTTAATTAATTCCAAATTAATTCTTGATAAATACTAATTAAATAATACTATTAATATATTAGAACTTACAATATATTAATAAACCACAAGTGTTATTTCTCTCATTTAGTCTATCCAAATGCATGATGCCATGCAACCCAAATGGACGATGCCGGGTCGGGTCAAGTACATACCAGAAATAGTTATGGACCTAGACACCTTATACAACAGAAAGCTGGTCAAAATACCCTATCATATCATCCCCAATATGTGACCCTACCATGGGTGCGGGTGGATGCACCGGCTGCACTCGTTCACCTCTTCCTTTAACATTCCTTCTCCTTGGCCTTGGTTGTGGTGCGGGTTGATCACCCTGCTGCTCACCACCATCCTCATCATCTGACCCCAAAATACCCCAGTGAGTTCCATAATTCTAGACCACCCGCACGGTCTCTAAATAACCCATACTAAACTCGTGCCCATCCATGAAAGTCATGGAACGGGTGATACCGAGAACAAGTAACCATACGACCGAGCCAAGCGTGAAATAAATTTCCCACTACAAATAGGGCTATCGGGACGAGAACTGGCAGCAGAGTCAGCCAAGAAGCGTGCAAAAAAGTAGGGAATGTTGCAACACACTCCCGGCTGCAATATACACCATAAGAAAAATAAATTATGCTTTGTTACCTTGTCCCCATGCCTTCTATTATTGATGGAGAAAGTGATGAAGCGATGTAGTACTCGGTGGATAGGAGATCGAATGCTACTCTCGGGGGACACTCCGGAATTGAATATCTCGGATGCAATAGAATGCCAAAAATCAAATCCTTTGACACCATCCGCATAAACTCTAGTTTCCTCCCTCGAAAACATTCCAAATTCGGGAGTCCTAGCCTCTTGGTGATCATATATACCAACCCTCCAAGAAAATTCCACGAGGCTACATTCCTGTTACTCAACCCCGAGACGAAAGACAAGTGCTTGCTGATAATGTGGATCTTGGACATTCTCTTGGAATGTCACTGTGGCGAAAAACACCACACACAACTCCTTATAAACCCGCTATTGGACACGGAAAAGATTGAGCCATCCCGAGCAAGTAAATGAAAAACCATCTCCAATAAAAGTTTTAGTAAGAAATGGGGACAAACTATCCATAAGCCCAACTTCCCTCAAACGCGCCCAGTAAATAGTGGGTGTAACTACAATCTCACGGTTATATAACCACCCCAATTTGTTATTCCATCAGGTCAAGACTCCTTGAGAAATTGAAGTTGGGAAATTATAAAATGGGTGTAAACCCGCCACTCCAATAGGCACCTCCCTTCTAGGACCCATTTCAGCAAAAACAAACAGCAAACACAGCCAAAAGAAACAACCCAACATATTAGAAATAAAAGAAACATGAAACTATCAAGTCCAGAATTCACGTCGTTAATTCATAAGAATTCACGTCGTGAGTTCGTCATCGCAAACTGAAACTGTCCACTTTCTGTAGAAATCGGGCCAATACAATGCTTGGGGTTTACTCCTATGCTAATTCCAACCACAAATCATCAACATTCCAAGTCTATTACGGGATTTTTAGGGAATATTTTCGACATTTCAACTAATTACAAACCCTAACCCTAAGTTTCACCTATTAAAGAAGAATTAGACAAGAGAATAAAGAAGTATTACCTTAGATCGAACGATTACGTAAGCAAAAACGAAAATGGATTGTTTGTCGGCCGAAATCGGAGCAAGGGGGATCAGTCTTCTCTTTCATTTCGTGGGGAATAAAGAATGATTTGATCAAAGAGGGTTATGTGTTCTTAATTTGTGGTCCCGTGTTTGTTACTGTTCACGTTGTGAATCTTTAAGGATTCACGTTGTGAGTCCTATCTGGGCTTAATTTTGGGCCAATCATTCTACATCAAAAGGGGACTGGTCTTAAAATTATTGGGCCATTTAATTTAACATAAAATGGGCTAATTATGGATTAAAGAATACATTGTCCATTACATCCCGAACTCAAGTCGTGAATCATAATGATTCACGTCGTGAATACTGTATGATAATATAATTTTTATTAATTCCACGTTTGTCTATTAACTAGATCCTTAATTATTACCACTTTATTTTTAGGGACCCCACACTCAGTGTTTAATTATGAATAAAGTGAGTTGGATGATATTATCAATGTTTTTAAAACTAAAAATGCAAAACCTAAAAAGAAAAAGAAAGAAAACGCAAACCAAACTCGGGTTGCCTCCTGAGACGCGCTTCTTTTTTATGAGTCTTGAGCTGGACTCCGTGCCTCTTACGTTGACTCGTCAGAAGAGTCCACCACCAGGATCTTTTGCTCTGTGAAATGCCTCTTGTAAGCTTGCACTCGATGAATATACGGCTTTTTATAATTCTCCCTTTTAGCCTTGACTTCGTTTCCATCGAGGTTTCGTTTGATCCCTTGAATCTTCAATTTTTCATCATCTTTAAGCTTCATAATATCATCCTCCTTCTTCACCACTAGGATAGTCTCCTTTGATGTGACCTCTTCTTCATCACTAGACATGTCATCACTTTCCTTACTCACCCAAGATGTTGGTGTTTTATAATCAAACACCTCGAGTACAAGTGGAACAGAAGCTCTTGGCTTGGTGCGCTTGACTTGCTGAATTGTTTGAATTTCTTCTTCCATAACTTTCTCCAGTTCTGCAAGCTCATTGTCATCTTCAATATTAAACACTTCACCTTGAACATTATATCCTTGGAACCCATCTTGTAGTCCAAAAGTTTCTACTTCATCACCGACCCTCAACGTGAGCTTGGATTCTCGAACATCGACAAGAGCCCTAGCAGTATTTAGTAAAGGGCGACCAAGAATGATGGGGACATTCACATCCTCTTTCATGTCAATCACTACAAAGTCAACTGGGAAAAAAATTTCCCAATTTTAACTAGGATGTCTTCTACTATCCCTCTGGGGTGAGTCACTAAACGGTTTGCCATGTGGATTGTCATCTTCGTAGCCTTCATCTTCTGAATATTTAACTTTTTTATAGAATGAAAATGGCATCAAATTTATGCTATCCCCAGAATCGACTAAAACATATGTCTTCAAATTATTTCCAAACTCACATGGAAGAGTGAGGCTTCCAGGATCTCCCATATTTTTAGGTAAATCTCCCAATATAGCCCTTGAGCTTTTTTCACTTAGAATGACCTTGGAATTCTTCCTTAATTCTTGACGAGTGTCTATTAAGTCTTGGAGGAACTTAGCGTATTCGGGAATTTTGGATAATGAATCAATGAAAGGAGTAGTAATCACAATACCCTTTATTTGTTGAATAAACTCCAGATGTTCCCTTTCTAGTGGGCTAAGATGTGCTCGAGACGGGAATGGCAAAGGCGGGTTATAAACTGGAACAGCTACGAAATTCTTCTCTTCAGACCGATCCTACGACGTGAGCATAGCGGGCTCACGATGTGAATTGGGTATTCCAGTAGATTCGTCATTTTCGATTTTTGTCTTCTTAGGATTTGGTTAAGATGGCTTTTGCTCCACTTCTAAAGCTTCTAGCAATTCAGAAATCGCTTCTTCTTCAGTATTAATGGCCATGACATGAGATTGTGTCTTCATTTCAGGAACTTGTGGAGACAATCTTTTATTTACCAAAGTAGTAGGTTGACCAAGTTGAACTTCAAGGTTATTGATGGAAACTTGCTGATTTTTTAATAATGATTGTTGGTCAATCATTATAGCATGATGATTCTTCATCATAGTTCTTTGATCTTCCATTGCAGTATCAGTAGCATCATGCCTTTTTTCTGAAGCTTCCATAAACTTCATTAACATTGTCTCTAGATCAACTTTCTTCTCAGCTGGTGGTTTCTCTCTTTGGTAAAAACCCCGTCCAGTTTGCCTAAATTTCTCTTCTATTTGCTTCTTGTATTCATCGTAAGGCAACCACTCCATCTTTGGTTTTATCCAATCTTCATCGAATTTGTCCCCACTCGAATAGCAAACTTGAGCTTTCTTGTTTCCATATTCATCCATATTGCAATCTTTTGTCAGATGTGGGCCACTACATCTCTTGCAACCAACTCGAATTGCATGAATTGATTGGTCCAGTTGGGTCAATCTCCTATCTATAGTGTTAATCATTGTCGTCACAGTAGCCATCTCTTCAGTTTATGCACCTCCACTGCCTTTTATTCCATCACACCCTGGGTTGTGATACTCACGAGAGTGCTTTGAAAATTCTTCAATAAGTTCCTTGGCGTGATTTGGGTTCTTCTTCGTTAGTGGTCCTTGTGAAACAAGAAGTTGTCTAGTCATGACATTCACCCCATTATAGAATATCGACATCTCTTGCTGAATATTGAGGTCATGTTGAGGACAATTTCTTAACAACCCTTGTAGCGTTCCCATGGCTCGTATAATGACCCCCCCCCCCCCCCGGATTTTGCTCAAAGTTGGCAATCACCTTCTTGAGTTTAGAGATTTTAGAGGGTGGGCAAAACAAATCTAGAAATTTCTCACGGAGTTAGGCCCATATGGTGATTATACCAGATGGAAGTGCCTTCAACCAGTCTTTTGCAGCTCCTTTGAAAGTGACAGGTAACGTCCTTAGCAAAGCTGTCTCCCTTGGGATATTAGGAGTATTAAAATAATCTGCAATATCATTGACCTCGTCTAAATGCTTGAAAGCATCATCATGATCCTTCCCATAGAATGGGATATCCTTACGTTCAGTAAGGATATGTCCCTTTAACTCGAATGTGGCATTGGAAGGAATTATAGGATGTACTAAACCCGGCCCCACATCATCTTGAATGCGCTTCTTGTAATCCCCCATGGCCATCTCATCAATGTTCGCCATTTCGTTCTCCGGCTCGTTCTCGGGTTCACTCATATAAAGTCCAAATTCTGTTTCAGATTCGTACTCGGACTTGTGTGGATTAGGAATTTGATAGAAGACTTCAAACTTGCTCTTTGAGGCTGAACTCGATTCTTCTGTTTTCTTTCCTGACTTCCTTGAAAAGGCTTATTTCAGTTCTTGTAAAGGTGACTTCTTATTATTCTTTTTGTGCAGCGTAGACTCCGGATCTCCAAGCGTTGGCACCAAAGGTGTGCTGGATCCTCTAGTCATGAACTCTTGCAAAACAATCAAAATAAAAACGTAAAACTGAACAAAAACTAAATAAAAAAATTCCTTACCGATAGTCCACCACGACGTGGTAAAGGCTACCACCTCGTGTTGTCGTAGAAAAACTAACAGAAAAGAAAAACGCAGAAAATCTAAAAAAAACGAAGCTCACAACGTGAACTTAAGGTTCACGACGTGATCCCAGTATTGAAAAAAAAAACTAAACTGAAAAAGTAACTTTTTGCAGGTTTTACCCCACAAAAAGGATCGATCAATTTAAAGCAAACAAACTAATAATTAACTAATTCGTTCCCCGGCAACGGCACCAAAAACTTGATGTGCACAAAAGTACCCACTAATTTTATAATTTATAACCTAACTAACTTAACTAACTAAAATGCACCTAGGCAGTGTACCTAGTCGAATTATAGAATAGTTGGGCAAGTTGGGTGTCGATCACAAGGAACGGTGTTAACTAATTAATTTATCTACTACTAAATTAACTTAATTTTAGAGCAAAGATGGGGTTTTATCTGATTTTATAAGACCAGATCAACTTAAGTCACAGAATTCAATCAATTAATTAAAAACACTCCTGTCTAGTTTGAATCCACTTCTTTATATATGTTTAGCTAATTATGAACTATCAAATTTGGTCACCAATTATTATGTAATTAGCAATTCAAGTCCAAATTTACTAATCTTTTCACCAATTCATGAACTACCTTGTATGATCACACATAAGCAAAACAAAGAATTAGTTATGAATTATAGGTATCTATGTAAGATTTATCTAAGAAAGCACAATTATGGTCATAATTTATGTCCTCTAGCACAGCTAAATTAGTTACTTTAATCACTTATCTAAGATTTTGGTCGATCCTAGCTCTAGCAATTCAATGTTCACTAAATCACTAGGTTTCAAGTTCATGTAATTTAATGGTCACTAATCTACACAAAACATGAATTTAAGCAACTAAGAAACTAAAATAACATGCTAGGTAATGATAATCAAACACAAGCAATTTACCAACTAATCAAATTCAATAGTCATTAAGCTAAAACATAATTAAGAAGCTTCATCTAGCAGGAGAAGAGCTGCTAGATTTAGCTACTCATAGTAACAAGTAAGCAAAAACAAGTCAAATTATCAAACATGTTCATAACTATCAAACTAATTAACTAATTATGAACCTTTACTCCTTTTAATGTTGAAAGCCTTTTCGAGAACTCTTTTTCCGCTCATAATCGTCTTCAGATAACCTTTCAATCAGCCAAAAAACTCCTCAAGTCGTAATGGGCAAGGTAATTTATAGTTTTCTGATTACCCGAGTTCACATCGTGTACCATAAAGATTCACGTCGTGAATATGGGATAAACGTTTTTGGTAAGGACTCTTTCACCCGCATGCATATCTTTTAGAATTCTCCACTCACGTCATGAATCATGAATTATTCACGTCGTGACTGCGACTTTTGCTGACTTTTTCCGTTCTTCTTTTCTTCAATCTCCAAAGTTCCATATTCTGTCAATTTTAGTCCCTATCTTCGAAAATGCTTCTTTCTGGCTGCAAAATAATAATTCAAACATATAAGTACCATTATTTTGTGCAAATAACCAAAATATTAATAGAAATGTAAATACATATTGCCTAAAATTATGTATAAATAAGGCAATACCATGGTATGATGGGGAAACTCACTAAGCTTTGTGCTTACAGTTTCAGTTTTGGTTTCAGGTTCCTCTTCGTCTAAGGGGAAGGAGCCAGCGGTGTAGCAGTGCATGACACATTCACACATGATTTCCGCAATTAGCTTCTAGGATTGTACTCTGATTTCCATCACTTATGATGTTATGACTTTGTGACACGACATTGTGTTTTAAACCTGATGTAATATTGACAATGTTTTGGTAACATATTTTATGACTTGCTTAATTTAAAAATGAAATTTTTGGCCTCAAATTTGGGGGTGTTACAAGTTGGTATGAAAGCCGTGGTTTGAGGGATTCGGACACACCCTCGAGGGTGTCTAGACTCAAATCGAGGGATTTTGTAACAGCCCGGAATCTCAGGTATTATTAAAATTAGGTTTTTGGGGTGATTTAAGAGGGGACTCGGCGAGTTGGAGCCTAGACTCGCCGAGTAGGATCGCGGACTTGGTCGCGGGTCCGCCACTGGACTCGACGAGTCCAGATATGGACTCGGCGAGTCGACGCTGTTCAGCAGAAACCCTAACCGTTCAGTTTGGATCGTATTTAACGCCTCTTAGGCCGTCATTTTCAGTCTTTTGGTCAATTGAGAGAAACCCTAATCGCTGTGGACGCCTAGAGCAAGGGAGAGAGCTTTGGAACTTGGAAGAATTGGTTAAGCAAGAAGAAGAGGGATTCGGCTAAAGGAATATCGAGGAGGATTGAGTTCTAAGATTTGGGGGACACAGAGAGTGCGTTTCCAGGTAATAACTCGGACCAAATCTGTTACTTTGATGTATTTATGAAATTAGGGTTTATAGAACCCATTTAGTGATTTGATGAAGAAATGCCTTGTTACCCCACGATTATAGTCTTGTATTAGGACCTTTAGAGGTCCAGAAGGTCCCATGCATGTGTACTTCGGGACAAGACCTATCCCAGGAAGCAGTTACTCGTCTGCATGGCATGGACTCGCCGAGTTGTTCTTCAGACTCGGCGAGTAGCTTGAAGATGTACTGGGACTCGCCGAGTTGTTCATCAGACTCGGCGAGTGGAGTCGGGGTGGCCCCGCGATTCTTCCACGAGGACCTCGTCGAGTCGAGAGGTATACTCGACGAGTAGAAAGGGAATATTCAGGAATCTGTGAGGACGACTAGACTCGCCGAGTCGCCATGGTACTCGCCGAGTCCAGTCGAGTTGACCGTTGACCGTTGACCAGAGTTGACCTAAGTCTGACTTCTTAGGGATAGTCACACTTAGCTGTTATGAGTGTTAATGAGTTATGTAATGTTATAGGAGGGTTGTAGCTCGTTGGTTTGTGCGCGAGTGATTTCAGGAGTTGCTAGCTTTCAGCACTTACGAGGTGAGTCTTCTCACTATACTGTACCCGGAAGGGTTTGACTGTGTGACCGGAAGGTCGAATATGTTATGTGATATGTATGCTATAAGTGGTAAGTTAAGTGTTATATGGATATGTATGCTATATGTGGTAAGTTAAGTGTTATATGTGCTATGTATGATATGTGGGCCGGAAGGCAATATGTTATGGGCCGGAAGGCGACTATGTTATGGGCCGGAAGGCGTTGTAATGAGGACCAGAAGGTCAGGGCCTGGAAAGGCGTATGTGTGTAAGTGTATATTGGGGAACTCACTAAGCATTTATGCTTACAGTTGTTGTGTATGTATGTATTTCAGGTACTAGCGAGGACCGTGGGAAGGCGCCGGCATGATCGATACACACTGAAGGTTGTCTTAGGATCTTGGGAGTTTGAATAATTGTATTGACCGAATAATTAAACTAATTATGCCTTGTTTTAATGGAAAATATTATGTTTTAAAAATGAAAAATTTGTTTGAAAAATTTGAGTTGTTACAATTGGTATCAGAGCCTAGGTTTGAGGGATTCGGGTGCACCTTCGGGGGTAACTGAACTCAAACCGAGGATTTGAGGAAACTTTTCAAATAAAGGCATAAACTTTTGTAAATGGTTTTGTGGTAAGCAAGAAAGAAGCAGTGTGTACGATCAGTCAGCGCCCGAACGGTAAAAGATCCCCAAAATACCTTACAATATTATATGATATGAATTGTTATGCATGCTAGAAGACTAGGTATTCATGATAGGACTAGAGTGGCCTGATTTGTGATGCCTTAGTCTAGGGAAGTTGCCTATATGTGATGCTTTGCTAGTATGCGGGTAGATAGAGCGTATCAGAAGTAGAGTACTCACTATCTGGAGTTTGGGGAGGAGGACTTGGGATGAACATTGATGCGGTGTGGTCGGTAGTATTGGGCCCGTACTACCGAGGACACCGGGTCAGTGGGAGGCCCAAGTAAGAATCCCTGGATATCTGGGACTGAGTAGGGTTGCGTGTCGAGTACGATTATACTCGGTAGAATCTCTGATAGTTTTATGTTGTATTTCAGAGATATCATGGTTAGACCGCGGCACGGGGCGAGTACGAGCGGTGTGAGTGACGAGGCTATTCGTCAGCTGATTCAGGAGGAGGTGGCGGCGGCGATCCGGGCTGAGATCCCGGAGATGTTTGGGTCTATCAAGACCACCCTTATGGAGACGTTCGACGAGCGGTACGCCGCATTGACTGAGGCTGCAACCGCTGCAGCTACCGCAGCTGTGGCCGCTGCTAGGCCACAGGGGGGTGATTCATTGCTGTTCCGAGAGTTCAGCAACACGAAGCCACCAGAGTTCGATGGGACGCAGGATCCGATTGCTGCGATGAGGTGGATCGCAGATATAGAGGGGTGCTTCTACACTTGTTCATGCCCGGAGCACCTGAGGGTACGGTTCGCTTTGAACCAGCTCCGTCTGGGAGCCAAGGACTGGTGGAAGTTCGTGACGGCGATTCACTTTAGCAGAGACTGCAGCAGTGACATGGGAGGGGTTCACTACCATGTTCAGGGATGAGTATGTTCCCCCGGTGGAGCGGGAACGATTGGTTCAGGAGTTCTTAGCCCTCAAGCAGGGTACTGATTCGGTGGCGGCGATCACGCGGAAGTTCCACGAGAGGGCGATGTTTTGCCCCGAGCTAGTGGCCACAGAGCAGGCTCGGATGAGCCGGTACTTGGGTGTTCTGAGGAGAGAGATCCGGGAGTTTGTGTCAAACTCCACTTACCATACTTTTACTGAGCTTCAGGCGAATGCCAGGAAGCGTGAGATCGAGTTAGAGACTCAGGCCAGGGAGGAGGCCGAGTCTCAGCAGGCAGACCGGCGACCGGCTTAGTCTCAGCCGGCAGCTAAGCGGATCAAGTCCGCCGATTCGAGGACGGGAGGTTCGAAGAACCGCACTTGCGTAAAGTGCGGTAAGGGTCATGATGGGGCGTGTCGAGCCGGTGCTTGCTACAAGTGTGGCAAGGAGGGACACATTGCTAGGGAGTGTCCCAAGGGATTTATGGTTTGTTTTCATTGCAACCAGACCGGCCATCGGAAGGCCGAGTGCCCTCAGCTTCGTCAGGGATCTGCACCTGTTGCTAGGACTACTGAGACTCGACCGGTGAAGGTCGAGGCCCCGAGGGCTCATGGGAGAGCCTTTCAGCTGACTGCGGAGGAGGTCCGCGCTGCGCCCGATGTTGTGGCAGGTATGTTGTAATTCATGTATTTATTTAATGTCGATATGTTATGCTTATATTATTATGCGCGTAGGTACTTTCCTTGTGAACTCTGTGCCTGCCTTAGTGTTATTTGACTCGGGTGCGAGTAGGTCCTTTGTGTCCTTGGCCTTTAGTCAGCATATCGGCGTTAGTCGTGAGTCGTTGAGTCGACCTTTGAAAGTTTCTATAGCTGACGAGAAGGTGATTTGTGCTACGGAGGTTCTTCGGGGATGTGTGCTAGAGATTTTCGGGATTGGATTTCCAATTGATCTGATTCCTATCGCGATGGGGGATGTCTGTGTCATCGTGGGCATGGACTGGCTGAGCCGGTTCGGCGCTGTCATTGACTGTGAGCGTCAGTTGGTGACTATACGAGACCCTAGAGGGGGAGCACTTTCGGTGTACGGCGAGGGTACCCGTTCGGGATCAGCTTTTTGTTCGGCCGCTAGGGCGAGGCAGTGTCTACGGCAGGGCTGTAAAGGTTTTGTGGCGTATGTGATGGATACGCGGAAGGTTTCCGAGAAACCGAAGTCAGTTGAGGAAGTTCCGGTGGTGCGCGAATTTTCAGATGTCTTTCCCGAGGAGTTGCCGGGAGTACCGCCGGTGAGGCAAGTAGAGTTTAGTATTGATCTGGTGCCGGGGGCAGCGCCTATTGCTAAAGTGCCCTATCGTCTTGCACCTCCAGAGATGCAAGAGTTGTCTTCGCAACTCCAGGAGTTGCTGGGAAAGGGATTCATTCGGCCGAGCAGCTCGCCATGGGGAGCACCTATTTTGTTCGTCAAGAAGAAGGATGGTTCACACCGGATGTGCATTGATTACCGGGAGTTGAACAAGCTAACGGTCAAGAACCGTTACCCGTTGCCGAGGATCGATGATTTATTCGATCAGTTGCAGGGAGCATCTTGGTTTTCCAAGATCGATCTGAGGTCGGGTTACCATCAGGTGAGAGTACGGGATGAGGATGTTCAGAAGACAGCGTTTAGGACGCGATATGGGCATTATGAGTTTGTGGTGATGCCTTTTGGACTCACCAATGCCCCGGCTGTGTTCATGGATCTCATGAACAGGGTATGCAGACCGATGTTGGATCGGTCGGTGATCGTATTTATAGACGACATTCTGGTGTATTCGAGATCGAGAGAGCAGCATGAGGAGCATTTGAGGGAGGTCCTTGAGGTATTGAGGTCGGAGAAACTTTATGCAAAGTTCTCCAAATGTGAATTCTGGTTGCGGGAGGTCCAGTTTCTAGGACATGTGGTTAATCAGAAAGGGATATTGGTCGACCCGGCCAAGGTTGAGGCGGTGATGAGTTGGGAGGTGCCGAAGTCACCCTCTGAAATCAGAAGTTTCCTTGGGTTGGCAGGGTATTATCGGAGATTTATCAAGGATTTCTCCAAGATCGCAGTGCCACTCACCAGATTGACCCGGAAGGGTGTTACGTTCTCATGGGGGCCCGAGCAGCAGATCTCCTTTGAGACACTTCGCCAGAGATTGTGCGAAGCCCCGGTATTAGCTCTCCCAGAAGGGATGGAAGATTTCGTGGTATATTGCGACGCATCGATTTCGGGATTGGGTGCAGTGTTGATGCAGAGGGGTCATGTGATAGCTTATGCATCGAGGCAGCTGAAGCCTCATGAGGCGAGATATCCCACGCATGACTTAGAACTGGGGGCAGTAGTGTTCGCTCTCAAGATTTGGCGCCACTACTTGTATGGGGTTCGATGTACGATATACACGGACCATAAGAGTTTGAAGTATTTGATGGACCAACCCAACCTAAATATGCGTCAGAGGAGGTGGTTGGATGTGGTCAAGGATTATGATTGTGAGATCCTGTACCACCCAGGCAAGGCTAATGTGGTAGCCGATGCATTGAGCCGCAGGGCGGAGAGCACTCCATTGCGAGATGTGTGCTTGAGACTGACCGTGATGACTCCTGTATTGGACGATATTCGTAGGGCACAGGCTGAGGCTGTGCGACCAGAAATGCAGAAGAAGGAGCGGGTTGTGGGGTTAGTCTCAGAGTTTGTCAAGGATGGTCGAGGCCTTATGACGTTTCGGGGTCGGATTTGGGTGCCGTTCGTGGGCGGTACGCGTGTTACGTTGATGGAAGAGGCTCACAAATCGAAATTCTCGATCCATCCCGGTGCTACAAAGATGTATCTGGATCTAAGGAAGGAATATTGGTGGCCCTGTATGAAGAGGGACGTGGCATGGTTCGTTGAGAGGTGCTTGACCTGCCGTAGGGTTAAGGCTGAGCACCAGAGACCGCATGGCAAGTTACAGCCATTGGAGATCCCCGAGTGGAAGTGGGAACAGATTACTATGGATTTTATCACCAAATTGCCGAGGACTGCTAGGGGAGTTGACGCAATTTGGGTGATCGTGGATAGGTTGACAAAGAGTGCACACTTCCTTGCCATCAGTGAGAGTTCTTCGGCGGAGAAATTGGCGGAGATATACGTTAGAGAGGTGGTGTCTCGGCACGGGGTGCCGATCTCGATTGTGTCAGACCGTGATGTGCGCTTTACTTCCAGATTCTGGAAGAAATTCCATGAGGAGCTGGGTACTAAATTGCATTTTAGTACTGCATACCATCCCCAGACAGACGGTCAGAGCGAGCGGAAAATTCAGACATTGGAGGACATGCTCCGAGCGTGTGTGTTAGACTTCGGGGGTAGTTGGGATGCGTATTTACCATTGGCGGAGTTTTCCTACAACAACAGCCATCATTCGAGCATTGGTATGCCGCCTTTCGAGCTGTTGTATGGTAGGAGGTGTCGGACTCCCATTTGCTGGGGAGAAGTGGGACAGAGAGTGATGGGCAGCACAGAGATCATACTCCAGACGACAGAGCAGATTCAACAAGTGAGACAAAGATTATTGACTGCCCAGAGCCGACAGAAGAGTTACGTAGACAGGCGCCGATCCGAACTTGAATTTCAAGTCGGCGACTTCGTTCTCCTGAAAGTCTCTCCTTGGAAAGGAGTGATTCGATTCAGGAAGAGGGGCAAATTGGGGCCCCGGTATATTGGGCCATTTCGTGTGGTTGCAAGAGTAGGCCGGGTGGCCTATCGGTTGGAGTTGCCAGCGGAGTTGGATCAGATCCATGACACTTTTCATGTATCGCAGTTGAGGAAGTGCATAGCCGATGAGTCGGCAGTGGTTCCATTGGAGGATATTCAGGTGGATGCGAGCCTGAATTACGCGGAGAGACCAGTGGCTATCAGGGATCGGAAGATCAAGGTTCTGAGGAACAAGGAAGTACCTCTGGTGTTGGTTCAATGGCAACACCGTAAGGGATCAGAAATGACTTGGGAACCGGAGCGCGAAATGCGGGAGCAGCATCCGGAACTATTTGCAGAATGAGACTTCGAGGGCGAAGTCTAATCCAAGTGGGGGAGAATTGTAACAGCCCGGAATCTCAGGTATTATTAAAATTAGGTTTTTGGGGTGATTTAAGAGGGGACTCGGCGAGTTGGAGCCTAGACTCGCCGAGTAGGATCGCGGACTTGGTCGCGGGTCCGCGACTGGACTCGACGAGTCCAGATATGGACTCGGCGAGTCGACGCTGTTCAGCAGAAACCCTAACCGTTCAGTTTGGATCGTATTTAACGCCTCTTAGGCCGTCATTTTCAGTCTTTTGGTCAATTGAGAGAAACCCTAATCGCTGTGGACGCCTAGAGCAAGGGAGAGAGCTTTGGAACTTGGAAGAATTGGTTAAGCAAGAAGAAGAGGGATTCGGCTAAAGGAATATCGAGGAGGATTGAGTTCTAAGATTTGGGGGACACAGAGAGTGCGTTTCCAGGTAATAACTCGGACCAAATCTGTTACTTTGATGTATTTATGAAATTAGGGTTTATAGAACCCATTTAGTGATTTGATGAAGAAATGCCTTGTTACCCCACGATTATAGTCTTGTATTAGGACCTTTAGAGGTCCAGAAGGTCCCATGCATGTGTACTTCGGGACGAGACCTATCCCAGGAAGCAGTTACTCGTCTGCATGGCATGGACTCGCCGAGTTGTTCTTCAGACTCGGCGAGTAGCTTGAAGATGTACTGGGACTCGCCGAGTTGTTCATCAGACTCGGCGAGTGGAGTCGGGGTGGCCCCGCGATTCTTCCACGAGGACCTCGTCGAGTCGAGAGGTATACTCGACGAGTAGAAAGGGAATATTCAGGAATCTGTGAGGACGACTAGACTCGCCGAGTCGCCATGGTACTCGCCGAGTCCAGTCGAGTTGACCGTTGACCGTTGACCAGAGTTGACCTAAGTCTGACTTCTTAGGGATAGTCACACTTAGCTGTTATGAGTGTTAATGAGTTATGTAATGTTATAGGAGGGTTGTAGCTCGTTGGTTTGTGCGCGAGTGATTTCAGGAGTTGCTAGCTTTCAGCACTTACGAGGTGAGTCTTCTCACTATACTGTACCCGGAAGGGTTTGACTGTGTGACCGGAAGGTCGAATATGTTATGTGATATGTATGCTATAAGTGGTAAGTTAAGTGTTATATGGATATGTATGCTATATGTGGTAAGTTAAGTGTTATATGTGCTATGTATGATATGTGGGCCGGAAGGCAATATGTTATGGGCCGGAAGGCGACTATGTTATGGGCCGGAAGGCGTTGTAATGAGGACCAGAAGGTCAGGGCCTGGAAAGGCGTATGTGTGTAAGTGTATATTGGGGAACTCACTAAGCATTTATGCTTACAGTTGTTGTGTATGTATGTATTTCAGGTACTAGCGAGGACCGTGGGAAGGCGCCGGCATGATCGATACACACTGAAGGTTGTCTTAGGATCTTGGGAGTTTGAATAATTGTATTGACCGAATAATTAAACTAATTATGCCTTGTTTTAATGGAAAATATTATGTTTTAAAAATGAAAAATTTGTTTGAAAAATTTGAGTTGTTACAGATTTAAATATTTTTACAAAGAAAGTGGTTTCCTAAAATCTAAATTAATGGATTTCGAGAAAGAACAAGGTGTGTGATGCGTGCTACCAGCCGATCTCAAGTAAGTTTTCCCCAAGATACCCATACTCGATATGCTATGTTATATGATTTATGGTTCTGAGAACTGCATGCTAGATTATGGCCAAGGATCTAGGAAGGATGACTTATATGCCTGTTGTATGAGTTGTATGATAGGACTGTTTAGTCAGCAGTAGGATAGCCTGATTAGGTTATGCCTGATGTGGTTACTCGATGCATGAATGTTGCTTGCTTTATGCTTAAGGGGTCCTGGCTAACTTTAACTAACTAGTGAGCAGATATGTAACGGTATTCGCAAGATAGTTAGGGAAGGGAAGTAGGGACTCGTAATCCAACTGATGGTGGAGAGTAGGTCGGAGAGTGCCCTAAGAAAGCCTAGGATGAGATTAGTGGAAAAAGAGTATCTGTAAAGGGACTTGGTGAATTCGAAGCCATCCTTGAGGAAAGTACGGATAGCTGTGGAAGGTAGTATGGGCCCGTACTACTGGAAGCAAAGCATCTGTACCCGAGTCAAGGAGGGCCGATATGGAACCAGGAACTTGGAGAGAGTGTGAGACCTCTCGAGAGTATGTATGATCCTGACGTTTATGTGTTATTTTCATAATGGTAGTCACACGTCATGGAGCAGGAGGATCAGGATCTGGATCCGGATCCGGATCAGGTTCGGGGGATCCGAGCATGTGGATGATGGGTTACGCAAGTTCATTGCGTCTGATATTACGAGAGGCATCCTTGACGCAACCCTGGTCATTTTTGGGTCGATTAAGGGGGGAATCGTGGATCTGAAGGAGGATCGCCTTCAGCCATTCAGGAGTGATCTGGCGTCTAGCCAGACAGAAACGTACATAATGTCCTTTAAGGATTTTAGAGGGACTGGTGCGCTGGACTTCCATGGGGTGAAGGACCCCATTGCTGCTAGGAGATGGATCGCATACATCGAGTCTGCGCAGTTGACAAGCTTCTGCCCGGAAGGGTCGAAGGTCCATTTTACTGTAGGTCTTCTGAGGGATCAAGCCAGACACTGGTGGGAGTTGATTGGTGATACATTGGGAGACCCAACCATCAAGGCTATGACGTGGTCAGATTTCGTGACCCGATTAAGGGCTAAGTTTGCACCAACAGTTGGCCAGGGAGTTTTTAGATATGAGACAGACTACGGAGACTATGGTGGAGATCACCGCCAAGTTCCGAAAGAGGGCTTTATTGGTGCCCTAGTATGCAGGAGATGAAGATATGAGGAGGACCCGCTATCACGACATGTGGAGAGCTGATATTAGGGAGCACATTAGCTTCACGACATGTCCGACCCTGGACTCCATGATTGCCAGGGCGCGGGAGAGGGAGATCGATCTGGACCACCTCAAGAAGAGGAAGGCAGAGATTGTGCAGGTTATGGGGGTTTCTGGGAAGAAACCCAAGGGATTTGACTGTAGGTCGAAGGGCCAGCAGAGCCGGGACCGCTGTGGAAAGTGTGGTCGGTCACATGAGGGAGTTTTCTGCACTAGGCCGGGTTCAGGCTGCTATAAGTGTGGCAAGACAGGACATTTTGGTAGAGATTGTATTGCCCCTACTCTTGCGGTTCAGACATCAGACCTGATTTGTTTCCATTGCAATCAGAGGGTCCATAAGAAGGCCAATTGCCCCAGATTGACGACAGATGCAGCGGCTCCGGTAGTGGCGCCCACTCCAGCGACTATGCAGGTTATGGATGGCCGGAAGGTCAAGTCGGAGGCTCTAGTAGTACGGAGCCGAGCATTTCAGCTGACAGTCGAGGAGGCACGCGCTGCACCCAATGTGGTAAAGGGTATGATTTCTTATTTACGCTTTTTATGTTATGTCACTACAGTTTTGAAAAATTATGTGTGTGCTTCGTTTAGGATCGTTCCATGTGAACGGTATCCTAATTCAGGTGTTGTTTGATTCGGGTGCTACCCGATCGTGTGTCACTCTTGCGCTTAGCAAGAAATTTCCTGAGTCTTCGGGCATGTTGGATTGCCCTCTAGATGTCGAGTTTGTGGACGACCGGTCAGTGCGACCATCAGAGGTCTACCGAGATTGTGTTTTAAGGTTATTCGAGGAACATTACCTGGTAGACTTGGTTCCCATACCTTTGCGGGGGAACAAGGTTATTATCGGTATGGATTAGCTAAGCCCCAATGGGGAAGTGATTGACTGCACGCAACAGTTGGTGCGGATCAGGGCCCCAAGTGGGGGAGAGCTGGTGACTCAAGGCGAGAGGCCATAGCAAGGACCGACTTTATGTTCAGTAGCGAGAGCTAGGCACTACCTTTAGCAGGGTTGCGTGGGATTCGTCGCCTATATTTTGGATACCCGGGAAACGGGTAAGGCGATGGTGGGCGATGTGCCCGTGGTACGAGAGTTTGCGGACGTATTCCGTGAGGAGTTGCCTGGGATACCTCCGGAGAGGTACGTAGAGTTCAGGATCGACCTAGTCCCTGGTGCGGCTCCGATAGCCAAGGCACCGTATTGGTTGGCTCCTCCTGAGATGCAGGAATTGTCTATGCAGCTGCAAGAGCTGTTAGACAAGGGATTCATTAGACCGAACAGTTCACCTAGGGGAGCACCGATTCTGTTTGTGAAGAAGAAGGACTGGTCGCATCGGATGTGTATAGACTATCGGGAGTTGAACAAGGTAACGGTGAAAAACCGTTACTCACTTTCGAGGATTGATGACATCTTTGACCAGCTATAGAGAGCATCTTGGTTCTCCAAGATTGATCTGCATTCAGGATATCATCAGATGAGGGTCAGAGAGGAGGATATATAGAAGACTGCGTTCCGGACAGGCTATGGTCACAATGAGTTCGTGGTGATGCCTTTCGGGCTCACCAATGCTCCTGCCGCGTTCATGGATCTCATAAACCGCATGTGCAGACCGATGTTGGATCGGTCTGTGATAGTTTTCATCGATGACATCTTGGTTTATTCCAAGACGTGAGAGCATCATGAGGAGCACTTGCAGGAGGTTCGGGGTACATTGAGGAGGGAGAACTTATATGCTAAGTTCTCCAAGTGTGAGATCTGGTTGCGCGAGGTGCAGTTTCTTGGGTATCTTGTCAACCAGAACGGGATTTTGGTTGACCCGGCCAAGGTGGAGGACGTGATGAGGTGGGAGGTTCCGAGGTCTCCATCTGAGATTCGGAGCTTCCTAGGACTGGCAGGATACTATCAGAGGTTCATTCAGGACTTCTCTAAGATAGTCGTGTACCTGACCAGGCTGACGAGGAAAGTCGTGGTCTTTCGTTGGGGGCCTAAGCAGCAGGCTGCATTCAAGACATTCAGATAGATATTATGCGAGGCGCCAATCTTAGCCCTGCCTGAGGGCATGGAGGACTTTGTGGTATATTGCGATGCGTCCATCTCAGGATTGGGCATGGTATTGATGCAGAGAGGGCATGTTATTGCATACGCTTCAAGGTAGCTGAAACCTCACGAGGAGAACTATCCGACACATGATTTGGAGTTGGAGGTTGTTGTGTTCGCCCTCAAGATTTGGCGTCATTACCTTTATGGGGTTCGTTGTACCATTTACACGGACCATAAGAGCTTGAGGTATCTCATGGACCAGCTAAATCTGAATATGAGGCAGCATCTATGGCTTGATGTGGTAAAGGATTATGAATGTGAGATCCTCTACCACCCGAGAAAGGCCAATGTTGTGGCCGACGTGCATAGCAGCAAGGCAGCGCCGATCAGGGATATATGTATGAGGATGACGGTGGTGACTCTGCTGTTAGAGCGGATTCGGGAGGCCCAGCAGGAGGTCATGAAGGAAGAACATCGGAAGAGCAAGCAAATCGTGGCTCAAGTTTCCTCCTTCAACTATGATAGCCGGGGATTGTTGACTTTGCACTGAAGGGTGTGGGTCCCATATCATGGAGACGTGCGTCAAACGTTGATGGAAGAGGCACATAAATCCAGGTTCTCTATTTATCCCAGGGCGACGAAGATGTATAGGGATCTTCATCTTGACTATTGGTGGCTCTGTATGAAGAGGGACGTGGCTTGGTTTGTGGAGAGGTGCCTGTCCTGTAGAAAGGTCAAGGCTGAGAACCGGAGACCTCACGGCAAGGTCTAGCCATTGGATATCCCACTGTGAAAATAGGAAGATATTACGATGGATTTTTATCATGAAGCTTCCCAGGACTGCGCGAGGCGTAGATTCAATCTGAGTCATCGTCGTTTGATTGACCCAGAGCGGCCATTTTATTCCGATTTAGGAGAGTATTTTGGTCGAAATTTTGGCCGATATCTACATCAAGGAGGAGGTGGCGAGGCACGCGATGCCAGTTTTGATAATTTCAGACAGGGATGTACGGTTCACTTCCAGGTTTTTGAAGAAATTTCATGACAAGCTGGGTACTCGTTTGCATTTTAGCACCGCCTTTCACCCGCAGATAGATGGTTAAAGTGAGCCGACCGTCCAGACCTTAGAGGACATGTTGCGGGCGTGTGTCCTAGACTTCAGAGGTAGTTGGGATACTTACCTTGCATTGACAGAGTTCTCCTATAACAATAGTTATCATGCGAGCATCAACCGTCCTCCTTTCGAGATGTTGTATGGGAGGAAGTGCATGACCCCGATATGATGGGGAGAGGTAGGGTAGAGGGTCATGGGGAGTACCACCGTGGTAGTCAAGACCACGGAGAGGATCGAATATAGGTCCATGAAGGAGTTACAAGGCAGAAAAGGGCTGCTTTTGCACCCATAGAAGCCTCCATGCAACTTAATAGTCTCTTTTACAGACTTTTAGGCTCAAAGTCCCATGCATGCACGTAAAGTTCGTAACTTTACGTGCTAGATCGAGTTTAGGCACCTAGATCTATCATTTGGACAAGAGTTGTACACCAGAAATCGAAGAAATAGACCGAGACAATATCGACTCGGCGAGTCGTTATTGGGACTCGGCGAGTCCGAGGTTAGACTCCCCTTTCTGTTATGGTTCAAAGAGACCCAGTTGAGTGTTAGAAAGATTTTAGAGGGTCCAGGGGAGTGACCCAAACGTATTGGGATAAGCCATAATCCTGGAGTTCACAGGACTCGGCGAGTGCATGAGCCGACTCGGCAAGTCCAAGGCAATCTCCCAACATTTGAAGATGAACTCGACGAGTTGTTTTTAAAACTCGGCGAGTGTAGGACAGGACTGGTTCATAGGATGAGGATAAACTCGGCGAGTTGTTCATACAACTCGGCGAGTTGAATGAAGGATCCTTCGATGATTTATATAGAAGGAGAACTCGTTCAGTCATTGGTAAACTCGATGAGTAGAGACGTGGAGGAGGACATTTAAAGGGATAGGGACTCGACGAGTTGGCGGCCCAACTCGGCGAGTCAGGTCAACTGGAAGTTAAATTTGACTTTGACTTTGACTTGGACTCGGTCAGGGATAAAATAGTCATTTTACCCTAAGAATAAATATCAGACTCTGATTAAGTGTTTTGTGGGGATTATAGCCGAAGGATTTCCGGAGCAGCAGCAGACAGAGATTCCCCGCGCAGATTATCAGCAGCTACTCGTTCGAGGTGAGTTACCTTCCAGTAGGGGTGGGTCTAAGGCCACAATGTCGGCCCACCAATAAGGTTATTTGGTAGATAATTGTATTTTTGATAGTTATCTTGGTATGGTTACGAGTTGTGGTCATGGGATATGCCTCTATGATATGTTATGTGTGTTAATGGTAGTGGTAGGGATTAATCTTTCCCTGACATCGGTCTTTAGGATCGAGGGGGTTGGTCAGTACCCAGTTATGCCTGACTGTATGATTAGATTTTGTTATTATATGATAATGGTAGGGGTGAAATAGTCCCCAGTTACTGGTTGAAAGATACCGATGGTAGTTACCAGTTGAAAGATACTGATGATAGTAATTGGTTGAAAGATACCGATGACATATACCGGTTGAAAGCTACCGATGACAGTTACCAGTTGAAAGATACCGATGATATTATATGGTATGTGGTATGATGGGGGAACTCACTAAGCTTTGTGCTTACAGTTTCAGTTTTTGTTTCAAGTACCTCTTCGTCTAAGGGGAAGGAGCCAGCAGTGTAGCAGTGCATCACACGTTCACACATGATTTCCGCAATGAGCTTCTAGGATTGTACTCTGATTTCTATCACTTATGATGTTATGATTTTGAGACACGACATTGTGGTTTAAACCTGCTGTAATATTGACAATGTTTTGGTAACATATTTTCTGACTTGCTAAGTGTAAAAATGAAATTGTTGGCCTCAAATTTTGAGATGTTACACCCTAGATCATACGAGAAACTACAGAGAAATTTGTTCAAACCCGTGAACGATTGAAGGCATCCCAAGATTAGAAGAAGAGATTGTCCAATGAGACTCTTGTTATTCCACTTGACGGAATTGAAGACAACGAGAGTCTAAAGTTCATCAAAGAACCGATGGGAATCATGGACCAGGAGGTCAAAACGATGAAACAAAGCCGCATACCCATAGTGAAGGCTCGTTGGAACGCCAAGCGGGGACCTGAATTCACTAGGGAACGCGAGGATCAAATGAAAAAAAACACCCCCAATTGTTTAGCGATATCCCGTCTACAAGTTGAAATCAAGGGTGAAATTCTGTTAACGGGGGGAGAATGTAATAATTGGTAAAAATAGGAACGATTGCACGATGCTATGTTTTGATTATTAAGCAATATCAGTATTTTATCAAGAATGGTTGAGGGAATTTAACCTCTTTTTGTATCATCCGGATTCCCAAGAGCATTGGAGACGAAGCTGCCCTAACTACCTGAGAGATCTAAGAGATGGGAGAGTCAAGACGTATGGCTCCGCTTCAGGTAAAATCCATTAACTAACTCTTTTAAGTTCCTATTCTAGATTCTTAATACATGATGTGATAAGATTGCATTTTGATGTTTTCCATGATCGAAGAAAAGAGAGGAAGCTTAAGGGAAGAAGTGAGCTGAATCTAATCGTGAAGAAATGGATTTCGATCGCATGAATTAAAGATTGGATTCTTGACCTACTACTTGGAGTTAGAATATATTGTTAAGAAATATGTAATAACATAGTTTTTCAATTGAGTTGCATTGTAAGGACAAATTTTTCCGCAATAAAATAATTTTTTGATTTTATCTTATTTATTTATCCTTGCAATGGCATGTATGAAAAATTGATGTCTGAATGTTTCAATTATTAGCAACAATGGATTTGATTCTTAATAATGTTAGTTATGGAAATGTCAAAAGTTTACCAAATAGGGAGAGTTTCTCATCGCCCAAGTTTCAAGTGGATAGAAACTTGGAATCATGCAATGTGTATTATATGATGAATGAAAAACTTTCACATTTGGGAAACTTAGATTAATTCTTTGACAAAGTGTCAATTGAAGGAGTAGGAGATCAAGTACACTATGTTGTGCGTTGATCAAGTCCACCACAAGAGTGACAAAGATATTCGTCATGATTTACTAAAGTTTAGTAAATATGATTATACTTATAAGATTAAGTATAATTCTGAGTTAATTGAAAGAGTTTCAATGAATAGTAGAACGAATAAAGAAGAATCAAGTAGGCAGAAAGATAAAAGTTTCTCTATTCTAAGAAGAAGGGAGAGTACCTTTTATTGTGTTTTATGAAAAGTCTTAATGATTAACAACCATGTCTCAATTGATCCTCTAAGTGAGTCTTAAGTGCAATTGCATGTCTAAGAAGAGGAATCGAGAATTGTAGAAATGGGTAAATCAAGAAGTCAATCATACTTCGTTCCAACACCAAGTCTTAAGTAGGTTTATAACACTCATCAAATGTGGAATTTGGAAAAAAAAATTCTTATTCTTGCACATTTGAAATTGGTAAGTTGTGCTGTCTTGGATAAGACAAAGACCAACTAGGACCAAATATGTGAAGTGTTTTGTCTTGATAAGAACTACACTAACTCTTGAATATTTGCTTTGTCAAGAAATGTTTCTTGACAAGAGAATCTTATATATCAAGGAGTCAGTGGGAGTCTTAATGGTCTTGAAAGGTTTCAAGAACAAATAAAGAATAAACCTTATAGATCATCACTAGCACACGACTTGAGGTTTACAACTTATCGTGCTGACATTATTTTGTTTCTGTGCCATTCCAATTGAGTTAATTGTGTATGTGAGTTCTATGAGTTCTCATTTGAATGCATACTAGAGCTTTAGTCGATGGAAAGTACATTGATATGTAAGGACAAGTTACTAAACTACTTGGAAGACATGGTGGTCACTCGTGTTACCATAAGGCAAGAAATCAAGATTAAGAAAGTTCAGTCCATATGAGTTTGGATTTGTCGCAAACTTTGGTTTTGGCAAATTCACATGGATAGGGACTCATACACCATAAAATCTAAGTGTCATAAGATTACCTCCTTCATGAAAATGACTGTGAGGAAATGCTTTCACTAAGAAAGATCTTAAGAAGATAGCAATTGTGAAAATTGTATTATCAAATTTGATTATGGTTACGGCATCCCTTTCCATAGTTCGAATTGTGAGATTTGGCAATTAGTTTGAACATTTGGAACTTAGTAACATAAGTTCTAAATTGTTTAAGCACACATATGAGCTATCTAAGGCAAAGGTGTATAAGTTTAAGAAGCTTAGATAAAGTCTTATCGAAGCATCTGGTATTAAAAATATGAATTTCAGAAATTCAATAGGCATTGTTTTTCTGGAAGTTCATTTGTTTTCTGAATACATGTCAAAGCTAGTGGGAGCATAAGTGTTATGCTTATATGATAATAATCATCATGATAGTGGGAGCATAAGTGTTATGATTGTATGATTATTATGGCGAGTATTGAAAGTTAGCAATATTAATTATAGAAAAACAAAGATTCAATTTGCAAAGTTGCATGGGTTGAAAAGTTGTTTTGATATAATTAAGGGAGAGAATATTATACTTCGTTTCAAAATCTAAAGCTTAGATTGAGAAATTTTAATATCTTCAGTCAAAGGATACATTGTGTGTTCTCAAATTTCGATTATGATTACGACATCCCTCTTCATAGTTCGAATTGTGAGAACATGACACATAAAATATTATGGCAAAAGATTGGTAAAGTATCATATCTTTATGTAAGACATTATGCATCGTATCCCATACGCTTCGGGTATAGGATCGATTACAAATGTTATAATATTTCACCATACTAAAATTTTCCAAATGTCTAGCGCATTAAGAGGGAAAAAGGACTAGAATTGGTTTTGACTAAAATAATTAAACAACTATCAAAGGACGATCCAAAGTTCGCTGAGGATTGGTCGCTTGTGAGTAGTTGGAAGTGTGGTATTGGATGGACCATATCGACATTATTATGAATAGATAAGATTCTATTAAGAATGAGTTGTCATATGGCAAATGTGGAAATGTTTCCATATTGGGAGTTGGATATTGAGAGTCTATGCCTAGATTAGAAACTTTTATGCAGGAAGGATGTTCAAATGAAAGTACTTTGAATGTGAGACTTCACGTCTATGGAATTTTCTTGTAACAATTTTCGATAGAGTACTTCATAATTTCATTAGCCAAGTCTTGGTGACTTTTGTGCTATGACTTTACGAAAGGATCGTTGCATAAGATGTTAGAATCTAGCATATTCTAATAGTAGCAAAGAACCTTGTGTTCTTACACTAATGATAAGGATTGGGAATTGTGAAATGAGCATCATTGAAAAGGTTTTTCAGTTGATCTATTTCACAAAGTAAAGACCATAGGAAACATAGTGTGCATGCTTTATGCATGGGACAACTATTGTTGTAATTTGAGTAATAAGTTGGTTTTCTGAAACAGTAAACGATAATAATAAGTAATCAATATGGTGGTTACATAGAAGTGTTTTATTTACTCTCACAAGTTTTAGGCCATATAAGATTAAGTATTATTGTTATGTTTCAATTTGCATGTTTTGACTTCCAGAATAACTAGGTTATTCAAACATCCACAGTTGGTCATATGTTGGGAGTAGGTATGAATAAAGACTGTCATGAATCTGTCTGTAGATTGTCTGAAGTGTTTAGACATGGCACAAGTTTGCTGCAGAGTTCATGAGTGCTGTGATAAGATTAGAGTATTGGATTAAACCCACGCTCACTTGGATCACTTCATAGATTTATCACGAGTGATTAGTGAGATGATAATATTGTATATTCTTGAAACATTCCTAGTGTTAGTTTCTATTTTTTACAGACGTATCAGAACGTTTTTTTATAGTTATTACGTATTTTATTTATTCTTATCTTATAATAATTACGTATACTATAAATAAAAAGTGGTGGACAAACAAAAGAGGAGGGGAAAATCTGTTGAGTAAATAGAACTTCTTCAATGAACTTATAAAAAAAATATTCTAATTATTAAGAACTCAACCGAGACATGTGAGTTGTTATTTGTTGGTCGGTTACACATTAATAATAAGTAAACGCACCAGTAACTTGGTGTTATAAAACTTATTATTGTGTGTGATTCGATCAATAAATGCAAGCGAGCATTTGAGTCGAAGTTTATCCATTCCTTTTATCCAAAGTGGGATAAAAGCGATATTAGTGGGCCTCTCGATGATTTAGTGATGACACCTAAGCGCTTGGCCAAGCCGGGACTAAGTTGATGTGTTCAATTGTAGTCTGTTATCAGTCGTCATAAATCAGAAGTCGGGAAACAGTATAGAGAGAATGATTGAAATTCATGTCTTTTGTCTATACGATATCTTGAGAATGGAGGAATATATAATCCCTTATCTAGAGGACACGCTATCTGATAAGATCAGAGTTGACAACGGCTTTTGAAAGCTACGATTGCTAATCAGGTTCTGAAGTCATACGGAAAATAGTTATTAGACTTATCCAAGTGGGAGACTGTTGGATTAGTGTCTACATCATAACTAAAAGTTAAAATACTATGGGAGTATTTTAGGATACTATAAGACAACAACAAGTTTAAAACATACCAAGTTCATTACATTAAAACATTATAGGAGTATTTTAGGCACTATAAATAACTTATGTGAGAACTTAAAAGACCCTTCTGGTAGGTCTATGATTTCGGAGTGTATATTTCCAACGTTTTATATAATTGAGATTTTATAGAATTACAATTTGTGGTCTATGATTCACTTCCTATTCCTTGTTTGGTTGTGGTTTTGGAGTAGCATCACTTATTTGAAGGTCAATTTAATCTTAAATTATATACAACTTGTACGCACTGCGCAATTATAGGAGGACCCAGTAAGGATCACCCCATAATGTTACACTTAATCTCATAGATTCTTTAGATATTTCCATTGTCATACGACAAACCCTGATAGATGTAACCACTCCATGATAACAGTCAACATGGGATTCAAGAAGGAACAAAAAGAGATTCAAGAGGAGATTTCTAAGAAGTGATCAGCCGGAGAAACTAAACGTCTTATGTGTCACACTAATAAATTATTACCTTAATTGATTTCGTGAGCTAGTGGGTACACTACTCACACTATGTGTAGAATTATTTCTTTTCATGCAGCCAATATCAGTTATTCAATTCACAGAGATTCATTCGAGGATAACGACTTCTTATTCATAAAGTTTATTTTTATATAGACTCCCTTTATGAATTCTTTCTAGAACCCTATGAAATTCAGAACCAGATACACTCAGAACTAGGATAACTTTGTCATTCAGCTTTCGGCTTATAGCCTTATTCCCGTCTCGTATTTGTATTCTTTTAGCAAAAGATGCCTCGCGGTAGACCTGCAAGACATGTAGTCAATGACCCAATAGAGAATCCACCACCACAATTCGATCCTGCTGCTCTCCAAGCAGCAATAGCAGCCGCAATATCAGCTGCTTTAGCCCACATCAGCGAAAGTGGTACCAACGGATCTGGTAGCGGTACCCACTTAACAAACTCGGAGTTACCCACGGACACCCATTGGATTGTTCATACAAGGACTTCATGAACTGCAAATCCAAATCCTTTAATGGAAATGGAGGAGTCATTGCTCTGATGCGATGGTTCGAGAAAGCAGATTCGGTTTTCTCAATCTCTTCGTGCCCAGGAGGGAGCAAAGTTAAGTTTGTTGCCTGCACCTTCTCCGACAGAGCCCTGACATGGTGGAATAGCCATGTTAAGTCACTGAACCTATCAGTGGCTAACTCAATAGGTTGGGAAAACCTAAAAGAGTTGTTGTTGGAAGAATACTTCCCAAGGGGCGAAGTTCAAAAGCTGGAACAAGAGCTATGGGAGCATACCGTGGTCGACTCAGATATAGTGACCTATACTGACAGATTTAGCGATCTGGCAGCACTATGCCCCAGGATGGTTACCCCGGAGAGTAAGAAGACAGAAATGTACATCTGGGGTTTATCTCACCCGGTTCAAGCAGATGTACTGTCTTCTAACCCAACTACATTTGATAGCGCCAAACGCCTGACCTAGTGACTCATTGACCATGTAGTCCGCCATGGCATGGTGGTCCCCGTTCCCGAGCCATCAAAGGGAGGGGACTATAAACGAAAGTCGGGGAAAAAGAGGAAAGAGCGAACAACACAGGAAACCCCACGGGAGCAACAAATTGGGTACTATATACGCCACTACAACACCTGCCAGTCGATATACTGGAACTCTCCCGAAGTGTTATGGGTGTAAATACCACCACACCGGAGTATGTCGGGAAATGTAATGCCTAAATTGCCACAGGAAAGGGCACACTTCCCAGTTCTACAGGGCACCAGCACAACCGATCTCCCAAGTCCCCGGAGTAGAAATAAATCAGGCCTGCTATGGATGTGGTGAGATAGGGTATTACAAGAGAGACTGACCGATAACGAAGAACTCAGGCACGGATGGACGGATTTTGATGATCGCCGCAGGAGAAGCTACCCCGAAGTCCCCTGTGACCAGCGGTACGTCTTCGAAATAAGAATTACTTTAAAATTTAAGATTATATCTATATAAGATTAAAACTTGGGGAAAACATTTGAAAGTAATTATAATAACTCACTCATCTGAACAAGTCACAACATTCATAAGAGAACTAAAGATCCGTACGGGTGAGCTATGATGGCATAGTATGTACATTAGGGTTGTGCATAGCTAATATTTTGTAGACTTAGAGTGAGTGATTCCGCATTACTTCTTCTTCCTTGTTTGGTTGTGGATTTGGGGCAGTCACTAAGTCGACCGTATTAGTCATCTTAATTATACATAACTTCTATATGCCAGGCAATCATAGAGGTACCAAGGAGCATCATAATTGTAACGCCCCAAAAATACATGCCAAAAATTTTCATTTTTAAATCAGTGCTATTGAAAAACATTAGTAAATAAACATCGCCTGATCATAACATTTCATAAACATATTTCGTGTCTGAAATCCAACACACAAAGACAACCATAATGTCAAAGTACAAAATCCCATAATAGATCATGATGCGGAAAAACAGAGTGCGTGTATGATGTGTCGCTACTGCGCCAGCTCCTTCCCCTTCGATGAAGAGATACCTGAAAATAAAACTGTAAACTGTAAGCACAAGGCTTAGTGAGTTTCCCCCATAATGCCACATACCATACAATCATATAATGAACAGCTAGGGGATACGGACCTCGCCCACACCCATGGGGATACGGGCCTCGCCCACACTCCGCTATCTGGGAGATACGGGCCTCGCCCATACTCCGCTATCTGGGAGATACGTGCCTCGTCGAATTCAAGGCCATCTTCTTGGAACTCGCCGAGCGCACCTTGGCACTCGCCGAGTCCCCTTCGACTCTTCAGCCATTCTGGCCAACCCTGAGACATGCAACGGATCCAACTCATGGGTCTCGGTTCCTAGGGTCTGGTTATCACATATACACACTAAATCTGGGGGTTTTAAGGCTTGAAGACCACCCATTGGGGACAAAAAGAACCTAAGAGCAAATGAACAAAGTGGAGGGGGGGTTTATTACCTGATTTGCTGCCTTCCACAGAGTAGATTTTGGGTCTACCTTCACTTCTGGAACACTCCACTTCCTCCCTCTTCTTCTAACGTCCAAAACCTTCTTTGGAAGATCAAAATCACTCAAGAACACAAAAAGGGGGCTAGGGTCGTTCTCTACTACTCTCTGGGAGTAAATGGGACGAAATGGGTGTTTTTAAGTGGGTAAAATAGGGTGCAATGTCTTAAAATAGAGTTTCATGCAGACGGGTGGACTCGCTGAGTTCCCCGTTTAAACCCCGTGTCCGCCTCGCTAATACTCGGCGAGTGGGGACGCAGACTCGCCGAGTTCATGGCAAAATTAAGAAAAATTCTTAAATAAAATCGTACCAGGAATCCGGTGTTACAATAATATAGAGTATCGACACTAGTTATTAAAGCACTTTCACTGTTAGTACTCGCACATCGTGGTACGATTTGTGGCAGTGGTAATATCAAGCAGAAAACAGAAAGCACTAGAATGCTTACACATAGTACATTGTCGAGCACACTCGGGATACACCATCGTATAAAAAACGTTCCTTTCGAATCGGCCTAACTTTTGTTTCTGTAAAGAGTCCGGTGTCATCATTCGTCATGGATTGGCGTGGTGCTCACCATACTAAGTTTATATGTTTCGAAATTTCATCACCTTGACCGTCAAATTCACGAAACCCTCGTCATTCATACTGACAACTCGACCTAGATCTCAGTATTGTCTCTTGTCTTCTAAAAACCCGAAGTACTCATGCGAGGAGTACCTTGCTCTCCGAAACCTTAACTCCATATACTCAGCAGACCTTCCCGAACTACCACTCGTCCAACGGATCAAGTTCAATCACAGAGGCTAAGGACGAATACAGCCCACTTATCACTAATAATTGCACACATGAGGTTGGTATATAATTATGATTATGCGGATTTAGTATGTTTGTTTCCACTCTATCTCTTGTTCCTTGTTTGGTTGTGGACCTGAGACAGAGTCACACATCCGACCGTCTTACTAATCTTAATTATATACGACTTGAATACACGAGGTAATGATAGATGGACCAGGTATGAATCCTATCATGAGCATTAGGGCAAAGTTGCCTAAGTCTACGAGTGGTTATTCTGCTATTCAGAGGATCACGACCCTAGGAGTACAACTAGGAAAGCTAATTTCAGGACGAAATTCCATCTAATGGGGGGGGGGGGGGATGATGTGACAACCTAAAACTTTTTATCATGTAAACTCCAACCAATCAGCCAAAAGTTAGACTTAATTCCATTACCTTCTAACCTTGTTAAGGGTCATTCTAATGAGTTCTAAGCCTATTACACATAAGGATTGAGTGTTAGGAAGTACTAGCTCGAGATCAGAAGGTTGCACCCGAACTAGAGAACCCAATACTTGAGGTTCATGACCGCAAACCTAGTTCACGACTGTGAACTCTATTCTAGCCGTGATCTTTCCCCTTTATGTATAAATTTACCTCATTTCTTCATCATTCTTCACAATCCCAACTCAAGAACTTCCATTCTCTCTCAACTATCATCAAGAATTACTTCCATTTCTTGTCCAAATTGTAAGTGATTCTTCCATTGTTCCTTGATATCCTTCTTGATCTAGTACAACCCTATGATTTCATCCATGAATTCACCACTTTTGTCTAGATCTTCAAGATCATCATCTTTCACCAACAACACACACTTGTTCTTGGTGGCCGTGAACTCCCTAAGGATCCCAAATCATAAGTGTTTCAACCTTAAACTTGTTATACTTGAAAGACTACTAGATACTAGCCTTGATTTTTCATGTTTCATCACCATCTTCATGAGCTTGAAGTGTTCACGACCATGAACCCTTCATGAGTTCATACATGGCCGTGAACACACCATGTGTTCTATGGCCGTGAACACTTTCCTTTGGCCGTAAACTCCCTTTGATCAATCACATGTGATTTATACACTTCATTTCAAGTGTTTCCTTGTCCCTAAGGTAGTTTCCTTTCATGATAGTTGTTTTAAACACTAATTACATGCCTATACATGCCATTATATGTCATTTAGGACTCGTTTGTGTCTCAGAACTTCATTCATGGAATTCTCATCCTTATGTGAACCTTCAATTGAACCACCCACATAAGGTGAGTTGACACCCCTATAATCAATCTTTTAAATGTTTTAATTGCTTTTAAGGGGGGAATACAAGTTGAACACAATGCTAAATGTGTAAATGTTATTTGTGATAACCATCATGTTAAAGGATTTCTTATGCTTTTATAAGTGATCAAAACCATTTCAAAAACTCTTTTTAAGTTATGTTACTTTATTTTATATAAAACATCATTTTTAAAGTACGAGCATAACTCAGTAGATAATCGAGTCTTTTCTGCAAATCAGAGACAGTTCAAAACAAACATACTATTCAACTATAATAGGTATAGTTTAAGGGTTCAGAACACGTTATAACGAGAAACAGAAAGAACATACTATAAAGAGAAACAGGGAGGAACATACAATAACAAGAATAGAAGGAACATACGATAACAAGAACAAAATGACAATAATGTGAAACTACTACTTCACGGATTAGCAATATACTTGTTAGGTTGTGTTTTGTAACTAGAGTCTCGTGGAGGGAGAGCGGACATTGTGTGTATAGATCTATACGGGACTGACAAGACCGCATCCCGACTGTTCGCTACAGTTTGTCCGGAAGGCCAAGAGGTGACAAATGTCACATCAGTTTCGATGCCAGGAGGTCGCCGTGTTGAACCCATGTCAATCAGTATGGTTATAACCATCTCACATTTTAACCATAATTAACAAACTAGTTTTAAGGTAGTAAGTGCTTCAGTAATTACTTATACAATATTATTGAATACCTTCATTTTCCCATTACATTCATATTGTGATCTTCTCACGTAAAAAGTAATGAAAATTATTTTCTAGTAAAGATAGTCTTAAACTTGGGAAAACTTACATCATTAAAAAAGACAAACAGTGCAGTCGAGTCTTAGTACATTTAGTAAATAAGGGGCCTATAATGCTAACTTTATGATTCCTCGGTAGATACATCTGGGATATATATTAATTAGATCTCGCAGGCAGTAGAATGTATGCTTTCCGCTTCATTTCCTGTTCCTTTTTTGGTTGTGGGCTTAAAGCAGATGCACCCAGTCTACTATCTATTCGATATTAGCTACATATATTTCGTATACACCAAGTAATCATAATGAGTATCAGTTATGGGTCAGGTCATAGTATACAGATTCAATATACCATTTTCTAGTACAAAAACATACTTTTCAAATAGAACATTCAGTAGGCTAAACTAGAAACTTATCATTAAAAGGGTTTAATCCATTTTATTAAACCAGTATAACTTAAAGGACCTTTAGTGGTTAATTCCATAATACCTTAGTTTATACATCAGGGTTATATGCAATTAATATGATATAGCCAGTTGGATGTGTGCTTTCCGTCTCATTCCCTGTTCCTTGTTTGGTTGTGGGCTTAGGGTAGATTAACCCATTTAACTGTCAGTTCGATATTAGATTATATATAGCTTGTATAAACCAAGTGATTATTGAAGGAACTATTGTGGTTACCATTTTTACTAAAGGAAATATATATTTTCTTAAGTAATGTTTTCATCAAATAAAGGAACTATTACAATTAACTTCGTAAGTACCAAATGAATACACCAGGGTTATATACAATGAAGATCTAACAAACAATGGGATGTGTGACTTCCACCTCATCTCATGTTCCTTGTTTGGTTGTGGGCTTAGGGCAGATTCACACAACCAATTCTCTGTTTGATCTGGATTGTATATAACTTGTATCCATTTAGTACTCATAGAAGGAATTGTAGAGTCATTTTTACTTATGTTTCATTTCATTAGAAGATATAGGATTTTCTGAAGGAACAGGAGAACTTTTCTAAAAAGAACTTTCAGTTTACTTTACATCACTAAAATACTTATGAACTCACCAGCTTAAATGTTGATCTACTCTTTCAAAATAACTTGTATTTTTAGGAGACTAGTAGACAGGTACGCGCACTAGGATTCAGAAGATAAAGTATAGTAGCTTCATGTCTTGTTTTGTTATATACTTTTGGAGTCAATATTATGTGAACCACATACTTTGTAAACACTTTCAAATTAATGAAATGGTTGTTTGTTACTTTGATTACTATGATGCATGTGTTGTGATACTAAACATGACGTCCTCCGCCCCCGAACGTTTCCGCCATTCCGTTTTGGGGTGTGGCAAGATTGATATTGAGCACCTCCAGAAGAGGAAGGCAGAGAAAGAGCAGGTTACATGGGATTCGGGGAAGAAACCTAAGGGATTTGATGCTAGGTCGAAGGGCCAATAGGGCCGGGGCCGCTGTAGGAAATGCGACAAGTCGCATGAGGGGCCCTACAAGGCAGGGGGATCGGGTTGCTACAAATGCGACAAGTTTGGGCATTTCAGTATGGATTGTACCGCCCCTCCACTATTCAGACATCAAATTTGTTGTGTTTCCACTACAACCAGCGAAGCCATAAAAAGGCCAATTGCCCAAGATTGACAGCAGTAGCAACAGCGCCAGTGGCGGCGCCAGCTCCAGTGGCGGCGCCAGCTCCAGCGACCCTATGGATTACTGATGGCCGGTAGGGCAAGACAGAGGCTCTAATGGTGAGGAGCCAAGCCATCCAGCTGACTACCGAGGAGGCACGCGCCGCACCCGATGTGGTGACGGGTATGATTTCTTCTCCGTAGCTCTTATTTTTTGTCGTTTATGATATTTATGTATATGTTTTATATGATGTTTAGGATCATTCCATGTGAACGGTATCCCAGTTCATGTGTTGTTCGATTCGGGGGCTACCCGATCGTTTGTCTCTCTTGCCCATAGCAAGAGGTTCCCTGAGTCTTTGGGCATGTTGGATTGCCCTGTAGAGGTCGAGATTGCGGATGACCGATCTGTTCGAGCATCAAAGGTTTTCATAGATTCTGTTTTGAGGCTGTTTGAGGAGCGCTACCTGGCAGACTTGGTTCCCATACCATTGCATGGGAACACGGTCATAATCGGTATGGACTGGTTGAGTCCTAATGGGGCAGTGATCGACTGTGCGCAACAGTTGGTTCGGGTCAGGACCCCAAGTGTGGGAGAGCTGGTGATTCAGGGCGAGAGGCCACAATGTGGGCCAGCTTTATGCTCGGCAGCGAGGGCTATGCGCTACCTTCAGCAGGGTTGCACCGGATATGTCGCCTACATTATGGATGCCCAAGAGGAGGGTAACGCGACCGTGAGTGATGTGCAAGTGGTGCGAGAGTAACTAGATGTATTTCTAGAGGATTTGTCTGGGATACCTCCAGAGAGGTAGGTAGAGTTTCGGATCGACATAGTCCCGGGTGTGGCTCTGATAGCCAAGGCCCAGTATCGGTTGGCTCCTCTCGAGATGCAGGAGTTGTCTACATAGATGCAGGAGCTATTGGACAAGGGATTCATCAGGCTGAGCAGTTCACCCTGGGGAGCCCCGATCCTGTTTGTGAAGAAGAAGGACGGGTCGTATCAGATGTGTATAGACTACCGGGAGCTGAACAAGGTAACGGTGAAGAACCGTTATCCACTCCCAAGGATTGATGATCTTTTCGACCAGCTTCAGGAGTCATCTTGGTTTTCCAAGATAGATGTGTGGCCAGGCTACTATCAGATGAGGTTTAAAGATGAGGATGTATAGAAGACTGCTTTTCGGACTCGCTACGGCCACTACAAGTTTGTGTTGATGCCCTTCGGGCTCACCAATGCTCTTGTTGCGTTCATGGACCTCATGAACCACGTATGCAGACCGATGTTGGATCGGTCCATGATAGTTTTCATTGACGACATCTTGGTTTAATCCATGACATAGGAGCAGCATGAGGAGCACTTGCGGGAGGTGTTGGATACACTAAGTAGGGAGAGCTTGTATTCCAAGTTCTCCAAGTGTGAGTTCTAGTTACGCGAGGTGTAGTTTCTTGGGCACCTTGTCAACCAGAATGGGATTTTCGTCGACCCGGCCAAGATGGAAGCCACGATGAGATGGGAGGTTCCGAAGTCTCCATCTGAGATTCGGAATTACCTAGGATTGGCAGGCTATTACCAGAGATTCATTTAGGATTTCTCCAAGATAGTCGTACCCTTGACCCAACTAACGAAGAAAGTCGTTGTATTTCATGGGGGCCTGAGGAGCAGGCAGCGTTTGAGACTTTGAGGCAAAGATTATGTGATGCGCCGATTCTAGCCTTGCTAGAGGGTGTAGAGGATTTTTAGGTATATTGTGATGCCTCCATCTCTGGGTTGGGCGCGGTGTTGATGTGCTCATACAAACCCTAATGCTTGGATCTAGGTTTCTCTATTGTACATGCAAGTTATCCAAGACTATAAACCCTAATTCTAGCATTCAAGTAATCATATTAACACGAGAATAGGTTTAAGATATTACCTTGATTGTTATGTAGCAATAACAATCCCAATTCCTCCTTGTATTGACTTTAGAAAGCTTAGAGTCACAAATGTCACTCCTCTAATGGTTCACAAACACCAAGAGCAAGAGGATGAAGAGGAGAGGTGAAGGAGGCTACCCTAAAATGTGTGAAACCCTAGGAGAAGTCTTGTTCACGCTTTTGGGTCATAAGGGATGTATATTTAGTTAGGCTATTAGGGTTATCTAACAAGGAAACCCTAATTTGGATGCTTCAGCCCTAAGCAACCCATGGATCCCTTTCCTTAAGGCCTTGAACGATTTCTTATGGGTTTCCCATAGAATTCGTCCATTCCTTAATATAAGGCAATCCATGGCCCAATTGCAATTATCTTATAATTACAATTCCAGTCCCTTAAGTTTAATTAATCTCTTTTAGTCACAAACTAATTACCAATTAATTATTGACTAATATTAATTAAACAATATGATTTCTTCTTTAATATATTATTCTCATAATGTATTAATAAATCATATTTAATCCTTTCTCTCCATAATTCATCCTATCAAGTTGCTTTGGTGAAGGCAACCCAAAAGGACCATGCACCATCGAGTCAAGTACATACCAAAATAGTTATGGACTTAGACACTAATCCAACAGTCTCCCACTTGGATAAGTCTAATAACTATTATGCGTATGACTTCAGATCGTGATCTGCAATCGTAGCTTTCGAAAGCCGTTGTGAACTCTGATCCTATCAGATACGCGTGTCCTTTAGATAAGGGATCATATATTCCTCCATTCTAGATATCATATGAGACATGATTTCAAATCATTCTCTTTGTACTATTTCTCGACTTCCGATTTACGACGACTGACTAATTGAACAAATCAAATTAGCCCTAGCCCGGCCGAGCATTTACGTTTGTCATCACTAAATCATCGAGGGGCCCAAAGATATCGCTTTTATCCTACTTTGGACAAAAGGAACGGATAAACTTTGATTCAATTCTCGCTTGCACTTACTCACTAAATCACATACAACAATATGTTTTATGACACCAAGTTACTGGTGCATTTACATATTATCAATGTGCAACCGATTTGCAAGATACAACTCACACATCTCAGTTTCAAGAATATAAGATGTTATCGTCTCACCAATCACTCGTGATATAATCCATGGAGTGATCTAAGTGAGCATGGGTTTAATCCACTACTTAAATCATATTAATAAGCACTCATGAACGTTGCAGCAAACATTTGCTTATGTCTAATACTCTTTTAGACAATCCACACACCAATTCACGATAGTCTTCATCCATACCTACTTCCAACATATGAACGACTGTGGCCCATTCGAATAATTTGACTGTTCTTAACCAATTAAATTATTTAGGAAGTTAAAACATGCAAAGTGAAACACAAGAATAATACTAATCCCATATGGCCTCAAACCTTTGAGTATAAATAAAACTCCTTTTACTTATCACCATATTGATTACTCATTATTTGTTGTTTCGGGTAATCAACTTCTTACTTGAATTACAACACTTGTCCTATGTTCCTAACATGCACACAATGTTTACCTATGGTTCTTACTTTGTGAAATAGATCAAATTGAACACATTTCCAATCATTCTCATTTCACAACTCCTAATCCTTTTTCATAAGTGTAAGAATATCAAATTCTTGCCACTTATAGAATATGCTAGATTCTAACATTTAATGCAATGATCCTTTTGTAATATCACTGCACCAAAGTCACAAAGACTATTGCCAATTAAATTACAAAGTCCTCTATCGGAAATTGTTACAAGAAAATTCCTTAGATATGATGTCTCTCACTCAAAGTACTTTCCTTTGAACATCCTTTGGCATAAAAGTTTCTAATCTAGACATAGATTTTCAATATTCAATTCCCAATATGGAAAACTTTCCATACTTACCATATGACAACTCATTCTCAATAAAATCTTATCTATTCATAATAACGTCGATATGGTCCATCCAATATTATACTTCCAACTACTCACAAGCGTCCAATCCTCAACGAACTTTGGATTGTCCTTTGATAGTTGTTTAATTATCTTAGTCAAAACCGATTCTTGTCCCTTTTCCCTCTAAATGCACCAGACATTTGGAAAACTTTAGAATGGTCAAATATTATAGCATTTGCAATCAATCCTATACCCGAAGCGTATGGGACACGATGCATAATGTCTTACACGAAGATTCGATACTTTATCAATCTTCTGCCATAATATTTTATGTGCTACGTTCTCAAAATTCGAACTACGAAGAGGAATGTCGTAATCATAATCGAAATTTTAAGAACACACTATGTACCTTTAACTAAATTTATTAACATTTCTCAACCTAAGCCTTTAGATTTGAAATGAAGCATAATATTCTCTCCCTTAATTATAGCAAAAACAACTTTTCAACTCTTACAACTTTGCAAAGTATAACTATTGTTTTCTATAATTAATATTGCTAACTCGCAATACTTTCCACAATAATCATGCAATCATAACTTTTATGCTCCCAATATCATGATGATTATTATAAACATAACACTTATGCTCCCACTAGCTTTGACATGTATTCAGAAACCATCTTAACTTTTAGAAAAAAAACAATACTTGTTGAATTTCTTAAGTTCATGTTTCTAATACCTAATGCTTTGATAATCCTTTATCTAAGCTTATATACCTTTCCCTTAGACAGCTCATATGTGTGTCTAAACGATTTAGACTATTGCCAAATCTCACAATTCGAATCATGGAAAGGGATACCGTAACCATAATCGAATTCGAGAATACAATTTCACAATCGCTATCCTTTTAAAATCTTTCTTAGTGAAAGCATTTCCTCATAGTTATTTTCATGGAGGAGGGAATCTTATGACACTTAGATTTTAATGGTGAATGCGTTCCTATCCATGTGAATTTGTCAAAACCAAGGTTCACGACAAATTCAAACTCATATGGACCGAACTTTCTTAATCTTGATTTCTTGCCTTATGGTAGTACAGCTTCCCACCATGTCTTCCAAGTAGTTAAGCAGCTCACCTTTTCTTATCAATGTACCTTTCATTGATCAAGGTCCTTGCCTTTTATGCAGTCAAATGAGAACTCATAGGACTCACATGCATAATTAACTCAACTGGAACAGCACAGAAACAAAATAATGTCAACACGATAGGTTGTAAACCTCAACTCGTGTGCTAGTGATGATCGATAAGGTCTATTTTGATTTGTTCTTGAAACCTTTCAAGACCATTAAGACTCCCACTGACTCCTTGACATATATGATTCTGTTGTCAATAACCATTTCTTGACAAACAAATATTCAAGAGTTAGTGTAGCCTTTATTAAAACACTTCATAAATTGGTTCGAGTTGGTCTTTGTCTTATCCAAGACATCACAACTTTCCACATTTGATGAATGTTATAAACCTTTTAATACTTGTCACTTATTGTCACAATCTTAACTCTAAGACTTATTTTGGAACGAAGTATGATTGACTTCTAGATTTAACCATTTCTTCAATTCTTGATTCCTCTTTTTAGACATACAATTGTACTAAGACTCACTTAGAGGATCAATTGAGATATGGTTTTTAATCATTAAGACCTATCATAAAGCATAAAAGCTACTCTCCCTTCTTCTTAGAATGGAGAAACTTTTATCTTTCTGCCTACTTGATTCTTCTTATTCATTCCACTTATTGATTTAAACTTTTTCAATCAATTCAGAATTATACTTAATCTTATAAATATAATCATATTTACTAAACCTTTAGTAAACCATGACCAATTTCTTTGTTACTCTTATGGGGGACTTTGATCAACATGCAACTTTGTGTACTTGATCTCCTAGTCCTTCACTTGACACTTTGTCAATGAATTAGTCTAATTTCCAAATATGAAATTTCTCATTCATCATGCAACCAAGTTGCGTGATTCCAAATTTCTGTCCAATTGAAACTTGGGCGATGAGAAACTCTCCCTATTTGGTAAATTCTCGACTTTTTTCATAAACATCATAAACAAGAATCATATCCACTTGTTGTAGAAATACGCAAACATCAATTTTCATAACGATTTCATTGCAAGGAAATAAACAAATAAATAGAAATGTCAAACAAAATTTATTTTATTCATAAAAGCAGCGGAAAACATTTGTCCTTACAATGCAAAATCCATTGAAAACTATGTAGTCAAATATTCCTAACAATATCCTATCATAACTATCTAAGCTCAAATTCTAATCTTCAAGTCCATGCGATCGAGATCCATTTCTTTGTGATTAGATTCATCTTGCTCTTTCACCAAGCTTCCTTTCTTTTCACCGATCCAGCAAAACATTCAAATGCAATCTTATCACATCATGTATTAAGAATCAATGAATAGGAACTTAACGGAGTTACATAGTGGATTTTACCTGAAGCGCATCCATACTCTTTGACTCTCCCATCTTCTGGACTCTTCAGGCTCTTTGGGCAGACTTGTATCCAACGCCCTTTCTCTTGGCAGCAAACGCTGGTCGATTCTCTTAGAACGTCCTCGGAAGCATGGTCGGTTGACTCTCCCAACAAATACGCTCTATTGCTTTGCCAAATCATTTCTGATTCAGCAGCAATGAGCATGTACGTTTGTTCAATGAGGTTGTCATCATGATCCATCATATAATACTTTCTTTTGAACTCATTATATGATTCAGAGAGTGACTGCAAAACCCAGTTCACAGCCAACCCATCCGGGAATGACACACCCAACATTATCAACCTATCAATGTGTGATTTCATTCCTAGAATGTGGGCACACACGGGTTTACCATCTTCATGTTTCATTTCCAATAGGGCTTTAGTGATGTTGAACCTTTCAATTCTTCGATCTTGTGGGTTAGGGAGAACAATTGGAGGAGGAGGAGGAAGTGAAGCATGATTTCTTGTTCCTCGATCGAATCGTGGAATACCATCTTCATGTGGAATGCTTGTTCCATGGGATTTGGAAAGACCATAGTTGTCGAACTTTGACATCTACAAAATGAGAGAAACAAATTCAAGTTAGTTGATTGATTGAGTCCTTAGTAAAACACCCAAATGAGATACTAAGGCTAGGACCCAACACAATATTTTACAACTCGTGAAAGGGATGTCGTAACCCAAATTGCAGAACATTTGAAGGTAAGTGAATGACGATTCACTAATTTCCACCATGAAAAACGAAAAAGAAATTTAAGTTTTAAATCTATGAAAACTCCTAGATCCTATGAGATTCATTGAACATTTCAATGGCATGTTTAAATCTCGATATGCCCCTCTTGTTTGTGACTGGGATGCCGAAGATCACAAAGCGGGTTTGAATAACCATGCAAACTACATGGTGCCCCCACATGTTACAGTCACCTATTCGATGTGCCGGTAAACCACACACGCTCCACCGAACTATGACAAACATTGAGTCACCCTTTGCTACCTTTGCTTAGAACCATTTAGTGTGCCGGTAAACCACACACACTCCACTAACGTCTTCGCAAGGGCACAAAGTGTAATTTCATGGAATTGCATCAATTCACTTTTGCCTAAGTAACTAAGATTAGGAATTTTATTAAAACATTTAGTTACATTTATACTTCATTATACTTATAATGGAAGGTTTTGTCCCATCATACCCGTTCGGCTAACGACCCTCCACTAGTCAAGAGTGTGGTGGGTAAGAGTGGATACCCATTCAATCGCCATTTTATAGGCAATTTCCTTAAACACCCCTAATAGACCAGCTTCATGAATGAGGCCTACTAACGGTAAGACTGACTTTTACTCATACATATATATATATATATATATATATATATATATATATATATATATATATATATATATATATATATACATATATATATATATATATATATATATATATATATATATATATATATATATAATGTTATACTTTTAATGTTATATATAGTATAGGGTGTATTTTACAACCTTTTGAAATACTAGGTGGTCAAATTTAACAATTATACTTTTAATTCAATTAAATTGTAAACCTAAACTATTATGGATTTATTAAACCTCTTTTAATTATACACCTTAATTAATTAATAAAACCATAAGGTTGTGATTTGAACTTTTTCAAAACAATACTAGGGTTTTAGAATTTAACATTCCTAATTAAACTTTTAATCAACTTTTAAATTCCAAAACTTGAGGGAAAGTTTTGAAACATTTCAAAACATAGGGTTTAGAATTTAAATATACATCAAAATTAAACTATTAATCAAAATTTAAATTCCAAAACTTGAGGGCAAGTTTTGAACCATTTTAAAACATTAGGGTTTCAACTATTTAAATTTCAAATCTAAACTTTTGAGTTCAAATTTAAACTATAAAACCTAAAGGGGAAAATATGAAACTTTTCATAACACAAGGATCAAATAACAAATAATCTTAATTAACATTTAATCACATAATTATCCATATTTGATTTATTTAATGATTTCTTGCAAAACAATTTACCAATTTAATCAAAATAATTAATTAATTATCACATAAGGAAACAAATATTTTATTAATTGATAAACATATTCAATTAGATCAAGAATATAGTCATATATATCATAAAATCGGATTTATATTGATCTAATATGATAAAGGCAAGTATCTCAAAGATAAACATCAAGAAATCCCGAAAATAGCTCCATCTGATGCTCAAACTCGCCGAGTACCCCCATGGACGCACCGAGTAGGGGCAACTCGCCGAGTCCACAGTGGGACTCGCCAAGTCCATCATGCAGAACCACAAAAATCGAATTTTTCCAACATACAAGGCATCAATACAATAGAAACCAATCTAGGCTCTGATACCAATGATGGGTTTTGGCTATAAGAACATCCTATGTGCTCATAGAAACCCTAATGCTTGGATCTAGGTTTCTCTATTGTACATGAAAGTTATCCAAGACTATAAACCCTAATTCTAGCATTCAAGTAATCATATTAACATGAGAATAGGTTTAAGATATTACCTTGATTGTTATGTAGCAATAACAATCCCAATTCCTCCTTGTATTGACTTTAGAAAGCTTAGAGTCACAAATGTCACTCCTCTAATGGTTCACAAACACCAAGAGCAAGAGGATGAAGATGAGAGGTGAAGGAGGCTGCCCTAAAACGTGTGAAACCCTATGAGAAGTCTTGTTCACGTTTTTGGGTCATAAGGGATGTATATATAGTTAGGCTATTAGGGTTATCTAACAAGGAAACTCTAATTTGGATGCTTAAGGCCTAAGCAACCCATGGATCCCTTTCCTTAAGGCCTTGGACGATTTCTTATGGGTTTCCCATAGAATTTGTCCACTCCTTAATATAAGGCAATCCATGGCCCAATTGCAATTATCTTATAATTACAATTCCAGTCCCTTAAGTTTAATTAATCTCTTTTAGTCACAAACTAACTACCAATTAATTATTGACTAATATTAATTAAACAATATGATTTCTTCTTTAATATATTATTCTCATAGTATATTAATAAATCATATTTAATCCTTTCTCTCCATAATTCATCCTATCAAGTTGCTTTGGTGAAGGCAACCCAAAAGGACCATGCACCATCGAGTCAAGTACATACCAAAATAGTTATGGACTTAGACACTAATCCAACAGTTTCCTCCTCCGACTATGATAGTCGTGGATTATTAACTCTACACCATAGGGTGTGGGTTCCGTATCATGGAGGTGTGCGCCAGGTGTTGATAGAGGGGGCGTTCAAATCTAGGTTTTCTATTCATCTCGAGGCGAAGAAGATGCATAGAGATCTTCATCCTGATTACCGGTGGCCCTACATGAAGCGGATGTAGCCTGGTACATTGTGAGATGCCTGACCTGCAGGAAGGTCAAATCCGAGCACCAGAGGCCTCACGGAAAGAAGCGGCCATTGGATATCCCTATGTGGAAATGGGAAGATATTACCATGGATTTCATCACAAAGCTTCCTAGGACCGCACGGGGGGTGGATTCGATTTGGTTCATAGTAGATCGATTGACCAATAATGCTCATTTCATCCCAATCCAGGAGAGTATCTCAGCCGAGAAGTTGGTCGATATCTACATCCGAGAGGTAGTAGCTCGACATTGAGTGTCAGTCTCCGTGATTTCAGACAGAGACGTACGGTTCACTTCCAGATTCTGGAAGAAGTTTCATGACGAGTTAGGTCCTCGTCTGCACTTTTGCACCGCTTTTCACCCGCGGACAGATGGTCAGAGCGAGCGGACCATCCAGACCATGGAGGATATGTTTTCGGCGTGTGTCTTGGATTTCGGTGGTAGCTGGGATACCTATCTCCCATTGGTTGAGTTCTCCTACAACAACAGCTACCACGTGAGTATCGATCGTCCTCTCTTCGAGATGTTGTACGGGAGGAAGTGTAGGACCCCGATATGTTGGGGTGAGGTTGGGCAGAGAGTCATGGGGAGTACTGGATTGTTAATCAAAATGACAGAGAGGATCCAGTAGGTCAGGAGCAGGCTTCAGATTGCTCAAAGTCAGCAGAAAAGTTATGCCAACAAGCACCATTCGGACCTAGAATTCTAGGTTGGGGACACGGTTCTCCTGAAGGTGTTAACTAGGAAAGGTGTCATCAGGTTCAGGAAGCAGGGCAAGTTGGACCCCTGGTACATTGGTCCTTTCAGAGTTGCAGCCTAGGTGGGCAAAGTGGCGTATAGGCTAGATCTACCAGCCGAGCTTAGCAAGATTCACAGTACTTTCCACGTCTCCCAGCTACGGAAGTGCCTGGTAGACGACTCTGTGGTGGTGCCTCTCGAGGATATTCAAGTGGATGACAACCTGAACTACATTGAGCGTCCGATAGCCATTCTAGATAGGAAGACGAAGGCATTGAGGAACAAGGAAGTAGAGCTAGTGAAGGTGCAGTGGCAACACCACAAGGGTTCGGAATGGACGTGGGAGCTGGAGGATGAGATGAGGGAGCACTACCCCGGGTTATTTTCAACAGCAGCAACGGACTTCGAGGACAAAGTCTAACTCAAGTGGGGGAGATTTGTAACATCCGGGATTTGAAGTATTAATATTATTTATTTTATTGAATAATGGGTTGCTTTTGGTTTGGGCCAGGATAGTTGTGTTGGGTTTTGGTATACTACAACATCCTATGGTGCACATACAACCTTAAATACCTTGGATCTATGTTTTCACTAATTATACATGCAAATGGTTTCCAAGGTATCAATCTTACAACTAGCATGCATTTAACATAAAGCATATAAGATACTAGTTAGCATAACATACCTTTTGATGGAGCTTGAAGTCTTGGTTTATATGGCCTTAAGAGCTTATCCCCAATAGTGTGGAAGCCTCAAATGGAATCACAACACACCACGGACAAAGGATGAACTTGAAAGAGAATTCCATGCACACAAAAGACACCATGAACTCCAAGAAGATACAAGTGGCGATTTTTGGCAATGAAGTGTCTATTTATATGTGGGATTTCTAGGGTCATGGATATAACCCAAATCCATACCCATGGGTTTTATGATCCATGGTTCATGTCGCCCAACTCTTTATGTATCCATACATAAACAATCTACCATGGATCATAAGCCCAACACATATAAATATAACTAATTATCATAATTAGTCCCCATAGATTTAATTAGTCTCTTTTTACCACTAAATTAATTCCAAATTAATTCTTGATCAATACTAATTAAAACATATGATTTCATATTAATATATTATAACTTATGGTATATTAATAAACCATAAATAAACTTCTCTCGGAAGTCCATCCTAACAAATTGTCCTGATGATATGCAACCCAAATGGACCATGCTACTCTCGGGTCGAATACATACCAATTATAGTTATGGGCTTAGACACCTAATCCAACAGTCTCCCACTTGGATAAGTCTAAAACTATTATTCAAGTATGACTCCAAGGTCCCGAATAGAAATGGTAGCTCTTAAAAGTCGTTGTCGAACTCTGAACAAATCAATGAAATGTCTATTAGATAAGGGATCATATATTCCTCTATTCTAGATATCATATAGACTGAGACATGGATTATAATCATTCTCTCTGTCCATTTGTTGTTTCCTGATTTCCGATTTATGACGACTGACTAATTGAACAAATCAAATCAGTCCTGGCCCGGCCGAGCACTTACGTTTGTAAAAGGAATGGATAAACTTCGACTCATATCGCTTGTTCTACTAATTTTTGTATCATACACAAAGGCACTTTTTATAACATCGAGTTACCGAATGCGTTTTCGTGCAATCAATGTACAACCAACTTATAGTAACAACTTATATCTCTAGGTTTGAAGAATATAAGATATTATCGTCTCATGATCACTCGTAATAAAATCCATGAAGTGATTCAAATGAGCGTGGGTTGAATCCAATACTCGAATCCCTATTCTAGGAGTACTCATGAACGTTGTAGTAACTCTTACTATGTCCACTACCTTGGACATTTACAAACCCGATTCATGACAGTCTTGCCTTAATACCTACTTCCAACGTATTATTGACTATGGATGGTTTGAATAACTTAGTCATTCGGAAATAATAACCTAGTTATTCTGGAAGTCAAAACATGCAAAGTGAAACACAAGAATAATACAAATCCTCTATGGTCCCAAGCACCTTTGAGAGTAAATAAAACACCTTTTATTTCAACACCATATTGATTACTCATTATTCATTGTATAATGTTTCAAATAATCAACTTTATACTTGAATTAAAACAATAGTTGTCCCATGCTCCAAGCATGTAAACTATGTTTTGTAAACACTAGTCATGCCATACATCAAGTATGCACACTATGTTTATCTATGATCTTTACTTTGTAAATTAGATCAATTGAACATGATTCCAATGATGCTCATTTCACAATCCCAAATCTTTATCGTAAATGTAAGAATTCCAAATCCCTACCATTTAACGAAATATGTTAGATTCTAAACTTATATGCATTGATCCTCTCGTAATGACTATGCACAAAGTCACAAAGACTTATCAACAATCATTACAGAGTATCCCAATGGAGAGCATTCCATGGAACCAAAGTCTCAAATTCAATGTACATTGCTTTGAACAACCTTCGTGAATTAAGTTTCCTAATCTTACACAGATTGAATGAACAACTTCTACCTTTGGAAACCTTTCCAGATTCCCATTTTGACTGTCATTTCTGAACAAGAGTTACCTCTTTTCAGAATATGTCAATATGGTCCTTCCAGAATTAACACTTATACTTCCAATTGTCCATGAGCAACCAATCTTTGATAAACCTCAAATTTTCCTTGATAATTGCTTAATCATTTTAGTTATATTCAATTTTAGACTTTTCCCCTCTTAATGCCCTGAGCATTTGGAAAATTTAGAAAGAATGAATATTACAGCACATGCAATCGATCCTATATCCAGAGAATATGGGACACGATTCATGATGTCTCACATAAACACATGATACTAGACCAATCTTTTGCTACAATATTTTTTTATTTGCCATGTTTTCAAAATTTGACTATGAAGAGGGATGCCGTAATCATAATCGAATTTTGAAAACGCAATATATATAGAATTTCCTTAAGTCGAACCAGTCTAACACAAAATTCATATATATATTTGACCAAAGATGATTAAAATCTCATTCTAAGCTTTTAGAATCGAAATAAAATATAATTTCCTCTCCCTTAATTATAGAAAAACAGCTTTTCAATCCCTACAACTTCACGAATTGAAACTTTTGTTTTCTATAATTAACACTTAACATAATAATCATGCTCCCACTAACATGATAAATATTAGCATAACACTTATGCTCTCACTAGCTTTGACATGTACTTAGAAAACAGCTGGACTTCTAGAAATCAGTACTTTATTGACTTTCTTACCAAAGTTTAGATTTCTGATACAAGATGCTTCGATAAAACTTTATCAAAATCATACACATTTCCTTAGATAGCTCACATGTGTGTCCAAACAATTTTATAGAACTATGAAAAGGGATACCGTAATCATAGTCTCAATTGTTTAGACCTTTGCCATTTCTCACAAGGTTATGTTAGTGTGCCAGTTACCTACACACGCACCACTAACGACTTTGATAATGCAAATGTCACAATTGCTATATACTAAAAATCTACTTAGTGAAAGTGTTTCCACACAACCATTTTCATGAATCGGAGAGCAACCTTAAGACACTTAGATTTTATGGTGTATGAGTTCCTATCCATTTGAATTTTGTCAAAACCATAATCACAAGACAAGGTTAGTGACACTTCCAAATTCATATGGATTGAACTTGTGCAGTCTTAACTTCTTGCCACCTGGCAGCCCAAGGGCCTGCCATTGCTTCCAAGTAGTTATGGGCATAGAAATGTCAACACGATAGGTTATAAACCTTAAGTCATGTGCTAGTGAAGAACTATAGGTTTTATCCTTGATTAGTTCTTGAAACTTTCAACACCTTTAAGACTATCACTGTCCTCTTGACATATAAGACTCTCTTGTCAAGAACCATTCCTTGACAAAACAAATATTCAAGGGATAGTGTGGATTCTTATCAAGACTAACACTTCACGCAATTGGCCTAAGTTGGTCTCTGTTTTATCCAAAACATCACAACTTATCTATTTCAAATGTACAAGAGTAGAAAACATTTTACTCTTACATTTGACTAGTCTTAATAAACTTTTTTTAAGATGTGTCACTCAAGTTACAATCTTGGAGTATGACTCTAAGACTTTGCTTTTGGAACGAAGTATGACTCATCTTCTTGATTTAACCATTTCAACAATTCATGACTCCTCTTCTTAGCCATAAGAAAGCACTAAGATGTACTTAGAGGATCATTTGTGATATGGTATCTTAATCATTAAGATGATCATAAAACATAATACTAAAGTACTCTCCTATCTTTTCAGATTTGAGAAACTTTTATCTTTCTGCCTAATTTGATTCTTCTCATTCGTTCTGCCATACATCGAATATTTTCCAATGTTTTAGAATTATACTTAAACTTGTAAGTATAACCATATTTACTAAACTTTAGTAAATCATGACAAATAGTGTTATCGATCTTTGTGGTGGACTTGACCAGTGCACACGAATGTGTACTCAATCCCTTAGTCCTTTCACTTGACTTAATTTTCCAATGATGAAAATGCTCATTCATCATACAACTTGTATGATTCCAAGTTTCGGTCCAATTGAAACTTGGGTGATGAGAATCTTTCCTTATTTGGTAAATTATGACACTACCACATCCGAAAGAATCAAATCCATTTTCTAATATAAACAACCATTTTTCTAATATAAACTATCAATGGAATCATATAAACAACCATTTTTCACAAATGCCATTGTAAGGATATTTAAAATAAATAAAATAAAACCTTATCTTTTATTTAAAACTTGCGGAAAAACTTATCCTTACAATGCAAATGCATATGAAAATTTTGTTGTTATCTATTCCTAAGCAATATATCATAACTCATAAGCAACAACTCACAATTCTGATCACCGAACCATGCAATCGAAATCCATCTTCGCGATCAAAATCAGCATATACTTCCTTTAAGCTTCCTCTCTTCGATTCTACAAAACATCAAAATGTGATCAGGTCACATCATGTATAAGAATCTCAAATAGGAACTAAATAGAGTTAGATATTGCACTTTACCCGAAGTAGAGTCAAACTCTTTTGACTTTACCAACCTTATGTTTGTTCAGGTAAATTAGGCAGCTTCGCAACCAATGCCCCTTCTTTTGGCAATAGAGTGTTTAGGAAGTTGATCTTCTAATCAAATTTGCTTTACTAGTCCTCAAATCATTTCAGATTTAGTAGCACCAAGCAAATAGATAAAATCATAAAGGGTCATGTCATAGTCTGTTTCATAGTAGTCCCAAATGAACTCACTATGTAACTTAGAAAGTGATTGGACATGAAACTTTCTCAAGACTTTAACACCCAACTCTCCCGGCTTGTGAATATGTGACTTCATCTCCAAGATGTGATCACACATATACCTTGCTTGCCAATAGGGCTTGAGTGACCTTGAACTTGTGGGTTATCGAGAATAATTGGAGGGGGTGGAGGAAGTGAAATTCCAAGAGATTTGGGTAGATCATAGATGTCTAAACTAGACATCTAAAATGGGAGATATTCAAGTTAGTTGATTTTTAAGTCCTTAATATAATACCCAATATGAAATATTAAGGCTAGGACCCAACACAATACTTTATAACTTGGAAGAGGGATGTCGTAATCCAAGCTATAAGATATTTGAAGGTAGGCAAATGACGATTCACCAATTTCCACCATGAAAAACGAAATAATTTATTAGGTTTTAATTGGATTTGAAACTCCTAGATCTTTTGACATTCATTGAACTTTTCAACGGCATGTTTCAATCTCGAGTGTGCCCTCTCAAATTTTGTGACTGGGATGCCGAGGATCATAAAACAAGGTGTGAATAACCATGCAAATTCACTTGGTACCCTTAATATTATCACCTAATCGATATGCCGGTTACCCACACGCGCTCCACCGATCTATGATAAGCATTAAGTCACCCTTTGTTATCCTTACTAGTCCAAGTTATTGTGCCGGTTACCCACACACGCTCCACCAACGACTTGGTAAGGTACAAAGTGTTAATTTCATGGGTTAGCACCAAATTCACATTTTCCTAAGTAACTAAGATTGGGTATTTATAAAAGTTCTAGTTACTTAGTATTTATCATTAATACTTTTAATGAATGGTGAATTATAGTCCTTGTCCTACCCGTTCGGCTAACGACCCTCCACCAGTCAAGGAAGCGGTGGGTGAGAGTGGACACCCATTAAACTGCCATTTTATAGGCAGTAACCTTATACCCCCCCTTATAGACTGGCTTCGTGAATGAGTTCTACTAACGGTAAGACTGACTTTCTTCTTATACATATATATAAGTATTAACTATTAATATTATAATAGTATAAGGGTATATTTTAAACATTTAAAATACTTGGTGGGTAATCTATTAATTAAACTATACTCTTAATTTAATTAAACTTAAACCATGTCTTTATGGAATTATTAACTCTTTTAATTAGACACTTTAATTAATTTAATGAAGTCTATAAAGTTTGAACTTTAACTTTTAAAATTCTTGGGTTTGGAATTAAAGTGTATATGGGGTTTGACTTTACAAATTCCAAAACTTGAGGACAAGTTTTGAATAATTCAAAAACTTATGGTTTCCATAACTTATGAATTTTAAAGTGGTTTAATGGAAAACAAACCCTTCAAGTTTCATAACTTGTAGAAAAGTTATGGAAGACTTTAAAAGCATTAAAAAATTTGACACTTCATTTTTTCATAACTTATGGAAATTTTATGAGTTTTAAAATTCATAAATGTGACTTTTCATGTAACTTGAGGACAAGCTACAAAAACATATATTATGAACAACTTCTAGATTAATTTGGATTGAACACAACTATCTAATAATTTTTCCTATTAATCTAAACAAACTCATAAACATGAACATTCATAATCAACATTTCTCAAGCGTCATATAAACATGTATAAAACTTGAAACTTTGATTATTATCCTTTATTTGGATGAGAATAAACATTACCATAGTATCAAAAACAAATTTTACGAACAAAAACACTCTGCGGTAATGATTCTAATCCAAAACAGGCCAAAAAAACTCGAAGATAAGCTGTCAGGGGGTCCAACTCGTCGAGTGCATGAACCAACTCGACGAGTTGGATGAATTTGTTCATGGACTCGTCGATTCCATCAATGGACTCGTCGAGTTTGCTGTCCCGACAACCAAAAATTCGATTTTTTCAGTTTTTTTCAGCAACTTGCATCAAGTATAATTGAAAACAACCATGGCTTTGATACCACTGTTGGGTTTTTGTATAATACAACATCCTATGGTGCACATACAACCCTAAATACCTTGGATCTATGTTTTCACTAATTATACATGCAAATGGTTTCCAAGGTATCAATCTTACAACTAGGATGCATTTAACATAAAGCATATAAGATACTAGTTAGCATACCATACCTTTTCATGGAGCTTGAAGTCTTGGTGTATTTGGCCTTAAGAGCTTAGCCCCAATAGTGTGGAAGCCTCAAATGGAATCACAACACACCATGGACAAAGGATGAACTTAAGAGAGAATTCCATGGACACAAAAGACACCACGGACTCCAAGAAGATATAAGTGGCGATTTTTTGCAATGAAGTATCTATTTATATGTGGGATTTCTAGGGTCATGGATATAACGCAAATCCATACCCATGGGTTTTATGATCCATGGTTCACGTGGCCCAACTCTTTATGTATCCATAAATAAACTTGGTCCAACATGGATCATAAGCCCAACACATATAAATATAACTGATTATCATAATTAGTCCCCATAGATTTAATTAGTCTCTTTTGACCATTAAATTAATTACAAATTAATTCTTGATCAATACTAATTAAAACATATGATTTCATATTAACATATTATAACTTATAATATATTAATAAACCATAAATAACCTTCTCTCAAAAGTCCATCCTAACAAATTGTCCTGATGATATGCAAGCCAAATGGACCATGCTACTCTCGGGTTGAATACATACCAATAATAGATATGGGCTTAGACACCTAATCCAACAAGTTGGGCTTTAATAATTGGATTGAGAAAGGCGTTATGTGGGGCGTACCATGCCAGGTACGCGCAACATACTCAAGAGGATTGGGTGGGGAGGCCATGCGCGTACGCCCAGCGTACCAGAGGGTAAGGGCAACATACGTTCGTAGAGTATAAAACCCTAACTTTTAGGTTTTGATCCCTATATAAAGGACGTTATGCCTTTAGTCCAGCCTCCCTTTCACCTCTAGGCAGCCACCATGAAAACCCTAACCCATATTTGTATGACCTTGTGATTTGGAAGCCATTTGAGAGTATCGTGGTGTAGTTTTGGTGTTTTGGAAGGGAAAGGAGCTTGAAGAAGGAGTAAGGATTCACAAAGAGCTTGTAGATCCAGGAGATTGGCATCATTTCTTACTCTTTTGAGGTATCAAGTTCCAAAATTCACCATTGCATGCTTAGATTTATTTATAGGAGTGTTTAAGGTCACTTTTGGACTCCATTGTTGAGGCTTCTTGCATCTTAATGATTTCAGACCTTAAGAGTTATCCTTTTGGGCTCTTAGAGGCCCTAAGAGTCATAAAAATCGGACCTTGATGGTTAAGCCACAACCATGCTAGTGTTGATGTTCGTAAAGCTTGTTAAAAGGACCAAAAGTCATGTTTTGACACAAACCATGCATGCAAGCACATAAATTTTGTGACTTTACGAGGTCTTAAAGGACCTAGATCAACATTTTGGACGTAAAGACTTAATGGATTAATTCACAAACGAAGTCCCAAGAAAGTTGCCCAGTATGCTAAGCATACACCCAAGAAAGTTGGCCAGTACGCTAAGCATACGTTGGGCGTACATGCACGTACGCTGCGCGTATGCATGCAAAGTGGCTATATTGGGCTTTTTGGGCCTTAGGGGATTGGGCCTGGACTATTGGACCTCGTGGCCTACTATGAGGTATAGTTATGGGCCTGGGAATTTTGAATTAGAAGTATTGGGCCTTTTGGGCCATATTGGGCCTTTTGGGCCATATTGGGCCACTCGAGACTATTTCTTTTTGGGCTAAGGACTTATTAGAATTATGAAAATGCCCATTTGAAGGGTTGGGCCCAATTTAGAAAATTGGGTCATTAGTGGGCCCTTACGGAGCCTTTGATGGGCCATGGGTGCATTGGATTTAACAAGTTAGAATTGGGCCTTAAGAATGTTTTAAGTTATGCCAAGGGGGTAAAATGGTCGTTTTACCCTAAGTAGTGTTATAGATTCTAATTGAGTGTTATTATGATTATGGTAGTCGGGAGTCATCGGAGCAGCTGTTAGAGATTAATTCTCGTGAGATTCGACGCTCAACTTTTCGAGGTGAGTTACCTTCCAGTAGAAGTGGGTCTAAGGTCACAATGTCAGCCCACTAGTAGAAGCTTGTAGTTAGATGATTGTTTGTGTGGTAATTTTCTGGTATGTTCTATGTGCCAGTATGCTATGATTCTATGTGGTAATGGTAGGGGTGAAATAGTCCCCGATATCTGGTTGAAATAAACCGAAGGGGAGGCCAGCACCCAGATATGTTAGGCAGTTATCCGGTTGAAATAGACCGAAGGGGAGGCCAGCATCCAGATATGCTAGGTAGTTATCCGGTTGTAATAGACCGAAGGGGAGGCCAACACCCATATATGCAAGGAAGTTATCTAGTTCATATAGACCGAAAGGGAGTTCGACACCTAGATATGCCTGGATAGATATGTTATTGTATGGTATGTGGTATGATGGGGGAACTCACTAAGCTTCATGCTTACAGTTTTCAATTTTGTTTTCAGGTGCCACTACATCGAAGGGGAAGGAGTTGGCACGGTAGCAGCGCATCACACACACACACATATGATTACCGTAATTTGAGATCCATGGGATTGTACTCTGACATTTTTATTATTCCACGACATGTTTTATGATATTTGACTTATGAGATTATGGGTTGATATGATATTAATGATGTTTTCAGTAAACAATTTTATAATCTACTTAATTAAAAACTAAATTTTTGGTCATGATTTTTGGGGTGTTACAATTTTAGTATTGGGAAAATGACACAAATGCCCTACCAACTTTTTAGGGTTGGTCCATTTAGTCCCTAAACTGTTGTTATGACTTTATAAGGGAAGGAAGTCATTTTGTCGGGACGATTACGTCATTTTGGCCAAAGTGAAGGGGTTACCCAGTCACTCCTTTACCACATTGACATTTGTTGACCAATTTTCTCACATTGACTTTGAATTTTCCCAATTTTGACTATTTACATTGATTTTTCATCACCCAAACTTAAGCAGTGTTGAAATCAATCGGAAATTCAAATTTGCCCATCTTTAACTTCTTTAACCAACCATCCATAGAGGTTAGGTTTGACCCCAACATGAAAATGTTTGTTATCAACGTTGAGACACAGAAACATGGAACTGAAAACAAATCAAACGGGGTAATTAAAGATGAGGCGTCTATGGAAAGTGAAGAGGAGGATTAAGTGATTATTTTCCAGCCAAATTTGATTGATAATCAGATGAAAATGCCCTTGGTAAAATAAATCAATCAAGAGGGGATTTAGAATGTTCACAGTAAAGATTTTGCAGTTCCGGTTTTGGTGCACAATGCATTCGGGCAGCCGTATAAGTCTCCGATGTGACCGGGCAGCTAACAACCTGCTCTTACCAACGAGTTAAAAGGTTTATGCTTGATGGAAAATAAGTATCTGGGTCAAACCCGAATGTAAAGAGCTACTGAGAATTCATATGCTACACTTCCAATCTAGTAGGTTATTGGTATATGTGAAAACAGTGTAAATTACGATATCGTCCCTCCTACTAGACCAAATCATTACATTGTGGGTCGAAACACATTCCCAAATATGCTGGCTAGCTCTTTGAAAGTTTCCACGGTTCAACCCGTAAGACATCTTGGACCCCCACCTGCATTTACCTCTGTGAGACCTAATAATAATAAGCAAGTAGGACACAATCATAATCATGCGAATGATGATTATAGTTGGTTGGATAGGTTGTAATCATCAGTGAAGGAAGGGGTACAACTAGTAAATCTGCCATCAACTTTCAGGACCTACTAATGAATGATTCTATTGCTACTACTTATAGTTTTTTGTTCCCCGGAAAACAAGTTTCAGTGGTAGATCGTGAACCTAAATTAAAGAGACCAATTATTAGGATTTCCACAACTATTTAGCTGACTTGACTTTTAAGTTTGACTATTTGGCTGATTTAGCTTTAAAAACTAATAAAAACAGTTTTTATCTTTCATCTCTACCTATTAATTTAGGTAACATCCATGAAAGCAGAGAGAGCTACTGAGCAACGGAGGACGGAGCGAGAAAGATCTTGAACTATTAAGTGCCCACGACTTTGTTCCATCAAAAAGCCACGAAAATAATTTAGGGACTAAGTGGACCAACCCTAAAAGTGCGTAGGACATTTGTGTCATTTCCCCTTTAGTATTATACTTTATGTTTCTTTTTTATGTATTTAAGTTGATGTATATATGTATGAAGGAAAATAAAATAAAAAAAATCTAGAAATCAGGTTGATCTGTCGGTCGAACCGAAAAAACATATCATCAGACTAATTCAACTAAAGTTGGGTTTCAAAATATTGATATCAACAATGCTACGAAATAGTTACCATTATATTAAAAGAGAATTTAATTAAAACTTATTAAAAACTCAATAACGTTTACTAAATTATAAGAAATGTGATTATACATTTATGCAACAGAATTATATGTGATGGTATTGGGTCCGTCCATACGACCCAATAGTTTGACAACTTGGTTGTTTGGCAGCAGTGTTGGCCAGCCCTGCCTGGCCATAACATTTTCTGTCGGGCATCATTGTGCGACCGTCCAACTGGTTGTCCTGCCGCTAGCTAGTTGGGCTTGAATTTGGTTGGCCCAAGGTCTGACCTAATTTCTCTTGACCTAATTGTCCCCTATAAATACAATGCTTCCTTCTCCATAAAGAGATAACTTCTAGATGACTTGACTTCAACCTCCATTATGTCCATACACTCTCCCGTAACGCCTAGATGGTTTCCTCCGACCAGGAGGAACCATCTTCTCTAACACATCGATATGACTTAATCATCGGAGCCGACTCTCTAGGCACAGCCCCTGGGCAGTTCTAACGATCTTGTTACATCTTGTAGCTAGGAATCCTGCTAGGAACATGCTAACGACACTCGTCTCTGATGCATAATCCAGGTCCATCATACAAGAGCTGATGTCCAGATTAAAATGCCACATCATTGGCGCCATCCATGAGACCTCAGGCAAATAGTTACCATCTCGCTTTGTCTCAACCTCGTTTTCACCCGATCTATTCAGATTTGTTGTGTTTCACCTTATGTTTGTTCAGATATGTTCATTTCTACCATCATCTATTCAGATCCACTAGGCTCTTGCCATGATCTGTCCAGCTCTAATTCGCCATTGCTAATATTTGTATATATATTTTCATTTTTGTTAATTCGAACATATTTGGAGCTTTGAAAGATTTTTTCAGATTTGTTTCATTTATATTTGAGTAATCTCTTCGGAAAGTTTGGAAGAAAATTATTTTTGTGAGTTTTTATGCATCTCCATTTCATATTACCAGAAAACCGCTTATTAACTGAGATTTTCCGTGTATACTTTTATCCCATAAAAAATGTGACATCCCCTAATTTCTCGGCCAGAAAAGACCGATTGAATTTATGCTTTTTAAAATAAAATCAGATAAATCTTTTTAAAAGATGTTTCGGAATTGGTCCCCAAAATACATGATAAAAGTTTATCAAAATCATTCCTTAAGAAATGTATAGTTTCATTTCATATCAAAACCTCGGGATGTCTTGTTCCGATACAGATCAAAAGCATAAACAAGACATTATAAGTCTTTCAATAGTTATTTACAACTACTGGCCTATAATAAAAAAATCTTTCATCATCTCCCGACTATGCTCGGGGTCCACTACCTGTAATCATAAAAACTGAGTGGGTCAGGCTTGGGAGCCTGGTGAGCATATAGGGTTTTCAACCCACAATAATAATATACTTATTAAGTTCACCAATCAACAATAACCCAGATTACCCATTCCCATTGTCCTCACTTTACATCCCTAAACACCTATCACAAGGGACCTAGCCTAATGATTATCATCGGGATGGACACTACTGCTAAGGAGTTTCCTCAGCCATACATGTCCTAAAGGCAACCATGAGGGAGATGGAGTACGCCAATGAAAATTTAATTCATCAACACCTAGAAGTTGCGAACCTGCTAGTGTGCCACTGGACTGTCTAGAAAGGTCCGTGGTCGTCATCTATACTCCGCTAGATGACTACAACAACAACAACAACAACAACATCGAGGCCTCTCACCATTTTAACACACATCAGTTATTTCATCTACCCATGTTCTACCCAACATATTTTGTAGATAAAATACATATATAGTTAAAAACTTGTATAAAACATTTATTCAACAGTCACCTCAAATAAACACTTAATATAATTACACATAGCACGTATTTTATATAAAATACTTCATATCTAGGTGTAAGATGAAAGTGACTACACACTCACATGTTTTGATGAAAATCGGGCAGCAATTCGTTTCCTAAAACGATCGTTTCTAATAAAACCGGGAGTTTATTGAGAAACCGGGCTCTGCCAAAGTCGGGCTTTGAAACCGAAAAGATAAATTTTCCGGGCTTCATGGGCTCTTCGTGGTGTATTCTGGGGCTTATAATTGATATCGGGGCTTCGAGAGATGATAATATGAAAGAAATATGGAGAAAGGGGCTAAAAATGACAAGTTTTCAAAATACCCCCGGGAGGTCTCACACCCCCCCCCCTATTTATAGGGGCGAGGCTTCTGATTCAACGGCTAGAAAGAGGACACGCGCCGCAGATCCGAAGGCTCGCACGTGGGCTGCGCATGGCTTGCACATGGCTCGCACCTGCGAGGGGCTCGCTATCGCCTCCTGATTGGATCGTGGTCTAGTCTGAGGCTTCGGACGTGGCTCCTTCTGCGAGGCTCGGACACGAGGAATGGAAGACGCGTCAGACCTATAGTGGACCACTTCGGATAAGGCCACGTACTCGGATGACTCAGCAGCTCGGATGACTCAGCAGGACACGTGGCGCGTTTTGAGCGAGGGTGACGTGGCAGCTCGCGACTATGCGAATTTTCTTAATTTTCACGCCAAAACATCTAAAATCCATAACTTTCGCATACGAGCTCCATTTTTGACGTTCTTTATATGCACGCGTAGCTAAAATTACGCTCTACAACTTCCGTTTAGACTTCGTCGACTAATTTTGATTTACTTTTTTTATTATTATTTTTAACAGGCCGGGACAAGAAATCCGTTAAAAATTCCTAACTTCTTTATCCGATGTCCGTTTTCGTCAGACTTTTTACCATTGTGCTACTAATGACGAGACCTTCAATTCTCGTTTAGGTTGTGTCGGCTAAAAATCACTCGATCTAAAATTCAAGTTTTTAGTTGTCTACTGCTAGGCTGAAACTTCGAAAAATCATAACTTCCTCATACGAAGTCAGATTTAGGCGTTCTTTTTATCGAACTTCTCGGTCTAACGAATACTACGACTTTCGTTTAGATCACTAAGGCTAAAAATTAGTTTATCAAAAACTCACTTTTTACGACATTCAGCACCGTGCCGGTTTTGTCGCGAAACTTCGACAGGTCATAACTTCTTCGTTATAACTCAAATTTTGGTATTCTTTATATCCCTGAAATCCTTGTTTCGGCCACTACAACTTTATGTAAAGATATGGGGCTTATCTCACACTTTAATTTTGACGCTTATTTTTATTCTTAATTAATTAAACCCTAATAATTAAGCATAAAACACATAATTCACATAATATTCACATAATTCCTTTTCATTTCTTCAAAATGAGTTACAAAGGTTAACCTAGACTATCACCTCAATATAAATGCCTAGGATAGAAACACGGGTGTTATAATTCTCTCCCCTTAGGATGATTCCATCCCCGAAATCACATATCACCAAACAACTACGGCTAGAGACTCATCATGTCACTCTCTGTTTCCCAATTGAGATTTGGTCCATTCGTATGTTTCTAGCACACATGCACTAAATCAACCATCTTGCGTCACAGCTTCATAGTCTTACGGTCAATGATTGCCTCAGGTTCTTCAATCAACCTCTTGTTTTCATCCAACCTTAACTCAGAAATCAGAATTATGTCGGGCACATCTCCCGTGAACTTTCTCAAATAACACACATGAAAGGTGTTATGAATACCCTCCAATTCTTCTGGTAACTCTAGCTTGTAAGCTTGATTCCCGATCTTCTGAAGAACTTTGTACGGTCCAATAAACCTTGGACTCAATTTTCCCCTTTTACCAAATCTTATAAGTCCCTTCCACGGCGAGACTTTAAGTAAAACTGAATCTCCAACTTCAAAGGTTATCGGTTGTCTTTTCTTGGCAGCATAACTCTTTTGTCGATCTTGAGCAACTAACATTCTTTCCCTTATCACTTTCAACTTTTCAACAATCTGATGGACTATTTCAGGTCCCATAAACTGCTTTTCCCCAGCTTCCAGCCAACATGATGGCGTTCGACACTTTTCTCCAAACAAGGCATGATGAGGTGCCATCTTAATGGCACCTAATCCCTCTTGTAGACTCCTCCAAAACCTTCAGGTAAAACGGCTGTCACGATTGGATACAATCGTTAGCAGAACACTTTGAAGCCTCACAATTTCCTTCACATAAGAATTCGCAAGTTTATCCGTAGACCATTTCTCTTTGGCTGCTATGAAATGTGCACTCTTAGTGAAGTGATCAACGACCACCCAAATCATGTCGTGACCGTTCCTTGTTCTGGGCAGTTTAGTCACAAAATCCATGGTGATGTCTTCCCATTTACCCATGGGTACGGGTAAAGGTTCTAAACTCCCATATGGTTTCTGATGTTGTGCCTTAACTCTAGCACAAGTTACACACTCGGCCACATACTTAGCAACATTGAGCTTCATCGTCGGCCACCAATAATAGGGCTTTAGATCCCTATACATTTTTGTACTGCCGGGATGAATCGAGTACATGGTCTTGTGAGCTTCTTCCATCAGAAGATCTCTTACTCCGCCTGTCTTAGGTACCTAAATTCTATCTTGGAATACCTTCAACCCTCGGTTGTTTGTACCGAATGCTAACGTTTTGCCCAAACGTTCTTCCTTTTGGTCATTTTTCTCTAAAGCTTCCTTTTGAGCTTTCTTTATACTCTCCACAATTGTCGAGACCATTTCAATTCTCAACGCTCTTGGCCTTTTCTTTTCAAGGTTTACCTTCCGACTGAGAGCATCAGCAACAACATTTGCTTTACCAGGGTGGTAAAGTATCTCACAGTCGTAGTCCTTGAGTAACTCTAGCTAGCGTCGTTGCCTCATGTTCAATTCCTTCTAATTAAAGAGATATTGGAGACTCTTATGATCAGTGAAAAGTTTACACTTTGTGCCATAAAGATAATGCCTCCATATCTTTAGGGCGAATACTACCGCTGCCAACTCCAAATCGTGAGTGGGGTAGTTCTTTTCATGCTCCTTCAATTGCCTCGACGCATACGCTATCACTTTATCCCTTTGGGTCAGAACACAACCTAACCCAACTCCAGATGCATCGTTATAAACTGCAAAGTCATCAACTCCTTCAGGCAACGAAAGAATCGGTGCTTCACACAATCTCTTCTTCAACTTCTCAAAGGATTCCTTATGCTTCTCATTCCAAGCATAAGTAGCTCCTTTGTGGGTCAAAGCTGTTAATGGAGTAGCAATTGAAGAAAAACCATGGATAAACCTTCGGTAATATCCAGCTAATCCTAAAAAGCTTTGAATCTCCGTAGGACTTTTTGGTTGTTCCCACTTCATTACAGCTTCAATCTTTGTTGGGTCAACCATTATTCCTTCTTGGTTAACCACATGACCTAAGAATTGGACTTCTTGAATCCAAAATTCACATTTAGAGAACTTTGCATACAGCTTCTCCTTTTTCAGGACTTCTAGCACTTCACGAAGATGCTTTTCATGCTCCTGCTTGCTTTTCGAATAAATCAATATGTCATCTATGAATACTATCACGGATTTATCTAGGAATGGTTTACAAACCCTATTCATCAAATCCATGACAGCTGCTGGGGCATTGGTTAGTCCAAATGACATAACCAAAAATTCATAGTGTTCATATCTTGTTCTAAACACAGTCTTTTCGATATCCTGCTCTCTCACCTTTAGTTGATGATATCCCGTCCTAAGATCAATCTTCGAGAAATAGCTCGAACCTTGCAAATGGTCCAACAGATCATCGATCCTTGGCAACAGGTACTTGTTCTTTATCGTCGTTTTGTTCAGCTCTCTATAATCGATACGCATTTTCATGCTCCCGTCTTTCTTCTTTACAAATAACACAGGGGATCCCCAGGGCGATGAACTAGGTCGAATTAAACCTTTGTCCAATAACTCCTGAAGTTGTGTCATAAGTTCCTTCATCTTTGTTGGTGCTAATCGATATGGTGTTTTTGCTATCTGCGTCGTTCCTGGTAACAAATCGATACGAAATTCTACTTGTCGATCAGGGGGCAATCCGGGAAGATCTTCGGGAAAGACTTCTGGATAATCACACACCACCGGAATATTCTGCACCTCCTTCTTTTCCATCTTAGCATCGATCACGAATGCTAAATATGATGTTCACCCCTTGGCCAAACACTTTCTGGCTTTCATTAGAGAAATGATTCCAGAATTTACTCTGCGTTTGTCTCCATACACCATAAACGACTCCTTCCCTGGCGGGTTTACTTTTACTATCTTCTTTCTACATAATATTTCTGCATCATTGGCGCTAAGCCAATCCATTCCTAAAACTATGTCGAATCCATTTAACTCGATAGGCAATAATTCCTCGTGGAACTTATTCCCATCCAAGTCAATGAGGATGTTTTTCATACGATGGCTAACAGGTACAAACTTGCCACTAGCAATCTCGACTATTATAGCATTAACTAGTCTATCTATAGGCAAAGCTAGCTTTCTACCAAATTCATGAGATATAAAGGAGTAATTGGCTCCAGAATCAAACAAAATTTAGGCAATCAATTCGTTTACGAGAAAGGTACCTGAAGCGACATTGACTTCTTCTTTCGCAGTTTCGAGTGTCATCTGAAAGGCTCTCGCCTTTGGCTTTGGTGGAAGATTGGGTTTTTCTGCGTCCTTCTTCTTTGCGCAGTCCCTCAAAATATGCCCTTCTTCATTACACCCAAAACATATGTTCTTATTGAAGGTGCATTCATTGGCATAATGCCCAGGCTTTCCACATTTGTAACAAGTGACTTCCACGCTGCACTTCCCAGCATGTTTCTTCTTACACTTGTCACACCACTTGACTTCGGCTCCTCTTCCAAATTTTCTCTTTTCGCCAACTTCAACCATGATGGCGGCTCTCCCTTTTATCATATCTTCAACGGACTTGGCAGCCCAGATAGTTGCCTCCAAAGTAAGTGTCTGGCGTACTGGCACCGCGTACTCCCATGGAAGTCCCTTTGCATATCTGTCAATTTTTGCCAACTCATCTGGGACAATACGCAAAGCAAACTCCATTTTGTCTGTGAAGTTATTCGTATATTCGTCAACGCTCATACTCCCCTTCTTCAATGTTAGAAATTGGTTTTCTAACTCAAGCGCGTTCTGGGCCAAGCAGTACTTGCGCTTGAAGTGTACCAAGAACTCTGCCCAAGTTAGTTGCAGTGGCTCATTAGGGCTTAGGGTTTTCCCTAAAGTGCTCCCTCATCGAGCAGCAATACCCCTGAACTGACGTACTACAAACGTGGTTTGTAACTTGCCTTGGCAATCACAAGTCATGAAAGCCAACTCCATTTTCGAGATCCAGTACATTACTCCGACAGGATCTTCCTTTCCAGTGAAGGTCGATGGCTTGCAAGTCATAAAATCCTTATACTTGCACCCATTTCTCTCAATTCTACCCTCGTGGTTATTTCTCCCAACCAAAAGTGGATCAGTTTGACTAACAGATCTATTGTTGTTTCCTTCTTCAAATCGATCGTCATTCAATTCACGTTGTTCAATAGGAACTGAAGGTTTATCCCTGTTGTTCAGCAACATTTGCCTCAATTCCTCCCTTTGTTTAGCCAACATGGTCTGAATCATAGTTCATACTCCAGCCATGGTGATGGGTTCGGGTGCAGCTCCTACTATAGGCACCTATTCCACCACTTGAGGTTGAGGTTATTGGTTTCTGTTTGCATTTCCAGCTCTACTCCGAGTTCTTTCCATTACAATCTATATACCGAATAAGGTGAATTTAGGTCTTTATCCTTGTTAGACATGTTAATTCCCTTATCACTCCGAAACGTTTACATGTTAGTTCTAATCTCGTAATCATACGCTTAGAATCCTACACACATAAGGTTTCCAGATCCGGTCGACAATAGACCACAGATCCGAACAAATAATAGCATATATGGCAACATATAGCATTTAGCACATAAAGGCATTTTAGGCCTCTTTTCTAAAATAAACTAGTGCTCGTGTCTAAAATATGGTAGATACTCATCACACAATCATCACTTAGCATTCTAAGTTCAATTCTAGAAATTCTACAATTTCTTAGTTCGCTTAAACTAATGCTCTGATACCAACTGTGACATCCCCTAATTTCTCGGCCAGAAAAGACCGATTTAATTTATGCTTTTTAAAATAAAATCAGAGAAATCTTTTTAAAAGATGTTGCGGAATTGGTCCCTAAAATAATACATGATAAAATTTATCAAAATCATTCCTTAAGAAATGTATAGTTTCATTTCATATCAAAACCTCGGGATGTCATGTTCCGATACAGATCAAAAGCATAAACAAGACATTATAAGCCTTTCAACGGTTATTTACAACTACTGGCCTATAATCAAAAATCTCTCATCATCTTCCGACTATGCTCGGGGTCCACTACCTGTAATCATAAAAATTGAGTGGGTCAAGCTTGGGAGCCCGGTGATCATATAGGGTTTTCAACCCACAATGTAACATCCCGAAATAGCAGGAGTAGAGATGAAGGGCAAATAGGGGTAAGTTGTGAAATAGTGACTCGGCGAGTCCAAGGATGGACTCGGCGAGTAGGGTCGCGACTGGGTCGCGTGTTAAGTAGCCGACTCGGCGAGTCAGTAAGGAGGACTCGGCGAGTAGGCGCTGAGTGGAGAAAACCCTAATTCCCGGGGTTGAGCCCTATATAAGGAACATATCAGCCCACTCTCAGCCTCATTATTCATCCCCAAACCCAGAAACCCTTAGCCTTCGTGTGGGAGTGATTATATCTCAATTGGGAGCTTGAAGGAGATGATTATTGAAGGAATCTTGAGAGATTGAAGGCTTGGAGCAAGGGGCTTTGCTTGGATTCAAATTACATTGCAGTTGGGGCGTCCATTGGAGGTAATATCTCGTTCTTGGATTGATTGTATGTTGTTTATTCATTTTGGGGTTTATGGGAACTTGTCTATGGTTGTAATTGGAAGTCTAGAGGTTAGATCTAAGGTTGCTACCTCAGATCTGGAATGAAGAAGAATCAGAGAGCATGAAAGTCCCTGTGTTGGAGTGTTTAGTGAAGCTATCATGTCCCAAACCCTAGATCTAAAGTGAATAAGGCCTAGATCTCTTTGGATTCACGTAAAGTTTGCCACTTTACGTGATGGATGAGTTGTAGGAGGCCAGATCTATGTTTTGGATCAATTGCATGGCCCGGAGTGTTTCTGAATGGATTCAGACCAGTGGTACTCGGCGAGTCACATGAGTGGACTCGACGAGTTGCTTGAAGATGAGCTGGGACTCGACGAGTTGGAAGAACAACTCGGCGAGTTGGATGAAGATGGCCTGGAACTCGGCGAGTTGTATGAACAACTCGGCGAGTAGGATGAAGGAAGCCCAAGACTCGGCGAGTCTGTTCTTGGACTCGGCGAGTCTTGTCAAAGAGTCCCAATATTTTCTGGTTGAGTCGAGAATCGGCGAGTCAAGGGATGACTCGGTGAGTTGTGTGCGAGAGGACTCAGAGTTGTGGGACTCGGCGAGTCTCGGGGTGACTCGGCGAGTTGAGTCGTGGATTGAGTGAAGTTCTGAGTATGGGAACTCGGCGATTCATAGGGTTGACTCGGCGAGTAGGGCCAGTCAGGGGTTGGCTTTGACCTTGTCCTTGACCAAGGGTTGATCGCTGGCTTAGAGTTTGGTCAGCAATGTGGCCTTTGGGCTGAGTGAGGGGTAAAATAGTCTTTTACCCTTAAGAGGGTGCCATGAGAGGGTTGATTCTAGTCTCGAGAGTTATATTCATGAGAGTGTTTGCCTTACGTGTTAGGCAGTGGCGAGTTCGAGATTCAAGTGTGGAGATATCTGCTTTCTGCTTGCCAGGTGAGTATTCTCACTATACTTTACCTTGAGTAGGTAACCAGAGTTATGTGACAGAGTATTTGTATTCTATGTATGTTATGTGTTGTACTGCATTATTTCTATGTGATTTATGCTGTGCATGTTTACAGAGTTGGAACCGAAGGGTTCCCAGAGTTAGAACCGGAAGGTTCACAGAGTTAGAACCAGAGGGTTCACAGAGCAGGGTCCACGGACCCACAGAGTTATAGCCTCGAGTGGCTAATATGTGTTATGTGTGGTATTTTGGGGAACTCACTAAGCTTCGTGCTTACAGTGTTTTGTGTTATGTGTTTCAGGTTTCTCAGGTTCATGGGACGGCACCGGCTTGATTGTACACACCAGAGAAAGAGTCATGTTTTGGAGGATCCTGATTTTCTATGCAAGTGAAAAAGGAGTTATGTTTTGTAATTCGTTTATAAATGAGATTTTAAACAAGTGTTTCTAAGAATTTAACGATTATTTTAAATGAAAAATTGTTTTGAAATTTACGGTGTTACAATTTGGTATCAGAGCCTTGGTTTGAGGGATTCGGATGCGCCTTCGGGTAAATTTGGACTCAAACTGAGGAAGTAAGAAAAAATTTCAAAGAAATAATTTTCTAAAAAGTGAATAAGAGTTCAAAAAGAAAGCAAGAAAGAGCAGTGTGTACAATCAGCCAGAGCCCGAACGGTGATTTCCCAAAATACCCTTATTTTTGTGTTATGAGATATTTATGATGCACTTTATGAGATATTATTGCATGCTAGAGGCAGGCTAGGTATTTCACATCTTAGGACTAGAGTAGCCTGATCTGTGATGCCTTAGCCTAGGACTTGTTGTTATATGTGTTATGCTTTTGAGTATGTGATGAGTGAGAGTACCTAGTTAGAACCCATGAGGGGTAGAGTTGCAGAGTTCAGTGGTACTTCTGAGGATGAGCCGAGAAAGTGGAGTTATCACAGAGAGGGAGACCTATGTATTCTTCGATGCTCGAATGTTGCTTGCTTTGTGCTTTGTGGAACTCTCGATGATGGGAGTCAGCTACCAAGTGAATATGACGATATTCAGGAGGTAGATGGCTGGCATCACAGGGAGCTTTTCAGCAGCTGATAGCAAAGAAGTGGGTGGACAATGGAAGAGCCTAGGGAGTAACCCTAGCCAGATGAGTGCGCTGGTAGAGTAGAGAATTTCGCTGGGGAGCGAGCACGCGCGATGGGATTGGTGACAAATCAGGTCGAGCAGCTACTTAGGAGCTCTGGGATGGTCCGTGTGGAAAGTATGGGTAGATGTGGCAGGTAGTATGGGCCCGTACTACTGAAAGCAGAGGACCCATACTTGAAACAGGGAGTATTCTGAAGGTCCTAAGAAGCGGATTGAGGAGTGATGTTATGGTTCGAGTACCATACATCGGAGCGGAGTGAAGAGTGATGTTATGGTTCGAGTACCATACATCGGAGTGGATTGAGGAGTGATGTTATGGTTCAAGTACCATACATCGGAGCGGATTGAAGAGGGATGTTATGGTTCGAGTACCATACATCGGAGCGGATTGAAGAGTGATGTTATGGTTCGAGTACCATACATCGGAGCGGATTGAGGAGAGATGTTATGGTTCGAGTACCATACATCGGAGCAGATTGAGGAGTGATGTTATGGTTCGAGTACCATACATCGAAGCGGATTGAGGAGTGGTGTTATGGTTCGAGTACCATACGTCGGAGCATATTGAGAAGAGATGTCATGGAATGAATACCATGGTTCATAGGGAAAGATGTTTGTGGTTCTCCGGCTATCCGGTTATGATTGAGTTCAGAGAGGCGTCCCTTGAGAGGAAGATCGAGAGCCTCTCAGAGTATTTTAGTAAGGAGTCAGTGAGAAGGGAGAATTTCGATCTGAGTTGAGCGATCAGTCAATAAAGGAGATGTCACCTTCTATGATCTGGGTGGTTCTGATTATGTTCGTGTGCAAATATGAGAAGCATGATGTTGAGTTTTGGGTTGGGGGTAAACCCTGCAGGTCGTCATTGATGATGATTTTTCCCCAGTGTATCAGGTAGCATGTGTGCCGCGAGGCGGTGACTTATCATGAGCAGACAGTCAGTTGGGACTGAGGTAGTCGAGGACCACACTACACCTATTCGAGTATAGTAGGATGTGTTGTGGTGGTATCAGTGGGGAGTTCAGTCGAGTTTAGCAGTGCAAAGAGTTTTCTATCTATGTTGGGTGTTGAATATGGGAGTGGGTCCCTGTTCTTGGGACGATCCCGGTGTTGGATCATTGGTTGATGAGTTGAGGTGAGAGGTACGATGATTTTGCGGTTCAGTCTATGAGCCAGGGATGTTATTGAGCAGTTGAGATGCTTAGTGCTAGATTGGTATGAGATTTGGAACGACTAGAGGCAGTCGTGATGAGAAGTTCTTGAGGAGTTCATCAGAGGTTCACAGTATATGAGGTCGATTGATTTCCTTAAGAAGGAATTATCGGGCGTTGTGTAGCACTTTCCTGGGGCAGGTGCGATTTCGCTGGTGAAAAATAGTTGTGGGTTGGTTGCGTGCTAATTGGTGATGGTTCGAACCCTAAGTGGGGGAGAACCGGGTACAGTATGTAAGAAAGCAGAGATTTGTCAAGAGCAGTTATAAGTGGAGTATAGAGATCTGCTATAAGAAATCATGAGACCAGAGATGTCGGTGATCAAGGAAAGGGGTCAGAGTGAGTTAATGCGGGAAGTACTTGTTGAGAATGATGAATGTCTCCACGGCAGGTGTTTGGTGGTCAGTGTTGTTGCAAGTAGATAGAGAATGATTGGGCAGCCAACTCCCGGGTCAGTATGTGTATCCTTGTTTGGATTTTGAGCGGTAGAAAATGGGTTCGGAGAATTATCAGCGTATTTAGTAGCGTTAGCATTTTCTTGTATTCTAATTGAGAAATTGGATACACCGAGGTTGCAATTTGGAAAAAAAAAATGCAGATCTAATTATGGGGTTCAGAGGAAATGTATTATTGTGTCTATATGATGCTCGGGGCAGGAGATCAGTGGTTGTGGCAGGATCTTGTGATGTTCTGTTGGGGTATTCTGAGATATCTGGGTATGATATCTTTATTTCGGAGTTACTCGTGAATCTTGAATTGAATCGACTTGTGGTATATCAGGTATCTATGGATCTAGTGGGAGCCCTTCGAGTATGGGCATCCAGGGAGATTATTTGAGAGAGTGGATTTTCGCAAGGGTGGGCATTTGTTATGTTGATTGCCTCCAGAGTCTGTGATGGATATTCGAGTCGAGTATGGGTAGCCGTTGATGATAGTCTTCGGAGCACGAGCTAGTGGAGTCAGAGGGTGTTGTGATACTGCGGGGAGCCGTAGTACTCACTAGTCAGAGGGTGTTTTGATACTGCGGGGAGCCGTAGTACTCACTAGTCAGAGGGTGTTGTGATACTGCGGGGAGCCGTAGTACTCACTAGTCAGAGGGTGTTGTGATACTGCGGGGAGCCGTAGTACTCACTATTCTGAGGGTGTTGTGATACTGCATGGAGCCGTAGTACTTACTAGCCAGAGGGTGTTGTGATACTGCGGGGAGCCGCAGTACTCACTAGATGGCAAGAGAATGTGATGATGGAATGTTTTCCGAACAATGTATGATGTGGAAGAGTTTTGGGTTTGAGTAGCCCTAGTATTGACTTTTTGGAGCCTGGATGTTGAATCGGGGGCGAGACTGGGGTCTCCGTCTCTGTCGGGAGATGCGGTGAGATGCGCAAGGGATATGCGCAGCAGAAACCAGAGATCAGAGTTGAGACGATCCTTGGTTGGATCGTATTTTCTCGCACGAGGAAAAGAGGATTTCGTGACTTGCGTGTCACTGGGCAGTGATAGTGGTCACGGGGAAAAGGTTAGTGAGATGTTTGGATCATGTTATGGGAGACCTTTGGAGGCTCAGCTGTGGAGTCAAAAGATGACTTGGTGCTCAGTCTCGAAGAGGGATATGAGAAATGAGCTAGAGCTTATCAGGAGGTTGTCTGAGGACACTTCAGAGCGAGTGAGCGATTCAGACGCTCGAAGTCATGCTTCGGGCATGTGTATTAGATTTCGAAGGAAGCTGCGGCACGTAATTATCCTTGGTCGAGTTGTCCTATATTAACAGCCATCATTAGTGCATTGGTATGCCGCCCTTTGAGCTGTTGTATAGGAGGAGGTGTCAGACCCTCATTTGCTGAGGAGAGGTAGCGCATGGACCCGAGAGTCCTTGCGAGCAGATCCAGAGCATGTGCGATACATGGAGTAGTGGCAAGGTTGTCAAGTGGATTTCCCTAGGTAAGGGAAGAGAAAGGTATGTAACCCCCGGGGGGGAAGTGTTGATTCACGGAAGTGAAGGTAGTAGTGCGAATGGATGATTTAGAGTATGAGGGTTGAACGCGGTGTCTGTTACAGTGGTATGGAATGACATCATGATGGGATGTCTGTTGAGGACGCGGAAGGGATTCCGCAGGTGTAGAGCCAGGAGGCTCCGAAGGGATCCAGGGAGAGAATCCTGGACTCTCAGTGTGATTCTGATCAGGGTATTGGGTATGTATCAGTGGTTCATCCTGGGGGGATGTTTGAGGATATCATCAGTGTATCGGGTTTTCCAACCTGAGGGTGTTGGAGCTAGTTCAGCATGTGTATGTGATTGCAAGAGGAGAACTCGTGAGAGTTGCTCTGAGAGTGAGAATGGGTCTCTCAGTCGTTCTGGAATGGATAGAGTGGGATTAGATCGGGGATCCGGTGGTTCATGGTTTCCTAACCCTTATGGGTCGAGTGATCGTTGAGATTTAGAGCAGAGTTGCATTTTGGGCAATTCTCGGTTATTGAGAGTGATGATCAGGGGTACAGTCGATGCCCGGTTCGAGACGGTGATAAAGACACCGTGAAGGAGGGGAAAGTATGTTAGAGTTTCGATATGTATGCCTTGAGAGACCTGGGCCGGTTAAGGCCAGGTGGAGCGTTGTGGGAGTATCCTTGGAGTTCAGTTGTTGTAGGCTTCGAGGGCGAAGCCTAATATAAGTGGGGGAGAATTGTAACATCCCGAAATATCAGGAGTAGAGTTGAAGGGCAAATAGGGGTAAGTTGTGAAATAGTGACTCGGCGAGTCCAAGGATGGACTCGGCGAGTAGGGTCGCGACTGGGTCGCGTGTTAAGTAGCCGACTCGGCGAGTCAGTAAGGAGGACTCGGCGAGTAGGCGCTGAGTGGAGAAAACCCTAATTCCCGGGGTTGAGCCCTATATAAGGAACATATCAGCCCACTCTCAGCCTCATTATTCATCCCCAAACCCAGAAACCCTTAGCCTTCGTGTGGGAGTGATTATATCTCAATTGGGAGCTTGAAGGAGATGATTATTGAAGGAATCTTGAGAGATTGAAGGCTTGGAGCAAGGGGCTTTGCTTGGATTCAAATTACATTGCAGTTGGGGCGTCCATTGGAGGTAATATCTCGTTCTTGGACTGATTGTATGTTGTTTATTCATTTTGGGGTTTATGGGAACTTGTCTATTGTTGTAATTGGAAGTCTAGAGGTTAGATCTGAGGTTGCTACCTCAGATCTGGAATGAAGAAGAATCAGAGAGCATGAAAGTCCCTGTGTTGGAGTGTTTAGTGAAGCTATCATGTCCCAAACCCTAGCTCTAAAGTGAATAAGGCCTAGATCTCTTTGGATTCACGTAAAGTTTGCCACTTTACGTGATGGATGAGTTGTAGGAGGCTAGATCTATGTTTTGGATCAATTGCATGGCCCGGAGTGTTTCTGAATGGATTCAGACCGGTGGTACTCGGCGAGTCACATGAGTGGACTCGACGAGTTGCTTGAAGATGAGCTGGGACTCGACGAGTTGGAAGAACAACTTGGCGAGTTGGATGAAGATGGCCTGGAACTCGGTGAGTTGTATGAACAACTCGGCGAGTAGGATGAAGGAAGCCCAAGACTCGGCGAGTCTGTTCTTGGACTCGGCGAGTCTTGTCGAAGAGTCCCAATATTTTCTGGTTGAGTCGAGAATCGGCGAGTCAAGGGATGACTCGGTGAGTTGTGTGCGAGAGGACTCAGAGTTGTGGGACTCGGCGAGTCTCGGGGTGACTCGGCGAGTTGAGTCGTGGATTGAGTGAAGTTCTGAGTATGGGAACTCGGCGATTCATAGGGTTGACTCGGCGAGTAGGGCCAGTCAGGGGTTGGCTTTGACCTTGTCCTTGACCAAGGGTTGATCGCTGGCTTAGAGTTTGGTCAGCAATGTGGCCTTTGGGCTGAGTGAGGGGTAAAATAGTCTTTTACCCTTAAGAGGGTGCCATGAGAGGGTTGATTCTAGTCTCGAGAGTTATATTCATGAGAGTGTTTGCCTTACGTGTTAGGCAGTGGCGAGTTCGAGATTCAAGTGTGGAGATATCTGCTTTCTGCTTGCCAGGTGAGTATTCTCACTATACTTTACCTTGAGTAGGTAACCAGAGTTATGTGACAGAGTATTTGTATTCTATGTATGTTATGTGTTGTACTGCATTATTTCTATGTGATTTATGCTGTGCATGTTTACAGAGTTGGAACCGAAGGGTTCCCAGAGTTAGAACCGGAAGGTTCACAGAGTTAGAACCAGAGGGTTCACAGAGCAGGGTCCACGGACCCACGGAGTTATAGCCTCGAGTGGCTAATATGTGTTATGTGTGGTATTTTGGGGAACTCACTAAGCTTCGTGCTTATAGTGTTTTGTGTTATGTGTTTCAGGTTTCTCAGGTTCATGGGACGGCACCGGCTTGATTGTACACACCAGAGAAAGAGTCATGTTTTGGAGGATCCTGGTTTTCTATGCAAGGGAAAAAGGAGTTATGTTTTGTAATTCGTTTATAAATGAGATTTTAAACAAGTGTTTCTAAGAATTTAACGATTATTTTAAATGAAAAATTGTTTTGAAATTTACGGTGTTACACACAATAATAATATACTTATTAAGTTCACCAATCAACAATAACCCTGATTACCCATTCCCGTTGTCCTCACTTTACGTCCTTAAACACCTATCACAAGGGACCTAGCCTAAGGATTATCATCGGGATGGACACTATTTCTAAGGGGTTTCCTCAGCCATACATGTCCTAAAGGCAACTATGAGGGGGATGGAGTACGCCAATGAACATTTAATTCATCAACACCTACCAGTTGCGAACCTGCTAGTGTTCCACTGGACTGTCTAGAAAGGTTTGTTGTCGTCATCTATACTCCGCTAGATGACTACAACAACAACATCGAGGCCTCTCACCATTTTAACACACATCGGTTATTAAATCTACCCATGTTCTACCCAACATATTTTATAGATAAAATACATATATAGTTTAAAACTTGTATAAAATATTTATTCAACAGTCATCTCAAATAAACACTTAATATAATTACACATAGCACGTATTTTATAGAAAATACTTCATATCTAAGTGTATGATGAAAGTGACTACACACTCACATGTTTTGATGAAAATCGGGCAGTAATTCCTTTCCTAAAACCGGAAGTTTTATTGAGAAACCGGGCTCTGCAAAAGTCGGGCTTTGAAACCGAAAAGATAAATTTTCCAGGCTTCACGGGCTCTTCGTGGTGTATTCTGGGGCTTATAATTGATATCGGGGCTTCGGGAGATGATAATATGAAAGAAATATGGAGAAAGGGGCTAAAGATGACAAGTTTTCAAAATACCCCCGGGAGGTCTCACACCCCCTATTTATAGGGGCGAGGCTTCTGATCCAACGGCTAGAAAGAGGACACGCGCCGCAGATCCGAAGGCTCGTAGGAAGGGCTTGCATGTGGGCTGCACATGGCACACACCTGTGAGGGGCTCGTTGTCGCCTCCTGATTGGACCGAGGTCTAGTCTGATGCTTCGGACGTGGCTCCTTCTGCGAGGCTTGGACACGAGGAATGGAACACGTGCCGGACCTCTAGTGGACCACTTCGGATAAGGCCATGTGCTCGGATGACTCAGCAGGACACATGGCGCGTTTTGAGCGAGGGTGACATGGCAGCTCGTGACTATGCGAATTTTCTTGATTTTCGCGCCAAAACTTCTAAAATCCATAACTTTCGCATACGAGCTCCGTTTTTGACGTTCTTTATATGCACACGTAGCTAAAATTACGCTCTACAACTTCTGTTTAGACTTCATCGGCTAATTTTGAATTTAATTTTTTTATTATTATTTTTAACAGGTCGGGACATGAAATCTGTTAAAAATTCATAACTTCTTCATCCGACGTCCGTTTTCGTTAGACTTTTTACCGTTGTGCTACTAATGACGAGACCTTCAATTCTCATTTAGGTTGTGTCGGCTAAAAATCACTCGATCTAAAATTCAAGTTTTCAGCTGTCTATTGTTAGGTTGAAACTTCGAAAAATCATAACTTCCTCATACGAAGTCAGATTTGGGCGTTCTTTTTATCGAACTTCTCGTTTTAACGAATACTACGAATTTCGTTTAGATCACTAAGGCTAAAAAGTAGTTTATAAAAAACTCACTTTTTACAACATTCAGCATCGTGCCGGTTTTGTCGTGAAACTTCGACAGGTCATAACTTCTTCGTTATAACTCAGATTTTGGTATTCTTTATATCCCTGAAATCCTTGTTTCGACCACTACAACTTTATGTAAAGATATGGGGATTATCTCACACTTTTTATTTTGACGCTTATTTTTATTCTTAATTAATTAAACCCTAATAATTAAGTATAAAACACATAATTCACATAATATTCACATAATTCCTTTTCATTTCTTCAAAATGAGTTACAAAGGTTAACATAGACTATCACCTCAATATAAATGCCTAGGCTAGAAACACGAGTGTTACAAAACATTTGTTTGTAAACCATGTTATAAAGCTTGTACTTCTGATAAAAACCAAAAGTAAAATCGTTTATATACTTATCCAAAGTCACCAAATCATTTTTGACATTTTACCTCATAAGTAACGGCTACTCTATTGTTATTATACAAATCCTAGAAAAATTATAAGAATAGTATTTGTTGCATTTCATCCCAACCGACAAAAAAGAAAAAGAAAATAAAGTTGTTGGCCCGATTATCTAAAAAGGTATGCTTCAAAAAAAATGGAATAGAGCCCAACATGGACCATAAGCGGTTTATCTCTAGCAAGTCGCCGACAGAACTTCACCGACCGCCTCCGACTTTGATAAATTATCGTTTCACAGCAACGACCTTTCAAATCTGCTTCCTCCTCATAACCGGTTGCCGCAAGCAAACAGAACAACAAAAACTGTCGCCATCTTGTTTTGTCATTTGGAAGCCACCTACCAAAGTTATAGCTATCTTCCACCATTAGCTATCGTTCTCAGCTTCAACAACAGTCCGTCGGCACCGCTGTTTTCTCCAGTGAATCAACCCTAACAAAACATTTCTTCCCATCGCCAGGCTTCACTCTCTTCATCGACCGTTGCCACCAACCGGAGTTACGACATCGTCGACCCTCCCGTCTGTAACATCCCAAGACCAGACATGCCTTATAAACCCTTGTTCTTTTGGTAATTGTCAAGTTTGGCCCTTATGTGAGAAAAGGTGGTAAATGAGTATGCGAGGGGTACGCGTGTGTACGCTCAGCGTACTCATGTGCGTGTTTTTGACGTGGAAGCCACCTAGTATGTTGTGCGTACAAGGCCCAGAGTGAAAACCCTAATTTAGGATGTGTCCTATTTAAAGGACCTGATGGCCTCATTTCTGGCCACCATTCCCAGACATCAACCCTCTCAAACCCTAATTTCTCGTCCTTGGAGCTTCTGTGTCCATTTGTAAGCTAATAAGTGTTCTGGTGGTTTCTTTGGAGTGAAGAAGGAGCCTTGAAAAGGAAGGAGTGAGAGTCCAAGCTTTGGATCTGAGCTTATCTGTGGTTAAAGCTTCAGGTAGGGGTGTAAAGCTCAAAGCTTTCTCACACTTATGATTTGTGCATCATTTTAGTTCATTTTAGGGTTTTGGTCCCAAAGTTGGATGCTTTATGAGATATTGAGCTCCATAGCTTGATATCATCTCCTTTGAGTGTTTTTAGTGGTGTAGAGTCATAAAAATCGAGACTTGGACATTCAAACCAAACCATGCATGAGATATGAGCAATTTTTAGAATAGAGAGTGAGACTTTTGGTGTTTGTGACTTTATCAGCCATGCAATGGCTTAAAGTTACAGACTTTATGGAGTATGAGCCTTTAGGGAGTCCAGATCTGAGATTTGAGCTAAGGTCTTAACGGATTAAGACCAAATGAGTAGGAAGAGCAAAACTGGGACGTACATTGAGCATAATCCCAATATGCGAAGCGTAGGGTCGTGAATCCCCGATGCATGCATGGCGATGAAGTATGCCCAACGTATAAGGATGGTACGTGTGGTGTACGCGCTGTCGTTGACTTTTTGGGTTTGGTCAAATTATGGACTATTAAGGCCATGGAAGGGTAAAATGGTCTTTTATCCTTCTGTGAGTTTATAGAAGGGTTAGTATAGCTTCTTTGAGAGCAGTTATTAATTAGAAATAATTGTCGTATGCATTAGGCGGAGGCTAGACCGGTGATTTGAGTTCGAGGTTATCCAATGTCTTGCGAGGCGAGTCTTCTCACTATACTTACCATGAGTGGTATCTTTGTGTGATCGAGGTGTCTTATGTGCTTACTTGTGTAATGTGATATCCTGCATTATGTCTTTGTGACTTATGCAGAGTATTATTATTATGAGCTTATTGAGTTAGGACCGGAGGGTCCACCCAAGTTGTGGGACTAAAGGATCTCCACTGAGACACATTAACCGAAGGGTCGTATTGAGTTAGTCTCGAGTGACTAATGTGATGTGTGTGGTATTTTGGGAAACTCACTAAGCTTTGTGCTTACCATGTTATGTGTTATGTGTTTCAGGTACTTCACAAGATCATGGGAAGGCGCCAGCTTGATTGTACACATGAGGCGAAGTCACATTTTGAGGATCCTGGATTGTATTTAAAACATTTTATGAATATGTGTTTTGAAAATATTGTCATTTGGGGTTTTGTGAACTATGTTATGAGAATTACGTTATTTTAAAAATGAAAATTTTTGTTTGAAATTTTACGGCGTTACAAGTTGGTATCAGAGTCTTGGTTTAAGGTATTCAGGTGTACTTTCGGGTATGACTGAACTCAAACTGAGGATTTGAGAAAAAATTAAAAGAAATGATTTTTCTAAAATGAGAAATAGTTTTAAGAGAAAACGAGTTGGAGCAGTGTGTACAATTAGCCAGAGCCCGAATGGTGATTTCCCAAAATACCCTTACTTATTTGTTTTATGAGATATTTATGAGATATTATTGATGCATGCTAGAGGATAGGCTAGGTATTTCATATTTTAGGGCTAGAGTTGCCTGATTTGTGATGCCTTATCTTAGGAATCATTGCTATCTGTTATGTCTTTTGAGTATGTACTAAGTGAGAGTATCTAGCAGGATCACTTAAAGAGAGAAAGTCTTGAGTCGAGGGATAATCTAGGAGAGATACCTAAAAGCACCGGATCTGTATGCAACCCAAGTAAGAATCCTTAGGATGCTAAGGAACAAGTAAGGATGAGTGATCGAGTGTGAGTATGCTCGAGCGAGTCTCTGATGATTTTTGTGTTGTGTTTCAGAGACATCATGGTGGGTAGACGCCACAACCCCGAGAGCAGTGCGACTAGTGGTGATGATATTCGCATGATGATTCAAATTGAGGTAGCCGCAACCATTCGAGAGGCGATTCCTAAGATATTTGGGTATATTAAGACCAACTTGATTGAGACTTTTGATGAGCAGTATGCCGCTGTTACTGAGTGCTTCCAGGCCACATGGAGGTGACTCGTTGCTGTTTCAGGAGTTCAACAACACGAAGCCACCAGAGTTTGATGGGGCACATGTGACATCCCCAAAATCTCGGCCAGAAAAGACCGATTTTCATTTATGCTTTTAAAATAATTTCAGAGTAAATCCTTTTGATTTGAAAGAGTTGCAGAATTTGTTCCCAAAAACAAAACGTGATAAAATAATATTTACCAAAGCATTTCATAAAGAAATGTATTTTCATTATATAATCAAAACTCGGGATGTCATGTTCCGATACAGACCATAAAGCATAAACGATAACATTACAAGTCATTCAACAAATATATACATATACAGACTTGTAAACAAAACAACTTGATGATCCATCCATCTTATGCCCTTGCGCCACTTCCTGTAATATAAATAAAAACTGAGTGGGTCAGGCTTGGGAGCCTGGTGAGCATATAGGGTTTTCAACCCACAATAAATAATTATATTTAATTTCCACCAACCAACAATAACCCAATTACCCATTCCCGTTATTCTCACTTTATATCCCTAAAACAACTAACACAAGGGACCTAGTCTAAGAATATTTCATCGGGGCGACAACACATGCTTCGGGGGTTCCTCAGCAATATAAGTCAAATAAGGCAACCATGAGGGGGATGGAGTACAGCGAATGAACACCCAAGTTCATTAACACCTACAGGTGGCGAACCTGCTAGCGTTCCACATGACTGTCTAGAAAAGTCTGTGGTCGTCATCTAAACTCCGCTAGATGACTAAATCAAAATAACATCGAGGCCTCTCATTTGTTTATCACACAACTATCTACCCATGTTCTACCCGACATATTAGTAGATAAAAATATATATTTTTATACATAGTTTAAAACCTGTATAGCATTCTCATTCAATACATATTCCACATAACAGATGAGACACATACACATAACATGTATTTCATAGAGAATAAATCAGATCCATGAGATAGAAGAAAGTGAATATACATTCACACATATAACAACAAAATATACACATAACACGTATTTTATATAAAATACTTCATAATTATGCGTTAGAAGAAAGTAACCACACACTCACTTGATCAGAAGATGATCAGACAACACTACGGCTTGTAGAAGTAGTATTCTTCGGCAGATCTGGAAGATCTCCACAAAAATCGGACTCCTCGCGGGCAGAGCTTCGGCTCGGGAATCGCACTTCTCGGGATCTCGGGAGCGTTAAACTTCCTTCTTAACTTGGATATGAGATCCGGGGTGTCGGGATGGCTTCGGGGGTTTACACGCAGAGCTTCGGCACGAAAAAGAGAAGAAATGATCAAGAATGCTCGGAACCCTCGCATCCTATTTATAGGAGGCTGAGGCCTCGCAGTACGCTGGGCGTACAGCCTTACACGGGGCATACACCTCCGAAATCGTCACTGTATGCGTCATCCAAAGAACTCGAGTGCGAGGCGTGTCATGCTTCGTTGTACGTTGGGCGTACGCCAGTATGCTGGGTGTACGCCAATACGCTGGGCGTACTTCGGATAAGTCCGGTGACTCCTCTTCGGATAATATCTGACATAATAAATAAATTTAAATATTAATTATTTAATAAACTTTGAAAAATCATATCTTCGTCATACGAACTCCGTTTTCGACGTTCTTTATATCCAAGCGTAGGTGAGACTACGCTCTACAAATTTTGTTTAGACTCCGTCAGCTAATTTTGATTTTATTTTTATTATTTATTTTAGTAGGCCCGGACAGGAAAACTTCATTATAAATTCATAACTTCTTCGTCCGACGTCCATTCTCGCCTAACTTTTCATCGTTTCGCTACTAACAATGAGTTCTTCGATTCTCGTTTAGATTGTTTCGGCTATAAACCGCTCGATCTCAAATCGAGTATTTTGGGCTGCATACCGCTAAGTTGAAACTTCAAAAATTCATAACTTCCTCATACGAAGTCAGATTTGGGCGTTCTATATATACTCAGAAATCTCGTTTCGACCACTACATCTTTATGCAAAGATATCGGGCTTATCTCATACGTTAATTTTGATGCTTATTTTATTCTTAATTCATTAAATTATAATAATTAAGAAAATAAACACATAATTCACATAATACACATAATACTCAAATATTTCATCATTAATACTCCAAAAAGAGTTACAAGGGTTAACCTAGACTATTACATCAATGATAATGCCTAGCCTGAAAACGCAGGCGTTACAACACAGGATCTGATTGTTGCTATGAGGTGGATCCCTGATATTGAGGGATGTTTTTACACTTGTTCATTCCCAAAGCATTTGAGAGTTCGGTTCGCGCTGAACTAGCTTCGCTTGGAGTGAAGGACTGGTGGAAGTTTATGACAGCCAATTTCACTCCTGCAGAGCATACTACAGTGATATGGGAGAGGTTTACGCTGATGTTCCGAGATGAGTATGTTCCCCCGGTGGAGTGGGAACGGTTGGAACAAGAGTTTCTGTCTCTCAAGCAGAAGACAAAGTCAGTGACGGAGATTACGAGGATGTTTCACGAGAGGGCGTTGTTCTGCCATGAGCACGTGTTTACTAAGCAGGCACACATGAGCCTGTATTTTAGCATTCTTAGGAGGGATATTCGAGAGTTCGTGGCGAACTCATATTATTGGAAATTTTCCGAGCTTCATGCAAATTCCAGGAGGAGGGAGATCGAGCTGGAGACTCAGGCCAGGGAGGAGGCGGAGTCTCAGGGGAGAGACCGGAGGCCGGTGTAGTCGCAACCGGCAGCGAAGCGGGATAAGCCCGATGATTCAAGATCAGGAGGCCAGAAGGTCCGCACTTGTGGCAAGTGCGGCAAGAGTCATGAGGGATCTTGTCGAGCAGGGATTTGCTACAAATATGGCAAAGAGGGGCATATGGCGAAGGATTTCCCCAAGGGATTTGCAGTTTGCTTTCACGGTAATCAGACCGGCCATCGGAAGGTCGATGCCCTCAGCTTGTTCAGGGATCACCCCAGGGTTCTACTCCTACTGCTTTGCGTGCTACTGATAGTCGTCCGGTGAAGGTCGAGGCTCCGAGGGCTCGTAGGAGAGCTTTTCAGCTGACAGCGGAGGAGGTCCGTGCAACACTTGATGTCATGGTTGGTATGTATTTCCTTATTTATTTATTTTGGGATTTATTGTTCTTATTTTGTGTTGTATTTAGGTACATTTCTTGTGAGTTCCGTACTTGCTTTGGTATTATTTGACTCGGGTGCGATTCGATCCTTCATGTCTTTAGCTTTTAGTCGTCACATCAGTATCCGAGGTGAGGCGTTGATTCGACCTCTGGGGGTTTCCATAGTCGGTAAGCATGCGGTTTTTGCTACTGATGTATTATGAGGATGTGTGCTGGAGATTTTTGGTGTCGAGTTCCTGATAGATCTAGTGCCGATAGCGATGGCTGATGTTCGGTGTCATCGTGGGCATGGATTGGTTGAGTCCTTTCGGAGCAGTGATTGACTGCGAGCGTTAGTTAGTGACTTATAATGTATGGAGAGGGTACCAGATCTGGATCAGCTTTCTGCTCTGCTACCAGGGCGAGGCCGAGTTTACAGCAAGGTTGTATGGGCTTCGTGGCGTACGTGATAAATATGCGGGTCGTTTCAGAGAGGCTTTGTTCTATCTCCGAGGTTCCGATAGTGTGCGAGTTCCCGGATGTTTTTCCCGAGGAGTTTCCAGGTGTGCCTCCTGAGAGGCAGGTGGAGTCCCGGATTGATTTGGCACCGAGAGCGGCACCTATTGCCAAGGAACCTTATCACTTTGCGCCACCAGAGATGCAGGAGTTTTCCTCACAGCTCCAGGAGCTGTTGGGGAAGGGTTTTATCAGACCGAGTAACTCACCGTGGGGAGCACCGATCCTTTTTGTCAAGAAAAGGATGGTTCACACCGGATGTGTATTGATTACTGGGAGTTGAACAACCTGACGGTCAAGAACCGTTATCCACTACCGAGGATCGACAGTTTGTTTGATCAGTTGCAGGGACGTCTTGGTTTTCCAAGACTGATTTGAGGTCTATATATCATCAGATGAGAGTCTGTGAGGAGGATATCCAGAAAACGGCCTTTAGGACTCATTATGCACACTACGAGTTTGTGGTGATGCCTTTCGGGCTCACCAACGCACCGGAAACGTTCATGGACCTCATGAACCGGGTGTGCAGGCCTATGTTGGATCGATCGGTGATCATGTTCATAAACGGTATCCTAGTGTATTCGAGATCCAGAGAGTAGCACGAGGAGCATCTTCGAGAGATTCTTAGAGTACTGAGGGCGGAGAGGCTTTATGCCAAATTTTCCAAATTTGATTTCTGGTTATGAGAGGTCCAGTTCCTGGGGCATCTCGTTAATCAGAATGGGATATTGGTCAACCCAGCCAAGATTGAGGCGGTTATGAGATGGGAACTATCGACATCCCCGTCTGAGATCAGGAGTTTTCTTGGTCTGGTCGGCTACTATCGGAGATTTATCAGAGATTTTCATTCCTCTCAGCAAGTTGACCCGGAAGGGTGTTACTTTTACTTGGGGTCCCAAGCAGTAGGCCTCATTTGAGACCCTTCGCCAAAGATTATGCGAAGCCCTGGTGTTAGCCCTTTCCAAGGGAGTTGAGGACTTTCTGGTTTATTGTGATGCTTCTATATCTAGGATAGGCGCGGTGTTGATGCAGAGGGGGCATGTGATAGCATATGTATCGAGGCAGCTGAAGCCTCATGAGACGAGGTATCCCATTGTAACATGCTAAAACTACAAGCCAAAAATTTCATTTTTAATTAAGTTATTATAAAATCATTTAGTATAATATCATCCATAATAACATCTCTTGTCAAAAACCAAAGTAGAAATAACCAAAACATGTTATCATAAAACAATATCAGAGTGTAATCCCCAACATATCGTGCGGATATATAGTGTGATGCGCTGCGATCGAGCCGGCTCCTTTCCTTTGAAAACGAAGTACCTGAAACCGAAACTGAAAACCGTAAGCACAAATCTTAGTGAGTTCCCCCATCAAACCACATACCATACAGTAACAGATTTAACCAAGCATATATGGGTGTCGGCCTCCCCTTCGGTATCTTTCAACCGGATAACTGCCTAGCATATTTGGGTGTTGGCCTCCCCTTCAGTCTCTTTCAACCGGATAACTGCCTAGCAATCTGGGTGCTGGCCTCCCCTTCGGTCTATTTCAACCGGATGATGGTGACTATTTCACCCCTTACCACTACCACATAATAACATAACATAAACATACTGCTAGGCATGCATGGGTTCTCACGACCCCTTCAGTATCTTTCAACCAGTATTCGGGGACTATTTCACCCCTACTACTACTAACATGTATCACATAGCATCCTAGCACACAAACATAACAGATAAGAGCATACCAAAAAATTATCACAAATATAATCATCTAACAAACAACTCCTACTAGTGGGACGGAATTGTGGCCATAGACCCACTTCTACTGGAAAGTAACTCACCTCACACTGATGAAGACCCGTAGACACAACCCCAGCTGCGGGATGACAGATTCCCGATCTATCAATATCAAAACATCACCCAATTAATAATTGGGTCCCAACACATAACCATAAGTTCTTGGAGTAACATCCTACATTACCCCATCTTGGCTTGATTCAAGCCCAAGGCCCAATCAAAAGGCCCAAAAGTCAAACTTGGTGTCAAAGCCCAACATATGGCCCAATTTTCAAAATTAGGCCCAAACCTTTACATGGTCTTATTCTAAGGCCCATCCATTTAGTCCAATCCAAACATTTAGCATTTTTAATGGCCCAATATCTCATAATCAATGAGGCCCAATTATGGGCCATCTATGGCCTAGTTTTTCCAAATTGGGCCCAAACCCCTTAGATAGGCCTTACCCTAAATCCCATAAAATTATTCTAGTCCATATGCTTGATTTTGGATGGCCCATTAATAGCCCAATAAAAAGGCCCAAGTAATATTAGGGTTTCACATCCAATGACGATTAGGGTTAAGTGTTTCTCACTTAACCCATTAAGGACTTACTCCATTAAGTCCACCACTCTTTTAAATAAATCATATGGTGTGATTGGGCTTAATACATAATTCCATTCCAATGGCCCAAATGTGGTTCCCAATAAGCTCAAGCCCCTAAATCCAATATTAGGGTTTTCGAAACCCTAATTAGGGTTTCCAACCCCATCTTAGCCCAATAGGCCCAATATCTAGTTCTTTTGATCAATTAGGGCTCATTAGGCCCATTAGTCACATGTTTGGGCTTTTAGGTCAATTAGGGCTTCATTGGGCCCATTAGGGTTTCATTGGGCCCACAAGGGTTTATTAGGCCCATTAGGGTTTTAATCCCTTGTCCAAACATCCCAAACGAGTCATAATACAAATGAGGCACACCGCCACTCGACACGGTGGCCGGTGGCAGCAAGAGGCGGCAGCCACCACCTCTCGTGGTGGTTTTGAGTTTCTTTCCATTATTCCATTTTTTGTTACAATTTATAATACCACTCTCAATTAACACCCACACATAGCTAAGCTAAACACACACACACACACACATAACAACCTTGTGGTGCGCGACGGTGGTAGATGGTGGCAGCCACCACCTCATGGTTGTGGTGATGCCTTTTTCGAGAATTCCATCCAGACACACATGCCCACAAACTGAAACACGCACACCTTCACATCTTTTGCTCGAAAAGAGAGGCCAACCACCCATTTGGTGGCGTATGGCGGCGACAGTGGTGGTTTTACAATGGCAGCCACCACCGGTGGTTCCATTTGGCTTCCAATCACACAGCAACACAACACACGCAAAGCACATGCACCCATATGTGAAATGACCCACACAACACTGCCATGAACATATGTGAATCGAAAGTCCACACCAGAAAAAGAACGCAGCCGCAACCTTCTCGGCGACAAGCAACGGCCGAAGGCGACAACAACATAACGACGGCGGGCGTAGGCTAAGGCAGAAATAGAAGGGACATAAAGAGAGAGTGCGACCCACCCACAAACAACAATAGCACCCACGAACCACGCTTTTCCTGATCTCCTCGACTCTTCGTCTTCGTCGGTGACGGAACAAGGTGCTGCTCCGGTGATCCTTTAGTGGTGGCGAGGAGGTGACGACTAGGAAGGTGGAGAAGATAAGTTGGCGGATGAATTTGTAGATAGGGTTAGGGTTTAGGTAACGTAACAGGAGGAAGAGGACATCGGGTCTAAATCCTGATCCAATCAAACCTTTGCCCATTTTTACAAGTTTGGTCCCTCCCCCTTAGGATCTTTTCAAATAAGCTCCAATAAATACCATTCTGCCCCTCCTCTACAAATTGTTCTCAAATAAAGTCCCAATAATTCAAAAATTAGTCCTTGCCTTCATAAATCTTTACAGAATTAATCTCGAATTTATACTTTAACCCCCGAATAATCCAACTTAAAGTATTTGGCTTCCCAAAACCAACACCTTGCTATATAATTATTGATTTTAGGGCTACTATACATTCATTCATTTATTTATTTAATAAATGAGGTGTTACACCCACCCACGACCTGGATTTAGGGGCGATGGTGTTCGCCCTCAAGATCTAGCGCCGCTACTTGTATGGGGTCCGGTGTACCATATATACGGACCACAAGAGCCTGAAGTATCCAAAGGATCGGACCAACCTGAATATGAGGCAGAGGAGGTGGTTGGATGTTGTGAAGGACTATGACTGCGAGATCTTATATCATCCAGACCAGGCTAATGTGGTAGCCGATGCCCAGAGCCGTAGAGCAGCGAGTGCTCCGATCCGAGATGTGTGCATGAGGATGACAGTGATGAATCCAGTCTTACATGCTATTCGAGAGGCCCAGGTGGAGGTCGTGAGACCGGAGAACCGCAAAAGGGAGCGAGTGATTAGGCAGGTTTCCGAGTTTGAGACAGAAAGTTGTGGGCTTATGACTTTCCAAGGGCGACTTTGGGTTCCCTATACAGGTGGAGCTCGTCGTCTATTGATGGAGGAGGCACATAGATCGAGATTCTCGATCCATCCATGGGCCACTAAGATGTATTTGGACCTGAAGAGAGACTACCGGTGGCCCTGTATGAAGAGGGACATAGCATGGGTTGTAGAGAGGTGCTTGGCTTGTCTTCGGGTTAAGGCGGAGCACCAGCGTCCACATGGTCCCTTATAGCCTCTAGAGATTCCCGAGTGGAAGTGGGAATAGATTTCGATGGATTTTATCACCAAACTACCGAGGACCGTGCATGGGGTTGATGCGATATGGGTGATTGTATACCAGTTGACGAAGAGTGTTCACTTCCTCGCCATCAATGAGAGCTCTTCTACAGAGAAACTAGCTGAGATTTATGTGAGAGAGGTGGTAGCACGGCATGTAGTGCCGACCTCAATTGTGTTAGATTGAGATGTGCGTTTTACTTCCAAGTTCTGGAAGAAATTTCATGAGGAGTTGGGTACCCGATTGCATTTCAGTACCGCTTACCACCCACAGACATACGGGCAGAGCGAGCAGACGATTCAAACGCTCGAGGACTGATGGGTTTTGAGCATTCTAACACTTCCTAAGTTTACATGCAACCCTAATAAACCTTGGATCTATGTTTGTCTAATTATCATGCAAAGTTGAATTCCAAGGTTATATTCCTATCTAGCAAACATGGGGAACATTTTTAACTTGAATGAAAGATAGAATAACTTACCTTGTTGTTGATTATGATCCTTGAAACCTTGTGAGCCTAGCACCCCAAGTGTGTAAGTCCCTAATTTGCCTGTGTATCAATCAGATCCGTTTGATGGTGCGGAATCCCAATCAAATAGATGATGTCAGATCAAATAGAAGAGAATGAGAAGAAGAATAATATGAATCTTTGTATGTATTGATATGAATGAAGATCCGGATACAAAAGATTCACACACACATAAAAGCTCCTGTTTCTCTCTGGCCGTAAACTCTCTAGGGTTCATCAATCTTTACTCCTCACCCTAACACCTATATTTATACTTGGAGAACATGGTCCGAATAACATGGGCCGTAAATGGGCTTACGGCCGTAAACACAGCCGTAAACACCATACGGCCGTAAACACCAAGTTGTTTACGGTCCAAGACACAAAAATACATTTTTCTAGAAAAGTAAAGTATAAACCATATTTTTGACCCAACAATCTCCCCCTTGGTTTATAATTTTTTTTTCTTAAATGACCCAATAAGCTCCCCCTAAAAAGTAGTTGGGTCTTCTTGTCAATCTTCAATGGGAGCTTGGCTTCAGCTTTAACCTTCGGTTTCTTCACAACATCAGGATGAACATGTGAATCTTGAATGAATGACTTCATCTTGAGCACTTGAGATTTCTTCAAGATTTGACATTGAACGCACATTGGGTGAGGAGGCTTCTTGTACTAATTCTTGAAAGATAACGCTTTCAGCTTGAGAATCTTCAGAGAGAACATCAGAGAGAACAAATCTTCTGGATCACTTTAGCAGGTACAACGATAGCAGCAGACTTATTGAGGAGGCTTCAATGCAATTTGTCACATAATCTTCAATTTCAGCTTCACCTTGCTTCTGGGGTTGAAAGATTTAATTTGAAAGAATAATCTTCATTTCTTGCTCCTTCGAATGAGAATTCTTCGATGCTCACGGACGAGCTTTGGCTCAGAAATCTTCAACACAAACTCCATGAGTCTTATCTATACCTGAAATCACTTTTCAAGACAAAACAAAACTAAAAGAAAATTTTAGCACACAATATTTTTGGATTTTTCATATTTTCTGAAAAAGAAATAAAACAGAAATAACACTATTTTTGGATTTTTAATTTTTTTGATTTTTGTTTTTGTTTTTTTTTTAATTCTCCCATAATATTTAAATTAGAAGAACTATGACAAATTTAACAAAAATAAAATTCATATCTAACTTTAAGAGTGATTTTGGATCAAAGTTTTTTAGACAACCTTTATCCACTTGTCGGTACCTTTCATATTCACATCTTTGTCTGGTCGATCGTCGGTATTGTTGTCCACTTAAACACGAAAAATTGTGACAAATTTAGGACATACTATTTGTTACAAGACAGGTGAACTTAAGTTCCTAGATATTATATATGATCCTAAGTTCCTAGATACTATATCTTAAGGACCATTCATCTAACGACGACCAGGGATATTGTTGTCCACCTAAATTGAGCAGCGAGATCTATAGACAATCTGTATGAGTTCAATTTTAAGTGTACTGGAACGTGTTTCCCGCTTCCTGATATGCCCCAGCCATCAAGAACTTCCAGAGTACTCCTTACACCGGGTGAGCAGACAACCATTCAGAGAGAGGATAGATTCAGAATTTTATTACTTATTGTTTCAGAGGGGTTGAGAAGTAGAATGTTGCATATGTTGTGTACTAGGTCGGATTGGAAGTCACGCAAAGGAGACAGCATATGGCTAACAGATAATAAGAATTTCATATATATAGCCAGCAGAGAAATAGAGTTGCATATGTTGTGTACCAGGTCGGATTGGAAGTCACGCAAAGGAGACAACATATGGCTAACAGACGGAAAGAAAGAAAATGATATTCTACAGACCTAATTTATCGGAATTTACCAGTCGCCCCATCCAACCGGAATTAAGGACAGAATCCGCACATCGAGGAAAAGTGAATCCACAGTTCTAGATATGGGTTATTTAATGTGACCGGTAGATTCCCATGTATATCTCCCTGCTCAACCTATCCGAGTGTCGTGACATCAGGTTAAACGGATCTAACTAGGTCAAAGTTTGTCAAGTCCTTAAATTCATTAGGTTCAACCTTTCCTAGTCAAGTCCATTTAAGAATTTTTTTTCGTGCCTACCAGCGCATCGAACACAAAGCGTAGACGATTCAACTTAGGTACGTTACGCCGATTCAGATTGCCCGTTATCACTTGCTAATTTCATTTCCCAAAACATCTCCTGCAAGCACATTCCATTAACACCATATTTTTTATTTTCTGCTTTTCTAATGTTTTTTTTTGGATTTTTTTTTTGGATTTTTTTAATTAATTTTAGTATTATTATTATTATTATTTTATTATTATTATTATTATTGTTTTTATTTCTCCCCCTAAATTTGTGCATAGGAGAGAAACGAAAGTAAATGCGTAAATTTAAACTATCCTAAAACAAAAATTAGTATTTAAAGTGAATCAGCTTAAGAAAAACTTAGGAGTATAGAGAAGAAAACGCAAACCGTAATTCACCAATTGAATCTGCATTCAGAAGGTCTGAGAACAGCATGCGTAATCTCAGAACAGATCCGAAAATTCTTTACGTCATTAAGAACTAACCCCATGAGTGATCCCTTCCTTTCTTCCCTTCCCGCAAAGGACACATACTCTCAAATAATGTTTTGAGTGTTGTACAGTTGAGAGATGTCCCCAATCATATGCCAGGAGCAGCCACTACCAACAAACCGAAGTCTGATGATATGCCTCCATAGCTGCTCCGACACAGAGCAGGATCAGTTGGTCTTTGGAACCTAGTCCATTTTGAAACAGGGTCGACCTTTGTCATCCTGTTTATCACAAACAGAAGATGTAGAAACGTTAGAAGCATTAGGAAATTTGGGAGAGTGAGCCTTTGGAACCCATTTGTATTTGGCTTTAACCCATGTCTTTTTCAATCCGATGGGTGCCTCGGCACTTGATTTGGAACTTGAAGTCGGCTGCCGAGATGACTTTGACCTAACCGGTCTTGGCTTCACAGGAGCATCTCTTAAACTAGACTTCTAGGCCAGCATTCCCTTCTTGTTCTTAGGAGTTGGATGCTTGGCCTTGGGAGTTGGATGCTTTGTCTTGTGGGTTTGATTCTTGGCCTTCTGCGTGTTCCAGTCACCATTGTCTGAACGTGACCTGGAAGGGACTCTTTTGAAGTATATCCCACTTGGCGCGTTTTCCCATCCTTGTGCATAGTAGGGAACGTAAGCGTGATTAGGACAATTTCTGGCAATGTGTCCAGGTGTTCCACAGTGAAAACATGTCTTTTTCTTCATTGTGAAGTTGTTTCTTCCTCCCCCTGGTGGCGTATCCTTGCCTTGTCTCTTGCTTTTCCCACACGCACAGTTGCAACAGGCACTTTGTTTAGCTTGAAATGGTGGCCTATATTTACCAATAGCAGGTTGATTAGAAGCAACAGATTTAGAGTCCAAGGGGTCGTTTGTTTGTTCAGAAGAACTCTCCTTGTTCTCATCCTCTGTTACTTTGCCTGCACAAGAAGTATCATCATTAGTATCTTCAATATTAATAACTCCTCCTGACACAAATCCAGCTCGTTTGCCATATCGAAAATGTGCCTCCCTGTCAATTTCTTCATGTGTCATAGGTATGGATGTGTAGTTATGATTGAAAGGTGGGGGAACACTATCATACCCCAGACCCTTGTTTTGATTATCTTTAAATTTTAATTGGGTTTCAAATAAGGACTCGACTGTTTGACTTGACGCAGTATAATTTTTGAAACTGACATCTATTTTTCCACACTTAATTTTTAAAGCGTCAAGCTCTTCAGTTACAGCAGCAAGTTGTCTCTTAATATAGTCATAATTTTCACACTTGTTGCTATACTCTTCCTGAAGTTTCCTAAAGTCCTTGGTTTTTGCTTCTAACTCAGCCTTCAGGGGTTTCTATCATTTCCTGAGTTGATATCCTTCATATCTCAGGTCCTCAACTTCTCTTTTAAATAAATCAATTTGTTCCCGAAGAAATTTAATCGTGGCTTCACAAGCTGGAGTACATATAACTTCAATGACTGGAATGTTTTCAGAACTCATTGTTTCTCTACACTTCAAAGCATCAAGTTCTTGAATTACATCAGCAAGACTAAGATGATTGAGATCTTTTGTCTTCTTCATGATAGCCACGTTCATATCCCACGATTTCGGAAGTGAATTCAGTAGCTTTTTGTTTATCTCAGATTTGGACAAGAAGATCCCAGCTATATTCATCTCAGTAGTGAGTGTGGTAAATCGCTGCAACTGAGTTTCGAGGGTTTCTCCAGGGATATAATCGAAAATGTTGAAATTTTGTCTTAACATATCCTGACGACTCTCTTTCATATTTTCAACTCCCTCGTAGACCTTAAAATCAATTAAAAGCACAACTAGAGGCTAAAAAAAACTTAAAAGTCAAACCCTTTGATTATAAACCTCAAAAGTCAACCTTAAAAGAAAATTTTAAAAAGTTAAACTCAAAAGTCAAACTTAAAAGTTAAACCGAAAAGCTAAATTTGAAAATTTAAAAGTTAAACGAAAAAGTCAAAGTTTAAAGTCAAAGGTCAAACTTGGAAGTCAAAATAAAATTTTAAATAAAAAATCAAAAATAAAAGTTAAATTTTTTTTTTATTTTTGTTATATTATTATTATTATTATTATTATTATTATTAATTTTAATTTTGGATGAAAAAGGAATTTAAAAATAAAAGAAATTGAGTTTTTGGGTTAAAAGTGTCAAAATTTGAAATTTGGTGCGAAAAGTAGTCTTTATGATTTAAATTCGGAAGGAAAGTAACAAAGAATCATGTAGCCAAATTGGATAAGGTGCGAGGTTCTTGATCTGGTGGTCGCGAGTTCGAACCTTGGCACCTGCACCTTCGCTTCCTTTTTATTTGACGCTGTTGTGGTGCAAGGCTTGCTGAACGAGCTTCTGAGTGCGAGGCTGCTGAAGAGCGAGGATGCGGAGCAGTAAACTCCGAGCCCCAAGCTCGGGCCGTAAACGTGCGAGGCCTCGGACCGTAACCTCTGACCGCGAACTCCTCGAACCGCAAACACTTCGGAAACCCTAGCTGCTGGCCGCCACCCCCTCGCTGATTACGACCAAAAACACCGATTTTTCGACTTTGAAAAACACGAAGAACAAACCCCCCTTATTTTTGCGAGATCTATCCAAAAACGCAAAAATCTCTTAAAAACATGATCAAATGAGCTCCAGATCTGAAAAAATTGATTGATACAACCAAGCTCTAATACCAATTGTAAGTCCCTAATTTGCCTGTGTATCAATCAGATCCGTTTGATGGTGCGGAATCCCAATCAAACGGATGATGTCAGATCAAATAGAAGAGAAGGAGAAGAAGAATAATATGAATCTTTGTATGTATTGATATGAATGAAGATCCGGATACAAAAGATTCACACACACATAAAAGCCCCTGTTTCTCTCTGGCCGTAAACTCTCTAGGGTTCATCAATCTTTACTCCTCACCCTAACACCTATATTTATACTTGGAGAACATGGGCCGAATAACATGGGCCGTAAATGGGTTTACGGCCGTAAACCTGTTTACGGCCGTAAACACAGCCGTAAACACCATACAGCCGTAAACACCAAGTTGTTTACGGTCCAAGACACAAAAATACATTTTTCTAGAAAAGTAAAGTATAAACCATATTTTTGACCCAACAAAGTGTGATGCCTCAAATACTTCACACAACACCAAATGCAAAGGAGTAAACTTTTTGATAGAATACACACTTGAAAATTCGGCCTATTCCTCACTTGTTCTTGTGTAGCCGATTTTGGTGGAGTAGGTGTTCCTTATATAGTGTGACACATCTAGGGTTACACCATGTAAACCCTAATGTGTCATGACTCTTCATTTCCATGACCCATGGATTTGTAACTCCCATGGAGCATCCTATGGGTTTAACCCAACTTGATAATCCATGGAGCCTCTTAGCCCACTATAAAGTTATGGATGATTTACATAATCAACCCATATATTTAATTAGTTATCTTTTGATCACTTAATTAATTCTAAATTAATTCTTGATCAAAATAATTCAATAATACTATTAATATATCAGAACTTATAATATATTAATAAACCACATGTGTTATTTCTCTCATTTAGTCTATCCAATTGCATGGTGCCATGCAACCCAAATGGACCATGTCGGGTCGGGTCAAGTACATACCAGAAATAGTTATGGACTTAGACACCTTATCCAATAGTCTCCCACTTGGATAATTCTAATAACTATAACTGCAAGTATGAATTCAAGAACCGATTGACAATCATAGCTCTTTCAAGGTCTCTCAGAACTGAGAAGATGATGATACGCCATTTAAGATAAGTGATCATATAATCCTCTGTTCTAGATATCAGCCGGACAAATACATGGAACAATGTCTTACTTATTGTCCAGCGGTTTGTTTCCCGATTTCTGATTTGTTTGACAAAGAAGTTAATTGAACACATCAACTTAGTTCTGAACGGGCCCGGTACATAGGTCAAAACAAAATCATCGAGGGGCCCAGATATCAGCTTCTAATCCAAGAAGGAACAGATAAACTTTGACTCATATGTTTGTTCTAGTACTCATTGAATTATACACAAAAGCATGTTTTATAACATCGAGTTACCAATGCGCTTACGTACAATCAATGCATAACCAACTCATAAGTAACAAATCATATCTCTAGGTTTGAAGACTTATATGATATTACCGTCTCACGATCACTCGAGATAAATTCCATGAAGTGATTCCAGTGAGCGTGGGTTGAGTCCAATGCTCAGAACTTATGAGCACTCATGATTGTTGTAGCCATGTCCAACACCTTAGACCTCTGCAACCAATCATGACAGTCTCGATTCATACCTACTTCCGACATATAACCGACTGTGGAGGTTTGAATAATATGATATACCAAACATAATTATTCTGGAAGTCAAAACATGCAAAAGAAATATAGTAAACAATCGACAAGAGATAGCAACAATTTACTCATAAATAAAACACCTTTTATTCATCATCTAATGTCAATTACACTTTACAAATTTCAAGGTTATCTAACTACTAAATCTAATATCATCCTTCAGCCCTATGCTCCGAGCATGCTGGAGATGCTTAACCCGAGTCAGTCCCTTCGTGAGGGGATCTGTTGGATTATCATCTGATAATACCGTCTTCGCCACGAGGAGTCGTTCTTCTATTCGATGTCTGGTGAAATGGTATTTTCTATCAATGTGTCTGGATCTCCCGTGATCCCTTAGTTCCTTGGCTAAGGCAACAACACTTTCACTATCATAGAAAATTTCCATTGGCTCTTTAATAGCCGGTATAACTCCAAGGTCTCCAATGAAGTTCTTCAGCCATATTGCCTCCTTTGCTGCCTCGCTTGCTGCTATATAATCTAATTCGCAAGTTGAATCAGCCACTGTCTCTTGCTTGGAACTCTTCCAAGAAATTGCTCCTCCGTTTAAGTTAAAGACCCAGCCTGACTGAGAGCGGAAATTATCCCTATCAGTATGGAAGCTAGCATCACTATACCCTACAACTCTCAAGTTATCACTCCCACCGAGGGTAAGGACCCAGTCCTTAGTCCTCCGTAGGTACTTGAGGATATTCTTTACCGCAGTCCAACGTGCCTTGCAAGGGTTCCCCTGAAACCTGCTAAGCATGCTCAAGGCAAAGGCTACATCAGGTCGAGTACACGTCATAGCATACATGATCGATCCTACAGCCGAAGCATGAGGTATTCGACTCATTTCTGCTATCTCAGCCTCAGTATTAGGGCTTTGTGTCTTACTCAATCTGGCATTGCTCTGGATGGGTAACTCTCCTTTCTTGGAGTCCTGCATGCCGAATCTCTTCAGCACCTTATCCAAGTAGGTACTCAGACTAAGTCCAATTAGTCTGTTACTCCGGTCTCTCAAGATCCTTATCCCTAGAATATAGGCAGCTTCTCCTAGGTCCTTCATAGAGAAACACTTCCCAAGCCAGGACTTAACTTCCTGCAGAGTTGGGATGTCATTTCATATGAGTAGTATGTCATCCACATACAATACCAAAAAGCTAACTATACTCCCACTAGCCTTGACATATACGCAAGATTCATCTTCACTCCTAGAAAAGCCAAATTCCTTGAATTTCTCATCAAAGCAAAGATTCCATCTATGAGGTGCTTGCTTTAACCCATAAATGGATTTCTCAAGCTTACACACTCTATTAGGGAACTCTGTGTTGACAAAACCCTCTGGCTGACTCATGTAAACATCCTCAGCCAACTTTCCATTAAGGAAAGCGGTTTTGACATCCATTTGCCATATTTCATAGTCATGAAATGAAACTATGGCTAACAGAACCCTAGTAGACTTAATATTGGCCACTGGAGAAAAGGTCTCATCATAATCAACTCCCGGAGTTTGTGAGAAACTCTCTGCAACCAGTCGTGCCTTATAAGTGTGTACATTACCATCCATGTCAGTCTTCTTCTTGAAGATCCATTTGCACCCTACAGTCTTATGACCTGGTACATTCTCAACCAAGTTCCAAACTTGATTGTCATACATGGACTGTATCTCGCTGTCCATTGCCTCTTTCCATTTGGCTGACTCAGGGCCTGCCATGGCTTCCGCGTAAATGTTAGTTTCATCCAGACCTATCAGTGTCTCATCACTGATAAGTGTATCACCTTTCGCGGTAATATGGAATCCATAGTAATGCTCAGGGGCATTCCTAACCCTTGTGGAACGCCTCAGAGGTACAGACTTGTCAATTGGCTCAACAGGAGTTTCCTCCTCAAGTTGAGTGCTAGGGTTTGAAGTTCCTTCACCACTTGAATCTTGAATTTCTTCAAGGTCAACTTGCCTCCCACTGTTTCCTTGGCTTATGAACTATCTCTCTCGAAAGACAGCCCTCCTAGCTACAAAGACCACATTTTCACTAGGTCTGTAGAAGAGGTAACCAAAGGATTTCTGTGGGTAGCCGATGAAAATACACCTCTCACTTCGAGGTTCGAGCTTATCATGAGTCTCGCGTCTCACGAAAGCCTCACAACCCCAAATCTTGATGTGGTCTAGTTTGGGTACTTTACCAGTCCACATCTCATAAGGAGTTTTGGCAACTTTCTTTGTAGGGACCAGATTAAGGATATGGGCGGCAGTCTCTAAGGCATACCCCCAAAATGAGATTGGTAGCGAAGCTCGACTCATCATGGAACGAACCATATCCATCAAGGTTCGATTACGCCTCTCAGCTACACCATTCAACTGTGGTGTCCTAGGAGGTGTCAATTGTGAGACAATCCCACATTCCCTAAGATAGTCGAGGAACTCTGAACTAAGATACTCACCACCTTGATCGGATCGAAGCATCTTAATGTTCCTTCCCAATTGATTCTCGACTTCCTGTTTAAATTCTTTAAACCTTTCAAAAGTCTCTGACTTATGCTTGATTAAGTAGACATATCCATATCTGTTGTAATCATCAGTAAAAGTCAAATAATAACGATTAGCATCCCTCGTGGCATGTTTGAAGGGTCCACACACATCCGTGTGTACAAGATCCAACAAACCTTCACCCCTCTAACAAGAACCTATGAAGGGTGCTTTGTCATTTTTCCAAGTAAGCACGATTCGCAACTATCATCTGACTTTAGGTCAGATGACTCCAAGACTCCATCCTTTTGGAGTTGGTCTATGCGTTTCTTGCTTATATGTCCAAGACGACAATTCCATAATGATGCTTTATCCAAGTTATTATCATTAACAGAATCAATACACAATACATTATTTCCTAAGTTATCAACCACAGATACAGTTTCATACACGCCATCACAAGGTAATGCTTTAAAATAAAGAACATTATTAAAGAAAGCATTAATCGAACCAACTTCATTATCAAATGCAAAGGTGAAACCTTGTTTATATAATGCATGAAAGGAAATAATGTTTCTTGCCATTTCTGGTGAATAACAACACTTATTCAAATCTAAACTAAATCCACTACTTAGCGATAAAGTATAAACTCCAATCTTGGTGACAGGTAAAGCTTTCCTATTCCCCATGATTAAGTTTATTCTTCCATGCTCCACATTCTCACTTCTTCTTAGTCCCTACAAATCAGAATAGATATGAAAATCACAACTGGTATCAAGGACCCAAGAGTTAGAATGGGGTGAGTTATTAGATAAGATAGCGTAAATACCTACATGGTTGGGTTTAACTTTCCCATCCTTCACATCTTGCTGGTATTTTGGGCAGTTCTGCTTCCAACATGACTTTTCATGGCAATAGAAGCATTCAGCCTCTTTTAGGTTAGAAGAAGGAGTGATAAAACCTTTCTTAGTTCCACTTGAAGAAACGCCATCAAGGGTCCTAGCCTTGGTACCCTTCGAAGAGCTCTTTCTCTTCTTCCCTTGACCTTTCTCGATTGCCAAAACTGGGGCGGAGTTTGGAGTAGGAGTGTTAACAACCGACTTACCCTTAAGACCCGTTTCTGCAGTCTTAAGGAGTCCTTAAAGTTTGCTGAGTGTGACCTCTTCCTTATTCATGTGATATGTCATGCGGAATTGATCATATCACGATGGTAAGGAGTGCAAAATGATATCTATTGCAAGCTCCTCAGGAAAGTACACATTAAGCTTCATCAACCGATCAACATACCTTTGCATTTTCTGCATGTGGCTCATGACGGATTCCCCGTCCTTCATCATGGTTGTTATCATGGAGCAAATGATTTCATACCTCTCTTGTCGTGCACTTTGATGGTATTTTTTCATCAGATCTTGGTGCATTTCAAAAGGTTAGAAGTCTTCATAGGACTTTTGGAGTTCCGCTGTCATGGTGGCCAACATGATGCATGCCACTTTAGTAGCATCCCTTTCATGTGCCTGGAAGTCAGCGATCTCCTTGGGAGTTGCAGTGGTCTCATCAATCTCCTTAAGCTCCTTGTGAAGGACATATTCTTTGTCCTCGTAGCGGGTAATCATCCTGATGTTTCTGATCCATTCATTGAAGTTGGATCCATTAAAAGTGACTTTCCCACACAAGTTCATAAGGGTAAAGGAGCCATTAGGATTAGAGCCACAAGCAGCGTTGTTTAAAGACATCTGAAAGAAGAGGACAAGATTAGTTTAGATATTAAGAGAGTCCTTAATAAAACACCCAAATGTAATATTAAGGCTAGGAATCAATCACAATATATTATAACTTAGAAGAGGTATGCCGTAATCCAAGCTATAACATCTTTGAAAGGTAGGTGAATGACGATTCACCAATTTCCACCATGAAAAAACGAAATATAAATATTAGGTTTTTAATTGGTTCTTAGAAATTCCTAGATTCTTTTGAGATTCAATGAACTTTTCAAAGGCATGTTTCAATCTCGAGTGTGCCCTCCAAGTTTTGTGAGTGGGATACCGAGGATCTCAAAACGAGGTGTGAAGTAACCATGCAAATCACTTGGTACCCTTAAAGTATATCACTCAATCGATGTGCTGGTAAACCACACACGCTCCACCGATACTATGATAAACCTTAAGTCACCCTTTACCTACCTTGTTAAGTCCAAGTTAGTGTGCCGGTTAACCACACACGCTCCACCAACGACTTAAACAAAGTGTAAAGTATAATTTCATGGATTAGCACCTTATTCACATTTTTCCTAAAGTAACTAAGATTGGGAATTTAATAAAAGCATTTAGTTATTTTATAATACTCGTCATACTTTTAATGAGAATTTATAAGTCCTTGTCTTACCCGTTCGGCTAACGACCCTCCACCGATCAAGGAAGCGGTGGGTGAGAGTGGACACCTATTAAGTTGCCAATTTATAGGAAACAACCTTATACCCCCCTTATAGATCGGCTTCGTGAATGAGGCATACTAGCGGTAAGACGACTTGATCTTACACACACACACACACACACACACACACACACACACATATATATATATATATATATATATATATATATATATATATATATATATATATATATATATATATATATTATTAACTTATAATATTATAAAGTATAAAGGTTGAATTTTAACTTCTAAAATTCTAAGGGTTGGAACTAAAGTTTTAATTAAGACTTTACTTGTTCCAAAACTTGAGGGCAATTTTTGTAAACTTTCAAAACTTTTCCTTTTTTATAAATTATGAGTTAATTGAGTAATAAAAATGAAGACTCTTCATTTTTTATAACTCTTGTGTTCTTTTAATGGCTTTAATAAAAGTGTGACTTTTGGTTTTCCATAACTTGAGGACAAGTTATGGACTCCATTAAAACACATTATGATCATGAATTAAACTACCATGAAGGTTACAAGCAATTCCTATGATCATATAATCTTCATAAGTTCAAGAACATGAATATGAACACTTTCAAGAATCAAAAATTACACTTAAAAACTTGTAATTTTGATAATTGCCATTGTAAATGGATTAGCATAAACATTACACCATCTAACACAAGTTTTCAAGTACCAAAACAATTTAGGATAATGTTTCTAGTCCATTTCCAGCAGCAAAAGTCGAAAATCTGCATTCTGAGGCTCCTACTCATTGAGTGCACGAACCTACTCGGCGAGTAGGATGAATTTACACATGAACTCGGCGAGTCCCCCCATGGACTCGACGAGTTCAGTAGGCAGACAGCAAAAGATTGACTTTTCCACTATTTTGCATCAAGTATATCAAACAAACAAGCCTAGGCTTTGATACCACTGATGTTTTTTGAGCATTCTAACACTTCTTAAGTGTACATGCAACCCTAATAAACCTTGGATCTATGTTTGTCTAATTATCATGCAAAGTTGAATTCCAAGGTTATATTCCTATCTAGCATACATGGGGAACATTTTTAACTTGAATGAAAGATAGAATAACTTACCTTGTTGTTGATTATGATCATTGAAACCTTGTGAGCCTAGCACCCCAAGTGTGATGCCTCAAATGCTTCACACAACACCAAATGCAAAGGAGTAAACTTTTTGAGAGAATACACACTTGAAAAATCGGCCTAGCCCTCACTTGTTCTTGTGTAGCCGATTTTGGTGGAGTAGGTGTTCCTTATATAGTGTGATACCTCTAGGGTTACACCGTGTAAACCCTAATGTGTCATGACTCTTCATTTCCATGACCCATGGGTTTGTAACTCCCATGGAGCATCCATGGAGCATCCTATGGGTTTAACCCAACTTGATAATCCACGGAGCCTCTTAGCCCACTATACAAGTGATGGATGATTTACATAATCAACCCATATATTTAATTAGTTATCTTTTGATCACTTAATTAATTCTAAATTAATTCTTGATAAAACTAATTAAATAATACTATTAATATATTAGAACTTATAATATATTAATAAACCACAAGTGTTATTTCTCTCATTTAGTCTATCCAATTGCATGGTGCCATGCAACCCAAATGGACCATGCTGGTTCGGGTCAAGTACATACCAGAAATAGTTATGGACTTAGACACCTTATCCAACAAGGACATGCTACGTGCATGTGTTATAGATTTTGGAGGAAGTTGAGACACCTATTTACCCTTGGATGAGTTTTCTTACAACAGCAACCACCATTCCATTATTGGCATGCCTCCCTTCAAGCTCCTATATGGGAGAAGGTGTCGAACTCCCATTTGTTGGGGAGACGGTATTCCCCCTTATATATAGCCCAAAATAAATAGAATCATGGAATTCTCTCCGAGAGCTGCTGAACTAACGACTCTATTAGAAAGTAGAATTAGCAACTTTTACACGAATTTTAGGTAGGGCAGCGAGTGATGGGTGGCACTGAGATAGTGCTGAAGACAACCGAGTAGTTTCAACAGGTCAGACAGAGGTTACTGACAGCCTAGAGTCGCCAGAAGAGTTACGCAGATCAACGACAATCCGAGCTAGAGCTCCAGGTTGGATATTTTGTCCTGCTGAAGGTATCCCCATGGAAAGGGGTGATCCGATTCAGGAAACGGGGCAAGCTAGGGCCCCGATACATTGGTCCTTTCAGAGTAATCGCCAGAGTAGGTAAGGTAGCTTACTGGTTAGAGCTACCTACGGAGTTGATTCAGATGCATAACACCTTCCACGTGTCTTGGTTGAGGAAGTGTGTAGCCGATGAGACGACAGTGGTGCCATTAGAGGACATTCAGGTGGATGCGAGTCTGAATTATATTGAGAGGCTGATTGCAATTTTTGATCGGAAAGTGAAGGTTCTGAGGAACAAGGAGGTGCCCTTGGTTCTGGTTCAGTGGCAACATCGGAAGGGGTTCGAGTGCACTTGGGAGCCGGAGTCCGAGATGCGCGAGTAGTATCCAGAGTTATTTTCGGAGCCTGACTTCGAGGGCGAAGTCTGATTATATTGGGGGAAAATTGTAACATCCCAAGACCAGGTATACCTTATAAACCCTTTTTCTTTTGGTAATTGTCAATTTTGTCCCTTATGTGAGAAAAGGTGGTAAATGAGTATGTGTGTGTATGCTTAGCATACTCATGGGCGTGTTTTTGACGCGTAAGCCACCTAGTACGTTGGGTGTACCAGAGGGTCTGTTGGGCATACTAGGCCCAGAGTGAAAACCCTAATTTAGGTTGTGTCCCTATTTAAAGGATATGATGGCCTCATTTCTGGCCACCATTCCCAAACATCAACCCTCTCAAACCCTAATTTCTCGTTCTTTGAGCTTGTGTGTCCATTTGTAAGCTAATAAGTGTTCTTGTGGTTTCTTTGGTGTGAAGAATGGGCCTTGAAGAGGAAGGAGTGAGAGTCCAAGCTTTGGATGTGAGCTTATTTGTGGTTGGAGCTTCAGTTAGAGGTATAAAGCTCAAATCTTTCTCACCCTTTTGATTTGTGCATCATTTTAGTTCATTTTAGGGTTTTGGTCCCAATTTTGGATGCTTTATGAGATATTGAGCTCCATAGCTTGCTATCAGCTCCTTTGAGTGTTTTTAGTGGTGTAGATCAAGACTTAGATGTTCAAATCAAACCATATATGCATGAGATATGAGCAATTTTGAGAATATAGAGTGAGACTTTTGGTGTTTGTGACTTTATCAGCCATGCAAAGGCTTAAAATCACAGACTTTATGGAGTATGAGCCTTTAGGGAGTCTAGATCTGAGATTTGAGCTAAGGTGTTAACGGATTAAGACCGGATGAGTAGGAAGAGAAAAATTGGGACGTACGTTGAGCATAATCCCAATACGCGAAGCGTAGGGTCGTGAATCCCCGATGCATGCATGGAGATGGAGTACGCCCAGCGTAGAAGGCTGGTACATGCGGCTTACGCGCTGCCATTGACTTTTAGTTGACTTTTAGGGTTTGCTCAAATCGTGGACTATTAAGGCCATGGAAGGGTAAAATGATCTTTTATCCTTTTGTGAGTTTGTATAAGGGTTATTCTAGCTTCTTCGAGAGCCGTTATTAATTAGAAATAATTATCGTATGCGTTAGGCGGAGGCTAGACCGGCGATTTGAGTTCGAGGTTATCCGATTTCTTGCAAGGTGAATCTTCTCACTATACTTACCATGAGTGGTATCTTTGTGTGACTGAGGTTCCTTATGTTCTTACTTGTGTATTGTGATATCCGACATTATGCCTTTGTGATTTATGCTGAGTATTATTATTATTATGAGCTTATTGAGTTAGGACCGGAGGGTCCACCCGAGTTGTGGGACCGGAGGGTCTCCACTGAGACACATTGACCGGAGGATCGTATTGAGTTAGTCTCGAGTGGCTAATGTGATGTGTGTGGTATTTTGGGGAACTCACTAAGCTTCATGCTTACCATTTTATGTGTTTCAAGTACTTCTCAGGATCACGGGAAGGCGTCGGCTTGATTGTACACACGAGTCGGAGTCACATTTTGAGGATCATGGATTGTATTTAAAACATTTTCTGAATATGTGTTTTGAAAATATTGTCATTTGGGATTTTGTGAACTATGTTATGAGAATTACATGATTTTAAAAATGAAAAAAGTTGTTTGAAAATTTACAGCATTACACCGTCAGCATCAACCCCCATACCACTTGTCGATCGCCATCAGACAGCCTATAACCAACCATCTCTATTTGTAGCTCCATCACCAGGACGAACCCCTAACAAAAGAAGCTCTAACATCGATAGTCACCATCATTTCATACCGCTTACATTCGACGCCCTAAAAAATCAACAACGTCGTAAATTGCGTTTTTCCGACCCTCTTCTCCGGTCCACGAATATCTGACGAAAACCACCTAGACACATCCATCCTCAGTCGACTCCACCTAATATAAGTTTAACAATATGCTATCTTTCTTTTTGGCATCTACCCGATATCAAGAACCAGTTGGAAAACCTTTTTTCAAAGCTGGTAAATAAAAACATGAAGGGCCCTCACAAAAAAAAGAATAAGATAATTTGGGATTATTATCTAAAAATGGGCTTAAGTGGGTTGTGAGTAATTCATTTTGGGCTCCTCACAAATGGGTTTCTTTCATATTATTAGGCTACATCAACGGTAATCAAAATCGTCTATTCTAGCAAGATAAAAATCAAAAACTTAATGCTTGTATTTTGCAAGTCTGTCCAGCAAAACCCAATTCTAGAAGATGGTTATGGTCCTATTAACTCGATGTTTAAAAAAAAAGAGTAGTGCACTTCTGGCACTCCACAAAGCATTTTGGAAAAATATTGTTAGATAATTTGAATTAGCTTATGATTCCGAGAAACACACTGACTATTAAATTTAATTTTGTTAGTCTTTTCAAATTCAAGTATTCCAATCTAGCATCCTAACAGCCTTGCTGCTACACCATCCCGCATCATGACGACCACATCAGGCAACCCTTGAAATTGGCCACCAGCCCAGCACGACTTCCAGAAAGCTCGGTCTGTAAAACATTTCCAGTGGACTTCTAAAAGTGTGCATTGTTGACTGGTCGCTCAAAGTTTCCCATCCATGGGCCCCCATACCCGATGTTGGTTGTGGGTACCATCCCCCTCTTCGAGGTAGGCATTGGTTTCCTTGATGGAGTTTCTAAGTATAACTTCTTAGTTCCCCATCCGCAGGAAAATAAATGATAGTCCCCTATGGCAATCGACGGTTTATGCCTTATGCTGAATACCCATTCTTGTATAGCATGCGACTTCCTCGATGACATTTTATGAATAACTTTTTCGCAGTGATTGGAAGGCAGGAATCACATACAGAATACATTGCATCTAGTTTACAGACTTCGATGCTTGACACAACATGGCTATATGGCAAGGTTATCCTTCTTAGTTACCTTGACCCAACATGTTATTGACATCTCTATCACATAACATTCTTATAAGCAGCAATGCTACAATCTGTCAAGCCAGCCCTGCGTTGCATAGATCAAAGGCTTCCTTGGGATCTACTACACAACACTACGACCTCTTATGGGTGAGGTCAGTTGTTCCATTTTATGTTGGTGCACATTTGTTGCTTAGTTTGATGCAATTGGTTGCAAACCAATCACATTATACTGGGAGAACTTGATGGTATTGGGTCCGTCTGCATGACCCAATAGCTTGATGGTATCGCTTATCTCCGATCCACGATCCATGATCCAAGTCCAGCACTTAAGACCACATGTCCGGATTCCGATGTCGCATCAATATGTTTTTACCAATTATGCACTTAAATTGAAAAAAACATTCAGTTTTCCGCATAATATATATAAATAACACATGATTTATAAATTAACAAAAAAAATATATTACATTTGGATAAAAACATATATCATGATTGTATATTCATCAGCCAAATAAAGATATTGTTTTTTCTTAAAACAGTTATGGAATAAAGTGTCTAGACAAAAATAATAATAACTTCCAGATGTAATCCGCATTCACGGGATTGATTTACAAATTTCCTTAATAAAGGTTTCCAGCTCTTCCATTTTCTTTATGATTCCTTCCGTACCATCACATTATTATTTCAAATTTTAAATTTGCTTACGCTACCTACTTTTATAATAAAAACTCTTTGAAAACTTCCATCAAACAAACACTGTTAAATAAATTGCTATGAATTAATATTTGGGTTAAGATAATAAAATATACACGTATTGTATTTGGATAAAATTACGTGGTTGGTCATGTAGTCTTTCAAAACATATTGATTCAATATAACTATGACAATCACTATATATTTAATACTCGTATTCAATTAGTCTGTTTTTCGTACTCAATTAGTCTGTTTTTGCAAACCACAAAGACAACCTGCCTAGTTTTGTCTCTTATTTAATTTGTTTTTGGAGTCATTTATGTTTTATTTCATTTAGTCATTTTCTTTTATTTGTATTCAATAGATCAATAATTTTTAAATGGGTTTTCATTACACTATTATAGTTAATGTACGAGTCGAAATTTGATAACTTGAATAGAAACCCAACAGGAAACAAAGTGAAGAAAAATCTGAATGACAATTTTCAAAGAGATAAGTATTTGGATTAGGCTGCGAAATGTTAGGCTCTAAGCCTCTAAGCCGTTAGGTATGGACCTATTTAGTTATTTTTGATTTATTTTTATATATATACTAGGTGTGTGAGACCCGTATATTATACGGGTTAATTTAAAAAATAATTAAACTTAAAGTATAAAAAGAAATATTTTTTAATTACAACTTTAAAATAAGAAAAAAAAACCGTATTTATTATAATTTAATATAATATTAATATAATATATATATCCTCGTCCGTTTCCATTTCCATTAACTACAAAACGCCAACAAAAAATACAAGCGAAGTGGAAAAAGAGAGGAATTAGGTTGTAAATTTGAATGATCCAATTTTATTTGGAAGACAAAGAAGTATGAGAAAGAGGAGTCGCGGGAGAAAAGATGGAATATTCTATCAACTTCACTATTTTAGTTATTTTCATTTTATTTTAGTTTAGTGTTTGTTCTTTCTTCGACAGAATCCTGAAAAAAAGAGGGGAAACCCCTTCGGAATTAAATTATGATCTCTGTCCCTTCTTTCATTTCACATAAAATGAAGAGGTGAATTGATGTACTTATTGGGTCCCGTTTACATATATATAAGTATATGATTTTAATTAAAAATTAAAACAAACAAAAAATTGACAAAGGGATATAATATTTATTTCAAAATTATCATAAAATGATAAGTGTCAAAACTGATGAAAGATTGACATGTGCAAAAAAAAAACATTCATTTACTAAGAAGTATATATATATATATATATATATATATATATATATATATATATATATATATATATATATATATATATATATATATATATATATATATATATATATATATATATATATATATATATATATATATATATATTTTGCTAGGATTACTGTTATAAGTATTAGTAGTTCTATTATAAATATTTTGAAACAATGTAGTAACAAAAAGAGCTCTCCTGCTCCTGCCATAAATATAGACCACATTGAACGATAGGTTGCTAGGATTACAATTATAAGTATTCACAGGTATATTTTATATTGTTTTTTTTACATTTCAGGAGTGAGGTAGATAAACAAATTCTAACATACTGAATGTAATAATAAACAGTATATAAAGTTTAATAACAGTTTAGCTATTTAAAATCTAAAAACATTAAAATTTGTAGCTAAATATTAATTTCTACAACATTAAATTTTCTGACTTTAATTTAAAAAAAAAAAGATATTATAAAATAAGTAAATAAATTTGAAGGGACCGTGCAATACGGAAGTGTAAAGTAGAAACTGGTCGGACGGGCACTTTTTTCAACATTCCTTTTCTCTGTCCAGGTGAACGAGAAACCTCCGGTCTTCGGTTGCTGCGTGCTTGCTATTTTCAACTTTCAACTTTCAACTTTCAAGTCAAGTACGAAAAACGAGGCGGAATTTTGTTTCTTTACTTATCAAAAAAACTGATACCGGACACAGATTTTCCGGTGGATCATATGATTTGTACACGATCATAATCACAGATTCAAAAAAGTAAATGAAACGAAATTCAAAATCAGAATTCTTAAATAAACATTGTTATAATCGCCAGATTTAGAGAAATAGTCGGTGAGGCTAAAGTTTATGGTTGATTCGGATTATCAAACACCTAGATCGGTGAATACTTGCTGAGTAAGATAGGAGAATTCAAATCAGAGAAAATAATATACAGACGAAAACACCGATTTTACTGACGTAGTTGTTATATACATAGCCAAACTAAAACCGATAACATTTGATTTTGATAATTTCTTCTAATCAGCATCAAACGATCTCACCTAACCTCACTATTTGCTTGATAACTGATTAGGAAAAAAACTAAAACGAACAAGTATACATAGGCTATTACAGGAAATCACCGGAGAAAAGGTCTTCGAGGTTGTCAGACGCTGATTTGCCGGTTTGTAAAGCTTCGAGGACACGTTCGAAGACGAAGACGTGGATAGGGATATGAAGGACGCCTTTTTGTTCGTAGCCGTATTCTTGAGCAGATTTATTGAGAAAATCGATGAAAATCGGGTGGTTTAGAAGCTCGGCGCTCACCACGAATCGTTCCATCTCTTCTCCGACGTACACCGGGAGGTGACCCTCAGGTACGGTGCCGGAGCGTCGAGGCTTGGCCATACGGAAGGATTGGCTTAGGCGAGGGGTGGTGGGGGAGGGACGAGATTCCGACCGGAGGAGAAAGTAAGGAGATGAGTCGGCGACGCGAGAGAGGCGGCGAATTAACTTTTTCATGGTTTATCCTGTCACTTGATGAGATGAAGGAGCCAAGTATCTCTCTGTGTGCTTGTGTGTGTGAACAAAAAGTAGGGGACAGAGAAGTTGTGGGCAAATGCCGAGTATAAATATACAGGTGGTAAGGATGCGCGTACAGGTAGGGGTACCTGCCAGGTACAATTGTCACTTCACACTTTCTCTCTCTCTCACTATCTCACACAAACAAACTATATATATATATATATATATATATATATATATATATATATATATATATATATATATATATATAATTAAATTAGAATACCTAAAAGTTTATGATCAATCATTTTATAAGGGTATATTAATAACTTTATATAAATATTAATTAATGATTTTTCTAAAATCTAGGGATAATGATTTTAATTACCTAACAAAATTAATATTTCCTTTTAGTTAATGAAATATATATAAATGTTTTTTTATGATTTTTCCCAAAAAATATTTATGACGGCTTCAAAAAAATTACCTAAAAAAATTAATATTTCCTTTTTAATTTAAATCTGAAAAGAAAATCTTAAAAAAATATTATTTTCTACTATTTCACGTTTTTGTTTTTAAAAAAAAAATAATAGAAATCTAATCCCAAATCAATACACTTCCAATCAAAAATGAAAACACATCAAATTAGAAATAATTCAATGCATTTTTCATAAATTGAAAATAAAAAATAATGTAAAAATTATCATTTTTTCATAAAATGAATACCTCTAATTATAAATAAATACACTCATTCGAATGAATACACTACTATTCATAAATAAATACAATCATTCACACACAAATACATTGTAATTCACAATTGAATACACTGTTATTTATAAATTAATACACATTTTATCATAAATGAATACACGTGCTATTTATAAATAAATACAATCATTCACACATAACTACAATGTTATTCATAAATGAATACACGTGTTATTCATAAATAAATACAACCATTCACAAATAAATACAACCATTCACGCATCCCCTTCAAGAAATTATTACCAAAAAATTCGAAAATTAGGATTTTTTTTCTTTCTTTGTCTCTGTTCTTCAGAAATTTTTCCAGTTGGTCCTCCCATTGCAACCATTCTACCTCCTGAACACTCAAGCAAAGATTAATACAAAGAAATCAAATTATATATCATCCAGTAAACCAAATCACTAAATATACACACCAATTGGCTAACACAACCTTTTCATTTTGCCTTTTTACAAGTATTTGTAATTTATTTTCAAACATGTATCTATAGAAGCTACAAGAAATCAAGGGTGATTTTGTCATTTGTTATTATTTGTATTCTACAGATTTACAAAGGAATTTTATTCGATTCCATTCCCTACCAATCAGATCTCAATTCGATTCTCATTTCTTCCAAAACTAAATATTTCAAATTTGGTTATCCACATGTTAAATATTAATGGTCGAGGGGTATAATCGTCATAAAAAATAAATATTAACAATTGTTTTTGTTACAGACACACGTGATGCTACCTGAGTACTTAATGCAAAAGCCTACAGTCGATGAAGCCATAGACGCATTAAAGAAAGGCGGTGTCCCTGAAGACGAAATGGCCGCTTTAGAAAGACAGTTGGCACCTGCCGCCCCCAAAACCTCCACCACCACCATGGATTCCAGCAACCAGAAGCTTGGATTTGTGAGTGGCGGTGTACAGTCGTCGGAAACCGCCTCTGGAATCCAAAACCAGGAAGAGATTGAGCTTCCATAGAGTGATGATGAAGAAGAAGAAGAAGATGATGATGATGATGATGATGATGATGATGATGATGATGATGGGAAGGTTGAGATCTCACAGAAAGATGTTCCGGAAGCTGTTTTTGGAGGACTTGTGAGAAAAAGAGATGAAGAAGAAGAAGAAGAAGAACAAGTGAAAAAAGATAATGAAAATGGTGATGCTGGTAGTCGGCAGTGGAGATATGAGAGGGAAGAGGCAGACGTTTTTTTTAGTCCTGGCTTCCATCGATGAGGGTTTAAAGGAAACGAGAGAGAGAGAGTGAGAGAGAGAGAGTGATTTTAGGAGTTGATAAAAATAAGATAAAACCTAATGACTATAGTACACTTTTAGGTAATTAGGAAGTTACAGTTTAATCCTATAACTTTCAGAATTTATATAAATGGCCCGGTAATATTAACCTTTGATTTTAAAATTTAGAAGGCTTAGATCTGTTCTCACGTTCTCAACCTTTTAGGTGTTCTCATTTGATCCTACTCATATATATATATATATATATATATATATATATATATATATATATATATTATAATGTGGATGGATAACTATTGTGTGGACGTGTGTAATGCTATTTTATGAAAATTACTAAGAGAATATGTTGTTTAGTAATGTGAATACGTTCAATCTCACAGAACTATTGTTATTTTAATGGATTCTCACAAATTCTAATTCATTTTTGTTCTCATTCATTGTTATTTATTTAATTTAATTATTAAAGATGTCAATCCACATTTGAACTTAGCTCTCTCTCTCTCTCTCTCTCTCTATATATATATATATATATATATATATATATATATATATATATATATAGATATATATATATATATATATATATATATATATATATATATACACACACACACACACATGAGGGTTCAATTGAGAAAAAAAAAGGTTGAGAATGAGTATAACATTCGGAATTCCAGGTATTATATTTATTCATTTTATTTCAAGTTTTGTGGAAGAACTCGACGAGTTGGTGCGTAGACTCGCCGAGTAGAGACGCGAATCATTATCCAGGTGGATGGCTGGACTCGGCGAGTCACCCCGAGGACTCGGCGAGTCCATGCCGTTTAATGAAACCCTAATTCCTCGGGTTTGGGGCCTATTTAAGGGGCCTTATGGCCGTCATTTGCGGCTACCAGACCCCATAGAGAAACCCTAAGTGAGCTAGAGCGATTGTGAGAGGAAATGAGCCATTTCTTGATCATTTGTTAGTATTTGTGCAAATTAAAGAGGACCAAGGCAAGAGGGTGCTAATCCAGTGATTCCAGGGTTCAGAGACTTCATTTTTGAGGTATTCATTCGACCCTTCTTCAGTTTATGGTGTAATTCCTAGAGTTAGGGATTTTTAGCCCCGTTAGAGGATGGTTTTATTGAGCAATTGGTCCCTTTTCATGTTATTGCTATAGATTTGGACCCAAAGAGGTCCAGAGACCCTTTTCCCTTGAGCTTTATGAGTGTTAATGGGGGTTATTGATGGGTTTTGGTCATAAGACATCCTATGTGCTCATACAAACCCTAATGCTTGGATCTAGGTTTCTCTATTGTACATGCTTTGAATCCAAGACTATAAACCCTAATTCTAACATATGGAAATCAATATTAACATATAATTAGGTTTATGATATTACCTTGATTGTTATGTAGTAATAACAATCCCAATTCCTCCTTGAATTGACTTTGGAAGGCTTAGAGTCACAAGTGTCACTCCTCTAATGGCTTACAAACACCATAAGCAAGTGGAGAAGGTATAAAGAGAGAGGAGGGAGGTAGGAATTCGTCCTTAGGACTTCTTGGGAAGGCTTGGACGAATTCATGAGCCTTAGGGGGTTTATATAGGTGTAAATATTAGGGTTTTAGTCCTTATACTTATCTAGTTGCTTGCCCACCAAGCAACCATAAGATAAGTCTTAGAAACCCTTATCCTAGTCGAATTCTAAGGCATTATCACCATAAATTCGTTCACCCTATATATAAGATAATCCTTACCTTATTTTGTAACTATCACATAATTACAATTTAGCCCCTCTAGTTTAATTAATTACACTTGATCACAAAATTAATTCTTAATTAATTATTGACCAATATTAATTAAACAAATATGATTTCTCCTTTAATATATTATCCTTATAACATATTAATAAATCATAATAACCTCTCTCTCTATTTATTTCTCCAATCAAGTTGCTTTGGTGAAGGCAACTCAAAAGGACCATGCACCATCGGGTCAAGTACATACCAAAATAGTTATGGACTTAGACACTAATCCAACAGTCTCCCACTTGGATAAGTCTAACAACTATTCTGCGTATAACTTCGGATCCCGATCTGCAATCGTAGCTTTCCAAAGCCGCTGTCAACTCTGATCATATCAAATACGCGTGTCCTTAGATAAGGGATCATATATTCCTCCATTCTAGATATCATATGAGACATGATTTCAAATCATTCTCTTTGTACTACTTCTCGATTTCTGATTTATGACAACAGACTAATTGAACAAATCAAATTAGCCCTAGCCCGGCGGAGCATTTACGTTTGTCATCACTAAACCATCGAGGGGCCCAAAGATATCACTTTTATCCTACTTTGAATAAAAGGAACGGATAAACTTTGATACAATGCTTGCTTGCACTTACTAACCAAATCACACACAACAATATGTTTTATAACACCAAGTTACTAGTGCGTTTACATATTATCAATGTGCAACCGATTCGCAAGATACAACTCATACATCTCGGTTTCAAGAATATAAGATGTTATCGTCTCACCAATCACTCGTGATACAATCCATGGAGTGATCCAAGTGAGCGTGGGTTTAATCCAATGCTCAAATCATATTCATAAGCACTCATGAATGTTGCAGCAAACATTTGCTTATGTCTAATACTCTTTTAGACAATCCACACACCAATTCATGACAGCCTTCATTCATATCTACTTCCAACATATGAACGACTGTGGCTCGTTTGAATAATTCGATTATCCTTAATAAACTCAATTATTCTGGAAGTCAAAACATGCAAATGTGAAACACAAGAATAATACTAATCTCATATGGCCTCAATCCTTTGAGCATAAATAAAACACATTTTATTTATCACCATATTGATTACTCATTATTTGTCGTTTCGGGTAATCAACTTCTTACTTGAATTATTACACTTGTCCCATGCTCCTAGCATGCACACAATGTTTACCTATGGTTCTTTCTTTGTGAAATAGATCACATTGAACACATTTCCAATCATTCTCATTTCACAACTCCAAATCCTTTTTCCATAAGTTAAAGAATATCAAATTCTTGCTACTTATAGAATATGCTAGATTCTAACATTCTATGCAACGATCCTTTTGTAATGTCACTGCACTAAAGTCGATAAGACTATTGCCAATGATATTACAAAGTCTTCTATCGGAGATTGTTACAAGACAATTCCTTAGATATGATGTCTCTCACTCAAAGTACATTCCTTTGAACATCCTTTTGTATAAAAGTTTCTAATCTAGTCATTGATTTTTAATATTCAATTCCCAATATGGACACACTTCCATATTTTCCATATGACAACTCATTCTTAATAGAATCTTATCTATTCATAATAAAGTCGATATGGTCCATCCAATATGGAAACATTTCCATAATTTTCAATACTATACTTCCAACTACTCACAAGCGACCAATCCTCGTCGAACTTTGGATTGTCCTTTGATAGTTGTTTAATTATTTTAGTCAGAACCGGTTCTAGTCCTTTTTCCCTCTAAATGTGCTAGTCATTTGGAAAACTTTAGAATGGTCAAACATTAAAGCATTTGCAATCGATCCTATACCCGAAGCGTATGGGACACGACGCATAATGTTTTATTTGCTATGTTCTCGAAATTCGAATTGTGAAGAGGGATGCCGTAATCATAATCGAAATTTTAAGAACACACTTTGTACCTTTGACTAAATTTTATTAACATTTCTCAACCTAAACCTTTAGATTTGAAATGAAGCATAATATTCTCTCCCTTAATTATAGCAAAACAACTCTTCAACTATTGCGACTTTGCAAAGTATGACTCTTGTTTTCTATAATTAATATTGCTAACCTTGCAATAATTTCCTTAATAATCATACAATCATAACTTTTATGCTCCCACTATCTTGATGATTATTATAAAACATAACACTTATGCTCCCACTAGCTTCAACATGTATTCATAAACATCTTAACTTTCAGAAAAACAATGCTTATTGAATTTCTTAAGTTCATGTTTCTAATACTTAGTGCTTTGATAATCTTTTATCAAGGTTTCTTGAACTTATACACATTTGCCTTCGATAGTTCATATGTGTGTCTAAACAATTAAGACTAATTGCCAAACCTCACAATTCAAATTATGGAAAGGGATGCCGTAACCATAATTGAATTCGAGAATGCAATTTTACAATCACTATCTTCTTAAAATCTTTCTTAGTGAAAGCATTTCCTCACAATCATTTTCATGAAGGAAGAAATCTTATGACACTTAGATTTGAGCGGTGTATGTGTTCCTATCCATGTGAATTTGTTAAAACCAAAGTTTACGACAAATTCAAACTCATATGGACAGAACCTTTCTTAATCTTGATTTCTTTCCTTATGGTAGCACAGCTGCCCACCATGTCTTCCAAGTAGTTAAGCAGCTCACCCTTTCCTATCAATGTACCTTTCATTGATTAAGGTGCTTTGCCTTTTATGCATTCAAAATGAGAACTCATAGAACTCACATGCATAATTAACTCGATTGGATTGGCACATAATCAAAATAATGTCAACACGATAGGTTGTAAACCTCAACTCGTGTGCTAGTGATGATCGATAAGGTTTATTTGATTTGTTCTTGAAACCTTTCAAGACCATTAAGACTCCCACTGACTCCTTGACATATAAGATTCTCTTGTCAAAAAACATTTCTTGACAAACAAATATTCAAGAGTTAGTGTAGCTTTTATCAAAACACTTCATAAATTGGTCCTAGTTGGTCTTTGTCTTATCCAAGACATCACAACTTTCCACATTTAATGAAAGTTACAAACCTTCTTAATACCTTTCACTCAATGTCACAATCTTAACTTTAAGACTTGTTATTGGAACGAAGTATGATTGACTTATTGATTTAACCATTTCTTCAATTCTTGATTCCTCTTCTTAGACATACAATTATACTAAGACTCACTTAGAGGATCAATTGAGATATGGTTCTTAATCATTAAGACCTATCATAAAGCATAAAAGGTACTCTCCCATCTTCTTAGAATGGAGAAACTTTTATCTTTCTGCCTACTTGATTCTTCTTATTCGTTCTGCTATTGATCTAAACCCTTTAATCAATTCAAAATTACACTTAATCTTGTAAGTATAATCATATTTACTAAACCTTTAGTAAATCATGACGGATATCATTGTTACTCTTATGGTGGACTTGATCAACACGCAACATTGTGTGCTCGATCTCTTAGTCCTTCACTTGACACTTTGTCAATGAATTTGTCTAATTTCCAAATATGAAATTTCTCATTCATCGTGCAACCAAGTTGCGTGATTCCAAATTTCTGTCCAATTGAAACTTTGGGCGATGAGAAACTCTCCCTATTTGGTAAATTCTCAACTTTCCATAAATAACACAATAAGAACCAAATCCATTATTGCTAATAATAGAAACATTTTAACATCAATTTTTCATACACGCCATTGCAAGGATAAATAAATAAAATTTAAAATCAAAATTTATTTTATTGCGGAAAAATTTGTCCTTACAATGCAATTCATTGAAAAACTTATGCTAATACATCTTTCTTAGCAATCCAACTCCAACTCTAAGTAGTAGCTTAAGAATCTAATCTTTGAGAAATACAATCGAAATCCATTCCTTCATGGTTAGATTCTGCTCACTTCTTCCTTTAAGTTCCCTTTCTTTTCTTCGATTCTACAAAACATCAATTTTAATCTTATCACATTATGTATTAAGAATCTAGAATGAAGCTTAAAAGAGTTAGTCAATGGATTTTACCTATATTAGAGCCATACGTTTCGACTCTCCCATCTCTTAGATCTCTTAGGTAAATGGGGCTGCTTCGTCTCCAATGCCCTTTCTCTTGGCAATAAAAGCAAATTGACTCTTTTGGAGCATGACATGGAACTACTTTAGACGCATTAAAGAAAGCCGGTGTCCCTGAAGACGAAATGGCCGCTTTAGAAAGACAGTTGGCACCTGCCGCCCCCAAAACCACCACCACCACCATGGATTCCAGCAACCAGAAGCTTGGATTTGTGAGTGGCGGTGTACAGTCGTCGGAAACCGCCTCTGGAATCCAAAACCAGGAAGAGATTGAGCTTCCAGAGAGTGATGATGAAGAAGAAGAAGAAGAAGAAGATGATGATGATGATGATGATAATGATGATGATGATGATGATGATGGGAAGGTTGAGATCTCACAGAAAGATGTTCCGGAAGCTGTTTTTGGAGGACTTGTGAGAAAAAGAGATGAAGAAGAAGAAGAAGAACAAGTGAAAAAAGATAATGAAAATGGTGATGTTGGTAGTCGGCAGTGGAGATATGAGAGGGAAGAGGCAGATGTTTTTTTTAGTCCTGGCTTCCATCGATGAGGGTTTAAAGGAAACAAGAGAGAGTGAGAGAGAGAGAGAGAGAGAGAGAGAGTGATTTTAGGAGTTGATAAAAATAAGATAAAACCTAATGACTATAGTACACTTTTAGGTAATTAGGAAGTTACAGTTTAATCCTATAACTTTCAGAATTTATATAAATGGCCCGGTAATATTAACCTTTGATTTTAAAATTTAGAGGATGCGGAGTCTCAGGGGAGGGATCGGCGACCGACACAGTCCCAGCCGGCAGCCAAGCGGGCCAAGCCTGCTAATCCCAGAGCAGGGATCCAGAAGGGCCGCACTTGTGGAAAGTGCGGCAAGGGTCATGATGGAGTTTGTAGAGCTAGATCTTGCTACAAGTGTGGCAAGGAGGGGCATATGGCCAAGGACTGCCCCAAGGGGTTTGCAGTGTGTTTCCACTGCAACCAGACCGGACACCGGAAGGCCGAGTGTCTGCTTTTGCGAGGGTCAGCACAGGGAGCTTCTCAGGGGTCTGCCCCTGTTGCTATTAGAGATTCTGATAGTCGGTCGGTGAAGACCGAGACGCCGAAGGCTCGGGGGAGAGCCTTCCAGTTGACTGTGGAAGAGGTCCGCGCAGCGCCCAATATCGTGGCTGGTATGTATTCTTTCATGTATTTATTTTAATGATTGAGATTTTGTGCTTATATTATGATATGCGTAGGTACTTTTCTTGTGAGTTATGTACCTGCTTTGGTGTTATTTGACTCGGGTGCGAGTCGATCTTTTGTATCGTTGGCTTTTAGTCAGCACATCAGTATTAGTCGAGAGGCGTTGAGTCGACCTCTGAGAGTCTCCATCGCCGACGATAGAGCAGTGTATGCCACGGAGGTGATTCGAGGATGTGTACTCGAGATCTTCGGTGTAGAGTTTCCTATTGATTTGGTCCCGATTGCGATGGGGGACGTCTGTGTCATCATAGGCATGGATTGGTTGAGCAGATTTGGAGCCGTTATCGATTGTGAGCGGCAGCTGGTGACTATTCGAGACCCAAGTGGGGGAGTTCTTACGGTGTACGACGAGGGTACCCGTCCCGATTCAGCGTTTTGTTCGGCTGCTAGAGCGAGGCAGAGTCTACAGCAGCGCTGTAGTGGTTTTGTAGCGTATGTGATGGATACGAGAGTTGGTGCAGAGAGACCGAGTACGATTGAGGAGGTTCCGATAGTGCGTGAATTCCCGGATGTCTTTCCCGAGGAGTTATCGGGTGTGCCTCCCGAGAGGCAGGTTGAGTTTCGCATTGATTTGATTCCAGGGGCAGCACCTATTGCCAAGGCGCCCTATCGCCTTGCACCTCCAGAGATGCAGGAGTTATCCTCACAGCTTCAGGAGCTGCTGGGAAAAGGGTTTATTCGGCCGAGCAGCTCTCCGTGGGGAGCACCAATCCTATTTGTGAAGAAAAAGGATGGTTCGCACCGAATGTGCATAGATTATCGAGAGCTGAACAAGTCAACGGTCAAGAACCGTTATCCTTTGCCGAGGATCGACGATTTGTTCGATCAGCTGCGGGGAGCGTCTTGGTTTTCCAAGATTGATCTGAGATCTGGATATCATTAGATGAGGGTGCGAGGAGGATATCTAGAAGACCGCATTCAGGACTCGTTATGGGCATTATGAGTTCGTGGTGATGCCATTCGGGCTCAGTAATGCGCCTGCAGCGTTCATGGATCTCATGAACAGGGTATGCAGACCGATGCTGGATCGATCAGTGATTGTGTTCATTGACGACATTTTGGTGTATTCGAGATCCAGGGAGCAGCATGAGGAGCATTTGCGGGAAATCCTCAGTATGCTGAGATCGAAGAGGCTTTATGCCAAATTCTCCAAGTGCGGTTTTTGGTTACGGGAGGTGCAGTTCCTTGGTCACCTCGTTAACCAAAAGGAGATTTTGGTCGATGTGGCCAAGATCGAGGCGGTGATGAGTTGGGAGGTGCCGAAATCTCCTTCTGAGATCAGGAGTTTTCTAGGGTTGGCTGGCTATTATCGGAGGTTCATCAGGGATTTCTCCAAGATTGCCGTTTCTCTCACCAGGTTGACCCAGAAGGGTGTGGTGTTCAGCTGGGTTCCAGAGCAGCAGGCCTCATTTGAGACTCTTCGCCAAAGATTGTGCGAAGCCCCGGTGTTCGCTCTTCCAGAGGGAATGGAGGACTTCGTGGTGTATTGTGACGCATCGATATCTGGGTTGGGAGCGGTGTTGATGCAGAGGGGGCATGTGATCGCGTACGCATCAAGGCAGCTGAAGCCCCATGAGGCAAGGTATCCCACCCACGATCTAGAGTTAGGGGCTGTGGTGTTCGCCCTCAAGATTTGGCGCCATTATCTGTATGGGGTTCGGTGTACGATATACACGAACCACAAGAGCTTGAAGTATTTGATGGATCAGCCAAACCTGAACATGCGTCAGAGAAGATGGTTGGATATAGTAAAGGATTATGAATGCGAGATACTGTACCACCCGGGCAAGGCTAATGTGGTAGTCGACACCCTGAGTCATAGGGCAGAGAGCCCCCTGATTCGGGATATTTGTATGAGATTGACAGTGATGACTCCGGTGTTGGACACCATCAGAGGGGCTCAGGCTGAGGCAGTAAGACCGGAGAGCCGTAAGAGAGAGCGAGTTATCGGTCAGGTGTTAGAGTTCGTGACCGATAGCAGAGGGCTTATGACCTTCCAGGGTCGGATTTGGGTAGTGGTACCTTGAAGGAACGCGTGCCATCTTGATGGAGGAGGCGCATAGATCGAGATTCTCGATCCATCTCGGGGCCACTAAGATGTTTCTAGGTCTTAAAAGGGAGTATTGGTGGCCCTGTATGAAGAGAGATGTAGTGTGGTTTGTTGAGAGGTGCCTAACCTGTCGTAGGGTTAAGGCCGAACACCAGAGCCTGCATGGTAAGTTGCAACCACTGGAAGTCCCAAAGTGGAAATGGGAGCAGATATCCATGGATTTTATCACCAAATTGCCAAGAACGGCGAGGGGTTTCGATGCGATTTGGGTGATAGTAGACCGTTTGACAAAGAACGCTCACTTTCTCACCATTAGTGAGAGTTCTTCTGCAGAGAAGTTAGCAGAGGTATATGTGAGAGAGGTAGTATCGCGACATGGGGTGCCGATCTCGATTGTGTCAGATCGAGATGTGCGTTTCACTTCCAGATTTTGGAAGAAATTCCATGAGGAGTTGGGTACGAGGCTGTATTTTAGTACCGCATACCACCCACAGACTGACGGTTAGAGCGAGCGGACGATTCAGACGCTTGAGGACATGCTCCGAGCATGTGTGTTGGATTTTGGCGGAAGTTGGGACACGTATTTTCCCTTAGCGGAGTTCTCCTACAACAACATCCATCATTCGAGCATTGGTATGCCGCCTTTTGAGCTGTTGTATGGGAGGAGGTGTCGGACTCCCATTTGTTGGGGAGAGGTAGGGCAACAAGTGATGGTAGCACGAAGATTGTGCTTCAGACGACAGAGAAAATACAGCAGGTCAGGCAGAGATTGTTGACCGCTCAGAGTCGCCAGAAGAGTTATGCGGATAGGCGACGATCCGAGCATGAGTTCCAGGTCGGTGATTATGTTCCCCTGAAGGTATCTCCTTGGAAAGGAGTGATTCGATTCAGGAAGAGGGGCAAGCTAGGGCCCTAGTATATTGGGCCGTTGAGATTGATCACGAGGGTGGGCAGGGTAGCGTATCGCTTGGAGCTACTTGCGGAGTTGGAGCGGATTCATAATACCTTCCACGTGTCTCAGTTGAGGAAGTGTATAGCCGACGAGTCGGCGGTAGTGCCGTTAGAGGATATTCAGGTGGATGCGAGCCTGAACTACGCGGAGAGACCAGTTGCGATTATGGATCGGAAGATCAAGGTTCTGAGAAACAAGGAGGTGCCTCTGGTGCAGGTTCAGTGGCAACATCGGAGAGGATCCGAGTTGACTTGGGAGCCAGAGCAGGAGATGCGTGAGCAGCATCCAGAGCTATTTTAGGTATAAGACTTCGAAGGTGAAGTCTGATTCAAGTGGGGGAGAATTGTAACATCCGGAATTCTAGGTATTATATTTATTCATTTTATTTTAAGTTTTGTGGAAGAACTCGGCGAGTAGGTGCGTAGACTCGCCAAGTAGAGACGCGAATCATTATCCGGGTGGATGGCTGGCCTCGGCGAGTCGCCCCGAGGACTCGGCGAGTCCATGCTGTTTAATGAAACCCTAATTCCTCGGGTTTGGGGCCTATTTAAGGGGCCTTATGGCCGCCATTTGCGGCAACCAGACCCCAGAGAGAAACCCTAAGTGAGCTAGAGCGATTGTGAGAGGAAAGGAGCCATTTCTTGATCATTTGTTAGTATTTGTGCAAATAGAAGAGGACCAAGGCAAGAGGAGGCTGAAGAGGGTGCTAATCCAGTGATTCCAGGGTTCAGAGACTTCATTTTTGAGGTATTCATTCGACCCTTCTTCAGTTTATGGTGTAATTCCTAGAGTTAGGGCTTTTTAGCCCCTTTAGAGGATGGTTTTATTGAGTAATTGGTCCCTTTTCATGTTGGTGTTGTAGATCTGGACCCAAAGAGGTCCAGAGACCCTTTTCCCTTGTGCTTTATGAGTGTTAATGGGGGTTATGAGCTTTGGATGTCATTTTAGTGGTCATATCTTCAAATAAGGCCTTTAAGCCTTTGCATGAGCACCAAGATGTTAGCTTTACGTGATTATCATGCTTGGGGAGGCCAGATCTATGATTGTATGGGACGGATTTGACCTCAAAAGTTGTTTTGAGAGTGTGCATGGCATGAACTCGCCGAGTCCCAAGAACAGACTCGGCGAGTAGTATGAAGGTTGCCCATTAATCATTCAGTGAGTGGACTGCCGAGTTGGGGGATGACTCAGTGAGTCAGAAGGGGATTTGAGGACTGAAGTTCAAGGTTGTACTCGCCGAGTTGTTCTTGAAACTCGGCGAGTTGAGTCGGGGTGGCCCCGCGATTCATGCCTGATGTGACTCGTCGAGTTTAGGGAGGGACTCGACGTGCCAAGCGGGACATAGAGTTAGGAGTCATGTGTGTACTCGCCGAGTCACCGGAGTGCACTCGGCGAGTTAGGTTAAAGTTTGACCATTGACTTTTGTTGACTTTTAGGGTTTGGTCAACAATTGAGTCCTTGAGTCAAGAAGGGGGTAAAATAGTCTTTTACCCTTCTGAGGGTGACAATAGGGGGTCGAGTCTAGCCTCGAGTGTTATATTTATGAGGATATTTACTTTGTGTGAATAGGCGGAGGCTAGGCAATACTTCTACCGAGTTAGGGATTTACGAGAGTCTGAGGTGAGTCTTCTCACTATACTTTACCTTGAGTAGGTAATCAGAGTTATGTGATACAGTGTTGTATGCTATGTATATGTGTGATGTGTTGCACTGCGTTATTCTATGTGATTTATGCTGTGCATGTTACAGAGTTAGAACCGGAAGGTTCACAAAGATAGAACCTGAGGGTTCACAGAGTTTGGGTGCATGGACCCACAGAGTTATAGCCACGAGTGGCTAATATGTGTTATATATGGTATTTTGGGGAACTCACTAAGCTTCGTGCTTACAGTGTTATGTGTTTTGTGTTTCAGGTACTAGTGAGGATCGCGGGAAGGCGCCGGCCTGATCAGTACACACACAAGATTTTATGTTATGAGATCTTGGGATTGATATATTGTTATGAATTGATTTTTAAACAATGATGTTTTTATGAGTAATGAATGAATTATGTTTTTACAAAATGCGAAAAATTGTTTTGAAATTTACGGTGTTACAATGAGGGAAACATTCTCAGCCACATATTTATTTTGCCGCAAAACACTTAGGCATATCGGCGGAAATGAATAACGGATAAACATGTATTATCCAACCAAACATGTTTCCTTAAACTATGTTAATAATTACCTTAATATATACAAAAACATATTTTTTTTTTCTTTTTTTTAGAAAGCTATTTTTATCAAAAAAATGATTTTAAATATATCAAAATTCATAATTTTTTATTCTCTATAGATAAACATCTATATTGATATAGTTTTAAGATAAAATACAAAATTTATTTTTTTAGAGTTTCAGCTCTCGTTATTCATAATTGAATAAAAATCTATTAAGTTTTTATTACAGTACATTCGTTATTCACTCATGAATAAAACGTATTCTTAAAATTTTTTGATAGTTTGAGTATCGTTAATATATGAATATAACACGTAATAAAGTTTTGTTACTTAAAATATATTTTTTTACATCATCTTTCTTCAAATATTGTATTTATATATAAATAAAACTTATATTGATTGTCGTCATATTTTATATTTATATATGAATAAAACATTTATCAGATTTTTATTACAGTTAATTTGCTATTCATATATGAATAAGTACTATAAATGATACTTAAATTATAAAAAAAATAATCATATTTTTTTATTCATAAGTGAATAACGATAGCTGAAACTATAAAACAAAAATTAATTATCTTAAAACTATATCAATATGGATGACTGTTTATAGAGAATAAAAAATTATGAATTTTGGTATATTTAAAATCAATTTTCGATAAAAATATCTCCTTAAAAATTAAAAAAACGAAAAAAAAACTATGTTTTTGTATATATTAAGATAATGATTAACATAGTTTAAGAAAACACGTTTTGTTGGAAAACATAAGTTGTATTTCTTTCCCATTTCCGCCAGTATAATGAAGGTTTTTGCGGCAAAAATAAATGAATGGCTAAGAATGATTCCTCTATTCTCAATATTTTTTATTTTTTCAATTGAACTTATCTCTCTCTCTCTCTCTCTCTCTATATATATATATATATATATATATATATATATATATATATATATATATATAGAGAGAGAGAGAGAGAGAGAGAGAGAGAGTTAAGTTCAAATGTTTCTAGCAAATATTGTGTTCCTAAATGTACCAATCACAATTTAGCAAATAATTAAACAATTTATTAAATGAATAAGGGTATTTTTGAGTTTTTGCGCATTCAATTAATGTGATCATTTAATTAAATCCCTTTAATTAAGGAAACAAAATAATTAGGTTTGACCTAATCTCTCTTTTTTGCCTCACGTCTTCTTCACCTACAAAAGAACGGTTTCACAGTTTAACCATCATCTCCACACATGTCGATTTTGCTTTACAAACCTCGAATTCTCGTCCCTTGGATTGTTGATTTAGGTATGAGAAGTACATATGCCAAATTTTGTTTTCAAACTCTTCAAAGCCGGTATGAGAAGTAATTTGATGGTATAAATTTCGTTTGACCTCGATTTCTCGTCGCCCTAATCTAGAGTAGCTTTTAATTGTGAATTCCGATTCTTTTCCCTTTGTTATTTCCGTTGGTTGCTTTTCGTGATCATTGAAGCCTCGATAGCCTCTATTTCCCATTTGTTTATCCCATCCTATATACTATGGAAAAGGTAGCAGGACCGCCATGACAGATCGAACCCTACTAGAAACGATGGTATAATTTATCTCTGATCGCTATTTTTTCGTTTATAAATCTGAATTTTTTTAATTAAATATTCTGATTAGTTTTTTTTTTATCTTTTTCTGTACGAATCGTTCATATTTTCTTGTTTTCATTAATCTGTCAAGTAATTGAAACTCACTCCTCCACAGATTCAGATTAGATTAAAAACTAGGATCTTCAAGGTGCCTTCTGTGATTTTGACTTACTCGTTATTCTGATGTATTGATGCAGTGCTGGAAGCCAATCTAGTTGGTGGTCTTGCTTATTATGTTACTCATCTTCTCAAGGTAATGACTGACTCCATTCCATATTTTCATTCCATTCCATTCACATTCGTTGATTTGTGATGATTTATTGTTTGTTTGCATGTGAATATCATCATCAGCTTGGCTGATATGGCAACAAATCCCTTCCATGCTCTCTTCTTTGTTTTTCTTTTTCTTTTTTAATATTTTAGTTAATTGAGTAATACTTAAAGGTTTGCAAACTTTAGCTTTAAATGGTTTCTGTATAGCCCGAAAAACGGATCTACCAATGATCAAAGACAAATAACAGAAGCAAAGATGAAATAATAAGCAAATAACAAAACGAACCAAGCTTGCATATGCCTTCAAGCAATAAAACGTCAGATACAACTTGGAGAAAACACGAAGGCATCAACAACCTTTAAAGTCTGACACAACGCCCTATTTATAGCCATGACTTACAACCTCAAGGAGTTTACGGCCGTAAGGAGTTTACAGCCATAAACACATAACAACCGTAAACTAGACAAAATAGATTTTTCCTACACAATCACTACCACTAACCAGTATGCCTAGACCAAACCATTAGACACACTCACAAACGGTTCGGGAGTAGGAGAAACGGACACAGGAGGGGAACATTCCATAACCATCTCCATAGGAATGGAAGTCGACACCATTTGCTTTGAAGTAGGAGTTTGTGTATCAAACGTCTCGCTTGATTTCCTTGTCTCAGTTGTGTGAAGACCAACATCATTGACCTTATGGAAAATTGTGTCAAGATTTTCATGAGAAACAACATTAGCACTGCTTGCCAACGAAGCTGCAATATCATCGCGATCAAAACCAGTTAAATGTAGATCATCAAAAGAGTCATTTCTCTCTTCACTAATACTCATTTCTCCACCAACTTGATCATCACTCAACTCTTTTTCATGTTCTGAGACAGTTTGAACTTTGGGAGTTGGAGAGTCTTCTTTCTCGGTTTCTTCATCTTCGGACACATCTATAACAATGTTGGTTGGCGTTGACTTTTCAGAAGATGTCTGCTCCGAGGAAGTTTGCTCAGATGACTTATATGAATCTAGAGTTTCATCCAGTTCAGTAAATTTCCCAAACTTTTCAAGAGGATATAGTCCTCAAAATATGACTTTGCCTTTCCGATTTTGTTTTGATGAGTCCCACTATGTGGGGACCCAAGGACTTCATATCCAATGTTTCTCCCGTCTTCCTCACGTTTGGAAACTGAATGTTAATGAACACTTGTACGAAGCGGGGATACAACAGAAAAGTATCCCGAGTAGAAGCTCTGATGTTGATAACAAATTCCTCAAGGATGAACTTTGAGAAACTAAAGCGAAACCCAGCAGCAAGAGATACCAGAGCACCAGTTGTGCGCTGATAGATCTCATCTTCCCCAGACCTCCTTCCCGAGATGCAGCTCACAAAAACCTGGCCCAAAAACCTCCAGTATGGGTGTAGCAACTTTTTCAACGTCGGCGAAAAGGTTCCCTCGTAACTCATTCTTTGTAGAACCCTTTGAACAGCTTCGATTCCAATCTCTGTCGGGAAATTGGGTTGATCATCAATTAGCAGCGCTTCACGAATAAATCCTTCATTAATGAAAATCTCTCGACCCTGTACTTTTGCCTTCACCGTAAAATTGCCATCATCATCCATGTGTGTCTCTGCAGTCGCCCAAAATTCGCGTATTAAACTTTGATAAACCACCGGATTGATAGTGATTGCGGATGCTAAGCAGCATTCACGCAATCGATGAATCATCGAACGCATATCCGAGTGAACATCTGGAGGGTCCGCAAGTACAATTGATAGGTTGTGCATATCTGCAAATTTTAGGTTCGCCATTGTCTGCACTCAAACACAACTGTAAGAAACCTCAAAATAGAATTTTATTTTGACCCAAAAAAAATTCTAATTAAAAATATGACCAAAATAAAATTTTATTGTATAAAAACGAGTGATAACATCAAGTTTACTGCCAAGAAGTTAAAGGAAATCGTGAAACATAATTTTAAATAAAAGGAACTGAAAAATCTGTTCTTGGGCCGTAAACTCGAGGTTTACGGCCTAAGAATTGTTTTGAAAATCAACACACGATATTACCTTAATTATTTTATTCGAAACGTAAGCAGTAAACACATGGTTCCTGGGCCGTAAACTCGGAGTTTACGGCCTAAGAACCTTCAGTGGAAAACCCCCCAAAAATTGATTCTACACTTCGAATTAACGCATAAGACTTGAAGATACGTAAATGTAAAAATCAATAGCACCAATATAAATTAAAAACAAGTCCAAAATTCAAGTGCTCGGAGTTTACGGCCTAAGCTTACGGCCGTAAGCTTCGTCGAATCGTTTTTCGTGATTTCTGGCATAATGACACGGTGAAACACGAAACAAATTACATATTTGTGATCTAGAAGTGATTACCTTTGTGATGGTGTAAGCGGTTTTCCGAAAATCAAAGAATTTTTTTTACTCTTTTGAGAGGGTTTAGGAAGAGTTTGCGGCCGGAAGCTCGTGAATGGGGAGATTCCGGCAGTGAACTCCTTTTTACCCCTTTTACCCTTACTTACCCTCTTACCTGATAATTACCCAGTATTTCCAACTTCCAACAAAAACTTTGATGATTAATTTAATTTTTGAAAAATAAAGTAAAATAAAATAAAATTTAAAAAACGAAATTAAAATAAAAATTGAAATAGCAAAAGTAATAAAAATAAAATTAAAAATTAAAATTAAAATTAACATTTTTACAAAAAAAATTAAAAATAAAATAAAATTAAAATTAAAAAAATAAAATTGAGAGAAAAAATATTTTAACTAAAATAATTTTTACACAACAAATTTAACCACTATAACCTTTGTGATGTTTGGATCAAAGTTGTTGGACGGCCTTCTTCTGCTTGTCGGTACCCTTATCTTCACATCTTCGTCTGACCGATTGCCAGTATTGTGGTCCACTTAAGCACAAAAGATTTGTGACATTTTTGGACATTTTACCAATGACATGATTCAGGCATATATCTAATTGAGAATTTCTTTAATTATGATAACTCCTAAATCTTAAATAAATTCACTTTATGACCATTTAACTGACTACAACTAGGGATATTGTTGTCCACCTAAATCGAGCAGCGAGATCTACAGACAATCTGTATGAGTTTAATTTTTAAGTGTACTGGAACGTGTTTCCCGCTTCCTAATATGCCCCAACCATCAAGAACTTCCAGAGTACTCCTTACACCGGGTGAGCAGACAACCATTCAGAGAGAGAAGAGATTCAGAATTCTATTGCTAACTACGTCAGAGGGGTTGAGAAGAAGAACGTTGCATATGCTGTGTACCAGGTCGGATTAGAAGTCGCGCAAAGGAGACAGCATATGGCTAACAGATGAGAAGTATTTCACACACACACACACACACACACACACACACACACACATATATATATATATATATATATATATATATATATATATCCTACATAGAAATAGAGTTGCATATGTTGTGTACCAGGTCGGATTAGAAGTCGCGCAAAGGAGACAACATATGGCTAACAGACGGAAAGAAAGAAAATGATATTCTACAGACCTAATTTATCAGAATTTAACAGTCGCCCCATCCAACCAGAATTAAGGACAGAATCCGCACATCGAGGAAAAGTTAAGCCACGGTTCCAAGTACGGGTTCAATTAATGTGACAAGTAGATTCTCATGTATATCTCCCTGTTCAACCTATCCGAGCGTCGTGACATCAGGTTAAACGGATCTAACTAGGTCAAAGTTCGTCAAGTCCTTTAAACTAATGAGGTTCAACTTTCCTAGTCAAGTCCATTTAAAATCTTCCGTGCCTACCAGCACATCGAGTACAGAGCGTAGACGATTCAACTTAGGTACGTTACGTCGATTCAGGTTGCCCTTTATCACTTGTTAATTTCATTTCCCATCACAGTACTTACAACCGAAGTTGTCAACAATAAATTTTAAAATGTTGAATAGAAATGACACTATTTTTGGATTTTTTATTATTTTTTGTTTTTTTGTTGTTTTTGGATTTTTATTTCTCCCCCTAAATTGGTGCATGGGTGAGAATACGAAACAAAATAATGCACAAATTTTAAACTATCCTAAAACAAAAAATGAAACTGTAAACTAATAACACCAAAAACAAATTGAGAAAAGAAAAAGGAAAAGAAAAAAAATTAATCCTCAAAACGTATCATTTTTCAGAAATCCGACAAGCACATCGAAACGAGCTTTGTTAAATGGCTTTGTGAACAAGTCCGCCACATTGTTATCAATTTGGACTTGTTCGATTCGAATTAAAGATCGTTCATAACAGTCTCTGATAAAGTGAATTTTAATTTCGATGTGCTTGGTTTTAGAGTGTTGGACTGGGTTTTTAGCTATTTGAATTGCCGCTTCATTATCACAATAGATAGGTGTTTCGAAGTAATTCAAACCGTAGTCCAACAGCTAATGTTGGATCCAGATAACTTGATAGCAGCAAGCTGATGCAGCAACGTATTCCGCCTCTGCTGTTGAAGTCGAGATAGTGTATTGTTTCTTGCATTGCCAAGAAACTAATTTGTCACCTAGGTATTGACATCCTCCTGAAGTTGATTTCCTGTCAAGCTCATAGCCTCCATAATTACTGTCAGTAAAAGCATAAAGATTAAATTCAGAATTCTTCGGATACCAAAGACCCAATTTAGGGCTTCCTTTGATATACCGAAAAATTCTTTTAACAACAATAAGATGAGAAAGTTTAGGATTAGCCTGATATCGAGCGCAATGACAGACTGCAAACATAATGTCAGGTCAACTTGCAGTAAGATACATCAGCGATCCGATCATCGATCGATAGAGAGTTTGATCTACGGACTCGCCTTCAGGATCTGGAGTCAGGAGAGGTCGTTCAGCCATCGGTGTAGAAGCAGATTTAGCATCGTGAAGCGCAAACTTCTCAAGAATATCCTCCACATACTTGGCTTGATGTAGCAGGATTCCGGTTGAATTCTGTTTAACCTGAAGCCCCAAAACATGGTCATTTCTCCCAAAGAACTCATTTCAAATCTTTTCTTCATTACACTTTCGAACTCTTTGCAAAGCTTTTGGCTTGTTGATCCAAAAATTATGTCATCGACGTATATTTGTACGAGTATTTGTTCCTTGTCGACATGCTTTATGAACACTGTTTGATCGATAGTGCCGCGAGTGTAACCATGTTCGAGCAGATGCTTTGTTAGGGTTGCATACCATGCTCTAGGAGCTTGATGCAGCCCATATAACGCTTTGTCCAACTTGTAGACATGATTAGGATACTTCGAGTCGACAAACCCTGGAGGTTGATCAACGTAGATTTCTTCCTTCACCTTGCCATACAAGAAGGCAGTCTTGACATCCATTTGAAAGACAGTAAAGTTCATATACGAAGCATACGCTAGGAAGATACGAATAGCCTCCAGGCGAGCTACTGGAGCATAAACTTCAGTGTAGTCAAGACCCTCGACTTGTCGAAATCAACGTACTACCAGTCTGGCTTTGTTTTGCACAATAACCCCTGAATCGTCCTGTTTGTTGCGATAGACCCATCGTGTGTCAAGAGACTTCTTGCCCTTCGGTAACTCAACCAATTTCCAAACACCGAGTTTTTCAAATTGATGCAATTCTTCATGCATTGCATCCACCTAGCTAGGTTCATTTAGATCCATTTCTACATTCTTGGGCTCAATTTGAGAAATAAAGCAAGAATACAGACATGTATTCACGTCTCCACTCTGACTTCTAGTTTTAACACCATCATCTAGCTGGCCGATGACGTTTTCAATCGAATGATCTCGTTGAACCCTAGAAGGTATTTCTTGGCTGATGTCATTGAGAGAAACAGGTAGAGTGTGAATGTTGAGACCTCCTTCATTTGCTGGTTGAGTAGTACCAGATGGTTCTGTGACATACTCATCTACAATAAGGTCAGGAAAGAGTAATTCCATAAGGGTTGAAGAGACAGCGGAAGCATCATTTGGAACGAACTCTTTCTCTGAAGATATGTGAGGTGGCGATTCAGCATCAGAAGAATCAATGTGGACTGATTGAGGACTATCATGTTCCAAGAACGCCCCCCTTGAGAAGTAGCAGAGGACTTTCCCGAAGATGTTGCAGAAGACTCCCCCTAAATTGCAGCAAAAGGCTCCCCCTCAGATGCAGCAGAAGATCCTCCCTTGTGCGAGTCAGAGGACTCTCCTTCAAGTGAAGCTTTAGATTTTCCTTTCGATGAATCAGAAGGTTTAGACACAGGCTTGTACACGACTTCTTCGTCTTCATCTTCAGAGATACTCTTCCAATGCGAACCAGTTCTAGATACATCATTTGAATACACGTTTAAGGATTTGAAAAGTGACGTATAATCAAACAACCAATCCGGACCCACTCTTGCGTCTGTCTCATTCTCTTCCAACCAACGCACGTCATAGGATTCCACAATCTGTTTGGTTTTCTTATTGTAGACTCTATAAGCGGTGCGAGCAGCATACCCTACAAAATAACAGTCATCGGCTTTGGCATTAAACTTCGGATTGGCATCTAGGTGAAGAAGGGTGCAAGGACAGCCAAATACTCGGAAGTGACTGACCGACGGCTTGTGTCCATAGTAATTTTCATACGGAGTTTTCATTTGAGCTTTGTTGATAAGCACCCGATTCTGAACATAAAAAGCAGTGTTTATCGCCTCCGCCCAAAAGAAAACAGGCAGCTTTGAGTCACACAACATCGTTCTTGCAGCGTCTTTAAGTGTTCTGTTCCGCCTTTCAGCAACACCATTTTCCATACTCATTTGCAATAAGGTCAGGAAAGAGTAATTCCATAAGGGTTGAAGAGACAGCGGAAGCATCATTTGGAACGAACTCTTTCTCTGAAGATATGCGAGGTGTCGATTCAGCATCAGAAGAATCAGTGTGGACTGGTTGAGGACTATCATGTTCCAAGAACGGCCCCCCTTGAGAAGTAGCAGAGGACTTTCCCGAAGATGTTGCAGAAGACTCCCCCTAAATTGCAGCAAAAGGCTCCCCCTCAGATGCAGCAGAAGATCCTCCCTTGTGCGAGTCAGAGGACTCTCCTTCAAGTGAAGCTTTAGATTTTCCTTTCGATGAATCAGAAGGTTTAGACACAGGCTTGTACACGACTTCTTCGTCTTCATCTTCAGAGATACTCTTCCAATGCGAACCAGTTCTAGATACATCATTTGAATACACGTTTAAGGATTTGAAAAGTGACGTATAATCAAACAACCAATCCGGACCCACTCTTGCGTCTGTCTCATTCTCTTCCAACCAACGCACGTCATAGGATTCCACAATCTGTTTGGTTTTCTTATTGTAGACTCTATAAGCGGTGCGAGCAGCATACCCTACAAAATAACAGTCATCGGCTTTGGCATTAAACTTCGGATTGGCATCTAGGTGAAGAAGGGTGCAAGGACAGCCAAATACTCGGAAGTGACTGACCGACGGCTTGTGTCCATAGTAATTTTCATACGGAGTTTTCATTTGAGCTTTGTTGATAAGCACCCGATTCTGAACATAAAAAGCAGTGTTTATCGCCTCCGCCCAAAAGAAAACAGGCAGCTTTGAGTCACACAACATCGTTCTTGCAGCGTCTTTAAGTGTTCTGTTCCGCCTTTCAGCAACACCATTTTCCATACTCATTTGCAATAAGGTCAGGAAAGAGTAATTCCATAAGGGTTGAAGAGACAGCGGAAGCATCATTTGGAACGAACTCTTTCTCTGAAGATATGCGAGGTGTCGATTCAGCATCAGAAGAATCAGTGTGGACTGGTTGAGGACTATCATGTTCCAAGAACGGCCCCCCTTGAGAAGTAGCAGAGGACTTTCCCGAAGATGTTGCAGAAGACTCCCCCTAAATTGCAGCAGAAGGCTCCCCGTCAGATGCAGCAGAAGATCCTCCCTTGTGCGAGTCAGAGGACTCTCCTTCGAAGCTTTAGATTTTACTTTCGATGAATCAAAGGTTTAGACATAGGCTTGTACACGACTTCTTCATCTTCATCTTCAGAGATACTCTTCCAATGCGAACCAGTTCTAGATACATCATTTGAATACACGTTTAAGGATTTGAAAAGTGACATATAATCAAACAACCAATCTGGACCCACTCTTGCATCTGTCTCATTCTCTTCCAACCAACGCACGCCATAGGATCCCACAATCTGTTTGGTTTTCTTATTGTAGACTCTATAAGCGGTGCGAGCAGCATACCCTACAAAATAACAGTCATCGGCTTTGGCATTAAACTTCGGATTGGCATCTAGGTGAAGAAGGGTGCAAGGACAGCCAAATACTCGGAAGTGACTGACCGACGGCTTGTGTCCATAGTAATTTTCATACGGAGTTTTCATTTGAGCTTTGTTGATAAGCACCCGATTCTGAACATAAAAAGCAGTGTTTATCGCCTCCGCCCAAAAGAAAACAGGCAGCTTTGAGTCACACAACATCGTTCTTGCAGCGTCTTTAAGTGTTCTGTTCCGCCTTTCAGCAACACCATTTTCCATACTCATTTGCAATAAGGTCAGGAAAGAGTAATTCCATAAGGGTTGAAGAGACAGCGGAAGCATCATTTGGAACGAACTCTTTCTCTGAAGATATGCGAGGTGTCGATTCAGCATCAGAAGAATCAGTGTGGACTGGTTGAGGACTATCATGTTCCAAGAACGGCCCCCCTTGAGAAGTAGCAGAGGACTTTCCCGAAGATGTTGCAGAAGACTCCCCCTAAATTGCAGCAGAAGGCTCCCCCTCAGATGCAACAGAAGGCTCCCCCTCAGATGCAACAGAAGATCCTCCCTTGTGCGAGTCAGAGGACTCTCCTTCAAGTGAAGCTTTAGATTTTCCTTTCGATGAATCAGAAGGTTTAGACACAGGCTTGTACACAACTTCTTCGTCTTCATCTTTAGAGATAGTCTTCCAATGCGAACCAGTTCTAGATACATCATTTGAATACACGTTTAAGGATTTGAAAAGTGACGTATAATCAAACAACCAATCCAGACCCACTCTTGCATTTGTCTCATTCTCTTCCAACCAACGCACGTCATAGGATTCCACAATCTGTTTGGTTTTCTTATTGTAGACTCTATAAGCGGTGCGAGCAGCATACCCTACAAAATAACAGTCATCGGCTTTGGCATTAAACTTCGGATTGGCATCTAGGTGAAGAAGGGTGCAAGGACAGCCAAATACTCGGAAATGACTGACTGACGGCTTGTGCCCATAGTAATTTTCATACGGAGTTTTCATTTGAGCTTTGTTGATAAGCACCCGATTCTGAACACAAAAAGCAGTGTTTATCGCCTCCGCCCAAAAGAAAACAGGCAGCTTTGAGTCACACAACATCGTTCTTGCAGCGTCTTTAAGTGTTCTATTCCGCCTTTCAGCAACACCATTTTGTTGAGGTGTATGAGCTGAACTAAATTGACGCAGGATACCCTTTTCAGCGCAGAAGTGATTGAGAACAGAATTCTTGAACTCTGTTCCATTATCGGTACGAAGCGCCTTCACCCTATGATTAGTCTGATTCTTAACAAGTACAATGAACTTCTTGATCAATTCAGTGACACCAGCTTTGTTGGATAGAAAAAAAAACCCACGTAAATCGAGAGAAATTATCAATCACAACTAAACAGTAAGAACTTCTGTTGATGCTTAGCACGTTCACTGGACCAAACAAATCCATGTGAAGTAATTGAAGAACCTGACTGATTGAGTTAACCTGTTTTGGCAAGTGCGGCTTTCGATGGTGCTTTCCTTGAGCGCACGACACACATTTTTCAAACGTAATAAAGTCCTTGACGGACAATCCACGGACCATCTCATTTTACGCAAGATGATTTAGATTCTTGGCGTTAGCATGACCTAATCTTCAGTGCCACAACATTGCAGTTTGCTCGGAGATCTTGGAGAATAGACAAGTAACTTGTTCTGGTAGATTTCTATTCATATCAATAATGTAGGCGTTACCATCCCTTTTTGATCTTACGAGAATCCATTCTTTAGGGATGACAAAGCCTGGCTTTAAGACCATGCATTCCTTGTCAGTGAAATGCGTAGAATAGCCCTTGTCACAAATCTGAGAAACACTTAACAGACTGTGTTTCAACTCGGGAGCGAAATTCACGTTTTCGAAACTTAGAACTCCATTTGACACGGTTCCCCTTTGAGTGATTTTCCCTCCATCTCCACCCGCAAAAGAGACATACCCCCATTAAATGATTGAATGTTGTGCAGTTGGGTGATATCTCCCGTCAAATGCCGGGAACAACCACTGTCGACAAACCAGGGTCTGACGACATTTCCCCGCAACTGTCCCTGCAAAATGTGCGGGTTTAATTAGATTTGGGCACCCAGGTCATGATCTTCCTGGGTGATCCCGATGCCTTTTCAGATTTATTGCACTTAAACTTCTCTGAGGACACATATGATGTATTGGGAGCAGGTTTGGGCCTCCATTTATAATTAGGTTTTCTGAAAAACTCAATTAACTTTGTCATTTTATGCTTAACAATCTGCTTAAAGCATGTGTGGCTTGTACCAGAGTTGGTTGAAGATCCACTACTGCTTTGGGATGAGCTTGACCTTGGCGTGGCTATGCTCCTTTTTGGCAGACTGCTCGGGACATGGTAATTAAAAACCTTTTTATGTCTGTGAAAAATATCCCTTTTTCTATTTCGTTCATCTGCCCAATCATCATTTCGAGAGCGACTTCTAGAGGAATTTCTATTTAAAGACCTTCCTCTGAACTCGTTCTCCCCTCTTGGAAGATTATGACTCACAAACATTCGGTTAAGACAATTTCTAGCAATATGACCACTAGTACCACAATTAAAACAAATCTGCTTGTTATTGTTAGAACTTGTGCTGCATTTATCAGATTCGTTTTCCCTACAAACACTCTTGCTTGTCTCACAGGAACATGCAACATTATTAGGTTATGAGGCAAGTGAGGGTGCTATACTCATGGAGGGTTGTGAAACTAGTGGTGTCTCAACATTTTTATCACAAACATTCAAATTGTCAACCAAATTGTTCAAAAATTTATCAGACATATTAGAAGCACTCAAAGTTGTATCAGAAGTAACAACTACTGTATCAGAAGAATTAAAAACACCACAACAAATATTGTCACTTAAAACATTTGAAAAAGAATTGTCTTTATTTAAAATGAAAACTTCAGGTTTGGACTCGATTTTATTTTCAGAAACACATCCTTCAACTTTGTGCTTTGACTGATTCAAGGATTGATCTGCAGGAGAAGTAGAAATGTTAGTACTTTCAACATTAATAAATCCTCCCGAAACAAAACCGGAGGGCTTGCCATAAATCATAAATGATTCATTGGCAATCTCTTCTTTGGACAAAGGCTTGGACACATATGAGTGATTGAAAGGAGGGGGTACATGATTATACCTTAGACCTTTTGATTGATTCCTTTTAAACTGCATGCTTTGGTCTATCATATTTGCAACCACCTCACTTGAGAAATCATATTTTCTAACATCAAGTTTGGCGGTCTCAAATTTTCCTTTCAAAGATTCAACTTCAGCCACTAGCTCAGCATTTTGTTTGACTAGATAATCATAGTTTTCACATTTGTTACTGTAGTCTTCCTGGAGTCTCCTAAAGACTTTAATTTTAGATTCTAGTTGAGCTTTAAGTGGTTTTTGTCCTTTTCGAAGTTGGTACCTTTCATATCTAAGGTCTTTTACGTTTCTTATTAATTTTTCATTGAGTTCACGAAGAATCCTAAGATTTTCTACTTCATTGCCTAATGTCTCAATTTTATCCTGTAAGTTTTACATAATCTATACAAGCCTTAGAGCATGATGGGAGACTTACCTTGGACGAATTAGGTTCATGGGAAGAGGATACCATCAAAGCGAATTGTAGCTTCATCACACTGTCTTCTGCTGCTACAATCCCCGCTGGAGTATCATCCCTTACCTGTGCTAGATGAGCATTTTCTGGTCCAGATAAGTTGAGAGCTTGTATTTGATCATCCCAATCGAAAGATTGCACAACCATATCCTTTTCATTGTTTGCTTGACCACTGCTTCGGTTGTTCTCGACTGCAACCATTGTTCTGTCATTATTAACCCTTCTATCGGGATGTGGGCAATCACGAGCAAAATGCCCCGGCTCGTGGCAATTGAAACACCGAAGCTTTCCTTTGTTGAATCCAAACTTCTTATCAGCGCTCATTCCCCAATTGTTCTTCCTTGTCTTTTTAGCAAACTGTTTTTCCCTAAATACAGCCATGGCAATTTGCCATGTGATGTCCATTTCCTCAACGTCCTCCGGATGGATTTGATCAAGATCTGCAAATGACAATTGAGGCGGAAGCTCCCCAGCTACAAGTGCATTGTAGCAATTTACAAGCCCTGCTGCAAAGACAAGGTTTTCATCACCCTTCTTTCCTTTTGAAGAGGAGGCCACATTTGAGGATGGAACAGTTTGGGTAGACACGAGTGGTTGACTTTGTGGGTAGGGAATGACTGGTGCAGAAGAGGATGAACCTGCAGAGGTATAAGATAAAGAAGAAAGAGCATTGTTAGTTGAAATGCCAAGATTGGCGGCTGAGTAGGAGTTCACATGATTGATCTCTCGCTTCTTGTCATCAATATCACACGCTTTGATGACAGCCATCACTTCAGCTAGAGTAAGGCGATTGAGATCCTTAGTCTTCTTAATCACAGCTACGTTCATGTCCCAAGATTTTGGGAGAGCATTTAGTAGCTTCTTATTAATTTCTGACTTTGTATAGAAGATCCCTGCCACAATCATCTCTGTGTTGAGAGTTGTGAATCGCTGCAGTTGAGCCTCAAGAGTCTCTCCAGGCACATAGTTAAACATGTTGAAACGTTGCCTCAGCATATCTTGGCGACTCTCTCGCATGTCTTCATTTCCCTCATATATTTCAATAAGGGCTTCCCACAGTGCTTTAGCAGAAGTATACTCTCTGAATCCTTGAGCAATGTCTGGAGATAAGGCCATAGTCAAAATGGCCCATGCCTTTTCTTGTTCTTCTACACTCTCAAAATCTTCATCAGTGTAGTTTTCAATTTTCTTGTCAACCACCTGCCCCCCAACTGTAGTGGTGATTCTGAGTGGATCCTTTATAACACATTTCCAAATCTTGAAGTCCTTCATCTTTATATATTTCTCAATTCTATATTTCCACTCGGGGAAACCATCAGCGGACATGAGTCTTGGAATGTGCGTGGTTGTTCCCATCACAGCATCGAGTTCTTGATATTGATTAGGACTTTGTGATTCCATTTTTTTAAATTAAAGTTAATTAATCGTTAAATAAAACCAAGTTTTCACCAAAAAAAATTATTAATTTACTGTTTACTGTGAATTCTGAAAATTACTCGACTAAGATTCAAGAAAGGTTTACTGCCGAGAAGTGTTTACGGCCGTAAACTCCTTGTTTACGGCCCGTGAAAATTTTAAATTCTGGAACAAAAAAAATTGAAGATGCAATTTTTCTAAAGTCGATTATCAGATAATCGATTTACGGCCAATGATTTTCTAAAGGAACTTTGAGTTTACCGCCCGTGATTTTCTGCTAAGAATTTATTTTAATTTTGAGAACTTAAATGCAATGAAATATGTTTATTAAAGCCTTAAGTCAGGAACTCGATTTGCTGGAGAAAAGATTCGTTTGCGGTGAATGAGCCTTGAATAGCTTGCGGCCGTGAACTTGGTGTTTACGGCCGTAAGCTCGAACCGTGAACTCTTAAACACACGAAAATCGACTGGAATAAAACCCTTCTTTCGCTGCGAATATCGTTTTGATCAAAATCGCAACTGTAGGACATCTTTGACACTGGCCTCGCTCTGATACCAATTGTAAAGCCCGAAAAACGGATCTACCAATGATCAAAGACAAATAACAGAAGCAAAGATGAAATAATAAGCAAATAACAAAACGAACCAAGCTTGCATACGCCTTAAAGCAATAAAACGTCAGATACAACTTGGAGAAAACACGAAGGCATCAACAACCTTTAAAGTCTGAAACAACGCCCTATTTATAGCCATGACTTACAACCACAAGGAGTTTACGGTCGTAAGGAGTTTACGGCCGTAAACACATAACAACCGTAAACTAGACAAGATTGGTTTTTCCTACACAATCACTACCACTAACCAGTATGCCTAGACCAAACCATTAGACAGGGTCTTTCAGTTTCAAACTTTATAATTTTTTATTTTCACTTACAGTAATATAACTTGTTTGCTTTACCAAATCAATGTTAACCTGAAAATTCTTTCAGAATGAAGGCAATATTCTTTTCAAATAAAGAGGGCTTAGTTTGAAGAAGTCTATTATTCTTTCATAATGAAGAAGGGAAATATTCTTCACATGTAATCCTGCAAATTGATCAGACCTAGACAACCAAAAAAGGCAGGAAAACTTTAATTTTATTCTTTTACAATGATTGTTCTCTAAGAATGAACTACAAATTTCTTGGCAATAAATTTCTGATAGAAATTGCTTGAAGAATGGCTTGACGACCTGATGGGAAAGGCTTGTAGAATGAATTAAAGAATAATTACACTCATTGTTTAAGAATGTTGTAATTTTTTAAGAATTATATTTGTTATTCTTTCAGAATGTTTGTTATTATTCAATGAATCACAATCATACAATGTAATTATTTGGTATATTATTAGTTCAAGAATCGATTTTGTGTATTCTTTCAGAATGTATTTACTAGTTTATGGTTGACACTACTAGAAAAACAGCCTTGTACGACGCTCATTGCGCGTCGTAAAAGGCTCAGACGACGCGCAAATGTGCGTCAAGGAAGGCCCTGTCATAAAGAGAGACGACGCGTTTTTGTGCGTCCGAAATCCTTAAAACTTCTAGAGAGATGACATTATTTTTAGGTCACGTACTTTTGCGTATAGTAAATCAGTGCGTATCATAAATTGCGTGTCATTAAAGGTCTGTTTTCTAGTAGTGTGACAATCTGTCATTCTGACAGAATACAAACGAAAAATATATTTAATAGTTTATGGTTAAAATTCTATCATTCTGACAGAATAAAATCGAATTTTTAATTTTAAATTAATTTAAAATATTCATATTTTTAAAAATAAATGAATTAATTATCCCTAAAAATCCAAAAATTTCTTTTTTTTTAATATAGGTTAATTGACTAAAATGCCCTTATGCTCAAATTTGTATGATTATATGGTACATGTTATCATATTCTACTATCACAGACCCTCAGATCATGACCTTTGATTATATTCAATCCAATGGTCCAGATCTATGCATTCTGGCACATAATAGTTACTAGAAACAAAATAAGCTAACCCTATATATATATATATATATATATATATATATATATATATATATATATATATATATATATATATATATATATAACAAGGTTTAAATGTTTCTAGAAACTATTATGTGTTTTGAAGAACCAATAAGAATTTAGAAATAATAAATAATTAAATAAATTATTTAAAGATATAATAGTAATCTTTGTTATATTTAATTATGTAAGTCCCCAAAATGCTTGTGCATTAATCAGATCCGTTTGATGGTGCGGAATCCCAATCAAACGGATGATGTCAAATCAATTAGAAGAGAAGGAGAAGAAGATGATGATAAATCTTGTATGTATTGATATGAATGAAGATCTGGATACAAGATTCACACACACTAACACACACTCTCTTTTCTCTCTCTAGAACACCTTCAAATACACACACATAAGCTCCTCTATTCTCTTCTGTTCATCAATCAATCCTCAACCACCTAACACCTATATATATATATATATATATATATATATATATATATATATATATATATATATATATATATATATATATATATATATATATATATATATACTTGGGGAATATGGGCCTAACGGGTTTACGGTCGTAAATGGGTTTACGGATGTAAACACAACCGTAAACACTTATATGGCCGTAAAACAGAGTTGTTTACGGTCCTAGACATAAAAATAAATTTTCCTAGAAAAGTAAAGTATAAACCATATTTTTGACCCAACAATCTCCCCTTGGTTTATATCTTTTTTTTTTCTTTGATTGACCCAACAGGCTCCCCCTAACAAGGCAGCCGGCTTTTCTTGATAATCTCCATTGGGAGCTTGGCTTCAACATTTATCTTCATAATTTTGACTTTGAACGCACATTGGGTGAGGAGGTTTGATGTACTGATTCTTGAAAGATAGCGCTTTTAGCTGGAGAATCTTTAGAGAGAACATCAGAGAGAACAAATCTTCTGGATCACTTCAACAGGTTTAAGATAGCAGTAGACTAATTGAGGAGGCTTCAATGCAATCTGTCACATAATCTTCAATTTCAGCTTCACCTTGCTTATGGGGTAAAAAATTTAAATGTTGAAAGAATAATTTCATTTCTTGCTCCTTCGAATGAGAATTCTTCGATGATCACGGATGAAGCCTTGGCTCAGAAAATCTTCGATTCAGTCTCCATGAGTCTTATCTATACCCGAAATCACTTTTCAAGACAAAACAAAACTAAAAGAAAACTTAGCACACAAATTAAAACAGAAACAAAATTATTTTTGGATTTTTGATTTTTCTGAACAAGAAATAAAACAGAAATAACAATATTTTTGGATTTTGAATTTTCTGATTTTTTTTGAATTTTTTAATTCTCCCCCTTAATTTGTGCATAGAGGAAAACTATGAACAAATTTAACAAAAAGAAAAATATTTAGGATCAAAGTTGTGTGACAGCCTGAACTTGTTTATCATTACCTTCACCTTTATGAATAGATCTGGTCAATCACCGGTATTGTGATCCACTTAAACACAAAGGATGTTGACAAATTGGACAGGTTATAAGTGACAAGACAGTGAGATCTATATTCTTAAATGGACATGTAACATCCTGGAATATCAGAAGTAGAGTTGAAGGGCTAAAAGTGTAAGTGTGAGAGGGCAACTCAGCGAGTCCACGAGTGGACTCGGCGAGTAGGGTCGCGACTCTGGTCGCGTGTTAAGTGACCAACTCGGCGAGTAGCATGGGTGGACTCGGCAAGTTAGTGTTGAGTGGATAAAACCCTAATTTCGGAGGTTGAGCCATATAAAAAGAACATAACACTTCTTCCCCAGCCTCTTTACCTTCCCTTTGAGTTCCAGAAACCCTAAATTCGTGTGAGCCTTCCTTGGTGAGAGATTAGAGCCTTGGAGGAGGTAATATTGGAAGGAAATTGAAGAGCAAGAAGAGTGGAGCAAGGGGCTTTGCAGAGAATTGGTTCATTCATCAGTGGGAGCCTTAATTTGAGGTAATAATCTTCTGTTTGAGCTGTTGTGCATCTAGATCTATCTTTTGTGGGGGGTTTTGGGGGCATAAATGAGGTCCATCTCGAGTTTGGTGTAAGATCTGAGGTTGCTACCTCAGATATAGGTTGTTAATGATCCAAAAGGCCATAAAGTCTATGCTCAAGAGTTGTTGGTGAAGTTCTCTTGTCCCAAACCCTAGCCCTAGAGTGTAAAATGCCTAGATCTCCTTGGATTCACGTAAAGTTTGCCACTTTACGTGATAGATGGCTTGTAGAAGGGTAGATCTATGATTTAGAGCTTCTGCATGGCTTGGAAAGCCTCTGTATGGTTTCAGATCTAGAGGTACTCGGCGAGTCACAAGGGTGTACTCGGCAAGTTGCTTGAAGATAGGCTGGAACTCGACGAGTTGGAAGAAAAACTCGGCGAGTTGGATGAATAAGGGCAGGAACTCGGCGAGTTGGAAGAACAATTCGGCGAGTTGGTTGCAGATAGCCTTGGACTCGGCGAGTCTGGTCATGAGGTCCTAACCTTTCTTCTGGTTGAGCTGTGAATCAGTGAGTCAAGGGATGACTCGGTGAGTCGAGTGTGAAAGGACTCAGAGTTGTTGGACTCGGCGAGTCTTGAGGTGACTCGGCGAGTTGAGTCGCGGATTGGGGAAGTTTTGTGCATGGGGACTCGGCGAGTCATTGGGTTGACTCGGCGAGTAGAGTCAGCCAGGGGTTGACTTTGACTTTGAATTTGACCAAGGGTTGACCAGTTGATTTCCAGGGACATTTTGGTAATTGTTGGCATTTGTTTTGAGTTCAGTGTTTTGGTGTTGGCCAGTGGTGGAGATCGTATCAGTGGTCGGAGCAGCTTGGGTTTATTTGTTCAGTCGGTAGTTGCGAGGTGAGTTATCCTCACTATATCGATAGGGTCTACGGCACCAAGGCCGGCCCTTTATCGGATTGTGATTCGGGTATCGTTGTTATGTTATTGCTTTGTTGTGTTGCATCCTGGTAGTTAGGATGGTATATGTTAGATACCTGGTTAAGGTCGGTATCCTGGTTAGGATGATGTTATGTTATATGATCTGCTAGATCGGTTTGATTGGATGCGAATTGCTATATGTTTGAATGTTTATGTGCACATGGTTGTTGGACTGAGGTTGGGTTGAGGCGGGTCCTGCTTTATGCTGTAGGCCAACATACCCAGGGCAGACCGGTTATCCCGAAGGCCCAACGAGCGGTCCGGATAGGCTGTAGGCCCCAAGAGGGCCGACCAGACGTGCCGAGGCTCGGAGAGTGGACCAGGCCGACTGAAGGCCCAGTGCGGGTGGACCAGTCATACTGTAGACTCAGGGAGTGGACCAGGTGGATTGAAGGCCCGGTGTGGGCGGACCAATCACACTGTAGAATCGATGTATGTGGTTAAACTCGGAGGGTGGACCAGGTGGACTGAAGGCCGATGCGGCGGACCAGTCACCCAGTAGACCCGAAGTGCATGGCTGTTCTGTGTTCTATTATGATATGGCATGTTATGCGTGTATGGTATATGTGGTTGGTATTTTGGGGGTATCTCACTAAGCTTTCGGGCTTATAGTTGTGGTTTAATGTTTTTAAGGTTCTTCAGGAGATCGTGGCAAGGAAAATGCATGATCGTACCGCTCCTCATGATTATGTTTTATGATGTGATTCTGGGAAGACTTATAATAATTATATTGAAAACCTTTTTGTAATAACTTTATGAAATCGGTTTGTTTTTGAAAAGTTTAAAATTGGTTGAAATTTTAACGTGTTTCCCACTTCCCGATATACCCCGATAATCAAGAACTTCCAAAGAACTCCTTACTTTAGGTGAGTAAGCAATCATTAAGAAAGAAGTCAGATATAGAAGTGCATATGTTGTATATCAGGTCGGATGTCTTCCAATCACACAGAAGGAACAACATATGACTAACATATATAGGGGTTAAAGAGGTAGTAGAGTGCATATGCTATGTCCTAGGTCGGATCTTCCGATCACGCAGAGGGGAAAACATATGGTTAACAGATAGAAAGAATTTCATAGATATGGATATGCATAGAGATAGAGTTGCATATGTTGCTTTCCAGGTTGGATATATTCCAATCACGCAAAGGAAAAAACATATGACTGACAGGTAGAAAGAAAGAAAATAATTTCCTACAGACCTATTTTATCAGAACCCCCCGGTCGCCCTATCAGAACCAGAATTAAGGACATAAGTCCATACATCAAGGAAAATTTAAACCACTGTTCTAGATGCGCATTAATTTAGTGTATCATGTAGGTTCCTGTGTTTATCTCACTGCTCAATCTACCTGAGCGTCGTATGGTTAGTCCAAACAATCCTATCTAAATCCTCACTGTCAAATCCTTCGTGCCTACCAGCACATTGATCATAGAGTCTAGACAATTCAAATTTAGTCATTTACACATGTTTTAGACTGACCGTTATCACATTCTTGATATCACTTCCCAATAATAACTACTAATGACAAATTATTAAGAAAATGAAAAATTGTCTTTAAAACGAATCATAGTAAGATAAACTCAGGAGTATAGAGAAGAAAACGCAAACTGTAATTCACCGATTGAATTTGCATCCAGAAGGTCTGAGAGCAGCACACATAATCTCAGAACAGACCCGAAAATTCTTCATGCCATTAAACACTAACCCCATTTGTGATCTCTTCCTTTCCTCCTTTCTTTCCTTTCCTACAAAGGACACATACTCTCGAACAAAGTTTTGAATGTTGTATAGTTGAGAGATGCCTCCTATCATGTGCCTGGAACAACCACTACCAACAAACCGAAGTCTGATGATATGCCTCCATAGTTTCTCTGACACAGAGCGGGATCGGTTGGTCTTTGGATCCTAGTCCGTTTTGAAACTGGGTCGACCTTTGTCATCATTTCAGGACACTCTCTCCCATGACATATCATGTTTATCACAAACAGAAGATGAAGGAATATCAGAGTCATTAGTTGATTTGGGAGATTGAGCCTTCAGAACCCATTTATAGTTAGTTTTAACCCATTTCTTTTTCTATCTGAATGGTGGCTCAGTACTTGATTTTGAACTTGATGTCGGCCGTTGAGATGACTTTGACCTAACCAGTCTTTGTTTCACTGGAGCATCTCTTGGATTGGGCTTCTTGGCTGACATTTCCTTCTTGCCCTTGGGATTTAGATTCTTGGCTTTATGGGTTTGATTTTTGGCCTTCTGCGCAATCCAGTCACCACTGTCCGAACGTGACCTTGAGGGGTTTCTGTTGGAGTATCTCCCTCTTGGTGTTCTGCCAGCCTTGTGCATAGTAAGGAATGTATGCACGATTAGGACAGTTTCGGGCAATATGTCCAGGTGTTCCACAGTGAAAACATGTATTTTTCTTCACTATGAAGTTGTTTCTTCCCGCCCCTAGTGGCGTATCCTTGCCTTGTCTCTTATAGTTCCCACAAGCACAATTGCAGCAGACACTCTATTTCACTGGAATTGGTGGCATGTATTTACCAACAACAGGTTGATCAGAAGCAGCTGAGTTCGAAGCAACAGATTCAGAGCTCAAGGAGAAGTTGGTTTGTTCAATGGTTTTCTCCTTGTTCTCATCTTCTGCTACTTTACTTGCACATGAGGTAGAAACATTAATATTTTCAACCTGAATACCTCCTGACACAAATCTAGATGGTTTTCCATAATAAAGATGTGCCTCTTTGTTAATTTCTTCTTGTGTCATAGGGATGGATGTGTAGTTATGATTGAAAAGTGGAGGAACACTATTATACCCTAGACCTTTTTGCTGGTTATTTTTAAATTGCAAACAATGGTCTATCATGTTTGCAACTACTTCGCTTGACACATCAAATTTTCTAAAATCAAAATTTGCAGTTACAAATTTGTTTTTTAATGTGTTAAGCTCAGCAGTTAATTTAGCAAGTTGTTTCTTAACATGGTCATAATTTTCACATTTATTGCTATAATCTTCTTGAAGCTTCCTAAAATCTTTAGTTTTTGCTTCTAATTTAGCCTTCAGGGGTTTCTGTCCTTTCCTAAGTTGATGTCCTTCATATTTTAGGTCCTCAACTTCCCTTTTTAGCAAATCATTATGTTCACGAAGAAGTTTAATCGTAGCTTCACATGATTGAGAGCATGAAACTTCATTGACCGGGATGTTTACGGAACTCATTATTTTTCCACACTTCAAAGCGTTAAGTTCTTCAATTACAGCAGCAAGACTAAGACGATTAAGATCTTTTGTCTTCTGGATGACAGCCACGTTCATATCCTACGACTTCGAAAGGGAATTCAGTAGCTTTTTGTTTATTTCAGATTTAGTTAAGAAGATCACAGCTATATTTATCTCAGTAGTAAGTGTAGTAAATCGCTGCAATTGAGCTTCCAAAGTTTCTCCAGGAATATAATGGAACATGTTGAACTTTTGTTTTAACATATCTTGATGACTCTCTTTCATGTCTTCATTTCCCTCGTAGACCTCAAAAACCATTAAAAACATAACTAGAAGCCAAAATCAAACTTAAAAGTCAAACCCTTTGACTATAAACCTAAAAAGTCAACCTTAGAAGTCAAATTTAAAAAAATCAAACTCAAAAGTCAAACTTGAAAAGTCAAACCGAAAAGCTAAATTTGAAAATTTAAAAGTTAAATGAGAAAGTCAAAGTTTAAAGTCAAAGGTCAAATTTTTAAAAATCAAAGTCAAAATTTTAAGTAAAAAGTCAAAAATTAAAACTATAATTTTTGGGTGAAAAAGGAATTTAAAAATACAAGATTTTGAATTTTGGGTTGAAAGTGTAAATAATGCGAATTTAGAAACGACTGGGAGTGTTTTTGAATAAAATTTTGAAGGCTTAAACCAACAAGGAGCTTGGCCCAAGTGGTAAGATGCGTTGCTGAGTAGAGAGGAGACTCGGGTTCGATCCCCGACACCCCTAATTGCGTTTCCATTTTTTTAATATGCGAAGCGAAGATGCTGCTACGAAGCTGGCTGAACGTGCTAGGGCGAGGTTTGAGGCGCGAGACCGAGGCTGCTGAACGAGAAGGCTTGCGAGGTGCGAGGTGTTGGACCGCAAACTCGGATCGTACACGTGCGAGGACCGCAAACCGAGGAGGGCCATAATCTCGGACCGCAAACTCGGGCCGTAAACTTCGGAAACCCTAGCTGCTGGCCGTAAACTCCGCTACCCCCTCACTGGTTACGACCAAAAACAACGATTTTTGCCTCTTTTTGCTCCAAAAGTCGATCAAAAACCCTTTTTTATGAAAAACGCGAAGAACAAACCCCCCTTAATTTTCAGAGATCTATCCAAAAACGCAAAAATCTTTCGAAAATAAGATCAAATAAGCTCCAGATCTGACAAAATTGACTGATACAATCCAAGCTCTGATACCAATTGTAAGTCCCCAAAATGCTTGTGTATCAATCAGATCCGTTTGATGGTGCGGAATCTCAATCAAACAGATGATGTCAGATCAATTAGAAGAGAAGGAGAAGAAGATGATGATGAATCTTGTATATATTGATATGAATGAAGACCCGGATACAAGATTCACACACTAACACACACTTTCTTTTCTCTCTCTAGAACACCTTCAAATACACACACATAAGCTCCTCTATTCTCTTCTGTTCATCAATCTATCCTCAACCACCTAACACCTATATATATTTGGGGAATATGAGCCTAATGGGTTTACGGTCGTAAACACAACCGTAAACACTTATATGGCCGTAAACACAAAGTTGTTTACGGTCCTAGACATAAAAATAATTTTTTTCTAAAAAAACAAAGTATAAACCATTTTTTTGATCCAACAAATTATGGTAGATAATTATAATATTTATTATCCCTATAAATAAAGATATGAAAGTAAAAAACCCTATAAAAAACTTATGTATGATGATCATTGCGGCCGCTCGTTATAAAAAAATAGATCGAGAAGAATTTGTGGATAGAAAATACGAGTTCTTCAAACACAAAAAAAAAAAAAAAAAAATTATTGCTCAAAAGTAAGGCCACATATGCAAATGAAACGACAACTTCCCAGGTAATCATATCATCATTTACACGATTAACTTGTGCGCTTATTTTCGATTCCACATATCCCACTATATTTAGTAATTTATTATAGACATACGAATGATTTTTATTGCTTATAATCTTAGTTATATTGTGTCGATTTAATTTATTTTTAATTCATAACTTTTTTTGCTATGTATTTTTACTTCATTATTTTCAATCAACTTAATTACGGTTAAATGATTGATTCAACTACAAAAATTTAAAAGCAATTGATACTGGTATTGGTGGTTTTCAGTATTGATTTTAATATTTTGGTGTATTTTGTTAGATTGTATTTTATGTATTCTGTTGCAATGTGTTTTATGTATTATGTCATATTCCATGTATTCTATCAGAATATATAAAGTGATAACATGCTTTTAACAATTCTAATTTTTTTTTTAATCTGTGATAGGAATTACTGGAAGAATGTGTTGAAGACCTAATAGGAATAACTTGAAAAATGCATAATAGATTGATTACACTCACATTTTAAGAATGTTGTTATTTTTAAGAATTTTATTCATTTTTGTTGATATTCTTTTAGAATATGTATAATTATATTAATATGTATAAGACTTTTAGTTTGTAAGAATATATATGAATTTGTATTTAAGTTCAGATGTATAAGAATATATTAGAATGTTGTTATTTTTCAACCTCGGATACAAATATTTTGTTATTCTTCAATAATATTCTAATAGAATAAAATTCTGAAAGAACATCATTCTAACAAAAAAATATTCTGATAGAATAAAATCGGTTATGTTTATAAATTACGTTAGAATTAAAGTTGAATTAATTAAAAAAATTCAAAATTTTAAAATTAGGAGAATTAATTATCCCTAAAATCCGAAAATTTCCTTTTATAAATGTAGTTAATTGTCCAAAATACGCTTTTGCTAAAATTTGTGTGATTATATGGTACATGTTATCCCATTGTAATATCATACACCCTCAGATTATGTTCATTGATTAATTTCATCCGTTGGTCCAGATCTGTGCATTATGGCACACAATAATTAGTAAAAATAAAATAACCTAAGCATATATATATATATATATATATATATATATATATATATATATATATATATATATATATATATATGTATACACACACACACACACACTAGGCGTAAAACCCATGTATTAAATGGGTTAATTAAAAAAATTAAATATAAATGTTTAAATATTTAAGAACTTTGGATTTATAAGAAAATAAAAAAATAATAAATTATTAAAATTGATTTTTTTATCTATTAAATTTAAATAAATAAACTAATGAGTTTTTAATTTGGGAATTTTGAAATAAGAAGGTAAGTTCATTAATGAAATTGATATTCATTTATTACTACATTTATTGTAATTATTACATTAAAGGATTATGTAAAATTTATTAAAATAGAAAAACTAATAAAATGACACGTGGAAAACAAATTAATTCAAAATAACCACAAAATGACATTTGACAAACTGAATGAGAATGTAACATGTGGCAAAAAAAATCTTCATTTATTAGAGTAGATATATGAGACGGTTCACTTGAGATTAAAAAAAAACAAAGTAGAGATCTTGAAATTCCACCTGAGCCATACATTTCTCATTTGCCGCTCTAACGTTTTAGTGTACCATCGACAACAGCAGTGTATGCGTCATAAATGATTATACATATATGTATGTTCACCGACTGAGTAATCATATATAATTATGATAGTTGATGGTAGAAAAGGTGGTGGTGGCAGATGTGGCGATGGTATAAGCGACAGATATGACAGTGATGAGGTCGGCTGGTGTTAGAGGTGGTGGTGGCATTTGTGGTGGTAGGGATGGTGACGGAGGAGAAAGGAACATGCGACACTATATAATCATTTATGATTATAATAGGCCTGCCGCGCCAGTACTTTGGAATGTTAGAGCGGAAAACTTGAAATATGTGGTTGAGGTTGAATCTCAAGATCTCTATTTTATTTTTAATCTCAACGGAACGTACATCTCTCTCTTTCTCTCTCTCTCTCTCTCTGTGTGTGTGTGTGTGTATGACTATATATATATATATATATATATATATATATATATATATATATATATATATATATATATATATATATATATATATAAACAAAATTCATAATTTTTATTCTCTATTAATAGATATATGGATATATGGATATAGTTTTAACAAAAAATAATATATATATATATATATATATATATATATATATATATATATTATAGTTTCAGCTTTCGTTATTTATAAATGAATTAAATTGAATCACATTTTATTTACATTCATTTATAAATAAATTATATACTTAATTTATTACAGTTTAATTATCATTCATATATGAATATAACATGTAATAAAGTATTTTATTACCTAAAATATAGTTTATTCATATGTGAATAAAAGTTATATTCATATGTGAATAACACTTTTATTATAGTTCATTTGTTATTTATATATAAATAAGTAATTCGAATTTTAAAAACATTTCATTTTTTTATTAACATACTATTTATTCATATATGAAAACCAAATGAACTGTAACAAAAATGTAACATCCGAAAATATGGTCCCAAAATTTTTCGTTTTTATAATAGATAAAAATTAGTATTTCAAACATAATCCATACATGATACATTTCATCGAATCAACGTATCAAATGTATCAAAATCAGAGTAAATATCAAATGCGGAATCTCCATGGTCTGTGTGGTACAATCAGCTCAGGCTCTTCCCCTTGGAACCGAAAGTACCTGAAACGTAAACTGAAAACTGTAAGCACAAAGCTTAGTGAGTTCCCCAAGATACCACCTACCAACATATCACATAACGGGCCCCACCCAAAGAGATATAGTCCTCGACCACAGTCACATAACGGGCCCCGTCTAATGAGATACGGGCCCCGCCCACACTCACAATACGGGCCTCGCCCAATAAGCATACATATACAAGCATATACAAATATCACACAGACAACGAGTATATCAACATAATCAACAAGGGTCAGCCTTGGTGCCTTAGACCCACTAAACCCGGTGAGCAAAACTCACCTCAAATGCTGAACGATAGCTGAATAGGTTCCGGCTCCGAATATCAGCTCTACCCAACCCCTAATGGACAACAACGATCATTCCTTAGCTAGCACTAAAGTTTCCTCAAGTACTGCTTAGGTCATACTTGGTCAAAGATAAAAGTCAAAGGTCAAAAGTCAAGGTCAATAGTCCCTGAAAGCCCACCACGCCATGTTATCCTTCAACTTGGATGTTCGGGGCGGTACCAACTTTATGGACTTAAGGGCTTCATGTAGACCTTAGATATGAAAGAATAAGTATTTGGGACGTCCTAATCCCTAACATCCACCCAACCATGGCTAAAAGTGTACAATATAACCCAAGAAGAGATCTAAGCAACTAACAAACAAGGTGAGAACTTGATATCTCAAAAACTTGGCAAATAAGATTGTGGTTCTGGATCCAAGACCTCTTCTTCAAGCCAAGCAACTGCTAGCTTCTTTATCCTTCAAAATGCACAAAAAATGAACACCCAAGGCTCTCCACAAGCTCACACACTCAACAAAGGAAGATGATACTCGATTTTAGGGTTTCTGGATAGGAGGCTGGTAAGGAGGCCAACCAAGGGACTTAAGGCCTTTAAAAAGGGTTCAACACTAAAAATTAGGGTTTGCTTCCCAACTGCCAACATGCCATGTTGAGGAACCTCGACACGCCGTGTTGGTTCATTAATCTCTGCGGCCAAATCATCTCGACACGCCATGTTGAGGCTTCCAACACGCCATGTCCCAAAAAAAATATAAAAAATTGGAAAATAAGTTCATACCGGAAACCAAACATTACAAAAAATCTGATAAATATTTTATTCATACATGAATATAACATATGACGAGAGGTAATACACGCTTATAAAATGTGATGAAAGCTGATTTAAAAAAATATATTTATTTTTGGTAAACTATATAGAAATATATTTCGATTCATACATAAATTTCGTTTAATTTCTGAATGATCAAAGAGTTGAAAAGTAAATCAGATTTAAATTTTGAACGTTAAAATTGAAATATTTTAAGTTTAGATTTACAGTATGAATCTGAACTGATCGAATTTTTTAATCGATGTTGATGTTTATTAATAGATGACAAAAAATTGAGATTTTTGGTATAATTAGTTTTTTTATAAGAATAAACTTAAATAATTAAAAAAAACCAACAAAACGAAGTGGACTTTTTTTTTTTTTCGAAAAAAATGTTATTTTTTATATATCAACATAAATCTCTATGGAAAAAAGACGTAAAATCGTGAACAATGATTTATTTATTTTTTTTATTATTTATTTATTTATAAAAAACGTGGCTTAAAAAAATTTATACAAAAAAAAAGGTAGATTTTTTTTGCTAAAGAGGTGAATTTTATGGTATAATCTATTATATGTGTGTCAAATATACAAAATGTATATTCATTCCCTCTGTTGTTGATCATTATGATCTCCGCCACTTATGATTGGTTTATTGTTTCTTGTTAATAATGGTTCTCTATTAAACATTTCCCCTCTCTCTCTTTATATATATATATATATATATATATATATATAAACTAATAATTATTGTGTAAGTGCGAAACTAATTCTAGGCCAATCATTTTTTAAAAACCTAGATGTGGGTATAATGATAAATTAACAATTAAATCAATTAATTATATTTTAAATAACCAAAAATATTATCCTATATTTATGGTAGTATAGAGATACCACATATTCAGTTTTTGACTCCATCTCCCAAAAACCTAGCGCCAAGTACACCATCATCACGTTGTCGTCATCCTCTCCATAGATCATCAGATTCACCCTCATCATGACCCCATTCAATTGATTAATCCTCCACTCACTCGAAGTCCTTTCCAATCGGCAGATGACGCCTCATTGGCTACTTCTCAGTTACCCCTGCTTCTCTGATCCGATCATAGCAGACCCTCTTCGTGATGGCCTTCATTATGCTCAAGATTAATCCATGTCATTTTTCAGTTCGTTTTTTTTATAGTTTTGTAATCGTTCATTGCAACTAGTTATTATTTTTTTATTGAAGATTTAGATTTATTCAAATGAAGTTGTCACTTTTTGATAAAATGATAAATTGAAATGTAGTCGTTCTAGATTTATTCATTTTGCTGATTTTTTTTTTTTATAAATGATCAATTCAATGATACTCGTTCTAGTTTTAATCCTAATTAGATATAATTTGGGTTTTTTTTTTTCAAAACTCAAAAGTATTTATATTGACAATTTTTGCACTTTGATTTTCAATTTTATGACTTATGATTTGTTTTTTAAATGAAACGGTATGTATATTGAAAATTTTTGCTCTTTGATTCTCAGTTTTGTGACAAAACACTTGATAATGCTTAATGTTAGTGGCCTAATTTTTGTTTCTCTAACTAAAACCATTGCTTACATTATTTACATAATTCATAATTTCTACTTCTACTATTAAATTCCATAAACACATTACATCAAGGAAATTAAAAGATTTTAGTTTTTTATGCAAAAATCTATTTTTTATATGAAGTTTATGATCTTTTTTTGTCTACATACGAGTATACCAAAAGCTAAAAAGGTTTGTCAACAACTATGGATGGAAGAATTGAAGCATTAAATTTGCTAGTAAAGAGAAAGAGAGGGGTTGATGAGATACACATTCCTTTTTAAATTGATACACAATTAGAATTCGAAAAACAGAAGTGTATTTTTCACGAATCAATGTATTATTTTGAAAATGATTAGCTTTTTAGTAGATTCTTTATATTTTTTATGTAGTTCTTTCAATTTTCATAAATATTCAACGACCACAGTGTATTCTGTCAAAAATGTAGTTTAGTTTTTTTTGCAATTTTGTCAAGAAAGTAGTTTATTATCATATGAATGTTTTCAACTTTTATTAGCTTATTCTTCGTGTTATATATATATATATATATATATATATATATATATATATATATATATATATATATATATATATATATATATATATATATATATATTTTGTATTTCCAATTGTTATTACTTTATGAATGTCTTCTTAAAAACCGTATTCTTTCAAGAATGAAAATACATTCTGTCAAAATATGTATTTTTTTAAACAATTCTCATGAAATTTTTGTTTTTTTTCAAATGAAAAAAATTAAACAATTTCTAAAAATCCGGATTTGATAATAATAATAATAATAATAATAATAATAATAATAATAATAATAATAATAAATACATCCGTATTCTTTTAATAATGATTTGATTTTTCATTGATCTAATGGCTAAGATTGAGTTATATATTTACACAATAGATGTTATTTATATTTGAACCTATATATATATATATATATATATATATATATATATATATATATATATATATATATGTATATATATATATATATATATATATATATATATATATATATATATATATATATATATATATATATATATAATAGACAAACACCGGCACCTTGAACAAAATACACCAATATATTTGAAATCTTTACAAATATATGTTTTTTAAATATGTCAATAACATTGTTGTTAGCTCTTATATAATAAATCTTACAATAAGTTAGTATAAACATTGTGTATTTTGAATTATATGATAATGTAGATATCTTTTAAAATTCTATAATCCTAATTGTTTCAATGGCCGCTACATGTAGATTACTCATGAATAAATTTAAATATGATATATGGTTTAATGATATTTATAGTTTTTGTTATAATTAATTAATTAATTTTAAAAAGTTTATCTGATTAAGATTTTTAATTTCTATCATTGTAATTATTTTAAACATCAAACATTATTTTTTTTAAAGATAACAATATAATTTTTATATATAAGGCTACTTTTAACTATTGTTGCTGTAAGTTATTTAAAATAACTAAATAATGTTAATTATTTTAATTTGGTTTTAGAAATTTAACTTTTTTTAAAAAAATTATTTGATGAATATTGTTAGTTTCTTTGATTGTAATTATTTAAAACAACAAACATTGTTTTTTTTAAAAGATAACATTACAAGTTTTTTATATAACATTACTTTTATCTATTCTTATTGTAATTTATTTTTAATCTACTTATTTAAAATTCTTAATGATTACAAAAAATAGTTTCATGGTATTTTTTTGTTAATTTAAGTTGAACACTATAATTTATCACTTTTAACTATTTATAAAATAGTTTCTCAATTTTTTCAAGTTTAACTAAAATTTTGATTTAAGTTAACCGTTTAACATTATATTGAAATTAATAATTAAACTATTTTGCATAAAATCATAAATTATAAAAAAGTGATGACTTTAAAATTACAGTTGCTCTCATACGACAACATATTTAAACTAATAAATTAATTATAATATGTTAAAAAATTAAAGTCATAATTTTATAAATAGAAGTAAAATAAGATTTTTTTAATATTTTAGTTTAGTTAATTTTTGATTAGAATTTAGTTTTTGCATTAATTTAACATTATTAACCAATTTATAATAATTATTAGAAAGAAATTGAAAAGTTATGAATGTTTCAAATGCATGTGGTGCAAGTAAAAATTCATCTTATAAATTCATCTTATATATATATATATATATATATATATATATATATATGTGTGTGTGTGTGTGTGTGTGTGTGTGTGTGTGTATATATATATATATATATATATATATATATATATATATATATATATATATCGTACAATGTATATAAGTTTAGGTATCCAAAGTCGCCATAGTATGTTGTTTTGTATCATTTATGCATTATAATCGTCCAAATTTGTTAAAATTCAACTTCTAACTTGATTTACTTACAAGATTTTTAGAAATAATTTACGATGACTTCTTGATTTTACAAGTATGGTATCAATTCATACACCAATGTAATCAAATCATATTTTAACTATGTCTCGGTTATGTGGCAATGAACTAAAAGGAAAACTCGAATCAAAAATCATATGGTGTATTGGATTCAATCATTCTTTAGAAAGGCCAAAAGTTTAGGTAAACACAATTAACAGGATTGAAGAGGGCAACCATCTACATATATCACTTGCGTGGAGATTGTAAAGTCTTGAAATATGATTTTACAATTTGTAATAAAAGTTCAAGAGATGTTGTAAGGCATGACGTTGTTTGGTCTACAAGCGGACATGGTTTTCATTCTTGATGTTTCTAACACTAAGAATATATTTTTATTCCGGTGATGATTTGTAAGTAGTTTCGTACTGTATTTGACTACTTTGACGTATACGTCTAGTCAAGCCTATAAATAGGTCGTTAGTATGTCATTCCAATTCAATTATCCTAATGTCAAATCTCCTAACTGTCCAACATTCGAGTATTTATAGCATTTTTGATATATCTTCTCTCTTCTCTTTTATTTAACTCATAAATTAAATATAGCTAATCTTTCGCTGATGATACTTAGTCTTAGAAGGTAATTTACTTATAATTACATAAATATTTTCACTTTTCTCTTGAACTAAAAATATATAGCAATAGATTTTGGAGATTCACCATACATTCGTGCTTTTATATATTGTGAAAACTACATATTTTTTTTCTAAAGCTTCTTCATTTATTGAATCTACACCCAACATATAAATCAATACTAGTGATAATATAATTAAATGACATTTTCCATACATAAAACTAAAACATTTAACTTGAAATAATAGGTTTTATAGTTCATGAACCCTAATGTCAAGTAATAGAGAAATCAAATAGTCTTGTACATATTGTTCCTACTTACTAGAATAAGACAAAAATCAAATCAAAAAAGGTGATTTAAAAGAGAGAATTAATGGATCTCATATATCGTTATTTTATATGAGTATGAAAATAGATATGAACAAATAGGTAGGAGATTATATAATTCCTCCAAGTAATGATAAATCAAATATCATCATGCATTTTGTTCCTGTTTATCTTTCTACTCGTTAAATCAAGACAAGTTTCAAAATCAAAATTGAGGATAAGCAAGAGAGAGAGAGAGAGAGAAACACTTTCACGAGTGGTGCTTTTGTGTTGGGTCAAAAATATGGTTTATACTTTGCTCTTCTAGGAAAATGTATTTTTATGTCTAGGACTGTAAACAGCTCTGTGTTTACGGGCATATAAGTGTTTACGGTCGTAAACAGGTTTACGACCGTAAACCCATTCGACCCATATTCCCCAAGTATATATATAGGTGTTAGGTGGTTAAGGAGGGATTGATGAACATAAGAGAGTGTATGGTCTAGAGGAGCTTATGTGTGTGTATTTGAAGGTGTTCTAGAGATAGAGAAAAGAGAGTGTGTGTTAGTGTGTGTGAATCTTGTATTCGGATCTTCATTCATATCAATACATACAAGATTCATCATCTTCTTCTTCTCCTTCTCTTCTATTTTGATCTAGCATCATCTGTTTGATTGGGATTCCGCACCATCAAACGGATCTCATTGATACACAAGCATATTTGGGGACTTACAATTGGTATCAGAGCTTGGATTGTATCAGTCAATTTTGTCAGATCTGGAGCTGATTTGATCTTATTTTGGAAGGATTTTTGCGTTTTTGGATAGATCGTGGCAAAATAGGGGGGGGGGGGGGTTTCTTTGCGTTTTTCATAAAAACGAGTTTTTGATCGAGTTTTGGAGCAAAAAGGGGCAAAAATCGTTGTTTCTGGTCATAACCAGCGAGGGGGTGGCGGTGTTTACGGCCAATAGCTAGGGTTTCCGGACTTTATGGCCCGAGTTTACGACCCCCGAGTTTGCGGTCCGAGATTACGACCCTCCTTGGTTTACGGTCCTCGCACGTGTACGGTCCGAGTTTGCAGTCCTCGGAGTTTGCGGTCCAGCACCTTGCACCTCGCACACCTTCTCGTTCATCAACATCGGTCTCGCGCCTCGCACCTCGTCCTCGCAAGCAACAACCTCGCCTTCGCATCTAAAAAATAGGAAAGGGAATTGAGGGTGTCGGGTATTGAACCCGGGACCTCTGGTTCATTAACTCAGCACGTTACCCAACTCGACTAGTTGATTCCTTGTGTCACTCCTCTCACATTTAATTCATAAGGCGTCATTCTCGGTTCATATTTCACAAATTTGTCACTTTTAACCCCAAAATTCAATTTCTTTTCATTTTAAATTCCAATTTCAACCAAAAATTTTAGTGTTTAATTTTTTACTTTTATTTAAAATTTTGACTTTGACTTTTAAAACTTGACCTTTGACTTTAAACTTTGACTTTCTCGTTTAACTTTTAAATTTTCAAATTTAGCTTTTAAGTTTAACTTTTCAAATTTGACTTTTGAGTTTGAATTTTTAAAATTGACTTTTAAGGTTGAATTTTGAGGTTTATAGTCAAAGGGCTTTTTATTTAAGTTTGAATTTTAAGTTTGATTTTGGCTTCTAGTTGTGCTTTTAATGGTTTTTGAAGTTTACGAGGGAATTGAAGACATGAAAGAGATGATGGGTTTTAGCCATAAGAACTTTCCTATGTGCGCATGCAAAACCCTAATGCTTGGATCTAGGCTTTCTACTAAACATGCTTTTGAATCCAAGACTTCTAATGACTAATTAGGTTAAAAAAACAACATTGAAGCAGATCTAGAATCATACCTTTGAGTTCCTTGTTGATCTTGAGGTCTTGAAGCTTCTAGAGTCACAAGTGTCACTCCTCTAATGGCTTACAAACACCAATAGCAATAAGAATGATTTAGGAGAGAAGAGAGGGGAGGAATTCGACCAGAGTTCTCTTGCTTTTTCAGAGGTGTCGAATTCCCTATGTCATGGGGTTTATTTATACTTGTAGACTCCTTAAGGGTTACAACCTAAACCCTAATTGGATAATCTTCTCTTAAGGCTATCCAAATCCATTCCATAGATAACCCTAATGGACGATTTTAGCTATCCTAAAGCCTCTAGAATCCGTCCATAGCTTATCCAAATGGATTTACAGTCTAAAGCTTAACTATCAAACAATTGACAGTTTATACCCCTTTATTTAATTAATCTCTTTAAGTCACCAAATTAATTCTAATTAATTCTATGACTTATATTAATCAAATAACAAATATATTATTCATTATATTGTTCACATAATATATTAATAATATTTACTCTCTCTTAATAAATCATCCTATCAAGTTGCTATGGTGAAGGCAACCCAAAAGGACCATGCACAACCGGATCAAATACTTGCCTAATATAGTTACTGCCTTAGACACTATTCCAACAGTCTCCCACTTGGATAAGTCTAGTAACTATACAAGTACAATTCGGTTTGCAATCATAGCTCTCAAAGACGCTGTCAACTCTGATCTAATCAATCTTGTCCTTTAGATAAGGGAACGTACAGTCCTCTGTTAGATATCATGCTGACAATCCTATGGAATGGTTAGTCACGTATTTAGGTTTCTCGATCTCTGATTCATTTGACATAGAACTTAATCGAACACATCAATTCAGTTCTGACCGGGCCCGACACATAAGTCAAATCAAATCATCGAGCGGCCGAGATATCGCTTTTACCTTCTTAGATAAAAGTTACAGATAAACTTCGACTTATATGCATTTACTTATTCATTTACCAACTATACACAACAATACGTTTTATAACACCAAGTTACTGATGCGTTTTCGTATTATCAATGTACAATCAATTAACAAATAATAAACCATATATCTAGGTTTTAAGACTATATGATATTATCGTCTTGCGATCACCTTTTATATCGTATTCCATAAGGTGATTCCAGCAAGCGCGGGTTTATTCCAATGCTCAAAACTAGTTCATAAGCACTCATGAACGTTGCAGCAATCCTTTGCTATGTCTAACACCATTTAGACATTCTACACACCAATTCATGACAATCTTCTTTCATATCTACTCCCAACATATGAACGATTGTGGACCATTTGAATAATTCGATTATTCCTAATAAACTCAATTATTCTGGAAGTCAAAACATGCAAAGTGAAACAATAGCTAAACAATTAACATAAGATAGTATCATTACTCATAAATAACACTCCTTTATTTAATCATCAAATGTCAATTACATGTATCTATTACACGTTTCTAATACTATCTAATCCACGCTAATATCATCCTTCAGCCCAATACTCCTAGCATGCTCCAAGTGCTTAACCCTACTCAGTCCCTTCGTAAGCGGATCTGCTGGGTTATCTTCTGATGATACCCTCTTCACTACGAGTTGTCCTTCTTCTACACGATGTCTAATGAAGTGATATTTTCTGTCGATATGTCTTGATCTACCATGATCCCTCGGTTCCTTGGTTAAGGCAACCGCGCCTTCGTTATCACAGAAAATCTCCATTGGCTCCTTTATGGCGGGTACAACTCCAAGATCACCGATGAAGTTCTTCAGCCATATTGCCTCCTTTGACGCTTCGCTCGCTGCAATGTACTCTGATTCGCACGTTGAATCAGCTACTGTTTCCTGCTTGGAACTCTTCCATGTCACTGCTCCTCCATTTAGGGTAAAGACCCAGCCCGACTGCGAACGGTAGTTGTCCCTGTTGGTCTGAAAACTGGCGTCACTATACCTTCGCACCTTCAAGTCATCACTCCCTCCGAGGACTAAGAACCATTCCTTCGTCCTCCGAAGGTACTTAAGGATGTTTTTCACCGCAATCCAATGTACTTTGCCAGGATTCCCTTGATATCTGCTAACCATGCTCAAAGCGAAGGCTACATCAGGGCGAGTACAAGTCATAGCGTACATGATTGAGCCAACTGCGGAAGCGTATGGTACTCGGCTCATTTATGCTATTTCAGCTTCGGTACTCGGACTTTGAGTCTTACTCAATTTGGCATTACTTTGTATTGGTAGTTCTCCCTTCTTTGAGTTTTCCATACTAAAGCGTTTTAGTACTTTCTCTAAGTAAGTATTCTGACTAAGTCCAATTAGTCTCTTACTTCTTTCTCTTACTATCCTTATTCCCAAAATGCAAGAAGCCTCTCCGAGGTCCTTCATAGCGAAGCACTTCCTGAGCCAGGACTTAACTTCCTGCAGAGTCGGGATGTCGTTTCCTATGAGTAAAATGTCATCGACATATAGAACGAGGAAGCTTACTATACTCCCACTGGCTTTGACATATACACAAGATTCGTCTTCGCTTCGTACAAATCCAAAATCTTTGACTTTCTCATCGAAGCAAAGATTCCATCTGCGAGACGCTTGCTTAAGTCCATAAATGGACTTCTCAAGCTTACACACTCTATCCGGATGCTTCGGATCCACAAACCCCTCTGGCTGAGCCATGTAAACATCCTCAGCCAACTTTCCATTAAGGAAAGCGGTCTTGACATCCATTTGCCAAATCTCATAATCATGAAACGCGGCAATTGCTAGCATCACTCTTATAGATTTAATCTTCGCAACTGGTGAGAAGGTCTCATCATAGTCAACTCCTGGAGTTTGAGTAAAGCCCTTCGCGACCAATCGCGCTTTATATGTGTGTACGTTCCCATCCACGTCGGTCTTCTTCTTGAAGATCCATTTACACCCAACGGTCTTGCGTCCGGGCACGTGATCAACCAAATTCCAAACTTGGTTATCATACATGGATTGGATCTCGCTATCCATTTCCTCTTTCCACTTTAGAGACTCCGGGCCTGCCATGGCTTCCTTATAGCTATTAGGTTCATCAAGGTTTACTAGTGTACCATCACTAATATACGTGTCCCCTTCGGTAGTAATATGAAAGCCATAAAACTGGGGATGAACTCTAACTCTATCGGAGCGTCTAAGAGGTAAGGATTCGTCAATCGGTTCAACCAGAGTTTCCTCCTCGGGTTGAACACCAGCGGTAGAGGTTCCTTCATCTATCGATTCTTGAATCTCTTCAAGTTCGATTTGCCTCCCACTGTCTCCTTGGCTTATGAGTTCTTGCTCTCGGAAAACTCCTCTCCTCGCAACGAAAACAACATTGTCCTTCGGTCTATAGAAGAGATATCCAAAGGATGTCTGCGGGTAGCCGATGAAAATACATCGCTCACTTCGAGGTTCAAGCTTGTCGTGAGTATCTCGTCTTACGAAAGCCTCGCAACCCCAAACCTTGATATGTGCCAACGAGGGAGCTTTCCCTGTCCACATCTCGTGAGGTGTTTTGGCAACCTTCTTAGTAGGGACTCGGTTAAGGATATGGGCGGCAGTCTCTAAGGCATACCCCCAAAAAGAGATTGGTAGCGAAGCACGACTCATCATAGAGCGAACCATATCCAATAAGGTTTGATTACGCCTTTCTGCCACACCATTCAACTGCGGTGTCCTAGGAGGCGTCAATTGTGAAACTATTCCACACTCCTTGAGATAATCGTGGAATTCAAGACTTAGGTACTCTCCTCCTCGATCGGATCGAAGCATCTTGATTTTCCTGCCCAATTGATTCTCCACTTCATTCTTGAACTCTTTGAACTTTTCAAAGGTGTCTGACTTTTGCTTGATTAAGTAGATATACCCATATCTACTATAGTCATCGGTAAAAGTCACATAGAAGCGGTTCCCATCCTTCGTGGTTGATCTAAACGGTCCACACACATCGGTATGTATTAGGTCCAATAGACCCTCGCCCGTTTCACATGTACTCGTGAAGGGCGACTTAGTCATCTTTCCAAGCAAACAAGACTCGCATGTGTCATCTTCCCTAAGGTCGAATGACTCCAACACTCCATCCTTTTGGAGTTGGGCTATGCGTTTCTTGTTGACATGTCCAAGACGACAATGCCACAAGGATGCTTTATCCATACTAGTGGAAGAATCAATATTCAAAACATCATTTCCTAAGTTATCAACAATCATAACGGTTTCATATATTCCATTACATGGTATAGCTTCAAAGTAAAAGACACCATTTAGATAAGCCAAAATAGAACCATTCTCATTATTAAAAGAAAATCTAAATCCTTGTCTATATAAACCATGAAATGAAATGATGTTTCTTGCCATTTCTGGCGAACAGCAACAATTGTTCAAATCTAAAACTAAACTATTCCTAAGCACTAAGGAATACACTCCAATCTTGGTCACAGGCGACGATCTTCTGTTCCCCATGATTAGATTGATCCTTCCTTGCTCCACATCCCTACTTCTTCTTAGTCCCTGCACATTAGAACAAATGTGATAACCACAACCGGTATCAAGAACCCAAGAAATAGCATGATTAGAATCGTTAGATTTGATTGTATATATACCTGCGAAAGATGGCTTGATCTTTCCTTCTTTGATTGCTTGCAGGTAATCTGGGCAGCTTCTCTTCCAATGTCCTATCTTGTGGCAGTGGTGGCACTCTGCCTCCTTCGGGTTAGGGCAGGGCTTAGCGGGATCAACTTTGGTTCCACTAGAAGATGCACCATCTCGGGCTTTCACCTTGCGATAGTTCTTCGATGAAGCTTTCCTCTTCTTTCCCTTCCCTTGTCCAATAGCCAAGACAGGAGCAGCGGGCGGATTGGGAGTGGGTGCAACAGACTTGTCCTTGAAGTTGCTCTCAGCAACCCTCAAGAGACCTTGGAGCTTGCTTAGGGTGACCTCTTCTTTGTTCATGTGGTAGGTCATCCTAAATTGGTTGTACATCGGAGGCAAAGAGTGAAGCACCATGTCGATCGCCAAATCCTCACCGAAGTCAACATTTAACTTGCGAAGGCGGTCGACATACCTTTGCATATTTTGCAAGTGCACGGTAAGAGATTCTCCATGACCCATCTTCTCGGAAATCATGTTAGTGAAAATCTCGTACCTCTCTTGTCTCGCGTTTTGGTGGTACCTCTCCAATAAGTCTTGATGCATCTCGTACGGGTACATGTCCTCGTAGGACTTTTGGAATTCGGAGTTCATGGTGGCGATCATGATGCAATGTACCTTCGTTGCATCTCGCTCATGAGTTTCAAAGGCGGTGATTTCGGCGGGAGTAGCAATTTCGGGGTTGATTTTCTCGAGCTTCTCATCGAGGACATACTCCTTATCCTCATAGCGAGCAATGGTGCGAATGTATCTTATCCATTCGCTAAAGTTCGTTCCATCGAAGGTGACCTTTTGGCAAAGGCTCATCAACGTGAAAGAACTAGCAGTAGCGTTGTTTGCGTTCGACATCTACAATTAGAAAAGGACAAAGATAGATTAGAATAAGAATCCCTAATTATCACCCAATAAGAAAATTAGGGCTAGGATCCAACAATAACATTTACATATTAGAAAAGGGATGCCGTAATCTAACATGCAAATAAATTGAAGGTAAGTGAATGACGATTCACTAATTCTCCATCACAAAACTTAAACTATTAGTCCTAAGTGTTTTTGAGAATTCCTAGGTTTGGATGAGATTCATTGAAACTATTCAATGGCATGTTTAAATCTCGATATGCCCCTCTCGTTTGTGACTGGGATGCCGAGGATCACAAAGCGGGTGTGAATTACCATGCAAATTCACATGGTGCCTTCATTGTAACAATCACCTATTCGGTGTGCCGGTAAACCACACACGCTCCATCGAACTATGATAAACAATGAATCACCCTTTGCCACCTTCGCTTAGAACCAATTAGTGTGCCGGTAAACCACACACGCTCCACTAACATCTTAGCAAGGTGCAAAGCGTAATTTCATGGGATTGCATCAATTCACTTTTCCTAAAGTAACTAGGATTGGGAAATTTTGGAAAAATATGTGTAGTTACTTTGTATTTCTTATTATACTTTTAATGAGAGAATAAGGTTGCCCTATCCTACCCGTTCGGCTAACGACCCTCCACCAATCAAGCAAGCGGTGGGTGTGAGTGTACACCCATTAAGCGCTATTTTATAGGCCGCAACCTTATACCCACCTTATAGATCGGCTTCGTGAATGAGGCCTACTAACGGTAAGACTAGCATTTTAGTTATACATATATATATTATTCTAGTAATATCATATTAGTATAGGATTGTATTTTAAAACTTTTAAAATCTAGGGTTTGAAATTTAAGTTGTCTAAATTAAAGCTTTTAATCACAAAAGTAAATTTCAAAACATGAGGGTAGGTTTTAAACATTTAAAACATGGAGGATCAAATAACAAATAATTCCAATTAACAATTAATATCCTAATTATCTATATTTGATTTATTCAAGATTTCTTTGAAAGATAATTACCAAAATAGTTAAATAATTAATTAATTATCATATAAGGAAATTAAATATTTAATTAGTTGATAAATATCCTTTTCTAGATCAAGATAATAGTCATATATATCATAAAATCGGATTTAGGTTGATCTATTATCATTAAGGTAAGTTTCCATAAGATAAACACAAAGAAATCCCGAATCTGGTCATTCCTGACGCCTGGACTCGCCGAGTGCACAAGAGGACTCGCCGAGTCCACCTTGGGACTCGCCGAGTCAGTGACTCAGAAACCAAAAAATCAAATTTTGCAGGTTTGTTTCTGTTAATCAAGCAACAATTTAAAGAAAACCAAGCTAGGCTCTGATACCACTGATGGGTTTTAGCCATAAGAACTTTCCTATGTGCGCATGCAAAACCCTAATGCTTGGATCTAGGCTTTCTACTAAACATGCTTTTGAATCCAAGACTTCTAATGACTAATTAGGTTAAAAAACAACATTGAAGCAGATCTAGAATCATACCTTTGAGTTCCTTGTTGATCTTGAGGTCTTGAAGCTTCTAGAGTCACAAGTGTCACTCCTCTAATGGCTTACAAACACCAATAGCAATAAGAATGATTTAGGAGAGAAGAGAGGGGAGGAATTCGACCAGAGTTCTCTTGCTTTTTCAGAGGTGTCGAATTCCCTATGTCATGGGGTCTATTTATACTTGTAGACTCCTTAAGGGTTACAACCTAAACCCTAATTGGATAATCTTCTCTTAAGGCTATCCAAATCCATTCCATAGATAACCCTAATGGACGATTTTAGCTATCCTAAAGCCTCTAGAATCCGTCCATAGCTTATCCAAATGGATTTACAGTCTAAAGCTTAACTATCAAACAATTGACAGTTTATACCCCTTTATTTAATTAATCTCTTTAAGTCACCAAATTAATTCTAATTAATTCTATGACTTATATTAATCAAATAACAAATATATTATTCATTATATTATTCACATAATATATTAATAATATTTACTCTCTCTTAATAAATCATCCTATCAAGTTGCTATGGTGAAGGCAACCCAAAAGGACCATGCACAACCGGATCAAATACTTGCCTAATATAGTTACTGCCTTAGACACTATTCCAACAAAAGAGTCGTCAGGATATGTTAAGACAAAATTTTAACATGTTCAATTATATCCCTGGAGAAACCTTGGAAGCTCAGTTGCAGCGTTTTACTACACTTACTACTGAGATGAATATAGTTGAGATATTCTTGACTAAACCTGAGATAAACAAAAAGCTGCTAAATTCACTTCCAAAACCGTGGGATATGAACATGGATGTCATCAAGAAGACAAAAGATCTAAATCGTCTTAGTCTTGCTGTTGTAATTGAAGAACTTGACGCTTTGAAGTGTGGAAAAACAATGAGTTCTGCAAACATCCCAGTCAATGAAGTTTCATGCTCTCAATCATGTGAAGCTACGATTAAACTTCTTCGTGAACATAATGATTTGCTAAAAAGGGAAGTCGAGGACCTAAAATATGAAGGATATCAACTTAGGAAAGGACAGAAACCCTGAAGGCTGAATTAGAAGCAAAAACTAAAGATTTTAGGAAGCTTCAAGAAGATTATAGCAATAAATGTGAAAATTATGACTATGTTAAGAAACAACTTGCTGAATTAACTGCTGAGCTTAACACATTAAAAAACAAATTTGTAACTGCAGATTTTGATTTTAGAAAATTTGATGTGTCAAGCAAAGTAGTTGCGAACATGATAGACCATTGTTTGCAATTTAAAAATAACCAGCAAAAAGGTCTAGGGTATGATAGTGTTCCTCCACTTTTCAATCATAACTACACATCCATCCCTATGACACAGGAAGAAATTGACAAAGAGGCACATCTTCATTATGGCAAACCATCTGGATTTGTGTCAGGAGGTATTCAGGTTGAAAAATACTAATGTTTCTACCTCATGTGCAGGTAAAGTAGCAGAAGATGAGAACAAGGAGAAAACCATTGAACAAACCAACTTCTCCTTGAGCTCTGAATATGTTGCTTCGAACTCAGCTGCTTCTGATCAACCTGTTGTTGGTAAATACATGCCACCAATTCCAGTGAAATAGAGTGTCTGCTGCAATTGTGCTTGTGGGAACAATAAGAGACAAGGCAAGGATGCGCCACCAGGGGCAGGAAGAAACAACTTCATAGTGAAGAAAAAGACATGTTTTTACTGTGGAACACCTGGACACACTGCCAGAAATTGTCCTAATTGCGTAAACGTTCCCTACTATGCACAAGGATAGCAGAACACACCAAGAGGGAGATACTTCAAAAGAAACCCCTTAAGGTCACGTTCAGACCATGGTGACTGGAATGCGCAGAAGGCCAAGAGTCTGAATCCCAAGGGCAAGAAGGAAATGCCGGCCAAGAAGCCAAATCCAAGAGATGCTCCAAAGAAACAAAGACCGGTTAGGTCATAGTCATCTCGGAAGCCGACTACAAGTTCAAAAGCAAGTACTGAGCCACCCATTAGATCGAAAAACAAATGGGTTAAACCCAACTACAAATGGGTTCCAAAGGCTCAATCTCCCAAATCTTCTAACGATTCTAATATTTCTACATCTTCTGTTTGTGATAAACATGATATGTTGTGGGAGAGAGTATCATGCAAGGATTAAAAAGGTCAACCCAGTTTCAAAATGGACTGGGTTCCAAAGACCAACTGATTCGCTCTGTGTCGGAGTAGCTATGGAGGTAATGGTTGTTCCAGGCACAAAATAGGAGACATCTCTCAATTGTACAACACTCGAAACTTTGTTTGAGAGTTTGTGTCCTTTGCGGGAAAGGAAAGAAGGGAAGAAAGGAAGGGATCAGATGGGGTTAGTGCTTAATGACATGAAGAGTTTACATATCTGTTTTGAGATTATGCGTGCTGTTCTCAGACCTTCTGGATGCAAATTCAATCGGTGAATTACGGTTTGATTTTTCTTCTCTATAGTCCTGAGTTTATCTTACACTGATTCATTTCAAAGACAAATTTTCTGTTTCTTATAGTTTTTCGTTAGTAGGTATTGTTTGGGAAGTGATATCAAGAAAGTGATAACGGGCAGTCTAAAACATGTGTAAAGGACTGAATTTGAAATGTATAGACTCTGTGTTCAATGTGCTGGTAGGCATGAAGGATTTGACAGTGTGGATTTAGAAAGGATTGTTTGGACTGACCATACGACGCTCGGGTAGATTGAGCATTGAGATAAACACGGGAACCTACAGGATACACTAAATTAATACGCATCTAGAACAGTGGTTCAAATTTTCCTTGATGTACGGACTTATGTCCTTAATTCTGGTTCTGATAAGGCGACTGGGGGGTTCTGATAAAGTAGGTCTGTAGGAAATTATTCTTTTGCTTTCTATCTGTCAGTCATATGTTGCTTCCTTTGCATGATCGAAAGATCTGACTTGGAATGCAACATATGCAACTCTATTTCTACACACCTTCTTATCTATGAAACTATTTCTATCCGTTACCCATATGTTGTTCCCTCTGCGTGATCGGAAGATCCAACCTAGGACACAACATATGCAACATTCTACCTCTCAATCCCTTTATCTTAGTTAGCCATATCTTGTCCCCTCTGCGTGATTGAAAGAGATCCGACCTAGGACACAACATATGCATCTATCTCTAAATCTGTCTTCCTCCTTAATAATTGTTTACTCACATAAAGTAAGGATTTCTTTGGAAGTTCTTGATAACCAGGGTATATCGGGAAGTGGGGAACACGCTCTAGTGCAACTAAAATCGAACCATTTAGAGGTTGTCTGTAGATCTCGCTGCTTAATTTAAGTGGACAGCAATACCCGTGGTCGTCGTCAGCAAAATAGTTTACTTAGAAAAGTTTATCGATATCCTTCGTGTTTAAGTGGACCATAATACCGGCAATTGATCAGATCTATTCATGAAGTTGAAGGTACTGATAAAAAAATTCAGGCTGTCTCACAACTTTGATCCCAAATATTTTTTGTTTTTTTTGTTAAATTTGTTCATAGTTTTCCTCTATGCACAAATTTAGGGGGAGAATTAAAAAAATCAAACAAAAATCAGAAAATTAAAATCTAAAAATGGTGTTATTTCTGCTTTTATTTCTTTTTCACAAAAATCAAAATCCAAATTTTTTTTTGTGTGCTAAGTTTTCCTTTAGTTTTGTTTTGTCTTGAAAAGTGATTTCAGGTATAAATAAGACTCATGGAAACTGAATCGAAGATTTTCTTAGCCAAGGCTTCATCTGTGATCATCGAAGAATTCTCATTCGAAGGAGCAAGAAATGAAGATTATTCTTTCAACATTCAATCCTTCAACCCCAGAAGCAAGGCGAAGCAGAAATTGAAGATTATGTGACAGATTGCATTGAAGCTTCCTCAATCAATATGTTGCTATCGTTGTACCTGCTAAAGGGATCCAGAAGATTTGTTCTCTTTGATGTTCTCTCTAAAGATTCTCAAGATGAAAGCGCTATCTTTCAAGAATCAGTACATCAAGCCTCCTCACCCAATGTGTGTTCAAAGTCACATTTTTGAAGAAAAGCTCAAGTGCTCAAGATGAAGTCATTCACTGAAGATTCGTCAAGTCCGTCTTGAAGTTGTGAAGAATTTGAAGATAAATGTTGTAGCCAAGCTTACAATGAAGATGAACAAGAAAGCCAGGTACTTTTTAGGGGGAGCTTGTTGGGTCATTTAAGAAAAGAAAGCTATAAACCAAGGGGGAGATTGTTGGGTCAAAAATATGGTTTATACTTTGCTTTTCTAGGAAAATTTATTTTTATGTCTAGGACTGTAAACAGCTCTGTGTTTACGACCATACAAGTGTTTACGGCCGTAAACAGGTTTACGACCGTAAACCCATTCGGCCCATATTCCCCAAGTATATATATAGGTGTTAGGTGGTTGAGGAGGGATTGATGAACAAAAGAGAGTGTACGGTCTAGAGGAGCTTATGTGTGTGTATTTGAAGGTGTTCTAGAGAGAGAGAAAAGAGAGTGAATGTTAGTGTGTGTGAATCTTGTATCCAAATCTTCATTCATATCAATACATACAAGATTCATTCTTCTCCTTCTTTTCTATTGTGATCTGGCATCATCCGTTTGACTGGGATTCCTCACTATCAAACGGATCTGATTGATACACAAGCATATTTGGGGACTTACATTTTGCTTTTCATTTTTTCCCTAATATAGTCCTTATGATTTTTTTTGCATGTATGGTCCTTTTAGAGCAAACCGTACATGCAAATGGTCCTTATGACTAACTTTGCTAACAGATTATGTTAAGAGTTTGTGAAATGATGAAAATACCTTTTGTTTTTTGAATACAAATAGTAGTTATGACTCTCTCTCTCTCTCTCTCTATATATATATATATATATATATATATATATATATATATATATATATATATCTTATTTTTATTGACGATGTTCTTCCAAAACACACACACACACAATTATTAAAATTAAAACACACTTCACAAATACATACACACTGAAATTAAAACACACATACACACACTAACATCTAAGTTTGAAATCTCCATTGAATTTAGGGAAAATTCACCATTACAACCCCCAAAAAATCTTCATCATCGTAATCTTACATCACCACACATCTGCCTCCATTGCTACCATTGATTTTCTTGTTGTTGCTGGGGATACATACGAACATACAGAAGAGTTCTTCCCTATTCATCGACTCTTTTACCTTAACACTATGATCAATTTATGTAGGAAGGGCAGAAAAGGGATGAATCGATGAATATTTCTGAGCACCGCCAGAACGCAGGGGCGACGATCAACTGGTGTGAATTGATTCAATAAAGAGGGATTCTTCTCCGTTCCTAGTGCTAATCATATCCGTGTTGCCCACCGTCTAGGGGTCGGGTGTAATTCTTGATTCCTAATACACATTTAGTTATAATTTATTCATTTTGGAAGAGCTACTCAATGAGTTAGGAGCCCTAGACTCATCGAGTAGAAACGAGATTGGACGCGGGATCTTAAGTCACCTACTCGACGAGTTGAGAGCCTCGACTCGACGAGTAGGTTTGCCAGAATGAAACCTTAATTTCGGGGTTTTGCACCCTATTTAAGCATCTTAATCCCCACTTGCTGGCCTCATTTCCAGCCTCCAAGTCCCAAACCCTAATCCATGAAACCCTAGTGCTTTGTATGAGCCTGTGAGTTGTTTTGAGTGAAGATTGTGTGTTTTGAATCTTTTTCAAGAAGGAGGAGCTTGGAGATTCAGAAGGAAACTAGTAGATCCAAAAACATCTCATCCTCTTCATTTTCTGGTAAGCAAGTCTCAACCTTGCTTAGTAGCTTGATAGATCTCCTTCTTTTCACTTTATAGGGTTTTTGGTCCAAGAAGCTTAGACCTTGGAAAATGGACGTCCCAAATGATTTACCTTTTTGATCTAGGGTCTAGAATAGGTTTGGCATAAAGGTGCAAAATTTATGACCATGGAAGCCTCATGCAAGCTTTATGGTGTTATTTTGGCCTTTTAAGCCCTAAAAGGCCATGCATGGAAGGAAAGTTAGGAGCTTTACGTGTTTAAATGATGTCTAAGGCCTAGATCTATGTTAGTATGCTTTAGTTTGGAGTATTATGGCTTTTGGACCAAGATCTATGTCCTAGAGAAATAGGGTTTTAGCTAAACCCATTAAGAAGGACTATTAGTGAAACATCCCAAAAATACGGTCCAAAAATATCATTTTGATTATTTATAAAAACCATAAATGCCATTTGTCATTTCACAAAAACATAAATAATATATCTCAAATCATCATAATAAAATACTGTATCCAAAATCATGTGCCAAATATCAGAGTCTAAACATCCCAGGCTAAAAGCTGTGGTGTGTGTCATGCAGTCATCTCGAGCTTTTCCCCTTGCTAGCGGAAGTATCTGAAACCAAAACTAAAAACTGTAAGCATGAATCTTAGTGAGTCTCCTCAAACTACCACATACCCGACATCAGACCGAAGTCCGACATCAGGCCTTGCATGCTACATCGGGCCCCGCCCGGCATAAGGCCCCTCCCGACATCGGACCGAAGTCCGGCATCAGGCCTTGCTTGACATCGAACCTAAGTCTGGTATACATATATCAATCAACAAGCATATAACATAAACATATAAACATTCCTCGGGCTTGCCCCGACATCAGACCGAAGTCCGGTACACAAAGACATAACATATAAGCTAAACATTCCTCGGGCTTGCCCCGGCATCAGACAAAAGTCCGGAACACATAAGCAAACACATGCAAGAATCACGAAGACATCAAGCATACAAACATTCCTTGGGCTTACCCCGTCATCGGACCGAATTCCAAAAACAAATAACTACATCGGGCTAACTGCGGCATTGCTAACATACATAAACGGGCCGACCTTGGTGCCTTAGACCTGTTCCTACTAAAAGAGGACTCACCTCTCAAGCTGACTGCTGAAATCTCGTGTGAGGAATCTCTGATGGCTGCTCCAATCGACTCCCTGGCTAACATCATCGAAATAAGAACTGGTCAAAAACTGATAATTCTTCTAAGGGTAAAATGACCATTTTACCCCTGGTCAAAGTCAACATTTTTGGTTGACCAACTCGCGGAGTCAACCTATCAACTTGCCGAGTTCTTTAACTCAACAGTCCTGAAAATCATGACCCAACTCTATAACAACGTAAATTTCAAACCAAGATTATTTATTTTCAAACACAATAAACACAAGTCTCATTTCCCAAAAATCTCAAGTATCAACATTAACACATTTTATATCAAAAGTTATTTATCACAAAATCTAGGATCCTCCAAAAACATCTCCAATGCGAGTGGGTGTACAATCAAGTCGGGGCCTTCCCGCGATCATCGGAAGTACCTAAAACACATAACACATAACACGTTAAGCACGAAGCTTAGTGAGTTCCCAAAAATACCACACAAAACTCAATAGTCACTCGAGGTTATAACTCAATAAGACCCTCTGGCCTATGTGTCTCAGTGGGACCCTCCGGTCCCAACTCAGTAAGCTCATAATAACAATACTCATCATAAATCACAAAGACATAATGCAAAATATAAAATACACAGATAAGCACAATAAACATCTCAATCACACAAAGGTACCACTCATGGTAAGTATAGTGATAAGACTCACCTTGCCAGAAATCAACAGATATCAAACTCAAATGACCGGTCTAGCCTAACATACACGGCAATTATCCCTAATTAATCACAGCTCTCCATAGGCTACACTAACTCACAGAAGGGAAAAAGACAATTTTACCCCTCATTAGCCATAAATGTCCATAAATTGATCAAACCCTAAAAGTCAACCAAAAGTCAACGATAGGGAGTACGCTACGCGTACCAGCTCTTTATGCTGGGCGTACTCGGCTGCCATGCAGGCATCGGGGATGCGTGACCCCTACGCTGCGCGTACTGGAATTAAGCCCGGCGTACGCTCCAGTTTAACCCTCTCACTCGTTTGGTCTTAAACAGTTAAGACCTTGGCTCATATTACAGATCTATACTCCTTAACATCTCCTAACCTATAAAGTCAGCGACTTTAAGCCTTTGCATGGCTGATATGGTCAGAAACACACAAAATATTCACTCTTTTATCTCAAGAAACTCATAACTCATGCATGGATTGATTCCAACGACCAAGATTGGATTTTTATGACATTACACCACTAATACACTCAAAAGGGGTTGGTCCTAGTCTCTGGAGCTCAATATCTCATCAAGTCTCCACCTTTTTAGGAAAAAACCCTAAAATACTCTACCATGATTCTCATAACAAAAGAGTGGTAAAGTTTGAAGCTTTAGACCTCTATATGAAGCTCCCAATTCAGATATGCTCAGATCCAAGAGCTTAGACTCCCACTCCCTCTTCTCTAAAGCTTTCTCTTCCCTTCAAGAACACACAAGAACTCTCGAAGGCTCACAAATGCACTCAAAAGCTCTAAAACGAGGGTTAGGGCACACTTAGGGTTTGTTGTCTGAGAATGGTGGCTAGAAATAAGGCCGTAATATCCTTTATATAGGGTATTCACCGTAAATTAGGGTTTTCACTTTGGGCCTAGTACACCCAACGTACTAGGTGGCTTCTGTGTGAAATGCACACTTATGAGTACGCAGAGCGTACTCTCTTGTAAGCCCCACGTACTCATTCACTACCTTTTCTCAATAAAGGGCTAAAATTGACAATTGCTCAAAGATCTAGGGTTACAAGATATACCTAGACCTGGGATGTTACAATTCTCCCCCACTAGGATCATACTTCGCCCCCAAAGTCGTGCTCAGCAAATAACTCTGGATACTGCTCCGACATCTCGGACTCCGGCTCCCAAGTCGTCTTGGACCCTCTCCAATGTTGCCAATGGACACGAACCAAGGGCACCTCTTTGTTCCTCAGAACCTTCAACTTTCAATCCAAAATTGTGATTGGCCTCTCGATGTAATTCAGGCTCGTATCCACCTGAATGTCTTCTAAGGGCACCACTGCCGTCTCATCGAATACACACTTCCTCAACTGGGACACGTGGAAGGTGTTATGGATCTGAATCAACTCTGCAGGTAGCTCTAACGGGTATGCTACCTTACCCACTCTGGCGGTCACTCTAAAAAGACCAATATACCAGGGCCCCAACTTGCCCCGTTTCTTGAATCGAATCACCCCTTTCCAAGGGTATACCTTTAGGAGTACAAAATCTCCGACCTGGAACTCCAGCTCAGAGCACCGCCTGTCTGCATAACTCTTCTGGCGAATCTGGGTCGTCAGTAATCTTTGTCTGACCTGCGGAATCTGCTCAGTCCTCTTCAGCACTATCTCAGTGCCACCCATCACTCGCTGCCCTACCTCTCCCCAACAAATGGGAGTCCGACACCTCCTCCCATAAAGAATCTCAAATGGAGGCATACCATACTCTAATGATGGCTATTGTTGTAAGAAAACTCAACCAAGGGAAAATAAGTGTCCCAAATTCCCCAAAGTCCATCACACATGCTCGCAACATGTCCTCAAGAGTCTGAATCGTCCGCTCGCTCTGGCCGTCTGTCTGCGGTAGGTATGCGGTACTGAAATGCAACTGGGTACCCAAATCCATGCCGAGCTACCACCTTTTTCCCATAAATCTCGGCCAATCTCACTGCAGAAAAACTCTCACTAATAGCAAGAAAGTGAGCATTGTTCGTCAGCCGATCCACAATCACCCATACCGTGTCAACCCCACGCGTAGTCCTCGGTAACTTGGTGATAAAGTCCATAGAAATTTGTTCCCATTTCCACTGGGTAATCTCTAGAGGCTGCAAAGGACTATGTGGACACTTGTGCTTCGCTTTAACCCGACGACAGGTCAAGCACCTCTCTACAACCCATGCCACGTCTCTTTTCATATTGGGCCACCAATAATCTCTTTTTGGGTCCAAATACATCTTGGTAGCCCCGGGATGGATTGAGAATCTCGATCTATGTGCCTCCTCCATCAGAATATGTCGAGATCCACCGATATAGGGCACCCAAATCCGCCCTCGGAAGGTCATAAGCCCACGACTGTCTGTCACAAACTCACACACTTGCCCAATCATCCGCTCCCTCTTGCGGTTCTTTGGTCTCACGACCTCTACCTGGGTCCATCAAATCGTATCTAAGACTAGAGTCATCACCGTCATCCTCATACACACATCTCGGATCAGAGCACTCTCGACTCTGCGGCTCAGGACGTCGGCTACCACATTAGCATTGCCCGGATGGTACAGGATCTTGCAGTCATAGTCTTTCACCACATCCAACCATCTCCTCTGTCTCATATTTAGGTTGGGCTGATCCATGAGCTACTTCAGGCTCTTGTGGTCTGTGTAAACGGTACACCAAACCCCATACCAATAGTGGCGCCAGATCTTAAGGGCGAACACCACTGCCCCCAGCTCTAGATCGTGACTGGGATATCTCGTCTCATAAGGCTTCAACTGCCTCGATGGGTATGCTATCACGTGCCCCCTCTGCATCAGCACCGCACCCATCCCTGATATAGATGCATCGCAATATACCACAAAATCCTCCACTCCCTTAGGAAGGGCTAACACCAGGGCTTCACATAATCTCTAGCAAGGTTAATCAAATGAGGCCTGCTGCTCGGGACCCCAAATGGGGTATTAAAAATGCATTGATTTACGAGGTTTTCAAACATATTGGTTATTTTACACTTACATACATTTTTAGAAACAAACATTGGTCTTGAGAGAAGGCTACTTTTATACTAGTAGAAAATATAGGATTTCCTTAAAACAAACAAACAAGGACAAAACATTTCATTTCATACAAACATTGTCATTTAATACTTATGAAACTCACCAGCTTAAATGTTGATCTACTCTTTCAAAATTACTTGTATGTCCCAGGGATTCAGTAATTTCAGGTATTAATATGCTTTTGAAGAAGGGATGCTGCGGCGCCAGTTTACTCTCATATTTTGACATCATATTATAATTGGTTTTAAACATGTAACTTTTGACAAATGTAAACTTTCAATTATATATATGATGGTTGTATTGCTTTCTTTACGATGTATTCATTTGTTACGTTACCACATGAAGTCATCCGCCCCCGAACGTTTCCGCCGTTCAGGTTTGGGGGTGTGATAGATTGATATCAGAGCAATGTTTATAGTGAACTAAGTATATCGAACCACATAAGATATACAAACTTTAAATGCTTAAGGGACTAATACTCTCTGACAAAACATTTCTCTTTTGTTTTTACGCTTAACCAGCGTTATGTTTAACTTAAATTGTTAGTTCATTTAAGTACAAATACATGCATACAACAAAATTATTTTCATGATTTTAACTATACATGAAGTATTTAGACAAACTGACGCTATGATTAAAACTCGATATATATAATCAGGTTTGGGACAAATATAGCGTGATCAACTATATTTGTCCGAGATCGAACCAATATATATCGAGGATTGCTCGTAGTAAGCAACAAGTCAAAACTTACCAAACCGTCACAAGAATCAAACACAAGAATTTAAATACTATAGGAGTATTTGCTACATAAACTAGTTTAACTTACATGTTTTGCATGTTTCAACTTTATTCAATTATTATAACCCTATTTCTCGTACAGTCAAATGGCTGGATTTCACCACCCTGGCGACCCATACTTTCCCAACCAAGGCAATGGAGGATGGGTCGAAGATGATCCCGAAGAGGACGAGGAACCCATAGAAGTGGATGATGAGTCCGGTACCGACTCAGAGCCGGAGGTGATCAACCCACCACCCATACAACCTCCCGTCTTTGTAGGGAACTTTCAAGGACCGACTCCCGTCTGGGGAAGTCACCTCCATCATTGGAGCCAACAACAAAACCTACGCCCTCCCTACGGCATGTGCCGGGACTTCTACGATGTCCGAGGCGGAGGTTCGGCTGATCGGGCACTCCTAGTAATGGTAGGTAAGCTAGCCAATCAGTCCTATCAATCCGGAGTTCAAGCTAGCCGACTTTGGGATGTCAACGTGGAAGTACAGGTTCACACTTTCGACATCCGTAGGCTGGACAGAATGCAAGACAATGCTCAACTCCAAACCGAAGCATTCAAAGCACAAATGATTGCAGCCCTCGCCGAATTAAGGGAACAATAAGCCGCTTTTGATAGGCGTCTAATGGAGTCAAAGAAATCGGATGCGGAGTCAAGCTCCAAGCGCAACCTACGTCGCAAGTAGTGCTTGCAAAAATCTCAAATTTTGTGATAAGTTAGGACCTCGGCTAAAAGTCTTTAAATTTCTAAAACTTTGTAACCGGAGACCCTTATAGGGGTCAAATTTTCGTGATCATTGTATCAACTATTATATTAATATATGTGGCACTATTATTACTACGTTGAGTAATTCATTAAATCCTTGAAAAGTCATCAAGAAACCAAATGCTTGATTCATATTTTCAGTCTTACAAATAACTTTCATTCTTCTATTTTAAGACGCATACTATCATCTGTTGTCAAATCATAGCAATTTGGCTCATAAGACACATTCAGTTTCTATACTAAGTAATTCTTATCGTTATCTTTTCAACCTATAGTTGAAGGATGCCTCCGCGTAGGAACCCAAGGTGAAACAACGGTGGGGAATCACCTATACCACCACCACCACCTCCACCACCTCAATTTGATGCTGTCATGTTCCAAGTAGCAGTCACCGCAGCGGTAGCAGCTGCCATGTCACAGATCAATAACTCGAGTACTACTGGCTCGGGAGCTGGCACACACCTATCCAACCATGGCGAGAGTCATGGGCAACCCCGACAATGCACCTATAAGGACTTTACTAATGCCAAACCCCGGATGTTTTATGGAACTGGTGGTGTGATAGCTCTGAGGCAATGGATTGAAAGGATGGAATCAGTCTTTGAAATCTGCTCCTGCCCTGAGCACAGCAAAGTCAAGTTTGCAACTTTCACCCTTATTGATAGAGCTTTAACTTGGTGGAATGTCCACGTTAAGGTACTTACCCTGATAGTGGCAAACTCCATAAGCTGGGAGAGCTTAAAGGTCATGCTGATGAGAGAATACTGTCCACGAGGAGAGATTCAAAAACTCGAGCACGAACTCTGGACTCTTGGAATGGTTGGTAACGACATCGCAACTTATACCAACAGGTTCTTCGATCTGGCAATCCTTTGCCCAGATATGACTGCTCCTGAGAGCAAGAAAATAGAGAGATACATTTGGGGGATGTCTCCCCAAATTAGGTCAAGCGTGTTAGCTTCAAAACCTGACACTTTTGAAAATGCCAAGGAACTGGCACAATCTCTTGTTGACTACGGAGGTCATCAGAACTCAACGGTTGCTACACCAGAACCACAAAGGGAAACAACAACAACAGCATCAACAACAACAACAACAATAACAAGAAGAGGGTATGGAATAAAGGGAAGGGTGGGTCTTCCCAAGAATCTGCGAAGAAACAATTGGTCTCAGTGAATGCTGCCACTGTACCTACTACAGTTCCTACAAATACCTACCCAACCAAGCCTTATGTAGGTAACCTTACAAAGTGAGCCAAATGCACTTACCACCATCATGGACCTTGTCGGGAAATGCAGTGCGCTAACTGCAACAGAAAGGGGCACACTGTCCTTTTCTGCAAGGAGCCCGCAAAACCGATCACTCAAGTTCCCAACGCGGGTGTAGGCCAAACTTGCTACGGTTGTGGTGAGGTGGGCCACTACCGGAGGAACTGCCCAAAGGCAGCAAATACCGGCGGGGTGGGACGAGTTTTAGCTATAGGCCACGATGAAGCCGTAGCTGATCCGACTGTAGTTGCTGGTACGTTCCTTCTAGATAGTTCATATGCATGCATATTATTCGATAGTGGAGCGGAGAGAAGCTTCGTGAGTCAAAACTTTATTCATTTACTTAAACCTAAACCTAGCAAGTTAGAAAAATCATTCACTGTAGAGATGGCCAATGGAAAAACCGAAAACACTAACTGCATATACATGGACTGTACGTTAACTTTAGGCGGTCATTCTTTCCCAATCAATCTCATGCCGGTCCAAATTAAAAGTTTCGACGTCATAGTCGGCATGGATTGGTTGAGTCTTCTTCGCGCCGACATCATGTGCTTTGAGAAAACAGTTCGTCTTAATCTCCCTAACAATGAAACATTAGTGATTTACGGCGACAAATCAAGTACAAACCTTCGCATCATTTCGTGCATCCAAGCTCGAAAGTGTTTGCGGAAGGATTGTCGAGCATTCCTAGCGCACATCGTTGATACAAGTCAGGAACTGAAGGACATCAAGAACATTCCAGTAGTACGCGACTTTCCCGATATCTTTCCAGCAGAACTACCGGGATTACCACCACAATGCCAAGTCGAGTTTAGAATCGACTTAGTTCCAGGGGCTACCCCAGTAGCAAAATCGCCTTATCGTCTCGCACCAGCAGAGATGCAAGAACTTTCCAGTCAACTTAATGAACTCCTTCAAAAAGGATTCATAAGACCAAGTTTCTCACCTTGGGGAGCACCGGTCTTGTTCGTAAAGAAGAAAGACGGATCGTTCCGTATGTGCATTGACTACAGAGAATTGAACAAACTTACCGTCAAAAACCATTATCCTCTACCCCGTATTGATGACCTATTTGATCAACTTCAAGGAGCAAACTAATTCTCAAAGATAGATCTACGATCCGGATATCACCAATTACGAGTACTAGAGGGGGATATTCCCAAGACAGCTCTCCGAACTCGTTATGGGCACTACGAATTTGTAGTGATGCCGTTCGGATTAACCAACGCACCAGCAGTATTTATGGACCTAATGAATAGGGTATGCCGTCCTTACTTGGATCAATTTGTCATCATCTTTATTGATGATATACTTATCTACTCCCGAAGTAAGGAAGAGCATAGTCAGCACCTACGAAAAGTCCTAGAAACACTACGATCGGAGAAACTCTATGCGAAGTTCTCTAAATGCGAATTTTGGATTCGAAGAGTCGAATTTTTGGGCCACGTTGTTAGTGAGAAAGGGATACACATGGACCCCTCCAAAATTAAGGCCATTGAGAACTGGTCGGCACCAAAGACACCTACAGAGATTCGTCGATTTCTAGGTCTCGCCGGCTACTATCGCAGATTCATAAAGAACTTCTCTAGCATTGCGAAACCTCTTACTACATTAACCCAGAAAGGCGTGTCCTTTGACTGGGAAGCGAAACAAGAGAAGGCGTTCCAAACGCTGAAACAGGCCTTGTGCACCGCACCGATACTATCCATCCCCGAAGGGATAGAAGATTTCGTAGTGTATTGCGATGCATCAAACCAAGGACTTGGTTGTGTTCTTATGCAGAGAGGGAAGGTTATTGCTTATGCCTCCCGACAGCTTAAGACACACGAAGTGAACTATACGACCCACGAACTTGAGTTAGGAGCAGTAGTATTTGCTCTGAAGATCTGGAGACACTACTTATACGGAACAAAGAGTACTATTTTCACCAATCACAAGAGCCTTCAACACATTTTTAATCAGAAGGAACTCAACATGCGAAAACGACGATGGGTTGAGTTACTCAATGACTACGAATGTGAAATTCTTTATCATCCTGGCAAGGCCAACGTGGTGGCTGACGCCCTCAGTCGAAAGGAATACACTGGTCGGAGGGTCAAATCTCTGACTATGACTATCCATTCCCACTTATCCACACAAATTAAGGAGACACAAATAGAAGCTTTGCAACCTGATAATGTGGCGGGTGAATGCCTGCGAGGAATGGAAAAGAATCTAGAAGTCAAGGGTGGCAGAGCATATTATCTCATGGACCGAATCTGGACACCAAAACATGGTGGTTTCAGAGACGTAGTCATGACCGAAGCACACAACACAAGATATTCCGTTCACCCAGGTTCAGATAAAATGTATCTGGATCTTAAGAAACTGTACGGGTGGCCTAACATGAAAGCAGAAATTGCTACCTTTGTAAGTAAATGCCTTACTTGCGCAAAGGTTAAGGTCGAATATCAAAAACCGTCAGGATTACTACAACAACCGGAGATACCAGAATGGAAATGGGAACGGATTACTATGGACTTCATAACCAAGTTGCCCAAGATGACGGGTGGACTTGATACCATATGGGTCATCGTCGACAGATTGACCAAATCCGCGCATTTCCTACCAATCAAGGAGACAGACAAAATGGAAAAGCTTACAAGAACTTACATAGGGGAAGTAGTGCGACTGCACGGTGTTCCGATATCCATTATCTCCGATAGAGATAGTAGATTCACTTCGAGATTCTGGCAGTCACTACAAAGTTCCCAGGGAACTAGGCTAGATATGAGTATAGCCTACCACCCACAAACAGACGGGCAAAGTGAGAGAATGATACAAACTTTGGAAGATATGCTGAGAGCCTGTGTGATTGACTTTGGAAAGGCATGGGATATCCATTTACCCCTTGTCAAATTTTCATACAACAATAGTTATCATACAAGCATAAAGGATGCTCCTTTTGAAGCCCTCTATGTTTGAAAGTGCAGATCCCCTCTGTGCTGGACTGAAGTTGGTGATACCCAGTTAGTTAGAGGACGAGTTCCTGAAAGCACTATCACCGGTCCAGAAATCATACGAGAAACAATAGAGAAGATCGTTCAAATTCGTGAACGGTTGAAAGCCTCCAGAGACCGACAAAAAAGCTACGCTGACCAAAGGAGGAAACCTTTGGAATTCCAGGTAGGAGACCACGTTTTTTTGAAGGTCTCACCGTGGAAAGGTTTAATACGCTTTGGGAAGCATGGGAAACTAAATCCAAGATACATAGGGCCTTTAGAGATTCTTGCTAGAATCGGCCCTGTGGCTTACAAACTTAACCTACCGCGTGAACTTAGTAACATACATCCAACCTTCCATATCTCGAACTTGAAAAAGTGTTTGTCCGATGAGACTCTTGTTATTCCACTCGACGAGATCAAGATCAACGAGAGACTCAACTTTGTGGAAGAACCAGTAGAAATCATGGACCGAGAGGTCAAACAAACAAAGCAAAGTCTCATACCCATCGTGAAGGTTCACTGGAACGCCAAGCGGGGACCTGAATTCACATGGGAACGCGAAGATCAGATGAAACAAAAGTACCCTCATCTTTTTCTCTGATCCACTAGTATCTTTACTACCTTAAATTTTGGGACGAAATTCCCTCTAACGGGGGGATGATGTGACAACCCGATATTTCAACTCTTTGTAATGACCTAAAAAGTCAAGTATTGTAACCACCTTTGAGTTAATGAAATTAACTTTGATAATAAAATGTCCATTAAGTTTCTATTTAAATTCCTACTATGTTTAATGTCATTAAACCGTGATCGTACGTAAAAAGAACGCCCAAATCCGACTTTGTATGTTGAAGTTATGATTTTTCCAAGTTCGGCATAGCGACAGACAACTAAAAACTCGAATCGGAGATCGAGTGAATTTTGGCCGGAATGACCTAAACGAGAATCGAAGATCTCAACAATGGTAATTCAGCGGTAAAAAGTTTGGCAAAAACCGACGTCAGATAAAGAAGTTATGAATTTCTAAAGAAATTCCTTAAACACGACCCTTTTAAAAATAAATAATAAAAATAATTTGAAAATTTGCCGACGAAGTCTAAACGAAAGTTGTAGAGCGTAGTCTCACCTACACGTGGATATAAAGACCATCGAAAACGGAATTCGTATGAAGAAGATATGAATTTTAGAAGTTTATTAATTAAATTAAATATAAATTTAATTATAAATGTTTGGTATTATCCGAAGGGAATCAGCAGATAGGGCCGAAGTACGCCCTGCGTACCCTTGTATGCCCCGCGTACTCAAGGCCTAGGCCTCGGATCGTCCACGTCCCAGTCTATGCGAAGTAGCCTTGTCCCATCCGAAGTCCGAGGCAGTCGAGGACTCGGTCATGCATGACGTACGCGTACGCCCCGCGTATCCTCGTACGCCCTTCGTACCGAGGCGGTTCCAGCCCCTATAAAGGGGATGCGAGGGTTCCGAAGAAAGGGCTCCATTTCTCTCCTTTCTTGTGCGTTCTTGCCTCGTTTTCTGTGCCCGTTCTAACCCGAAGCCCCGATCATTTTGCTCAAGTCCCGAAAGTCATTTTTACTCCCGAGATTCCCGAGAAAAATCCGTTTCCCGAGACGAAACTCTGCCCGGTTTCCATCTTGCTTTCTTCAAACTTTCAAGTGAGTTCATACCCCTTAATTAACCTTTTAAATGTTCTATAAATGCTTTTATATGCTTTCAAGGGGGGGGGGGGAATACAAGTAAAACACACGAGTATCATTGTGTGTTATATAAAGAATTATTATATGCTTTTATTTAACCAAATCATATGTGATTTATAAACTTTATAGGGAACTCTCGTATATAAAACATGTTACAATAGCATTCCATCTTTTGAAATATAAATTGTTGTAATGCATGTATAAACTAAACATTTTCTTAGATTATATGTATACTTGTCTATCTTAGGCTCTACAAAAATCTATACTTTCATAACAAGTGATTCCTTTTCTAGATATTTCTAAACAAACGAGACACACTTTAGAAAGCTATAATAGGTATAGTTTTATGAGGATATTGCTAACTTTTACATACTAGAAACACGATTTTCAAGAAGTCACTTTCATATACAAGAACAAACGAACATTTTAACACGTAAATCTGTTTTTATACCACGGCTTGTGAGACAATAACTTCACGTACGTTCGAGTACACATTTCAAGTCCTGTATTATATACCAGAATCCCTTGGAGGGGGAGCATGGTGTTTGTGTATAGATCTATACGGGCTTGACAACCCGCGCTTTGACTGTTAGCTACAGTCCATCTTTTGGGGTGACAAACGTCATAACATTCCAACGCCTGAAGAATGTTGTTTTTAGGCATTCCGAGTCAATAGTATGATTATAAAACTCACATGGGGTATTAAAAATGCATTGATTTACGAGGTTTTCAAACATATTGGTTATTTTACACTTACATACATTTTTAGAAACAAACATTGGTCTTGAGAGAAGGCTACTTTTATACTAGTAGAAAATATAGGATTTCCTTAAAACAAACAAACAAGGACAAAACATTTCATTTCATACAAACATTGTCATTTAATACTTATGAAACTCACCAGCTTAAATGCTGATCTACTCTTTCAAAATTACTTGTATGTCCCAGGGATTCAGTAATTTTAGGTATTAATATGCTTTTGAAGAAGGGATGCTGCGGCGCCAGTTTACTCTCATATTTTGACATCATATTGTAATTGGTTTTGAACATGTAACTTTTGACAAATGTAAACTTTCAATTATACATATGATGGTTGTATTGCTTTCTTTACTATGTATTCATTTGTTACATTACCACATGAAGTCATCCGCCCCCGAACGTTTCCGCCGTTCAGGTTTGGGGGTGTGATAAAAACAGGTATAGAACTCACAAGAAATGTACCTAAATATAAAACAGAATAAGCATAATAAATCTCAAAATAGACAATAAAGAAATACGTACCAGCCACGACAACATGTGATGCGCGGACCTCCTCCGTTGTCAGCTGGAAATCTCTCCCACGAGCCCTCGGAACCTCGACCTTCACCGATCGAACATTAGTGGTAAACAAAGCAGTAGGAGTGGAACCCTTGGCTGATCCTTGAACAAGCTGAGGGCACTCGGCCTTCTGATGGCCGGTCTGGTTGTAGTGAAAGCAGACTGCAAATCCCTTGGGGAAATCCTTCGCCAAATGCCCCTCCTTGCCACACTTGTAGCAAATCCCTGCCTAACAAGACCCCTCATGACTCTTGCCGCACCTTCCAGAAGCGCGAACCTTCTGGCCTCCTGACCTCGAATCAGCGGGCTTAGCACACTTAGCTGCTGGCTGTGACTGCACCGGTCACCGGTCTCTCCCCTGAGACTCCGCAATCTCTCTGGCCTGAGTCTCCAACTCGATCTCCCTCCTCCTGGCATTTGCCTAAAGCTCGTCAAATCTCCGATAAGACGAGTTTGCCATGAACTCTCGAATATCCCTCCTCAGAATGCTAAATACCGGCTCATGCGTGCCTGCTCAGTCGACACATGCTCAGGGTAGAACATCGCCTTGTCGTGAAACATCCTCATAATCTCAGTCACCAACTCTGTTTTCTGTCTGAGAGAAAAAAAAATCCTAGGCCAAACGTTCCCTCTTTATCGGGGGAACATACTCATCTCAAAACATCCCAACAAACCTCTCCCAAGACACTGCAGTATGCTCTGCAGGAGTAAAACCGGATGTCGCGAACTTCCACCTGTCCTTTGCTCACAGGCGAAGTTGGTTCAACGCGAATCGCGCCCTCAAATGCTCTATACACGAACAAGTATAGAAACATCCCTTGATGTCAGAGACCCATCTCATTGCAGCGATCAGATCCTAAGTCCCATCAAACTATGGTGGCTTCGTGTTGCTGAACTCTCGATACAACAATGAGTCACCCCCATGTGGCCTGGCAGCAGCGACAGCTGCGGTGGCTGCAGCAGCAGCCGCCTCCGAAACAGAAGCATATTGCTCATCAGAAGTCTCGATCAGAGTGGTCTTAATAGACCCAAACATCTTCGGAATAGCCTCCCCGATGGCTGCGGCTACCTCGTCATGAATCATCCTGCGAATCTCATCATCGCTAACTTCGATGCTCTCTGGAGTGTGGCGTGTAGCTACCATGATGTCTCTAAAACACAACACAAAATCATGCTGCCTGCCAACCTATTGCTTTCAGTAGTACGGGCCTAATACTACCTTCCACACCAAGCCTGTAGTCATCCCAAGTCCTCCTCTTAGGATTCTAATTCAAAAATTCTCTATGTATCACAAATAACAGACTACTCTCTCAGAAAACCCCTCTCAATTTCGTCTAGGTATCTCTCCCCTAGATCATATTCTGACTCCGAACTTGACACATACTCATAGAAAATAGCAGATAACACTGATCAAAAGCATCTCCTAGGCCAAGGCATCACAAATCAGGCAACTCTAGCCCTAGAATTATGAAATACCTAGCCTACTTTCTATCATGCAATTCTAATAGAATATTTCATAAATATCTCATAACACAAAAGTAAGGGTATTTTGGGAAATCATCGTTCGGGCTATGGATGATTGTACACACAACTCCAACTCGTTTTCTTTTAAAACTCTTTCTCGTTTTAGAAAATCATTTCTTTTGGGAATTGTTTCTCAACTCCTCATTTTGAGTCCAAACACACCCGATGGTGCATCCGAATTCCTCAAACCAAGGCTCTGATACCAACTTGTAACAACGTAAATTTCAAACCAAGATTTTTCATTTTCAAACACAATAAACACAAGTCTCATTTCCCAAAAATCTCAAGTATCAACATTAACACATTTTATATCAAAAGTTGTTTATCACAAAATCCAGGAACTTCCAAAAACATGTCTCCAATGCGAGTGGGTGTACAATCAAGTCGGGGCCTTCCCGCGATCATCGGAAGTACCTGAAACACATAACACATAACACGTTAAGCACGAAGCTTAGTGAGTTTCCAAAAATACCACACACAACTCCATAGTCACTCGAGGTTATAACTCAATAAGACCCTCTGGCCTATGTGTCTCAGTGGGACCCTCCGGTCCCAACTCAGTAAGTTCATAATAACAATACTCAGCATAAATCACAAAGACATAATGCAAAATATCAAATACACAGATAAACACAATAAACATCTCAATCACACAAAGGTACCACTCATGGAAAGCATAGTGAGAAGACTCACCTTGCCAGAAATCAGCAAATCTCGAACTCAAATAACTGGTCTAGCCTCCGCCTAACATACACGACATTTATCCCTAATTAATCACGACTCTCAAGAGGCTACACTAACTCACAAAAGGGAAAAAGACGATTTTACCCCCTCATTGGCCATAAATGTCCATAAATTGATCAAACCCTAAAAGTCAACCAAAAGTCAACGGCAGGGAGTATGCTGCGCGTACCAGCTCTCTATGCTGGGCGTACTCGGCTGCCATGCAGGCATCGGGGATGCACGACCCCTAAGCTGCGCGTACTAGAATTAAGCCCGACGTACGCTCTAGTTTAACCCTTCTCACTCGTTTGGTCTTAAACAGTTAAGACCTTGGCTCATATTACAGATTTAGACTCCCTAACAGCTCTTTAACCCATAAAGTCAGTGACTTTAAGCCTTTGCATGGTTGATATGGTCACAAACACACAAAATATTCACTCTTTTATCTAGAGAAGCTCATAACTCATGCATGGATTGATTCCAACGATCAAGATTGGATTTTTAGGACATTACACCACTAATACACTCAAAAGGGGTTGGTCCTAGTCTATGGAGCTCAAGATCTCATCAAGTCTCCACCTTTTTGGGAAAAAACCCTAAAAATACTCTACCATGATTCTCATAACAAAAGAGTGGTAATGTTTGAAGCTTTAGACCTCTATATGAAGCTCCCAACTCAGATATGCTCAGATCCAAGAGCTTAGACTCCCACTCCTTCTTCTCTAAAGCTTTCTCTTCCCTTCAAGAACACACAAGAACTCTCGAAGGCTCACAAATGCACTCACAAGCTCTAAAACGAGGGTTAGGGCACACTTAGGGTTTGTTTTCTGAGAATGGTGGCCAAAAATAAGGCCATCATATCCTTTATATAGGGGATTCACCCTAAATTAGGGTTTTCACTTTGGGCCTAGTACGCTCAACACACCCTCTGGTACGCCCAACGTACTAGGTGGCTTCCGCGTCAAATGCACGCTTACGAGTATGCTAAGCGTACTCTCTTGTACACCCCACGTACTCATTCACCACCTTTTCTCAATAAAGGGATAAAATGGACAAGTTCTCAAATATTAAGGGTTACAAGATATACTTGGACCTGGGATGTTACAAACTCGCTGAGTCATCCCCCTAAATCGTCGAGTTCTATCGGGCTGCTCGTAGTCGTGATTTAGCGAATCAACTCTTCGAGTCCCTTCACAGACTCTTCCAGTTCTATATTAAGTTGAAACGGGACAACACAAATAAACTCATCGAGTTCCCTTATGGACCCGATGAGTTCCTCTATCTGTTTGGCCATTTTAACAGATTAAACCTCTACTCTCAGATCTAGAGTCCAAATTTCATCCATACACTGGAAATGCCCCATTTAGAGGTAAATTTTCCAACTTTACCTGCTAATAACCCATCTTAATGGGTTTAGCTAAAACCCTAGTTCCTTAGGACATTGATGTCTGTCCAAAATCCTTATTACTCCAAATCAAAGCATGAGAACCGAGATGTAGATCCTAGATACCAAAAGACACGTAAAGCCTCAGACTTTCCTTCCATGCATTGCCTTTCGGGGCACAAAAGGCCATAATAACACCTTAGATCTTGCATGGAGGCTTCAATGGCATAAAGTTTGCACCTTAATGCCTTAACAACCCTTAATGATACCAGATCTAAAAGAATCTTTTCTTGGGACGTCCAAATCCTGAGGGTCAAGCTTCTTGAACCAAAACCCTCAAAAAGTGGAAGTACATAGATCTAATGAGTAAATGATCAAGTTAGAGATATGATTACCAGAAAGTGAAGGGAATAAGATGTTGCTTTTGGATCTACAATCTTCTCTTGGAGTCCTCAAGCTTCTTCTTCTTCTTCTTCTTCTTCTTCTACAAGCTTCAAAACACACAAGAACACTAAAAAAATGGCTCACACACTCACACAATGCTCTAGGGTTTGGTGGATTAGGGTTTGGGACTTGGAGGCTAGAAATGAGGCCAAAACGCAGAGATTAATTAAAGGGTTTTGAGCATTCTAACACTCCTATGGTGTACATGCAACCCTAGATGCTTTGGATCTATGTTTTCTCTATTATACTTGCATACATTCAATATTCCAAAGCATCATCCTAACTAGCATACAATGAAGCATAAGCAACATGAAATACAATTTAGATGACATACCTTTTAGTGTAGTTCGAAGCCTTGAAGCTTTAAGAGCTTAACACCAATAGTATGAATACCTCAAATGGAATCATAACACACCTTTGGACAAGGGATGAACATGAGAGAATGTGCTAGACACCAAATTCGGCTATCGCCCTCCAAGAACACTTGCATTGGCCGATTTTAGGAATGGAGTATCATATATATAGTCTAGGATTATGGTAAACCCTAATCCGTACCTTTGGGCTTATTATTCATGATCCATGAATCAAGTGTGCTAGCTCTTTATGGGTTCCACCATAAACTTAGTCCATCGTGTATCATAAGCCCAAACTATATATATATATATATATATATATATATATATATATACACATACACACACACACACAACTAATTTACAAAATTAGTCCCCATTGATTTAATTAGTCTCTTTTGATCATATAATTAATTCCAAATTAATTCTTGATCAATACTAATTAAATCATATGATTTAATATTAATATATTATAACTTATAATATATTAATAAATCATAAATAACCTCTCTCTCAAGTATCATCCTATCAAATTGACCTGATGATATGCAACCCACATGGACCACGCTACTCACGGCTCAAGTGGATACCAAATATAGCTATGGATTTAGACACCTTATCCAACAGTCTCCCACTTGGATAAGTCTAATAACTATAATTGCAAATACAACTCCAAAACCCGACCAGCAATCGTAGCTCTTAAAAGCCGCTGTCGAACTCTGATCTAGTCAATGACACGTCCATTAGTAAGGGATCATATATTCCTCCATTTTAGATATCATATGGACTGAGACATGGATTATAATCATTCTATCTATCCATCTGTTGTTTCTCGATTTACGATTTATGACGACCGACTAATTGAACAAATCAAATCAGTCCAGGCTTAGCCAAGCACTTAGAGGTGTCATCACTAAATCATCGAGGGGACTACAGATATCACTTTTATCCCTACAAGGGTAAAAGGAATGGATAAACTTTGACTCATATGCTTGCTCTATCTACTCATCAAATCACACACAATGATATGTTTTATAACACCGAGTTACCAGTGCGTTTAAATATCATCAATGTGCAATCGAATTATAGACTGCAACTCACATCTCTCCATTTGAAGAATATAAGATAGTATCATCTCATGATCACTCGTGATAAAATCCATGAAGTGATTCAAATAAGCGTGGGTTTAATCCAATACTTGAATCTTATTCCAGGAGTAATCATGAAAACTTCAAGCAAACTTGTGCTATGTCTAAACACCTTTAGACAAACTACAAAACCATTCATGACAGTATTGCCTCAATACCTACTTCCAAAGTGTGATCGAATTTGGATGGTTTGAATAACCTAGTTATTCGGGAAGTCAAAACATGTAAAGTTAAACACAAGAATAATACTAGTCCTATATGGCCCCAAAGCTTTTGAGTCATATTGATTACTCATTATTCATTGTATAATGTTTCGAATAATCAACTTAACACTTGAATTAAAACAATGGTTATGCCATGATCCTAGCATGCACACCATGTTTGTCTAAATAATAGTTATGCCATGCTCCAAGCATGCACACTATGTGTGTCTATGGTCTTTACTTTGTGAAATAGATCAATTAAACACATCTTTAGCGAAACTCATTTCACAATTCCAAATCTTTATCACTAGTGTAAGAATTCTAAATTCTTGTCACTGCCAAAATGTGTTAGACTCTAAACTATCATGCAGTGATTCCTTTGTAATGTCTAGGTACCAAAAGTCACAGAGACTTGACCAACGATATTAAAAAGTATTCCTTTGGAGATTGTTACAAGAAAATTCCATGGAAGCGAAGTCTCAAATTCAAAGTACATTCCTTTGAACATCCTTCTTGCATAAAAGTTTTCTAACTGCAGATTCTTAATATCCAACTCCCATTATGGAAACATTTCCATATTTTCCATATGACAACTCATTATTAACAGAATCCTTTCTATTCATAATAGTGTCGATACGGTCCATCCATTACTATACTTCCAACTGTCCTTAAGCGACCAATCCTTGGCGAACCTTAGATTATCCTTTAATCGTTATTCAACCACTTTAGTCCTATCCAGTTCTGGTCCTATTCCTTCTTAATGCCCTAGGCATTTTTGGAAAATTTTGAACGGATGAGTATTATAGCACATGTAATCGATCCTATACCCAAAGCATATGGGCCACGATTCATGATGTCTCACATAAAGACATGATACTTGACCAATATTCTGCTATAATATTTCTATTTGCCATGTTCTTATCATTCGAATTATGAAAAAGGATGTCGTAATCATAGTTAAAATTTGAGAATGCAATTAACACATCCATATATAGAATTTCCTTATGTTGAACCATTCCATCATACATTCATATATAGAATAACAACTTTTCAAACCCTGCAACTGTGCTATTTGAAACATTTTGTTTTTCTATAATTAACAATGCTAACTTTAAACATTTTCCATAATACTTATGCTCCCACTAGCATAATGATTATTATCTTACTAGCATAACACTTATGCTCTCACTAGTTTTAACATGTATTCATAAATCAACTAAACTTCTAGAAATCAATACTTATTGATTTTCATTACCAAAGTTCAGATTTCTGATATGAGATGCTTCGATAAGACTTTATCTAGTATTCTCAAACTCATACACATTTCCTTAGATAGCTCACATGTGTGTCTAAACAATTTAAGAACTTACAACAATAAGTCTCAAATGTGTAGACCTTTTGCCATTTCTCACAATTTGAATTATGAAAAGGGATGTCGTAATCATAATCAAATTTGAGAATGCAAATATCACAATTGCTATCTCATTAAAATATACTTAGTGAAAGCGTTTCCTCATCATTATTTTCATGAATCGGAGAGAAACCTTATGACACTTATATTTTATGGTGTATGTGTTCCTATCCATGTGAATTTTTCAAACCATAATCATAAGACAAGTCTAGTGACAAATCCAAACTCATATGGATTGAACTTGTTCAATCTTCATTTCTTGTCACCTGGTAGCACAAGGGCCTACCATGTCTTCCAAGTTGTTAAGCTAGTGACAAATCCAAATTTAGTTGATTTCATTCCTTAATATAACAGTCAACATGAAATATTAAGGCTAGGACCCAACACAATATTTTACAAATCGGAAGAGGGATGTCGTAATCTCATTGCAAAATATCTGAAGGTTGGTAAATGACGATTTACCAATTTCCACCACGAAAAATGAAAAAGAATTTTAGGTTTTAAGTGAATTGAAATTCCTAGATCCTTTGAGATTCATTGAACAATTCAATGGCATGTTTAAATCTCGATTATGCACTTCAAGTTTGTGACTGGGATGCCGAGGATCACAAACAAGGTGTGAATAACCATGCAAATTAGCTTGGTACACTCAATGTTACAATCTCCTAATCAATGTGCTGGTTAACCACACACGCTCCATTGATCTATGATTAACATTAAGCTACAATTTTCCATGCACTGTCAGTCCCAGATTAGTGTGCCGGTTAACCACACACGCTCCACTAACGACCTAACAAGATGTAAAGTGCAATTTCATGGGTTAGCACCATATTCACATTTTCCTAAGTAACTAAGATTGGGAATTTATAAGTGTTTAGTTACTTTATATTTATCATTATACTTTTAATGAATGTTGAATTAGAGTCGTATCCTACCCGTTCGGCTAACGACCCTCCACCAGTCAAGGAAGCAGTGGGTGAGAATGGACACCCATTAAATTGCCATTTTATAGGCAGTAACTGTTGGATTAGTGTCTAAGTCCATAACCATTTTGGTATGTACTTGACCCGATGGTGCATGGTCCTTTTAGGTTGCCTTCACCAAAGCAACTTGATAGGATGAATTATGAAGAGAAATGGTTAAATATGATTTATTAATATATTATGAGAATAATATATTAAAGGAGAAATCATATTGTTTAATTAATATTAGTCAAGAATTAATAAGAATTAAGTTTGTGACTAAAAGAGATTAATTAAACTTAAGGGACTGGAATTGTAATTATAAGATAATTGCAATTGGGCCATGGATTGCCTTATATTATAAGGTTGGACGAATTCTATGGGGAAACACATTAGAAATCGTCCAAGGCCTTTAAGGAAAGGAGTCCATGGGTTGCTTAGGGCTTAAGCATCCAAATTAGAGTTTCCTTGTTAGATAACCCTAATAGCCTCATTATATATAGAGTTTCCTTGTTAGATAACCCTAATAGCCTCATTATATATAGAGCCCTTATGCTCCAAAAACGTGGACAAGCTTTCTTCTAGGGTTTCCACACGTTTTGGGCAGCCTCCTTCTCTTCTCCTCTTCATCCTGTTGCTCTTGGTGTTTGTGAACCATTAGAGGAGTGACATTTGTGACTCTAAGCTTTCTAAAGTCAATACAAGAAGGATTTGAGGTTGTTATTGCTACATAACAATCAAGGTATGATATAAACCCTAATTCATATGTTATATTGATTATCATGTACTAGATCTAGGGTTTATAGTCTTGGATAAATTGCATGTACAATAGAGAAACCTAGATCCAAGCATTAAGGTATGTATGAGAACATAGGATGTTCTTATGACCAAAACCCATCAGAGGTATCAGAGCCTTGATTGGTTTCTATTGTATTGATGCATTATGTAGCTGAAAATCGTATTCTGGCTTACTGTTCGACCTGACTCGGCGAGTCACTACTTGGACTCGGCGAGTCAGCCCTACTCGGCGAGTTCCAGAGTGTGACTCGGCGAGCCGGAGCGTCAGACAGAGGAAACTTCAGATTTTGTTGCTATTTTGCTTAAGGGTTATTACCATATTCATTTTAAACCTATAAAATACGAATTTTATTGTTTCTTAATGAATATCCTTGCCAAAACACAAGATAATTACCAATTAATTAGATAATAACTTCCTTATATGATATAGATTGGATTATTTGTATTAATTGGGTAACTTATTTTGCAAGAAATTGAAAATTAGGTCAAATATAGATAATGATGAAATTAATTGTTTAATTTATATTATTTGTTATTTGATCCTTGTGTTATGAAAAGTTTCAGTTTTTTCCCCTTTAAGTTTTCTAGTTTAAATTTAAACTCAAAAGTTTAGTTTTGAAATTTAAATAGTTGAAACCCTAATGTTTTGAAAAGGTTTCAAAACTTGCCCTCAAGTTTTGGAATTTAAATTTTGATTAAAAGTTTAATTTTGATGTATATTTAAATTCTAAACCTAAATGTTTTGAAATGTTTCAAAACTTGCCCTCAAGTTTTGGAATTTAAAAGTTGATTAAAAGTTTAATTTAGGAATGTTAAATTCTAAAACCCTAGTATTGTTTTGAAAAGTTCAAATCACACCCTTATGGTTTTATTAATTAATTAAGCTGTATAATTAAAAGAGGTTTAATAAATCCATAAAAGTTTAGGTTTACAATTTAATTGAATTAAAAGTATAATTGTTAAATTTGACCTCCTAGTATTTTAAAAGTGTAAAATACACCCTATACTATATATAACATTAAAAGTCTAACATTATATATATGTTTGAGTATAAGTCAGTCTTACCGTTAGTAGGCATCATTCATGAAGCTAGTCTATAAGGGGTGTTTAAGGAAATTGCCTATGAAATGGCGATTGAATGCGTATCCACTCTTACCCACCGCACTCTTGACTAGTGGAGGGTCGTTAGCTGAACGGGTAGGATAGGGAAAAACCTTCCATTATAAGTATAATGAAGTACAAAAGTAACTAAATGTTTTACAAATTCCCAATATTAGTTACTTAGGCAAAAGTGAATTGATGCAATTCCATGAAATTACACTTTGTGCCCTTGCGAAGACGTTAGTGGAGCATGTGTGGTTAATCGACACACTAAATGGTTCTAAGCAAAGGTAGAAAAGGGTGACTCAATGTTTGTCATAGTTCGGTGGAGCGTGTGTGGTTTACCGGCACATCGAATAGGTGACTGTAACATGTGAGGGCACCATGTAAGTTTGCATGGTTATTCACACCCGCTTTGTGATCCTCGGCATCCCAGTCACAAACTAGAGGGGCATATCGAGATTTAAACATGCCATTGAAATGTTCAATGAATCTCAAAGGATCTAGGAGTTTTCATATATTTAAAACTTATATTTCTTTTTTTGTTTTTCCATGGTGGAAATTAGTGAATCGTCATTCACTTACCTTCAAATATTTTGCAACTAGATTACGACATCCCTTTTCTAGGTTGTAGCATATTGTGTTGGGTCCTAGACTTAGTATCTCATTTGGGTGATTTACTAAGGACTCAATCAATCAACTAACTTGAATTTGTTTTCTCCCGTATTTTAGATGTTAAAGTTTGACAACTATAGTCTTCCCAAATCCTGTGGAACAAGCATTCCGCATGAAGATGATATTCCACGATTCGATCGAGGAACAAGAGATCATACTTCTCTTCCTCCACCTCCTCCAATTATTCTCCCTAACCCACAAGTTCGAAGGCTTGAAAAGTTCAAGCTCACTCAAGCCCTTTTGGCAAGTAAACATAAAGAAGGAGAGTCGGTGTGTGCACACGTCCTAGGGATGAAGTCACACATTGATAGGTTAAGAATGTTGGGATCCATTGTCTGTGAGGAGATGGCTGTTGATTGGGTTCTTCAGTCACTTCCTAACTCATATAGTGAGTTCGTAAGAGAGTACTATATGATGAACTGTGACGTGACCCTTATAGATCTCACCTATATGCTTATTGCTGCTGAATCAGCAATGGTTTGGCGCAATAGAAAAGCAAAGTTGATTGGTGAATCTACCTTCAAGACCTCTATGAATATAGACAATGGCAATGAAAGACATGCTATGATCGAAAAATTTGATCATAAGAGAAATGCAATTTCTGAAGTAGTTCCATGTTCTGTTCCAAAAGAGTCAATTTGCTTTTATTGCCAAGAGAAGGGGCATTGGATACAAAGCTGCCCTATTTACCTAAGAGATCTAAGAGATGGGAGAGTCAAAACGTATGGCTCTGCTTTAGGTAAAATCCATTGACTAACTCGTTTAAGCTTCTATTCTAGATTCTTAATACATAATGTGATAAGATTACAATTGATGTTTTGTAGGATCGAAGAAAAGAGAGGAAGCTTAAGGGAAGAAGTGAGCAGAATCTAACCGTGAAGAAATGGATTTCGATCGCATTACTTGAAGATTAGATTCTTAAGCTACTACTTAGAGTTAGAATTAGATTGCTAAGAAATATGTATTAGCATAGTTTTTCAATGAATTGCATTGTAAGGACAAAATTTTCCGCAATAAAATAATTTTTGATTTTATTTATCCTTGCAATGGCATGCATGAAAATTGATGTTTGAGGGTTTCTACTATTAGCAATAATGGATTTGATTCTTAATTATGTTGTTTGTGGAAATGTCGAGAATTTACCAAGTAGGGAGAGTTTCTCATCGCCCAAGTTTCAATTGGACAGAAACTTGTAATCATGCAACTTGGTTGCACGATGAATGAGAAATTTCATATTTGGAAATTAGACTAATTCATTGACAAAGTGTCAAGTGAAGGACTAGGAGATCGAGTACACAAAGTTGCGTGCTGATCAAGTCCACAATAAGAGTAACAAAGATATTCAATATGATTATACTTATAAGATTATGTGTAATTCTGAATTGATTGAAAAAGTTTAAATCAATAGCAGAACGAATAAGAAGAATCAAGTAGGCAGAAAAATAAAAGTTTCTCCATTCTAAGAAGAAGGGAGTGTACCTTTTATGCTTTATGATAGGTTTTAATGATTAAGAACCATATCTCAATTGATCCTCTAGGTGAGTCTTAGTACAATTGCATGTCTGAGAAGAGGAATCAAGAATTGAAGAAATGGTTAAATCAAGAAGTCAATCATACTTCGTTCCAAAACAAGTCTTAGAGTTAAGATTGTGAAATTGAGTAATAATTATTAAAAAGGTTTATAACATTCATCAAATGTGGAAAGTTGTGATGTCTTGGATAAGACAAAGACCAACTAGGACCAATTTATGAAGTGTTTTGATAAAAACTACACTAACTCTTGAATATTTGTTTGTCAAGAAATGTTTATTGACAAGAGAATCTTATATGTCAAGGAGTCAGTGGGAGTCTTAATGGTCTTGAAAGGTTTCAAGAACAAATCAAAATAAACCTTATAGATCATCACTAGCACACGAGTTGAGGTTTACAACCTATCGTGTTGACACTATTTTCTTTCTGTGCCATTCCAATTGAGTTAATTATGCATGTGACTTCTATGAGTTCTCATTTGAACGCATAAAAGGCAGGCACCTTGATCAATGGAAAGTACATTAATAGGAAAGGGTGAGCTGCTTAACTACTTGGAAGACATGGTGGGAAGCTATGTTACCATAAGGCAAGAAGTCAAGATTAAGAAAGTTCGGTCCATATGAGTTTGAATTTGTCGTGAACTTTGTTTTGACAAATTCACATGGATAGGAACACATACACCATTAAAATATAAGTGTCATAAGATGTTGGATAAGGTGTCTAAGTCCATAACTTATTTGGTATATACTTGACCCGACCCGGCATGGTCCATTTGGGTTGCACTTCACCCGAACTATTTATGGATAATTTTATGAGAATTATACACATATGTTTATTAATATATTGTAAGTTATAATATATTAATATGAAGTTATTTAATTAGTCTTAGTCTTAAATTAATTATGAATTAATTTAGAGATTAAAAGGAAGACTAATTAAATTGTGGGCTATTGTTTTATATGGTGTGGGCTAACACTCATTTGTTAATGGGCTAGGCTTATATGGAAGTCCATGGATGATCCATGGAGCTTTTAACCCATGGATCCTTAGAAAAGGAAATGTCATGGGTTACTAGGGTTTCACCCTAACCATGCACACTATATAAGCATGCTTATGTTGCATGAAATAGCCACTAGTGTGGTTTTGTATGTGTGGCCGATTTTGTATGTGCGTATACACTCTCTCAAAGTTTTCCAAGTGTTTGTGGTGATTTGTGATTCCATTTGAGGCATTCACACTATTGGTGCTTGGCTCTCAAACTCCAAACAATCAACCATCATCAAAAGGTATGTATTTCTACTAGTAGTTTTATGATTCATAATCCTTATGCTATGCTAGTTAGGAAGAAACCTTGGAAATTATTATTTGCATGTATTTTAGAAGAAAACATAGATCCAAGGTTTATTAGGGTTGCATGCACACTTAGGAAGTGTTAGATTCCTCAAAACCCAACAGTGGTATCAGAGCCTAGGCTTGTTTTCTTGAATACTTGATGCAGATTGCTGAAAATCGAAGTTTATGTGATGTCTGCATAGCAGACTCACCGAGTCCATGAAGGGACTTGACGAGTCCAAGACAAAATTCATCCAACTCGGCGAGTTGGTTCATGCACTCGACGAGTTGGAACCCCAAACAACATATCTTCGAGTTTTGGTGCTGGAATTGGTCTAGAATCATTACCTTAAACTGTTTTGGACTCATAAAACCTGTTTTTGATGTGGTAATGATGATGGTGGACCAATTTCAAAGTTATAATCAAAATTTCAAGTTTATATGTGTTCATATGATTCTTGAAATTGTTGATGTGGATGTTCATGTTCATATGAGTTTTGTTAGATCATAGGAATCATTTGCAAATTGTTTGTTAGTTAATTCTTGATCTTAATTTGTTTTAATGGAATTCATAATTTGTCCTCAAGTTATGGAATTCCAAAAGTTTTTCTTTTAAATGTTTTTTTTAAGAAGTCATAAGTTACATTTTCTTGAAGAGTTTTCTAATAAATGCTTTTATAGACTCCATAACTTGTCCTCAAGTTATGGATTTCCAAAAGACTCTTCATTAAAAGTATTAAACACTTAATTAAAACTCATAAGTTATGAATATCCAAAAGTTTATGAATTGTTCAAAACTTGCCCTCAAGTTTTGGAATTTGTAAAGTCTCACACAAACTTTAATTCCACATCCTAGAGTTTTAAAAGTTAAAATTCAACACTTATACTATTTATAACATTAGTGGTTAATTATTATATATATATATATATATATATATATATATATATATATATATATGTATAAGAACAAGTCGTTTTACCGTTAGTAGGCCTCATTCACGAAGCCGGTCTATAAGGTGGGTATAAGGTTGTTGACTATAAAATGGCAACTTAATGGGTGTCCACTCTCACCCATCGCTTGGTTGATCGGTGGAGGGTCGTTAGCCGAACGGGTAGGACAATGACTTTAAATTCTCATTAAAAGTATAATGATTATTATAAATTAACTAAATATTTTTTATTTAATTCCCAATCTTAGTTACTTTAGAAAAAATGTGAATTTGGTGCTAGCCCATGGAATTCACACTTTGTACCTTACCAAGTCGTTGGTGGAGCGTGTGTGGTTAACCGGCACACTAACTTGGACTAGTAAGGATCACGAAGGGTGACTTAATGTTTGTCATAGATCAATGGAGCGTGTGTGGTTAACCGGCACATTGATTAGGTGATAATATTAAGGGTACCAAGTGAATTGGTATGGTTATTCACACCTTGTTTTGTGATCCTCGGCATCCTAGTCACAAAATTTGAGAGGGCACACTCGAGATTGAAACATGCCAGTGAAAAGTTCAATGAATCTCAAAAGATCTAGGAATTTCAAATCCAATAAAAACCTAATAAATTATTTCGTTTTTCATGGTGGAAATTGGTGAATGGTCATTCGCCTACCTTCAAATATTTTATAGCTTGGATTACGGCATCCCTCTTCAAAATTATAAAATATTGTGTTGGGTCCTAGCCTTAATATTTCATATTGGGTGTTATATTAAGGATTTTGAATCAACTAACTTGATTTTCTCCCATTATAGATGTCTGGTTCAGACAACTATGATCTTCCCAAATCTCTTGAAGATGGTGTCCCTCGACATCATGCTTCACTTCCTCCACCTCCTCCAATTATTCTCCCTCACCCACAAGTTCTTGAAAATTTTAAAGTCACTCAATCCCTATTGGCAAGCATATTCTATGTGTGCTCACATCTTGGAGATAAAGTCACATATTGACAAGCCGGGAGAGTTGGGTGTCAAAGTCTTGTGAAAGTTGGATGTTCAATCACTTTCTTGGTAACATAGTGAGTCTCTTTGGGACTACTATGAGACAGACTATGACATGACCCTTAATGATGTTATCTATTTGCTTGGTGTTGTGGAATCAACAATGATTTGGAACACTAGTAAAGCAAATTTGATTAAAAGAACAACTTCCCAAGTCTTAAATGGACATTGAAAATGGTAGCATTGGATATCTAGAAAAAGATTTCTCTTCCCAATGGAAAGGGATCGACTATAGTCAACTCGGTTGACCAAATGGTAAAGAGAAAGGCTAAGTCTGAGATAGTCCCATGTGCCATTACCAAAGGGTCCATGTGTTTTGTTGCTAAAAGAAGGGGCATTGGTTGCGAAGCTGCCCTATTCACCTGAAAGGTCATAAGGTTGATCAAGTCAATAGGTTTGACTCTACTTCGGGTAAAGTCCACTATCTAACTCTATTAAGTTCCTATTTGGAGATTCTTATTACATAATGTGAATGGGTCACATGCTGATGTTTTTAAGAATCAAAGAAAATATAGGAAGCTTAAAGTAAGTATATGTTGATTCTGATTGCAAAGGTGGGTTTTCGATCGCATGGTTCGACAATCAGAATTTTGAGCTGTTGCTTAAGAGTTATAATATATTGCTTATGAATAGATAATAACAAGGTTTTCATGTGGATTGTAAGGATAAGTTTTTCCGCAAAGTTTTAAAATAAAAGAAAAAAGGGTTTTAATTTTATTTATTTTAAAAATATCCTTACAATGGCATCTGTGGAAAATTGTTGCTTATATGTTTCCAGTAATAGCAATATTGGAAAGTCCATTTGATTCTTTCATTTGTGGTAGTGTCTGAATTTACCAAATGAAGAAAGTTTTTCAACACCCAAGTTTCAATTGGACAGAAACTTGGAATCATACAAGTTTTATTGTATGATGAATGAGAATTTTCATCTTTGAAAACTAAGACTAATTCTTTGATCACATGTATATGTGAGTCAATTGAAGGACTAAGGCATTAGGTACACTGGGTGTGCACTGGTCAAGGTCCACCACAAAGATTGATTTGTCATGATTTACTAAAGATTAGTAAATATGATTATACTTATGAGGTTAAGTATAATTCTGTAACATTGGAAAGGTTACAATGTATGACAAAAAAAATGAGAAGAATCAAATTAGGCAGAAAGATAAAAGTTTCTCAAATCTGAAAGGATGAGAGAGTACTTTAGTATCGTATTTCATGATCATCTTAATGATTATGAAAACATATCACAAATTCATACTCTAAGGACATCTTAGTGCGTTGTTTTGGCTAAGAAGAGAGGTCATGAATTGTTGGATTGGTTAAGATCGAGAAGATGAGTCATACTTCGTTCCAAAACAATTCTTAGAGTCATACTCCAAGATTATAACATTGAGTGACATAAATTAAGGTTTAAAACACTTATCAAATGTAGTGTAAAATGTTTCTACCCTTGTACATTTGAGATTGGTAAGTTGTGATGTCTTGGATGAGACAAAGACCAACTAAGACCAATTGTGTGAAGTGTTAATCTTGATAAGAATCTGCACTATCCCTTGAATATTTGTTTTTTCAAGGAATGGTTCTTGACTGGGGAAAATTATATGTCAAGGGGACAGTGGGAGCCTTAAAGATTCTGAAAGAGTTTCAAGAGTTAATCAAGAGTAAAACCTGTAATTTATCACTAGCACACGACTTAAGGTTTGCAACCTATCGTGTTGACATAATTCTTATTTATGTACCTACTTCAAATAAGTTGAATTTTCATGTGAGTTATCAGAGTTCAACTTGGAAGCATTGGTAGGCCTTGTGCTACCAAGGTGACAAGAAACTAAGATTGAACAAGTTTAATCCATGTAAGGCTGAATTTGTCACTAACCTTACCTTGTGATTATGGTTTTGACAAATTCACATGGATAGGAAATCATACACTATAAAATCTAAGTGTCATAAGGTTTCTATCTGATTCATGAAAATGATGGTGAGGAAACGCTTTCACTAAGTAGATTTTACGTAGATATCAATTGTGTTATTTGCATTTTCAAAAGTCGTTAGTGGAGCGCGTGTGGTTAACCGGCACACTAACATGGACTTGTGAGAAATGGCAAATGCCTAAGCAATTGAGACTATGATTACGGCATCCCTTTTCATAGTCCTGAAAATTGTTTAGACACACATGTGAGCTATCTAAGAAAGGGTGTATGAATCTAAATTTCAGAAGTCCAACAAATTTCTGGAAATATGTTAGAGCTAGTGGGAGCATAAGTGTTATGCTGATAATCATCATGTTAGTGGGAGCATGATTATTACGTTTAGTGTTGCAAGTTAGCAATGTTAATTATAGAAAACAAAGTTTCAATTCGTGAAGTTGCAGGGGTTGAAAAGTTGTTTTGCTATAATTAAGGGAGAGGAAATTATACTTCGTTTCAATTCTAAAGCTTAGATTGAGATTTTAATCATCTTTAGTCAAGAATATATATATATATATATATATATATATATATATATATATATATATATATATATATGAATTTTATGTTGGAATGGTTCAACTTGAAGAAATTCTATATATATTGCGTTTTCAAAATTCGATTATGATTACGGCATCCCTCTTCATAGTTAAATTTTGAAAACATGGCAAATAAAAAATATTGTAGCAAAATACTGGTCTAGTATCATGTCTTTCTGTCAAACATCATGAATCGTGTCCCATATGCTTCGGATATAGGATCGATTGCATGTGCTATAAATTCATCTTTTCTAAATTTTCCAAATGCTTAAGGCATTGGGAAGGGAAAAGTCTAGAACTGGATATGACTAAAGTGATTAAGCAATTGTCGAGGACAAATCTGAGGTTCGCTAAAGATTGGTTGCTCAGGGACAGTTGGAAGTATGATGTAAGTTGTCGGAAAGGAGCATATTGACATATTCTGAAAAGAAGTAACTCTTGTTCGGAAGTGATAGTCAAAATGGGACTATGGAAATGTCTCCATAGGTGGAAGTTATTCAATCTATGTAAGATTAGAAAACCTTAATGCAAGAAGGATGTTCAAAGCAATGTACTTTGAATATGAGACTTCCGTTCCATAGAAGTTGACCTTCTTTGGAATACTCTGTAATGACTGGTGACAAGGTTTTGGTGACTTTGTGCATAATCATTACAAGAGGAACATTGCATAAAAGTTTAAAATCTAACAGTTTTTTTGGTAAATGATAGGAATCGGGGATTCTCACATTTACAATAAGGATTTAGGATTGTGAAATGAGTATCATTGGGATCATGTTCAGTTGATCTACATCACAATGTAAGGATCATAGACAAACATAGTGTGCATACTTGGAGTATGGCATAACTATTGTTTAGAAAAACAAAGTGTACATGCTAGGAGCATGGGACGACTGTTGTTTTTATTCAAGTCTTAAGTTGATTATTTGAAACATTATACAATGAATAATGTGTAATCAATATGGTGATAAATAAAAGGTGGTTCTATTTATATTCAAAAGGGTTCTGAGACCATATTGGATTCGATTATTATTGTGTTTCACTTTGCATGTTTTGACTTCCAGAATAGCTAGGTTATTCTTTCCGAATGACTAAGTTATTTAAACACTCCACAGTCGTTCATATGTTGGAAGTAGGTATGAATCAAGAGTGTCATGAATCGAGTTTGTATATGGCTAAATGGGTTTAGTCATAGCAATGGTTGCTACAACATTCATGAGTGCTCATAAGTTATGAGTATTGGATTAAACCCACGCTCACTTGTATCACTTCATGGAATTTATCACGAGTGATCGTGAGACGGTAATATAACATAAATCTTCAAACCTAGAGATATGAGTTGTTACCTATGAGTTGGTTGTGCATTGATTGCACGTAAACGCATCAGTAACTTGATGTTATAAAACGTGCCTTTGTGTACAATTCAACAAGTAGTAGAACAAGCATATGAGTCGAAGTTTATCTGTTCCTTCTAGAAATAGAAGCGATATCTGGGCCCCTCGATGATTTTGTTGTGACCTATGTACCGTCCGGTTAGAACTAAATTGATGTGTTCGATTAAGTTCTTTGTCAAACAAATCGAAAATCGGGAAACAAACTGCTGGACAATAAGTACGACGTTGTTCCATGTATTTGTCCGGTTGATATCATGAGAACAGAGGATTATATGATCACTTATCTAAAATGGCGCTTCATAGTTCAACAGAGTTTTCGAGAGCTACGATTGCTGGTTGGTTCCTGAAGTAACATACGCAAATATAGTTATTAGACTTATCCAAGTGGGAGTCTGTTGGATAAGGTGTCTAAGTCCATAACATATTTGGTATATACTTGACCCGACCCGGCATGGTCCATTTGGGTTGCACTTCACCCGAACTATTTATGGATAATTTTATGAGAATTATACACATATGTTTATTAATATATTGTAAGTTATAATATATTAATATGAAGTTATTTAATTAGTCTTAGTCTTAAATTAATTATGAATTAATTTAGAGATTAAAAGGAAGACTAATTAAATTGTGGGCTATTGTTTTATATGGTGTGGGCTAACACTCATTTGTTAATGGGCTAGGCTTATATGGAAGTCCATGGATGATCCATGGAGCTTTTAACCCATGGATCCTTGGAAAAGGAAAGGTCATGGGTTATTAGGGTTTCACCCTAACCATGCACACTATATAAGCATGCTTATGTTGCATGAAATAGCCACTAGTGTGGTTTTGTGTGTGTGGCCGATTTTCTATGTGTGTATACACTCTCTAAAAGTTTTCCAAGTGTTTGTGGTGATTTGTGATTCCATTTGAGGCATTCACACTATTGGTGCTTGGCTCTCAAACTCCAAACAATCAACCATCATCAAAAGGTATGTATTTCTACTAGTAGTTTTATAATTCATAATCCTTATGCTATGCTAGTTAGGAAGAAACCTTGGAAATTATTATTTGCATGTATTTTAGAAGAAAACATAGATCCAAGGTTTATTAGGGTTGCATGCACACTTAGGAAGTGTTAGATTGCTCAAAACCCAACATAAGATTCCCTCCTTCATGAAAATGACTGTGAGGAAATGCTTTCACTAAGAGAGATTTTAAAAAGATAGTGACTGTGAAAATTGGATTCTCGAATTCAGTTGTGGTTACGGTATCCCTTTCCATGATTTGAATTGTGAGATTTGGCAATTAATCTGAATTGTTTAGACACACATATGAGCTATTTAAGGGAAAGGTGTATAAGCTTAGATAAAGGATTATCAAATCATTAGGTATTAGAAACATGAACTTAAGAAATTCAATAAGTATTGTTTTTCTGGAAGTTAAGCTGGTTTCTGAATACATGTCAAAGCTAGTGGGAGCATAAGTGTTATGTTTATAATAATCATCATGATAGTGGGAGCATAAATCTTATGATAGTATGATTATTATGGAAAGTATTGCAAGTTAGCAATATTAACTATAGAAAACAAGAGTTATACTTTAGAAAGTCGCAATAGTTGAAAAGTTGTTTTGCTATAAATAAGGGAGAGAATATTATGCTTCATTTCAAATTTAAAGGCTTAGGTTGTGGAATGTTAATAAATTTAGTCAAGGATACATAGTGTGTTCTCAAATTTCGATTATGTTTACGACATTCCTCTTCATAGTTCGAATTTTGAGAACGTAGCACATAAAATATTATGGCAGAAGATTGATAAAGTATCAATTCTTTATATCCCATACACTTCGGGTATAGGATCGATTGCAAATGCTATAATATTTGACCATTCTAAAATTTTCCAAATGTCTAGCGCATTTAGAGGGAAAAGGACAAGAATCAGTTTTGACTAAGATAATTAAACAAGTATCAAAGGACAATCCAAAGTTCGCCGAGGATTTGTCGCTTGTGAGTAGTTGGAAGTATAGTATTGGATGGACCATATCGACATTATTGTGAATAGATAAGATTCTAGTAACAATGAGTTGTCATATGGTAAGTATGGAAAGGTTTCCATATTGGGAGTTGGATATTCAGAATCAATGTCTAGATTAGAAACTTTTATGCAAAAGGATGTTCAAAGGAATGTACTTTGAGTGAGAGACATCATATCTAAGGAATTGTCTTGAAACAATCTCCGATAGAGGAATTTGTAATATCATTGGCAATAGTCATTGTGACTTTTGTGCTATAACATTACGAAAGGATCATTGCATAAAATGTTAGAATCTACCATATTCTATAAGTGGCAAGAATTTGATATTCTTACACTTGTGAAAAGGATTGGGAGTTGTGAAATGAGTATGATTGGAAATGTGTTCATTTGATCTATTTCATAAAGTAAGAACCATACGTAAACATTGTGTGCATGCTAGGAGCATGGGAAAAGTGTAGTAACAATTCAAGTAAGAAGTTGATTACCCGAAACAACAAATAATGAGTAATCGATATGGTGATAAATAAAAGGTGTTTTATTTATGCTCAAAGGTTTGAGGCCATATGGGATTAGTATTATTCTTGTGTTTCACTTTGCATGTTTTGACTTCCTGAATAATTTAATTGGTTTTGAACAGTCAAATTATTCGAACGGGCCACAGTCGTTCATATGTTGGAAGTAGGTATGAATGAAGACTGTCGTGAATTGGTGTGTAGATTGTCTAAAGAGTATTAGACATAAGCAAATGTTTGCTACAACGTTCATGAGTGCTTATGAATATGATTTGAGCATTGGATTAAACCCACGATCACTTGGATCACTCAATGAATTGTATCACGAGTGATTGGTGAGACGATAACATCTTATATTCTTGAAACCGAGATGTGTGAGTTGTATCTCGCAAATTGGTTGCACATTGATAATATGTAAATGCACCGGTAACTTGGTGTCATAAAACATATTGTTATGTGTGATTCGGTGAGTGAGTGCAACCGAGCATTGAATCAAATTTTATCCGTTCCTTTTATCCAATGTAGGATAAAAGCGATATCTTTGGGCCCCTCGATGATTTAGTGATGACAAACATAAATGCTCGGCCGAGCTAGGGCTAATTTGATTTGTTCAATTAGTCAGTCGTCATAAATCGGAAGTCGAGAAATAGTACAGAGAGAATGATTAGAAATCATGTCTCATACGATATCTAGAATGGATGAATATATGATCCCTTATCTAAAGGACACGCATATCCGATAGGATCAGAGTTGACAGCGGCTTTGGAAAGCTACGATTGCAGATCAGTATCTGAAGTCATACGCAGAATAGTTATTAGACTTATCCAAGTGGGAGAATGTTGGATTAGTGTCTAAGTCCATAACCATTTTGGTATGTACTTGACCCGATGGTGCATGGTCCTTTTGGGTTGCCTTCACCAAAGCAACTTGATAGGATGAATTATGGAGAGAAAGGATTAAATATGATTTATTAATATATTATGAGAATAATATATTAAAGGAGAAATCATATTGTTTAATTAATATTAGTCAAGAATTAATAAGAATTAAGTTTGTGACTAAAAGAGATTAATTAAACTTAAGGGAATGGAATTGTAATTATAAGATAATTGCAATTGGGCCATGGATTGCCTTATATTATAAGGTTGGATGAATTCTATGGGGAAACCCATTAGAAATCGTCCAAGGCCTTTAAGGAAAGGAGTCCATGGGTTGCTTAGGGCTTAAGCATCCAAATTAGGGTTTCCTTATTAGATAACCCTAATAGCCTCACTATATATAGAGCCCTTATGCTCCAAAAACGTGGACAAGCTTTCTTCTAGGGTTTCCACACGTTTTGGGCAGCCTCCTTCTCTTCTCCTCTTCATCCTCTTGCTCTTGGTGTTTGTGAACCATTAGAGGAGTGACATTTGTGACTCTAAGCTTTCTAAAGTCAATACAAGAATGATTTGAGATTGTTATTGCTACATAATAATCAAGGTATGAAAATCTGGGCTAGTCAAATTAGAGGCAATAGGGGTCGAAAACGACTTTTTGACAAAAGATTATTTGGAATAAATAACCTTAATCAAGTTGTAGAGTATGTTACAAGGTTTTCGTACATATAAAGAACGCCGAAAACCGAGTTATAACGAAGAAGTTATGACCCGTTGAAGTTTCGCGACGGAACCGGCACGATACCGGGAAGCGTAAATAGAGAATTTACGATAGAGCGAGATTTAGCCTTAGCGATCTAAATGAAAGTCGTAGAATATGTTAAACTAAGAACATCGATAAAAAGAACGCCCAAATCTGACTTCGTATGAGGAAGTTATGATTTTTCTAAGATTTAGCATAGCAGTGCACAGCCCGAAATCTGAATTTTAGATCGGTCGATTTTTAGCCGACGGGATCTAAATGAAAGTTGTAGTAATCGTAAATACCAACGCGTGGATATAAAGAACGTCGATAATAGAGCTCGTATGCAAAAGTTATGGACGAAGCTTAGTCCCTACTTTTCGAGCGCGGCGAATTCGATACAGTTTTGTAAATACGAGATAGAATGAGAATTAGCCAACAAGGTCTAAATGAGAGTTGAAGATCTCACTAATAGGAACTCAACGGTAAAAAGACAGACAAAAACGGAACTCGTATGCGAAAGTTATGGACGAAGCTTAGTCCCTACTTTTCGAGCGCGGCGAATTCGATACAGTTTTGTAAATCCGAGATAGAATGAGAATTAGCCAACGAGGTCTAAATGAAAGTTGAAGATCTCATTAATAGGAACTCAACAGTAAAAAGACAGACAAAAACGGAGCTCGTATGCAAAAGTTACGGACGAAGCTTGGAGACTACTTTACTATACACTTCCTATAAATACAAGGGTAAACTCCTCATATTTTCTTCACACCATAAGCCTCTCTTTCTCTCTCTAACTTCTCTCTAACCTCCCTAAACCCCTCCCAAGTCTAGGGAACCTCCCTATCATGAGAAGAAAGCCCCGGAGCGCCCAACGGCTCCGAGAAGAAAAGCTTTCGGCTCGGAAACGCTGCTCCAGCGAAGCCCGGTTTTTAATAAAAACCCGCTGTAAGTGAGCTACGCCTATAGTATATTTAATATAGATTTTATTTAATTATAGTAACATTGTTAGGACCTTAAAATAATTATTTAGGCTATTATTATGAGTTATATTGAGTGTTATTTAACGCTTATATAATAGTAATAATAGCTAGACTATTATATTAGTCTCGTCAAGCGTTAGACTAAACTCTAGTGGTAATGATACTAGGTTTCGTCAAGGGATAATTGTTTTAAGAGTAACGAAGTGTTGTCCAAGTGCCGACTCACCACCTTTCAAGTGAGTGCATGGTCCCTTTCATCTTACACATAGATATGAAGTATTTTACGTGCTATTTGTGCATATTATCTGAATACTTGCTGTCTATGTTGGATGAACGTTTTATACATGTTTTAAAGGATTTAAACTGTATACGTATTTTATATATACGAATATGTTGGGTATGAGATGGGTAGATGAATGATGAGAGATAGAAGATGACGTGAGTATATATTGGCAGCTATAGACTTAGTGCCTATGAGACGAACACCGGTAGCTATGGACTTAGTACCTTTTAGACGTTGGTAGCTATGGATTTAGTGCCTGTTGGGAATTGGTAGCTATGGACTTAGTACCTATTAGTTAGACGCTGGTAGCTAAGGACTTAGTACCTGTTGAACATTGGTAGCTATGGACTTAGTACCTATTAGATAAAGACTGGTAGCTATGGATTTAGTACCCGATGAATAGACTATAGCAGCTATGGAATTAGTGCTTTATGAACGAACATTGGCAGCTATGGATTTAGTGCCAGTCCTATAACCCTGGAAGTAAGGGACTTCGGAATAAACGAATGCAGGATAGACGACTCTTAGGTTAAATCCTTAAGAGTAAAGAAGATAACAGGGATGGGTAATGGGGTTAATTGTTTGATGATTAAACATAACAATTATATTATTGTGGGTTGAAAACCCTATGTACTCACCAGGTTTCCCAACCTGACCCACTCAGTTTATGTATATCACAGGTGACGAATTGAAGTGACATTACACTGAGAGATTTAAAGAGATGTAGATCACTAGTGTAAATCATTGTAAGTTCTGTTTATGCTTATGTTTCGGTATTAACGATGACATCCCAAACGTTTTAAAATGAAATAAATACGTTTCCTCAAAAATGTTTTAATAACGTATTCACCATGTTTTTCTGGGAACACATTCCGCAACCTTTTTATAAAACGAAGTACTCTGATTTTCATAAAGCATAAACAAAATCGGTCTTTTCTGGCCGTGATTTTGGGGATGTCACAGTTGGTATCAGAGCATTAGTTTAAGCGAACTAGGAATATGGATTTATTTCTAGACTTAAACTTAGAATGCTAAGCGATGATTGTGAGGTGTGAGCACTAGCTTATTTTAGGAATTGTGCCTAAAATGCTTTTATGTGCTAAATGCTTTGTGCATGATATGTTGTTAATTGTTCGGATCTATGGTCTGTTGCCGACCGGATCTGGAAACCTTATGTGTTTAGGATTCTAAACGTACGACTACGATATTAGAACTAGCATGTAAACGTTTCGGAGTGATAAGGATGATTTAAACGTCAATCCTAAGTAAAGGTCTAGATTCACCTCATTAGGTGTATAGATCAAGATGGTAAGAACCCGTAGTGGAAACGTAAATGCAAATGGGAACAGAAACCAACCCCCAGTGATTGAGCAAATACCGGTGATGGAAGCCACTGCTGAGCCAGTCACAATGGCCGGAGTGCAAGCGATGATCCAAGCGATGTTGGATCGTCAAATGGAGGAAACCAGGCGTTTGCTCCAGCAAAATCGAGAGGAAGCGACCATTCAGATCGAACGGCCCGAGTTGAACGAGGGGCAGACTGAGGAAGGAAACTACAGTGGGACTGTTGGTCAAGCCAACCCACCAATGGTTAAGCAAAACCACCAGGATGGAGGAAATGATGGACGTGGATGCAAATACAAGGATTTCATGGCGTCCAAACCACCGAGTCTATCTGGAAGCCCGACACCGGTGGAAGTCATAAACTGGATCTCCGAGATGGAGACGATGTTTGAGAGTTGTGAGTGTAGCAACAGGCAAAAGACCGCTCTCGCGGTTCCTCTGTTGAAATCTGGAGTACTAAGCTGGTGGAAGCTACTAGCTGATTCGATGCCCAAAGGAGAAGCGAGCAAGATGTCATGGGAGGATTTTCTGGTGCAGCTAAAAATGCAGTACTGCTCTGAACAGGATCTTCTGGAAATCAACAACGAGTTTCAGAATCTAAAGAAGGGAAAGATGAGTGTCATCGAGTATGCTGCTAGTTTTACGGAGAAAATGAAGCTTGTTCCTTATCTAGTTCCAACTGAACTCTCCAAGGTCAATAAGTTTGCCCATGGATTACCAGCAGACTTTGGTCCAATGGTCAAACAAGCAACCACTTTGAAAGCCGCCATCTGGGCAGCCAAGAATGTTGAGACCCAAATAAGAGAAAAGGGTCTGGAGAAAGTTGAAGTTGGTGAGAAGAGGAAGTTGGAAGGATCCTCAAGACCTGATAATAAGGGAAAGTTCTCGAAGTCTAACCTGGACGACCGAAGGAATGAAGCCAAGTGGTGTGAGAAGTGCAAGAAGAAGCACTTCGGAAGATGCGATGGTGAAGTGACGTGCTATAAGTGTGGCAGGACCGGTCACTATTCCAGAGATTGTACATTCAACAACAAGAAGTGCTACGAATGTGGAAATGATGGGCATATTTCTAAGAACTGTCCAAAGAAAAACGAAGCTGCAAGACCAAATGCTCCGCCGAAACCAAGGGCATTTCACATGATCCTTGACGAAGCAGAGAACCATGCGAGGAATCAAGGATGAGGACTTCATATCCGAAGATCAAGTTATGCAGTAGCCATAGTATTATATGATGTAGCCTATTAGAGGCATAGCCTAGGGTGAACTTGAACACCTATGTAATCGTTTCAAGAAATAATATAAAACCTTTGTTTTGTTATCTGATGAGTTAAGTTGTTGTGTGATTCGCTGCATGGTGACTTGGGAAACTGCGAGACAATACTTGGGACGAGTATGAGTAGGTGTGAATGGTAGTAGAGGCCTATACTACCGGAAGCACAGGACTCACACTTGGATCAGGGAAAGTCACAAGGTTACCAAGAAGCTAGTAATTGATTTCGTTTTATTCAAGTGTGTTGTTACCATCGTTTCGGTAATGACTAAGAAGATTGTTGATATTACGACCCTAGTGGTCATATCGAATCGAGTCCGACTACGATGAGTATGTTGTGTGGTTCAGAGAACCAAGTTTGATGTAGCGTCTGACTTAAACCAAACGGTTGAAATCAAAGCGATCAATAGAAGTATTGCACTCGTTGTTAAAGAAGTTGGTGGCTAGAAATGCCTAATGTTAAAGTGTGATTATATCACATTAGAACATGAAGGAAGGCATAGTCTGTTTTAGAATTTAACTCTAAGAGACCTAAGTCTAAGTGTTGCAACATACGATGATAGGTCATTAGAATATGACACATCGATCTATAGTAGTAATAAAAGAACTTATCTCAAGTCCATATCCAGCAAGGATCGAGATTGTGACTTGAAGGTCATAATTTGGAGTCTAACCTGAGGTAGAGAGCAGGTGCACGATCGAGTACTCTTACAGTCAATGAGTTTAAGAGATAGAATCGAAGGAATGTAGAAGTTATAATTATTACCTAGGATGAAGAGATGACGTATGGAGTCATTATACGACCCTGTTTCGTTGATGATTCCGGGACGTAATCATCCTAAGGGGGAGATAATTGTAACGCCCGCAAATCTGGGCTAGTCAAATTAGAGGCAATAGGGGTCGAAAACGACTTTTCGACAAAAGATTATTTAGAATAAATAAACTTAATCAAGTTGTAGAGTATGTTACAAAGTTTTCGTACATATAAAGAACGCCGAAAACCGAGTTATAACGAAGAAGTTATGACCCGTTGAAGTTTCGCGACGGAACCGGCACGATACCGGGAAGCGTAAATAGTGAATTTACGATAGAGCGAGATTTAGCCTTAGCGATCTAAACGAAAGTCGTAGAATATGTTAAACTAAGAACATCGATAAAAAGAACGCCCAAATCTGACTTCGTATGAGGAAGTTATGATTTTTCTAAGATTTAGCATAGCAGTGCACAGCCCGAAATCTGAATTTTAGATCGGTCGATTTTTAGCCGACGGGATCTAAATGAAAGTTGTAGTACTCGTAAATACCAACGCGTGGATATAAAGAACGTCGATAATAGAGCTCATATGCAAAAGTTATGGACGAAGCTTAGTCCCTACTTTTCGAGCGCGGCGAATTCGATACAGTTTTGTAAATACGAGATAGAATGAGAATTAGCCAACAAGGTCTAAATGAGAGTTGAAGATCTCATTAATAGGAACTCAACGGTAAAAAGACAGACAAAAACGGAACTCGTATGCGAAAGTTATGGACGAAGCTTAGTCCCTACTTTTCGAGCGCGGCGAATTCGATACAGTTTTGTAAATCCGAGATAGAATGAGAATTAGCCAATGAGGTCTAAATGAAAGTTGAAGATCTCATTAATAGGAACTCAACAGTAAAAAGACAGACAAAAACGGAGCTCGTATGCAAAAGTTACGGACGAAGCTTGGAGACTACTTTACTATACACTTCCTATAAATACAAGGGTAAACTCCTCATATTTTCTTCACACCATAAGCCTCTCTTTCTCTCTCTAACTTCTCTCTAACCTCCCTAAACCCCTCCCAAGTCTAGGGAACCTCCCTATCATGAGAAGAAAGCCCCGGAGCGCCCGACGGCTCCGAGAAGAAAAGCTTTCGGCTCGGAAACGCTGCTCCAGCGAAGCCCGGTTTTTAATAAAAACCCGCTGTAAGTGAGCTACGCCTATAGTATATTTAATATAGATTTTATTTAATTATAGTAACATTGTTAGGACCTTAAAATAATTATTTAGGCTATTATTATGAGTTATATTGAGTGTTATTTAACGCTTATATAATAGTAATAATAGCTAGACTATTAAATTAGTCTCGTCAAGCGTTAGACTAAACTCTAGTGGTAATGATACTAGGTTTCGTCAAGGGATAATTGTTTTAAGAGTAACGAAGTGCTGTCCAAGTGCCGACTCACCACCTTTCAAGTGAGTGCATGGTCCCTTTCATCTTACACATAGATATGAAGTATTTTACGTGCTATGTGTGCATATTATCTGAATACTTGCTGTCTATGTTGGATGAACGTTTTATACATGTTCTAAAGGATTTAAACTGTATACGTATTTTATATATACGAATATGTTGGGTATGAGATGGGTAGATGAATGATGAGAGATAGAAGATGACGTGAGTATATATTGGCAGCTATAGACTTAGTGCCTATGAGACGAACACCGGTAGCTATGGACTTAGTACCTTTTAGACGTTGGTAGCTATGGATTTAGTGCCTGTTGGGAATTGGTAGCTATGGACTTAGTACCTATTAGTTAGACGCTGGTAGCTAAGGATTTAGTACCTGTTGAACATTGGTAGCTATGGACTTAGTACCTATTAGATAAAGACTGGTAGCTATGGATTTAGTACCCGATGAATAGACTATAGCAGCTATGGAATTAGTGCTTTATGAATGAACATTGGCAGCTATGGATTTAGTGCCAGTCCTATAACCCTGGAAGTAAGGGACTTCGGAATAAACGAATGCAGGATAGACGACTCTTAGGTTAAATCCTTAAGAGTAAAGAAGATAACGGGGATGGGTAATGGGGTTAATTGTTTGATGATTAAACATAACAATTATATTATTGTGGGTTGAAAACCCTATGTACTCACCAGGTTTCCCAACCTGACCCACTCAGTTTATGTATATCACAGGTGACGAAGTGAAGTGACATTACACTGAGAGATTTAAAGAGATGTAGATCACTAGTGTAAATCATTGTAAGTTCTGTTTATGCTTATGTTTCGGTATTAACGATGACATCCCAAACGTTTTAAAATGAAATAAATACGTTTCCTCGAAAATGTTTTAATAACGTATTTACCATGTTTTTCTGGGAACACATTCCGCAACCTTTTTATAAAACGAAGTACTCTGATTTTCATAAAGCATAAACAAAATCGGTCTTTTCTGGCCGTGATTTTAGGGATGTCACAAAACCCTAATTCATATGTTATATTGATTATCATGTACTAGATCTAGGGTTTATAGTCTTGGATAAATTGCATCTACAATAGAGAAACCTAGATCCAAGCATTAGGGTTTGTATGAGAATATAGGATGTTCTTATGACCAAAACCCATCAGTAACCTTATACCCCCCCTTATAGACCGACTTCATGAATGAGGCCTACTAACGGTAAGACTGACTTTACTCTTATACATAAATATAAATATTAAAACTATAATACTATAGTAGTATAAGGGTTGAATTTTAAAATTTTAAAATTCTTGGGTTTGGAACTAAATGTGTCAAAAGCAGACTCTACATTTACAAATTCCAAAACTTAAGGACTAGTTTTGAACTATTCAAAAACCTTTCGAATCCATGACATATGAGTTTAATATAGGCTTTAACGGAAAAAACTCTTGAAAATCCATAACTTGAGGACAAGTTATGGAGTTCAAAAAAACATTTATGGAAAAAGACTCTTCAAGACCATAACCTATGAGTTTTATGAACTCTTTAAAAGAAAAACTTTTCACATTCCATAACATGAGGAAAAGTTATGGATTACATTAAAGGCCATTAAGATCATCAATTAAACTAACAGGCATGTCAAATAATGTTCATGATCTAGATTAAACTCATATGAACAAGATAATTCATATCAAACAAATTTCATGTAAATAGCCTAATCATATAAATTAATACAAAACATGAAACTTTGATAATTATATTCTAAATTGGATAAGCATGATCATTACCACATCAAAAATATGTTTATAAGTTCAAAAACTATTTAGGGTAATGATCCTAGTCCAATTCCAGCCTTAAAAGTCGAAAATCTCCACTATGGAGCACCAACTCATCGAGTGCAAGAACAAACTCAGCGAGTTGGTCAGAATTGTGCTTGGACTCGGTGAGTCCATTGTCCAGAATAGCAAAAAATTGATTTTTCAAGCTTAAACAACAAGTAGCATCAAGTATAATTGAAAACAACCATAGGCTCTGATACCACTGGAGGGTTTTGAGCATTCTAACACTCCTATGGTGTAAATGCAACCCTAGATGCTTTGGATCTATGTTTTCTCTATTATACATGCATGCATTCAATATTCCAAAGCATCATCCTAACTAGCATACAATGAAGCATAAACAAGATGAAATATAAGTTAGATGACATACCTTTTTTTGTGTAGTTGGAAGCCTTGAACCTTTAAGAGCTTAGCACCAATAGTATGAATGCCTCAAATGGAATCACAACACACCTTTGGACAAGGGATGAACTTGAGAGAATGTGCTAGACACCAAAGATGGCTATCGCCCTCCAAGAACACTTGCATCGGCCGATCTTAGCAATGGAGCATCATATATATAGTCTAGGATTATGGTAAACCCTAATCCATACCTTTGGGCTTATTATCCATGATCCATGAATCAAGTGGGCTAACTCTTTATGGGTTCCACCATAAACATAGTCCATCATGTATCATAATCCCAAACTATATATATAACTAATTCACACAATTAGTCCCCATTGATTTAATTAGTCTCTTTTGATCACATAATTAATTCCAAATTAATTCTTGATCAATACTAATTAAATCATATGATTTCATATTAATTTATTAGAACTTATAGTATATTAATAAATCATAAATAACCTCTCCCTCAAGTATCATCCTATCATTTTGTCGTGATGATATGTAACCCAAATAGACCATGCTATTCTCGGGTCAAGTACATACCAAATATAATTATGAAATTAGAAACTTTATCCAACATTAAGATGCTTAAATAGGGTACAAAACCCCAAAATTAGGGTTTCACTCTGGCAGACCTACTCGCCGAGTCGAGGGCTCACAACTCGTCGAATCGACTGCTTAAGCCCCACGTCCAATCCCATTTCTACTCGACGAGTCTAGGGCTCCAAACTCATAGAGTAACTCTACAAAAATAAATAAATTACTATTAAATGCGTACCATTAATCAGGCGTTACAATTCTCCCCACTTGACTTAGACTTCGTCCTCGAAGTCTGCTGCATCTGGAAATAACTCCGGATAATGCTCCCTCATCTCCTCCCCGGGCTCCCAAGTCCACTCAGAACTCTTGCGGTGCTGCCACTGTACATTCACTAGCTGAACAACATTGTTCCTCAAGGTTTTCGTCTTGCGATCCAAAATCGCCACTAGCCTGTCAATGTAGTTCAGGCTGTCGTCAACCTGAATATCCTCTAAGGACACAATCGATGAATCATCCACTATGCACTTTCACAATTGGCAAACATAGAAAGTGTTGTGGATCTGGCTGAGTTTTGCTGGAAGATCCAATTGATACGCCACCTTGCCCACCCGGGCTATAAATCTGAAAGGACCAATGTACCTGGGGCTCAGTTTGCCTTACTTCCAAAACCGGATGACGCCTTTCTAAGGTGACACCTTCAGGAGGACCATATCTCCCTCCTGAAACTCCAAGTCTGAACTTTGCTTGTCGACATTGCTCTTCTCCCGACTCTGAGCAGTCTGGAGGCTGCTCTGGACCTGCTGGATCTGCTCTGTAGTCTTGACTACTACCTCAGTACTCCCCATGACTCTCTAAACAACCTCACCCCAACAGATTGGGGTCCTACACTTCCTCTCGTAGAGAATCTCAAAGGGAGGCCGGTCTATGATGTCGTTGTAACTGTTCTTATATGAAAATTCCACTAACAGAAGATACGTATCCCAACAGCCACCGAAATCCAAAACACATGCGCATAGCATGTCCTCAAGATTCTGTATCGCCCCGTCGCTATTTTTTTCCGTCTGGGGGTGGAAAGTGGTGCTGAAGTGGAACGAGTACCCATCTCGTCATGAAACCACTTCCAGAATCTGGAAGTGAAACGGACATCTCGGTCTGACACCACCGAGATAGGCACTCCATGTCGTGCCACTATCTCCCACACGTAAATATCGACTAGCTTCTTGACCGATATACTCTCCTGGATCGGGATAAAATGAGCACTCTTGGTTAACCGATCCATGATGACCCATAACGAAACAACCCCACATGCGGTCCTGGGAAGCTTAATGATGAAATCCATAGTGATATCTTCCCATTTCCACACGGGAATGTCTATCGTCTGCATTTTGCCGTGGGGCCTCTGGTGCTCTGCCTTGACCTTCCTGCAGGTCAAGCATCTCTCAACGTACCAGGCTACATCTCATTTCATGTAGGGTTACCAGTAATCAGGGCAAAGATCTATGTACATCTTCGTCGCCCCATGATGGATGGAGAACCTCGACTTATGGGCCTCATCCATCAGAATCTGTCATACTCCACCCCAGTACGGAACCTAGACCCTCCCATGCAGGGTAAACAACCCAAGACTATCATAATCAAATGAGGCCACTTGACCTATGATCCGCTCGCACTTCCAACGCTCCTCCTTCAGGCCCTCTACTTGTGTCTCTCTGATTTGCTCCAGCAATGGAATAATCACTGTCATCCTCATACATATATCTCGAATCAAGGCAACTACTGACTTGAGACTTAGGGCATCCGCCACCATGTTGGCCTTACCCGGGTGGTAAAGGATCTCACAATCATAATCCTTCACCACATATAACCACCGATGCTGCCTCATGTTTAGATTCGGCTGATCCATGATGTACCTCAAACTCTTATGGTCCGTGTAAATGATACAACGAACCCCATAGAGGTAATGCCGCCAAATCTTAAGGGCGAAACCAACAGTCCCCAACTCTAAATCGTGCGGCTTCAACTGCCTCGATGCATAAACTATCATATGACCTCGCTACATCAATACTGATCCCATTCCTGTGATTAAAGCATCACAATAAACTACGAAGTCATCAACTCCCTCTGGCAAAGTCAAAATTGGTGCCTCACAAAACTGCTATTTGAGGGTCTCAAAGGCTACCTGCTGCTCAGGCCTCCAGTGGAATGTCCCCGATTTCTTGGTCAGTCGGGTCAGGGGAATGGTGATCTTGGAGAAATCCTAGATGAATCTCCGGTAATAACCCACTAGACCAAGAAAACTCTGCATCTCAGTTGGAGACCTCGGAACCTCCCACTGCATCACAACCTCTATCTTGGGCGGATCGACCAGAATACCCTTCTGGTTGACAAGGTGTCCCAAAAACTGCACCTCGCACAAACAGAACTCACACTTGGAGAACTTTGTGAAAAGTCTCTCCCTCCTCAGTGTCTCCAACACCTCCCTTAGGTGCTCCTCATGCTGCTCCTGAGTCTTGGAGTAAACCAAGATGTCATCAATGAAGACCATTATGGACCGATCCAACATCGATCTTTACACATGGTTCATGAGGTCCATGAAAGCGGATGGAGCATTAGTGAGCTCAAACGGCATCACCACAAACTCATAATGACCATAACGAGTCCTAAAAGCTATCTTCTACACATCCTCGTCCCTGACTCACATCTGGTGATAACCCAATCACTGATCAATCTTGGAGAACCAAGATGCACCCTGTAGCTGGTCAAACAAATCATCAATCATCAGGAGGGGCTAACAGTTCTTCACCGTTACCTTATTCAATTCCAGGTAGTCTATAGACATACGATGTGACCCATCCTTCTTCACAAACAGGACCAGGGCTCCCCATGGCGAACTACTTGGCCTGATAAATCCCTTGTCTAGCAGCTTTTGCAGCTATGTAGACAACTCCTGCATCTTGGGAGGAGCCAACTGATATGGTGCCTTGGCTATTGGAGCTGCACTAGGGACTAGGTCAATCCTAAACTCGACTTGTCTCTCCAAAGGTATCCCAGGAAAATGCTCTGGAAATACATCTAGGTTCTCTCACACTACTGGTACATCATCCATTGTCGTTTTACCCTTGTCTCAGGTATCCCTAACATACGTGACGTAACCTGTGAAACCCTGCTGTAGGTAGCGCCTCGCTCTCGCTGATAAACACAAAGTCGGTCCACCCTGCGACCTCTCGCCCTCAATCACTAACCCTCCCCAACTAGGAGTCCGAACCCTCAGTAGATGATTCTCGCAGTCAATCACTACCCCATTGGTGCTCAGCCAATCCATACAAACTATAACCTTATTCCCTCGTAGAGGAATTGGGATTAGATCCACAGAAAACTGCTCGTCGAACAACTACAGTGTACATCCTCAGTGAACCTTCGCAGCCCTGACAGTCCTATCATCTGCTATCTCAACATCAAGTGGGCAATCCAACTCCCAGGAGCCACTGTGAATCGCTTGCTGAGCGCGAGCGATACAAAGGTCGGGTGGCACCCAAATCAAACGGTACCAAGGTTGATATACCGTTCACTAAGAACGATCCTATAACAAAACACATAAACATAAGCAATAATCAGTATAAATAAGGAGATAAGGAGAAGATACATACTCGTCACCACGTCGAGAGCTGCTCGTGCCACCTCTGCTGTCAACTAAAAGACCATTCTCCTCGCCACAGGCACCTCTCCCCAGCTCTGACGGCCATCCGTAATCCTCAAAGTAGCAGGAGCGAGTGCTACCACCTGCCCTGCCACTGTCAAACTCGGGCACTGGGACTGCTTGTGTCCCCTCTGGTTGCACTAAAAGCAAATCATATCTGATACTCTGGTGGTGGTGGTAGTAGCTGTACAATCTCTGCTCATATGTCCAGTCTGGCTGCACTTAAAGCAGCCTGAACTCCCTGCCTTGCACGTCCCATTGTACATCTTGTTGTAATTTCCACAATGGCTGTGGCCCTACTGAATCCTAGGTCTGTGATTTGACACCTTGGGCTTCTTGCCTGCACTCCCTGTCTGAACCCCTCAGGTTTCCTCTTCCTCTCCATCTCTAAATCCAACTCTCTCTCTCTCTCTCTCTCTCTCTCTCTCTCTCTCTTTCTCTCTCTCTTTCTCTCTCTCTTTCTCTCTTTCTCTCTCTCTCTCTCTCTCTCTCTCTCTCTCTCTCTCTCGCCCTGGCAATCATGTCCTCCAGCGTCTTGCAGCTGGAGCGGCTCACAAACTGGCGGATATCACTGCACAACATCTCATGATATCGAGCCATTTTCATCTCTCGTCTGCCACGTACTGCGGAACGAGAAGGGCCGTCTCTGAGAGAACAAAATAGATCTACTGTGCAGGGACAAGGTTTTAAAACTCAAACCTTGAATGAATGCTTAAGATCAATGTCTACTTGCTAATCAATGTTATATTCAAACCTGGATAGACAAGTCAAGTCTGTTAATATATATATTCAACAAATAATCAAGTAATAAATGAGGAATGAGAATAAATGATCAAGGTAAAGCTAATAAATGAAGAACAAAAATAATTTTTGAAAGAGAGTTAAAATATCTTAGTAAAATGCCAAAAGTGAGTGAATGATTTATCTCATAATATTTCATTGTGACAACCCGAAATTTCTATTCTGTACGAACATATCAAATCAATAGAAGTAAGAACAGTTGCTGTTAATTTTCAGACTTTTTGGAATAAGTTTGAGTATATTAGGATTAACACTTTAGGAGATATCAGGAGAGAGGATGTTGTAGAGTATTTTGTTCATCTTAAAAGTTTCAAAACTCCAAGAGTTTGGAGTTTAAGGCTCAAATGATATTTTTGGACCAAAAACTCCATGGACTATATAAAGGGCACTTAGCTATTGTAGTTCATTTCTTCCATTTTCAACTAGAGAAAAGCCTGAATTCTCTCCCAAGGATCTTCAATCTTTTGCCCCAAATTGTAAGTACTTCTACCCTAGAGTGTTTTAAAGCTTACTACATGTTAAGATATCATAGAAATCACTCAAGAATCACAAGCAAAGGAGCTTACGGTCCAAGATCTTCTTGGACCGTAAACTCTATTTTGGGTGCCAAAGTGCCCCCAACTCTTCCCTTATGCTTAGAAACTAGTGTGGAACCCTTCCTTGATGGTTTTAACACATGAAAAGCACCATAAAACCCCATTTATGTGTGTTTACGGTTTGGGGATCTCCCAAAACCATAAACACCCCATAGTGTGTATAAATGACCCATATTCCTTCCTTATGCCTTGAATCAAGCCTAGAATTTTACCTTAATGTGTTAAGGACTTAAAAACATCAAAATACCATCATCCATGGGGGTTTACGACCGTAAAACCAATAGGAAATGGTCTTTGGACCGTAAACTCCAATTAGGAGTGAATTGGTGCCCTAACTTCTTCCGTAGGCTTATACTTCAAGTAGAAAAGCTTCTAGCGACTTTTAAGACTTCAAACCAACAAATGGTCAAAATTGTATGAGCTTACGGCCATAAAATCAAGGGTTTACGACCGTAAACTCTTTTGGTTGTGACCGCAATACCGTAAACTCCCTAATGGAGTTTTCCTTAAACCCCAAGCACACTAGCCTTTCCCTACAACACTTAGATGCAATCCTTGAGACTTATAACACTTGTATAAGGTGTTTAGCATGTCCTAGGGTGTTTTAACTTTGTTTATTAGTTTTTTAAAGACTAATTGGATAAATATATGTGATATTATGTGTTAACTAGGATCACAGAGTGTGTTCAAGTCTTCACTTGACACCTAGCAATCCTACATCTTCAGTTCATCCAAACCACCAACTACAGGTGAGTTCATACCCCTTGAATTAACCTTTAAGTGTTTTTAAACATTTATAAATGCTTTATGGGTAGGAATACAAGTTGAATCATGTTTAGTTATTATATCAATCACATGTGATTAATAATTAACATGCAAATGGCTGTACTTTACGTTAACTGTTTTACCAACCAGATTTCTTCAAATGTTTATCTTAAACGTTTTTAGGTGTTTAAAACACTTCATTAAAATGTTTATTAAACACTGTATGTTCATTTCAAAACCGTGTTACATTTGTGTTTCAAACAAAGGTCTGTTTATACTTAAACTTTTTTGTCAAACAAATACTTTCAAACCGTTTTATAAACTGGCATCAAGTCGATCTTTTCTTAGGTATTAATCTTTTTCAAAGGTTTTATAAAACTCCTTATATGCTTTTATATTGTCAATTGCATGCCTGTATATGTATAGTTATATAAATAATGTTGAAAGGACTTAGGAAGGCTAACCCGCTTTATTTCCTTTTCGCCGTTGGGATGTGGTCTGGTAGGGTATCGGGTATCCGCCCGAAGGTCGTTTAACTATCAGTTATATATCATGTATAAATATAGAGACATAAATGTTTTCCTCAATCAGTTCATTACCTTTGGTAGCAAAGGCATACTTCAAGTTATACACGTACATGGTTAGTAACTATTATAGGTATAGTTAGGAGATACCACTTACCATTCCAAGTACAGGGAATCACACAAGAGTCAGTTCATTCATGAGTCTATACTATTACATTACATGTTACATGAGTATGTTTACATAGATACGCTTATATGAATACGATTACATAGATACGCTTACATGAATACGTTTACATAGATACGCTTACATGAGTACGTTTACATAGATACGCTTACATGAGTACATTTACATGGATACTTTTATACGAATACTTTTACATAAATGTTATATGATGAGTTACTATTACATATTATATGTGTAGATACTGTTATATAATTCTCCTTCTTATCTTTATTTTATGATGCAATCACATAATCGACGAGATAGATTGGACTTTATATCCTTGTTCCAAAGGATACTTTGCGGTACTAACCATTCCTAGAACCTCTGTTAGCTACAGAGGTAAATGCACGTCTACGGATGTCTTCGGTTGATACCATTATAGGTATACTTTAAGGGACTAACTATTCCTACACCCAACTGTTAGCTACAGAGGTAAATGCACATCTACGGATGTCTTAAGTTAAAACTGTTAGTTATCCTAATACAAAAGGATAATACTTAAGTTATTTATATTATTATTACCTTTATCTTGTGAGTCATTCACATAACCGATGAGGTGAATCATATTTGTGTATCCTAGTTTCCAAAGGATACAATTTCTTATATTGATAATAATAGTCGTACAATTAGGTCTTGGTAAAAGACTACTTTCAAAATAGTCGGGTCTTGGTAGAAGGCTACTCTCAAAACAGTTAGGTCTTGGTAGAAGAGTACTTTCAAAACAGTCGGGTCTTAGTAGAAGGCTACTCTCAAAACAGTTAGGTCTTAGTAGAAGACTACTTTCAAAACAGTCGGGTCTTGGTAGAAGGCTACTTTCAAAACAGTTAGGTCATGGTAGAAGATTTCATCTATACTAATAGGAATCATAGGGATTTCTAGGGTTTATCAAACGCTTTCAATTACTTACAAACATTTCCACACTTATACGAACTTTCTTTGAAAACAATGTCAAGACTTTCATTACAAGTTTTGCAAATCAAAGACACATTAATGATTATGAATTCACCAGCTTTTTGGTTGATACTCGCTTTCAAAATAACTTGTATTCTCAGGTCACAAATAGACAGGTACGACGACCAGGTTTTGTGAAGACGGAGCAGTCATGACTCGTCTTTTATTTTGATTATTCATTATGTTGTCTTATATTGTGAAAGAACACACTTGTAATTAAAATTATACTATTAATGCAATCGATGATGTTGTTGCTTGTTTACTACTTTAGATCGTTGTGATACATTACATGATGTCCTCCGCCCCAGAACGTTTCTACCGTTCTCGGTTTTGGGGTGTGACATGCATTGAATGCTCCTTTAAATAGGAGTAAGTGAAACATGATACTAACAGAAAAACATACATAGTACTGCATAAAAGGAACAATTCTTACATTCTGATTCTCCAAGTTGACCAACATATTAAGTCCTATGAAATGTATAATCATGCAAAGAGACAAAAATAATTAATACAGAAAGAGACAAAACAGCTTCTCCGGATCACCACACATTCAGGACATGAATTCTATTCCTAAATGTCTTCACTCCTGAACTTCTGATCAACTTCTCTCCAAGTCTGAACAACTTTCGGACTACTCTTCACTTCGGAACATGATGCTGACTTTCGAATAATCACTTGGAGTTAGGATTGCTAGAGGTTCACTTTTAGGTTCCAACAATCTCCCCCTAAGTGAACTTAGCAATCCATTCAATTATATAGCTTCTTCCTTGATGAAGGTGTAGGATCAGAACAACCATTCTCTGAATTCAATGTACTAGGTCAGTGGAGTTACAAACTTTGCTTTGACCGGTTCCGGAGCTTTAGACTTGGATGCATGAGAGATGTACTTCTGAAGGGCTTTGGTCGGAACTAAGTGTTTGTCAAGGACACGAAAAAGTCCTTGTTTGTCTTCCTAGTTCTGTAGATAAACCCTAGAATCGGGTCATCGATTGGACCATCTTCAAGCAATTGAAGTTCCGGAAGAACAAAGGTGATCTTCACAACGAAGTCTTCATTTCCGTATAGATGGGCTAGCTCAAAGTCGCATCTGCAAAACTCTGCGATGTAGTCCTTGAGGAAGCTTAGAGCAGCATGGAATGTACCCATGCCAGTATCATTGTTTTGCATTCCTCGGAAGTGAGAAGCCAGAGTCAGAATGTCATTCGGATTCATCGAAGGGAAGTCCGCATCAGTGACGGTTCGGTAAGATGGTTTGTTCCGGAAGACGTGAAATCGAAATAGTGGGCAGTTGAGTTCGAACTTCACTAGGATTTTTCTTGCAACTCCATAGACTTTGGTAATTCTTTTTCATGTTCATACTTTCTTCAAGGGTTGAGCATTCTTGGAGTAGAATGTTTCAAGCCTTTCTCATTCCGTCCGGAGGATCACTTCCGGATCGTCATTGGGGTGAAGAGGAGCAAAGTTGATGTAATATTTGTTGTATGGAGAGAGAGGAAGATTGAGCTGTTTGGAGTCATTGGTGGGAACACATCATAATACATGAAAGGAACAATTTCATGATCACGAAGAATGCCTTCACGGCATAGAGGATATATCCCATGCATCAGATCAGGATTATCCTTGAGAGCTTGGATCCGCATGCTGTCCTCTAGTGCCTTATTAATTTCATCCTGAGACCATCCTTGTTTTTGCTTGAGAGGATGTCCGGAGTGGAATGCTTGTTGTTCGACAGTCATTAGCGTTTTTCCTTTGTCTCTTTTCAATGCAGCCATGATGAACTGCATATTCTCATCCACAACATATTCCGTAGTGGGGTTCGGAAGAGAGTCTTCCGGAATGTCATCAGGGATCCGGAGTGGAGAACCCTGGTTTATGGAAGCAATTTTTGGAGCCAGAATAGGTGGAAGCAATGAAGGAGTGGGTCGGAAGGCTTGAGCTGTGAGGAGTGAATTTGCTTTGGCCATTTGAATAGCCCTTTGACGAGCGTCAGGTAAAGAGGATGGCTAAGAAACTATGGACCATATCCTCTTTTCTTCCTCTGTAATCACCATTGGAAATAGCTTCTTCGGAGCCTCGGGACCAAGAACTCCTTTGGTGACATACTTCTCTTCATCTTCATCATCAGAGTTATTTCCTACAAGTCCAGACACAACGTGGACTTCATCATCGCAATTCAAATCTTCATCTCAGAGTTAAAAAACCAAGGTAGGCTACCATGGTTGGCTAGGACCTTCTCCCCCTCTTGCATCGGTGGTTTTCGTAACCGGTTCAAGTACTAAAGAATCCTTTAAATCATCAAACTTGTAGAATACCTTCTGAAGGCCTGTGTAGAGTTGACGAATGAGGGCATCGTATGCTTCGGAAGTGGGAGCCCGAGCAGCGAGATGATCAAAAAGATGGCTGAGAACAACTAACATCTCATCAAACTTTTGATTCGAAACATCAATGATGTTCCAAGTAGATCGAAGTAGCTTGATGAGGACTTGTCGAATTATGAGGTTCATCTCATCCTTCCTCTTGATTTCCTTCTCCAGCCTTTGAATTTGCTTCTCATGAAGAACATGGGTCTGCTTAATAAGATCGTTGCTAGCAGACACCAAGTCATCATGGACCTTCATCATGGTGGTTATTGTTTCCAGGTAGTACTCAACGGAGGCATCATACTTGGCCTCAACTTCCTCGATGGAGTGCTTGAGCCTAAGAGAAATGAGTTGATCTAACCGGGCTTCTGTTTCCACAACCGAAGGTTCGGACTGCTGGGATAAGGACTGAAGGATAGCATCGAGCTTGGAATCTATTCCAAAAATCTTTTGATCCAGTTTGGTGTTGAGTTTTGTTACGGAAGATTCAATGGAAGAAACTTTCTTGATGGTGTCTGAGACATTCGTGTAATTATCAAAGAGAGCAAACGGATCGATATAATCACCAACAGAGGATCCGGTGTCGAAATTGGAATGCTGATGCTTTTCTTTGTGAGGCTTGGGATGAGTGGAAGCATCATCATGAAGCTTGTGAGTGGATTTGGAATCATGACGAGTAGGGGAGGAGGATCCAATGTCAAATGCAAACTTTAAAGAGGAAGGCTTCAAGTGGAATTGAATGGAAGAGACCATGGGGGCATCAGCAACATTGGCAGCATCGGTGGTCAGCAACACTTCTTTTGAAATCTCATCTTCTGAAGCTGAAGGATTGGAAGCTTGAGGAGGAGGCTATGGATTTCCTCCGGATGTAAACTCCAGATCAACCAGCTCATCAGTAGGAGAGACGTAGAGCAGGTTGCTTTGTATGGTTCTCTTCTTCATGGCAATGAAAGTTGATTCCACTTCAGATCGGGTGAGCACTGGTTACTTGGAGTGAGCCCTGTTAACATAGTCTTCCCACAAAGGGTTGTTAACACCTGTTCGTCCTGTACCCATTCCGGGTATCATACCAGTTGGGAATCCGAAGTCGGAGGGACAACTCCAGCTTCAAAATGCTTAGGGTCCGGAACACAGATTCTGAAGTGTGTGCATGTAAAATAGAGTGGGATATTAAAAGTGACTTGTGGGTGTGTTCCAAGGGGTGCAAGGAACTATGGTCAACACCGAGATCACCTTTTTGGGAAGGTGAGGGTGGATTATATGGAGACTCCTTGTGTGTGTGCTTGTGATGTTGAAACATTGAGGGGTACCTCATATGAGTGGGCAGGAAGGGTGTTCGGACGGCCAGAATCAGCCTGAATGTCATTAGCATCTTCCTATAGAGAGGAAGAGCCGACTTTTGTTCTCTTTTGAGGCTTTGAATTAGTAGGGGAAGTTTTCCGCTTGGCGGACTTCTTCGTCTTTCTTGGTCCGGAAGATGTTGGTTTGGCCACTTCCGAAATGGGCTCAATGGGGATTTGGGCAGACTGTGTTGGGTCGAACACAGTCGAAGTCTCCAAATGTTTTTTCAAATTAAGAGAGTCGGAAGGAATAATGTCCAACATATGTTGTGGTAACCTCCGGACAGGATCAAAAGAAGATTGGTCCGGAATTCTATAGGACTTAACAGTTTTGAAGGATATGCATACATCCAGAGGAATTGCAGCACAAGGAAGTGGTTCAGAAAGCTCTTTGAAGAGTTGTTGTAGAGTCAAAGCCCAAAACCTAGGACTTGAGATTTCATTCTCCTTTGTTTTGATGGCAAACTTGCAGAAGTCTTGCCATAGTACCTCTGAAATATCAACAACGTTATCACGGTCGGATTAAATGTTGTAAACAACATAGATCTAGTCCTTGCTAAGCGTATCTGTACCTCCATGCTTTCCAGATATCCCTTTAATGATCAGATGCATCAACACGGTCCAGAGTCAGGAAATGGTTGATTTCTTGAAGTCTTTCGTCTTGTTGTCCTGATTGTACCCAATGTGATTCAAGACCATTTGGAATTCCTCAAAAGTTGGTTCTTGAATAGTGAAGCCCTTGGGATTTTCTTTAACACCTATCGCCTTTGAGAAGGTGGATTTGTAAATTGGAACTATGCGATCACCAATGATTTTGGTTTCTAGAACACCATCTTCTTCCTTGATTCTAGTGAAAGCCCTGTGGAGATGATGAAGTGGAAGAGGTGGTTCAGGGACTTTAGTGAGAGGGATGGAGATGGGATGGTTGGCGATGAAGTCAATCATAACTCTAATGGATTCAACGTAATCCATAGGGTTTAGTGAGAATAACTATGTTGTATCCCTAAGAAAGGGTTCAGGTGATGTTGAAGACGATGATCCCTTTAAAGGTTTCTTCTTTTCAACTGACTTCCATGGAGTGGAGGCAGTTGGTGCATTTTTCTACTGAGAAGATTGGGAAGCCATTGTTGTAGAAAGATGAGAGCTTGAAGAAAACGATGAACACATAGAGAATTCGAGGGTTTAAGGAGGTTTGGGCGCGTAAAGAGGTAAAAGGGGTTTTCGATGGGATGGTTACGTTTGAAGATGTGCAGTCGTGGCACGAAAATTAAGGAAGATTGGATAAGGATCCTTACAAGGTAATCGTTGTGTAGGGTTTCAAAGCACTCCATGGATGATGGCAATGGGCCCCTTTGATGAATTCTAGGTTAAAAGCCCAAGACTTGTCTTTTCCTTATAAATAGTCATGTATTATTCACAATTAGGGTTAAGAGTGAGGCAAAATGTAGCCGCCACGTGAGGTTTCTTATGTAGTGTTAGATTCTTTAGTCTATGCTTCAAGTGTAATTTATTCCTCTTGTTTGAATAAATCGAGTGATCATTCGACATAATCTTCATATTTGTGTTTGTTCTTATTTTCCGCATCTTGTTCATCAAATCTCAATTAGGGTTTCAATCCTAACAAGTGGTATCAGAGCAGGTCTTTGAAGATCTATTGATTTTTGAAGTATTGGTTCTTGATTTGGTGATTTTCTGCACATATATCGAAGATTATTGGTGTTTTGGCGGTATGGAATCAAAATTGTGTTCACTCATCTATTGTTCATTTGGTATTATTCAATCTGATTCGTTCTTTTGATCATATTTTTTCATATTGGATCTGTTTGCTCGCTTAATCCAAGAATCAATCGATTTTAGTTATTTGTTTTGACCTAATTGGATCCATGCTTATAATTTTTTTTTGTCGCTCAAAATCTTGGCCATTCCACTGTTCATGATCCGCATATCCAATTTTATCTCAAGATCTGTATGCGTCACATGCAATTGATTTCATTCATTCAGTATTTGATTCTAAATCTACAATTGATGATTTTTTGTTAGTCGTATGAGGTTAATGGTTTCAACGTGTGAACATCAATTCTCAAGAATCGATTTTTGTTTGTCTTAATCCAAGATCTTGTTTTTCGTCAATTTTCTCGTTCCTGCTCTTATCGTCAATTTGATTTCATGATTATTAATTTGATTCATGTCGAACTTGGAAATTGCTGATGATCCTTGAGTGAAATCGATCTTTGGAGAATCGATTTTATGTTTGTTGAATGCAATTTTTGGAGTCATATGATGAACTGTGTTGAATCTCAATTTGAATGGTCAAACAGAAAAGTCAAAATTTGGAATTATAGATTTGTGAACAGTGCTCTCATCTATGAGTGTAATCGGATATGAAGGTTGTATCGGAATGAATCGATTTGCTATGATAGTCGGATTCTCTGTTGTTTATCGTGATTCTGAGTTTGGTATTCACTGTGTTTGGAATTGATATGAAGTCAAGTTCGCAATCGCTAAATGGGTCTTGCGATTAGTGCTTAAAACAATTGGAACAAATGAAATTGGATTTACAATTGGAAGTGTGATGTTCAGAGTGAATGGAATCGAGATTGGAACTTATCATAACGATTTGAGCAAACGTTCTTGGTGGTCAATGTAAAATTCAAAATTGGTTTGAAAAGTCCCTACCTGCGAACGTTCGATGATTGAAATTCCCGGATTCCCAACTCACAGATGGACCTTGTGCTCGGAACGAAAGTCTACACGGAGTTATGGTTCTTTTAATCGTCCGTCAAAATGAGAGTTGTTGGATTCGTGTTCTTCAAATACGAAAATGAGTTGTAACAGACGTTAAATTGGGAAAGATGACTCATGTTATATTTTTGGTCCCTGCAACTTCAGTGATTTGACACTTTTGGTCCCCGATGTTTACATAGCTTGGTGATTATGGACCATTTCCAAAAAAAATGTTACAATTAAAGGGGGATATTGATGCAGAATTACCATTCCAGCCCCTGTCTTTCAGCAAGTGACAGTATCTGCCCAATATTTAGAAAAGCTTACAAATTTGAGGGCCGGTGAACAATTTTGAATTTTTTTAACGCACAAGTTTTTGGAGAACAGCAAAATAATGATTCCATCAAGTCTTGGCGGTTCGGAAAGACATTTTTCGTGATAACGTCAAATTTTTCACGACTTTTCCGGGTCTTATACTTCATTGTGTACATCATTTTGTCGTGGCGGAGCTTAGTAAATTTTTTATCCATTCAAGATCATTCTCATGACCATTTGAAGGCTTTATAATCATGTTTTTGATTATAAATCGGGGGAGAATTTGGTATGGTCATTCGAAATTGGATTTGTAACTTTTCAAATTTGAAGATTTTTTATAAAGCTTGTGGTATAATTATGAAGGTTGCTTTTACAGCAGAAGTTCTTCATCGAGCTCTGCTAAAGCTTTTATAGAGAAGTATCCTTTACAGCGGAAGTTCTTTATCGAGCTCTGCTAAGGACTTGTTATATCTCCGACTTCTTGTATTTTCTCGATCAAGTGGCGTTACGAATCTTAAAGTTTGGGTTGTTACATGATTTTTTTGATGGCTTATATCATTAACTTATTTAAAGATCATTGTGACTTGGAGGGGGAGCTCTTCAAAGACAAGAAGTGATTTGGTTTCTTTGTTCTGAAATGGGTTTTTATGGCGGGTTTGGTTTTCATGAAGATTCTTTGGGATTACATTCGAAAATCAAGTTTAAAGACATTACTTCAGTGCTTGATTTATATATCCTAGAGCCCGTGTATGAAGACTATTGAAGAATCAAGATTCGTGGATTGATTCATATATTCCTCGTTGCAGATCTTTTTATTTGCTAGATGCTTGTTTTGGAAGTTAAAGCATTGTCATCCATTCCATACTTTGAGGGGGAGATTGTAGGGTTTCAAAGCACTCCATGGATGATGGCAATGGGCCCCTTTGATGAATTCTAGGTTAAAAGCCCAAGACTTGTCTTTTCCCTATATATAGTCATGTATTATTCACAATTAGGGTTAAGAGTGAGGCAAAATGTAGCCGCCACGTGAGGTTTCTTATGTAGTGTTAGATTCTTTAGTCTATGCTTTAAGTGTAATTTATTCCTCTTGTTTGAATAAATTGAGTGATCATTCGACATAATCTTCATATTTGTGTTTGTTCTTATTTTCCGCATCTTGTTCATCAAATCTCAATTAGGTTTTTGATCCTAACACGTTGCAACAAAAAAACGTTTTGCCTTATAAACCTTTGGAATTCCGGATGAGCGGTTTCGGACAGTGTAAGATCCGAAGGATAAAGAGTTGTGCTCCGGAACATGGTTGTTTTGAAAAATGGTTCGGAATGGGAAATAATTCAGAGAGAGTTTCAGTTAAGGAAAATTCGATTCCGGAGTCAAAAATTTAGTGCGATTCCGGAGCAAAAATTCCGAAATAATGATTTTCAATAATTTCCGGAATGAATTTGAAAAAGTTCCTGTAACATGATTTGGAAAGCATTCTGGAGTGAGATTTGAGAAAACTTCCGCAGTGAATTTTGAGATTCCGAAGTATAGAATGCAATACCTTTCCGGAGTGGAATTTCGGGATGCCATTGGAAGTATATTCCGAGATGAAATTCGAGCACTATGACTATGTGAACTTTGAACAACAAATAATCAGGAGGAACTGTATAGCTTAAAACTCAAGTGATGGTCAGAAATAAAGACAAGTAAAATGATCCTATTTATTCCGAGAGAAAGTAGTTCTGAGATAAAAAAAAGGTTTTTAAGATCGGAACTAATTTTCTTTCGAATACTTCTATCAAAGAAAACAAGTCTCTTGAAAGAACTAAGGATCTGGCATCATCATACCCATCTTTTGCAGAAAACCGTTGAATTTGGTTTCATCTAATACATTAGTGAAGACATCAACAATCTCATCGTCATATGGAACAAAAATGAGTTCAATGTTACCATTTACAACATGATATTTTATGAAATGGTACCTTATATCAATGTGCTTACTCATGGAGTGTTGAATTGGATTATGAGAACTTGCAATGACACTTTGAGAATCACAATAGATAGGAATATGTTGAAAGTGATAACCATAATCCAAGATTTGAGATTTCATCCACAAAACCTGAGATGTACAACTGGCAACAACAATGTATTCGGCTTTGGCTGTATAGAATGCAATGCAGTTCAGTTTCTTGGATGACCAATTGACCAAAAAACCACCTAATAACTGACTAACACCTGAAGTGATTTTTCTATCATGTTGAAGACCACCATAGTTAGAATCTGAATAGGCTTGAGGTATCGAAAAATTTGTTTCATAGCCAAGAGATGAGACATCTTTGGGTTGACTTGAAATCTGGCACACAAACATGTGGAAAACATGATATTCAGACGACTTGTTGTGAGATAGAGCAATGATCCAATCATTCCTCGGTACTTCTTTTCATCCACTGAAACACCTGAAGGGTCGGCAAAGATCTTGTGTCTGAAGCCCAATGGTACCTTGGCTGAGGCACATGTGTCCATTGAGTATTTTTTGAGGATTTCCAAAATGTACTTCTCTTGGTGAATGAAGATTCCTATGTTAGTCTGTTTGACTTGAAGGCCAAGAAAGAAGCTTAACTCCCGATTCATGCTCATTTGGAATCGATTGATCATTAATTTAGCAAAGTCAGCAACCATATATGAATCTGTAGATCTAAAAATGATGTCATCCACATAAATATGAACTAGAATGAGATGATTTCCATTTGATCTTCAGAATAGGGTAGGATCTAGAATGCCTCTTTGGAAACCGGAGCGTTTGATAAAATTAGTGAGAGTCTCGTACCATGCCCGAGGAGCCTGGTTGAGTCCGTAGACTGCCTTCTGGAGTTTGTAATAATAGTTTGGAAAGGAGAGATTAACTAAATTGGGGGGATGTTGAAGGTATACTCCAATGTCAGTTTCACCATTAAGAAAAGCATTCTTAACATCTATTTGGTAAACTTTGAAGCATTTGTGAGCAACATAAGCAAGAATGATTCGGATGGCTTCAAGACGTGCAACATGAGCAAGGGTCTCATCTTAGTCGAGCCCTTCAATCTGTGTAAATCCTTTTTGCCACAAATCTTGCTTTATTTCGAATAATAACTCCTGTGTCATCTAGCTTGTTGTGAAATACCTATATTGTGCTGAAAATGGGATGATTATGAGGAGGAGGAACGAGAGTCCATACTTCATTTCGGTCAAATTCTCCCAATTGTTCTTGCATGACTGTAATCCAGTCAACATGCTCTAATGCTTCCTTGATAGATTTGGGTTCAACCATGGATATAAATGCTGAGAAATGACATTCATTTTGAATACTTGTAGCAGAACAAGTCTGTACACCAGCATTAGGGTTTCCGATTACTTGGTTCGGAGGATGATCCTTTGTCCAGACGTGTAACCTTGGGAGTTTCTTGTGCAGCAGTTGGTCCGATATCAACAATGGGATTGATTTTCTCCCCATGAACAGTTTGAATATGAGGATGATGCTCCCCCTGAACTTTTGAATCGGAGAGGTTGACATCATCATCAGAAGGGAACTCAAAGAAATTTTCATTTTCATCAATGTTGATAGGGTTGGAGTTGTCGAAATCAGTAGCTCCCCCTCAATATGAGAAGGTTGAAACAGTTCGGAATCAAATGGAGGGAGGCTTCGGATTGGACCAAAGACGTTTTGCGAGACAAGGGCTTCCAAAGGAGAAATAGGATTGGCGATTAGCCTTGTTCGAGATTCCGAATCAAGGGCTATTTTGCAAGGTCCAAAAAGAGCTTCAAAGTCAACTTCAAGAATTGTTTGCGGGTTCGAACATCCTGGAGTTGGAGCATCAAACTCCATAATGTGAGTTATAATATGGGTTGTGCCAGAATTTCGAACGAAGTTTTCATCGAAAGTAACATCAAAGCTTTCTTCCAGAACACGAGTTCTCCAGTTAAGAACTCTGTAAGCTTTTTATTTTGAGGAGTACCCGAGGAAGATGGCTCCATCAGCTTTAGGTTGGAACTTGGTAACCTGATCACGGTTGTTCTTGATGAAGCATCTGCATCTGAAAACATGCAGAAAAGAGATTGTTGGCTTCCGACCATTCATTTCTTCGTACGGTGTCATGTTGAGGCGTCGATTGATGATACTCTGATTTTGAGTGAAATAGGCAGTTGATACGGCTTTGGCCCAAAGGTAGAGTGGTTGATTTGCAAAGTTCAGCATGGATCGAGCAGCTTCAATGAGAGTTCTATTGCGTCTTTCGACTACATTGTTCTGTTGTGGAGTATAAGGAGCTGAGAAGTTGTGGTCAATTCCTTTTTTCCGTGAAGAACTTCTCAATGGTGGAATTAGTGAATTCGGATCCATTGTCACCTTGGATTCTCCTAACAGGGAGTTTAATAAGAACTTCTATTCATTTGATAAAATTGATGAGCTTTGAGGTTGTTTCAGATTTCAGCCTTATGAAGAAGACCCATGTGAACCTTGTAAAGTCATCAACAATCAAAAGAATGTATTTCTTATGATGAAGACTTTCTGCAGTGGATGGTCCACAAAGATCAATGTGTAAAAGTGCCAATGGTTCCGAAATGGATTTTTCGATGATAACAGGATGACCCTTCTTCGATTGCTTACCACACTCATAAGCACCATATAAATGATCATTTTTGAATTTGAGAAGAGGTAAACCTATCACCATTTCTCCGGATACGAGATCATTCACGTATCGAAAGTTCAGATGAGCGAACCTTCGGTGCCATAACCAACTGACGCCAGGAACAACTTTGGTGAGAAGGCAGAGTTGCGGTTTGCCAATAATCATGTTGATATCGAGCGGGTACATGTTCTTGTTGCGAAGTGACTTGATTAAACACTCTTTCCGATCTTCAGTCATTACATAGCTGTACTTTTTGAAAAATTCCACACGTCGTTCTGAATCACTGAGTTGAGCTACACTTATCAAATTATGCTTTCGATCAGCTACATACGCCACATTAGAGATTGAGAAATTTCCATTGGTAAGAATTCTGTAACCACGAATTTGGGAGTTGGAGTTGTTGCCATATGTCACATAACCAACATTTGGAGAAAGCTTTAGATCTCACAAAAAATCTTTCTGCCCTGTCATGTGCATGGAGCAAGCACTATCAATATACCATATTGTTTCTTGCTTCGAAGCACAAAGTGCCTACAAAATTAATGAGTAATGGAGTTTTTAGGCTTCGGATCAGACTTTGGGACATAGGCACAAACTTTGGACTTTGATTGTGACTTAGGAACAACTTTGTGTTTCCTAGTGGTACATTTTGAGTTGTTTGGAAACAAACAGAAGGTTAATGTCTTTTCATCTATCCAGTAGTCATATTCAATGATTTGAGGGTTGCAAACAGTCTTCTTCATACCTTTGACTTCCGGAGCATTGGAAACTGTAGTAACCTCCAGAATTGTTGTTTCATCAATGAGAGATTTGACTTTCCACACAAGATTTTTCTTTTAAGATTTTGAAAATTTTGTTTTCTTTGCATTTGTGGATTTGCTTGATGACACATTGGTTTTTGAAATATTGGGTTTAAAAATTGTGCCATCAGATTTAGCAATAAAAACAAATGAAACAGTCTGAGGTGAAGTGTTTTGGACAGTCATAGCATTCACATGAGATTTAGGCTGAGTAGAGCTGACTACTTTCTTGGGTTCTACATGACCGAGAGATTCAGAAGGTCTTTTGAGGATCTTAGTGGGAGTAAAGGAATTTTGACTATCGGTTGATGCATGAGACTTCCTAGATACACTCTTTGTGGAGTTTTCAAGGAACCTGGAATTTTGTCTAGTCTTAACTTCCTTTTTGTGTGCATTTCGAGCTTCTACTTTGGGATCTACAATATCCTTCCTATTCAACATTGGTTTTCTCTTAAGGTGAGATAAGGATTTTGAAGTTTGTCCTACGGATGGATTACTAAACTCAGGATTAATGGGAACCAATTTCGTTTTTGAGACAACTAAGGAATCCGATTCACAAGAATCAGAGGATACACAACTTGAATTTTCATCTTTATCATCTAAGGATGCCCATGCAAACTCAGAGGTAACAATTTCAGTTGTCACCGGAATGATTTCTTCAACCACCCAGTTGTTCGGATGATTATGCCTAGGAATGTAATCTATGCAATTTGAAACACTGTGATGAAATTCCTGATGGGTTTTATGCATAAGAAACAATCCTATGTGCTCATACAAACCCTAATGGTTGGATCTAGGTTTCTCTATTGTACATGCTTTGAATCCAAGACTAATAAACTTAGATCTAACATATTGTAAACTGAATTAGGGTTTATAGAATTACCTTTGATTGTTATATATCAATAGCAATCAATTCCTTGCTTGGATTGGCTTTAGAAAGCTTAGTGCCTCAAGTGCTGCACCTCTAATGGAGTCACAAACACCTTATGCAACTTGGATGAAGAGGAGAAGAAAGGAGGCAGCCAAAAACGACTAGAAACCCTATAGAATCAGTTCCACACGTTTTTGGGGCCTAAGGGGTCCTTTATATACTTGTGTGGGCTGCTAGGGTTTCAGTCAAAACCCTAATGGACAGCTTAAACTCTAAGCAGCCCATGGAACCTTCTGGATAAGGCTATGGACAGAAATATGATGGGCTTCCATCATAATTTTGTTCACCCCTTATTCCTTTAGCATTCCTTAGCCCAATAATTCAATTATCCAATAATTGCAGTCCAGTCCCCTGAATTTAATTAATCTCTTTAGCCACAAAATTAATTCTTAATTAATTCTTGACTAATATTAATTAAACAATATGATTTCTCCTTTAATATATTATTCTCATAATATATCAATAAATCATATTTAAACCTCTCTCTCCTTAATTCATTCTACATATTGCTATGGTGAAGGCAACCCAAAAGGACCATGCTCATAATCGGGTCAAGTACATACCAAAATAGTTATGGACTTAGACACTAATCCAACAGTCTCCCACTTGGATAAGTCTAATAACTATTTTCCGTATGACTTCAGAACCTGATCAGCAATCGTAGCTTTCAAAAGCCGCTGTCAACTCTGATCTTATCGTACAGCGTGTCCTTTAGATAAGGGATTATATATTCCTCCATTCTCAAGATATCGTATAGACAAAAGACATGAATTTCAATCATTCTCTCTATACTGTTTCCCGACTTCCGATTTATGACGACTGATAACAGACTACAATTGAACACATCAACTTAGTCCCGGCTTGGCCAAGCGCTTAGGTGTCATCACTAAATCATCGAGAGGCCCACAAATATCGCTTTTATCCCACTTTGGGTAAAAGGAATGGATAAACTTCGACTCATATGCTTGCTTGCATTCACTGATCGAATCACAGACAACAATAAGTTTCATAACACCAAGTTACTGGTGCGTTTACTTATCATCAATGTGCAACCGACCAACAAATAACAACTCACACGTCTCAGTTTTAAGAATATATAATATTATCGTCTCACTAATCACTCGTGATAAAACCATGAAGTGATCCAAGTGAGCGTGGGTTTAATCCAACACTCTAATCTTATCAAAGCACTCATGAACTCTGCAACAAACTTGTGCTATGTCTAAACCTTTCAGACAATCTACAGACTCTTCATGACAGTCTTCCTTCATACTTACTTCCAACGTATGACCGACTGTGGATGCTCGAATAACCTAGTTATTCTGGAAGTCAAAACATGCAAACTGAAACATAAGAATAATACTTAATCCTATATGGCCCTAAACTTGTGAGAGTAAATAAAACACTTCTATTTATCCACCATATTGATTACTCATTATTTATCATTTAATGTTTCGGATAATCAACTCATTACTTGAATTACAACAACAATTGTCCCATGCTCTAAGCATGCACACTTTGTTTCCTATGGTCCATGCTTTGTGAAATGGATCAATTGAAAACTTTTCCAATGATGCTCATTTCACAATTCCTTAATCCTCATTATTAGTGTAAGAACACAAGGTTCTTGCCACTACTAGAATATGCTAGATTCTAACATTTTTATGCAACGATCCTTTTGCAAAATCATAGCACAAAAGTCGCCAAGACTTGGCCAATGAAATTACAAAGTACTTTATCGGAAATTGTTACAAGACAATTCTATAGGCGTGAAGTCTCACATTCAAAGTGCATTCCTTTGAACATCCTTCTTGCATAGAAGTTTCTAATCTAGACATAGATTCTCAATATCCAACTCCCAATATGGAAACATTTCCACATTTGCCATATGACAACTCATTCTTAATAGAATCTTATTTATTCATAATAATGTCAATATGGGCCATCCAATACCATACTTCCAGCTACTCACTAGCGACCAACCCTCAGCGAACTTTGGATCGTCCTTTGATAGTTGTTTAATTATTTTAGTCAAAATCAATTCTAGTCCTTTTTTTCTCTTAATGCGCTAGACATTTGGAAAATTTTAGAATGGTAAAATATTATAGCATTTGCAATCGATCCTATACCCGAAGCGTATGGGACACGATGCATAATGTCTTACATAAAGATATTATACTTTACCAATCTTTTGCCATAATATTTTATGTGTCATGTTCTCACAATTCGAACTATGAAGAGGGATGCCGTAACCATAATCGAAATTTGAGAACACACAATGTATCCTTTGACTGAAAATATTAAAATTTCTCAATCTAAGCTTTAGATATTGAAATGAAGTATAATATTCTCTCCCTTAATTATGTCAAAACAACTTTTCAACCCATGCAACCTTGCAAATTGAATCTTTGTTTTTCTATAATTAATATTGCTAACTTGCAATACTCGCCGTAATAATCTTACAATCATAACACTTATGCTCCCACTATCATGATGATTATTATCATATAAGCATAACACTGATGCTCCCACTAGCTTTGACATGTATTCAGAAAACAAATGAACTTCTAGAAAAACAATGCCTATTGAATTTCTGAAATTCATATTTTTAATACCAGATGCTTCGATAAGCCTTTATCTAAGCTTCTTAAACTTATACACCTTTGCCTTAGATAGCTCTCATGTGTGCTTAAACAATTCAGAACTTATGTTACTAAGTTCCAAATGTTGAAACTAATTGCCAAATCTCATAATTTGAACTATGGAAAGGGATGCCGTAACCATAATCGAATTTGATAATACAATTTTCACAATCGTTATCTTCTTAAAATCTCTCTTAGTGAAAGCATTTCCTCACAGTCATTTTCATGAAGGAGGGAATCTTATGACACTTAGATTTTATGGTGTATGAGTTCCTATCCATGTGAATTTGCCAAAACCAAGGTTTGCGACAAATCCAAACTCATATAGACTGAACTTTCTTAATCTTGATTTCTTGCCTTATGGTAACACGAGTGCCCACCATGTCTTCCAAGTAGTTTAGTAACTTGTCCTTACATATCAATGTACTTTCCATCGACTAAGGCTCTAGTATGCATTCAAATGAGAACTCATAGAACTCACATACACAATTAACTCAATTGGAATGGCACAGAATCAAAATCATGTCAGCACGATAGGTTGTAAACCTCAAGTCGTGTGCTAGTGATGATCTATAAGGTTTATTTTTTATTTGTTCTTGAAACCTTTCAAGACCATTAAGACTCCCACTGACTCCTTGACATACAAGATTCTCTTGTCAAGAAACATTTATTGACAAAGCAAATATTCAAGAGTTAGTGTAGTTCTTATCAAGACAAAACACTTCACATAATTGGTCCTAGTTGGTCTTTGTCTTATCCAAGACAGCACAACTTTCCAATTTCAAATGTGCAAGAATAAGAAAACTTTTCCAAATTCCACATTTGATGAGTGTTATAAACCTACTTAAGACTTTCCACTCAATGTCACAATCTTGACTCTAAGACTTGATATTGGAACGAAGTATGATTGACGTCTTGATTTAACCATTTCTACAATTCTCGATTCCTCTTCTTAGACATGCAATTGCACTAAGACTCACTTAGAGGATCTATTGAGACATGGTTCTTAATCTTTAAGACTTATCATAAAACACAATAAAAGGTACTCTCCCTTCTTCTTAGAAAAGAGAAACTTTTATCTTTCTGCCTTCTTGATTCTTCTTTATTCGTTCTACTATTCATTGAAACCCTTTCAATCAACTCATAATTACACTTAATCTTATAAGTATAATCATATTTACTAAACTTTAGTAAATCATGACGAATATCTTTGTCACTCTTGTGGTGGACTTGATCAACGCACAACCTAGTGTACTTGATCTCCTAGTCCTTCAATTGACACTTTGTCAAAGAATTAGTCTAAGTTTCCCAAATGTGAAAGTTTTTCATTTATCATACAATACACATTGCATGATTCCAAGTTTCTTTCCAATTGAAACTTTGGGAGATGAGAAACTCTCCCTATTTGGTAAACTTTTGACATTTCCACAAATGACGTAATTAAGAATCAAATCCATTTTGCTAATAGAAGTACACAAACATCAATTTTTCATATATGCCATTGTAAGGATAAACAAATCAGATAAAACCAAAATTTATTTTATTCATAAAAAAACAGCGGAAAAAGATGTCCCTACAATGCAAAATCCGAATGAAAAACTATGTAATCATGTACTCCTAACAAATCTATCATAACTTCCTAAGCTCAAAATCTGATCTTCGAATCCATGCGATCGAAATTCATTTCTTCTTGATCAGACTCATCTTGCTCTTCCATCAAACTTCCTCTCTTTTCGCTAATCCTGCAAAACATGCAAATGTAATCTTATCACATTATGAATAAAGAATAGGAATTTAAATGGAGTTAGATAGTGGATTTTATACTTGAAGTAGAGCCATACTTATTGACTCTCCCATCTCTTAGACTCTTTAGGTCCTTCGGGCAGCTTCGTATCCATTGCCCCTTCTCTTGGCAGCAGGAACAGGTGGGTTCTCCTAGAGTGTCCATGGAAGCATGGTTGGTTGAATTATCAGACAAATATGCTCCATTACTTCGCCAAATTATTTCTGATTCAGCAGCAATAAGCATGTAAGTCAAGTCAATGAGGGCTGCGTCAAGTTTCATCATATAATACTCTCTTATGAAATTATCATATGATTCAGGGAGTGACTGAAGGACCCAGTCCACAACCAACTTATTGGAGATGGACGCACCCAACATAATCAACCTATCAATGTGTGATTTCATCCCTAGGATGTGAGCACACACGGGTTTACCATCTTGATGTTCGATTGCCAATAGGGATTCGATGATCTTGAACCTTTCAAATCTTCGATCTTGAGGGTTAGGGAGAACAACGGGTGGAAGAGGAGGAAGTGAAATCAAGCTAGTCCACATTGATCCTTCACTTTGAATCAAGCTTCCACTTTCATTAGGAACACTTTTTCCTTGGGACTCAGGAATACCACGGTTAGAGTCAGACATCTACAAAACGGGAGAAAATTCAAGTTATGTTGATTGAGTCCTTAATAAAACACCCAAATGAGTTATTGAGGCTAGGATCCAACACAATACTCTACAACCTAGAAGAGGGATGTCGTAATCTAGTTGCAGAATATTTGAAGGTAGGTAAATGACGATTTACCAATTTCCACCATGAAAAACGAAAAGAAAGATTAAGTTTTAAATGAATTGAAACTCCTAGATCTTTTGAGATTCATTGAACTTTTCAATGGCACGTTTAATCTCGATTATGCCCTACTATTTGTGACTGGGATGCCGAGGATCACAAATAAGGTGTGAATAACCATACGAATCACGTGGTGCACCCAATGCTACAATCACCTAATCAATGTGTCGGTTAGCCACACACGCTCCATTAATCTATGATAAACATCGAGTCACCCTTCGCTACCAATGTCATCCCCAAATTAGTGTGCCGGTTAACCACACACGCTCCACTAACGTTTGACAAGGGTACGAAGTGTAATTCTATGGATTGGCATACAATTTCACATTTTTCCTAAAGTAACTATGATTTGGGAATTTGAAAAAGCATTTAGCTACTTTGTACTTCATTATACTTATAATGGAAGGTTTCTGTCCTATCTTACTCGTTCGGCTAACGACCCTCCACTAGTCGAGAGTGCGGTGGGTAAGAGTGGATACCCATTCAATCGCCATTTTATAGGCAATTTCCTTAAACACCCCTTATAGACCAGCTTCGTGAATGAGGCCTACTAACGGTAAGACTGACTGTTTACTCATACATATATAATATTAGACTTTTAATGTTATATATAGTATAAGGTGTATTTTACACTTTTAAAATACTAGGTGGTTTAATTTAGTAAATTATACCTTTTAATTTAAATGTAAACCAAAACTTTATGGATTTATTAAATCACTTTTAATTATACACTTTAATTAATTAACAAAACCATAAGGGTGTGATTCGAACTTTTCAAATTACTAGGGTTTTAGAATTTAACATTTCAAAATTAAACTTATAATCAACTTTTAAATTCCAAAACTTGAGGGCAAGTTTTGAAACATTTCAAAACATTAGGGATCAAATAACAAATCATTCAAATTAAACAATTAATTTCATAATTATCTACATTTGACCTAATCTTATTTTAGTCATTAGATAATTACCAAATAACTTTAAATAATCCATATTTATCACATAAACAACCAATATTTAAAAGATTTGATATTATCTATTGTTTTGGCAAGGATAAACATTTAATTAAGATAAAATTCAGATTTTAGCTTCATAAAACAATTTAAGCATCAAATCCAAGTCAAAACAACAGTTAAATCCCGAAATACCCTCTGCCTGACGCACTGACTCGCCGAGTCAGACCTGGACTCGCCGAGTAGGGCCAACTCGCCGAGTCCAAATACTGACTCGCCGAGTTGTGTCGGGCAGAGGCCAAAAACTCGATTTTTAGCAAACAAAATAGTTAAGCATATCATACAACTGAAACCAGTCAAGGCTCTGATACCACTGATGGGTTTTATGCATAAGAAACAATCCTATGTGCTCATAAAAACCCTAATGCTTGGATCTAGGTTTCTCTATTGTACATGCTTTGAATCCAAGACTAATAAACTTAGATCTAACATATTGTAAACTAAATTAGGGTTTATAGAATTACCTTTGTGTAACAACGCAAATTTTCAAACAAATTTTTCATTTTAAAAATAAGGTATTTTCATTCAAAACGAGGCATAAATAGTTCAAGTATTCTGTCAAATACAAATAGTCAAAATCCCAAGATCATAAAAACATCCTTCAGTGTGTATCGATCATGCCGGCGCCTTCCCACGGTCCTCGCTAGTACCTGAAACACATACATAACAACTGTAAGCATAATTGCTTAGTGAGTTCCCCAATATACAACTTACGCACATACGCCTTTCCAGGCCCTGACCTTCCGGTCCATGTGTCTCAGGGGACTTCCGTCTCTGCTGGGTAAACCTTCCGGTCCTACCCACGCCGACCTTCCGGTCCATCGCACAACATATTGCCTTCCGGCCCATAACATATTGCCTTCCGGCCCATAATATAATCGCCTTCTGGCCCATAACATACATAGCACATATAACAAACAGCTTACCACATATAGCATACATATCACATATCATATCTGACCTCCTGGTCACACAGTCAAACCCTTCCGGGTACAGTATAGTGAGAAGACTCACCTCGTAAATGCTGAAAGCTAGCAAATCCTGAAATCACTCGTGCACAATCCGACGAGCTACAACCTCCCTATAACATCACATATCTCTCATTAACACTTATATCATATAAGTGTGACTATCCCTAAGAAGACAGACTTAGGTCAACTCTGGTCAACGGTCAACGGTCAACGGTCAACTCGACCGGACTCGGCGAGTGCCATGCCGACTCGGCGAGTCTAAACGTCCTCCCCAACTTCCCCTGATGTTCCCTTTCTACTCGTCGAGTATCCCTCTTGGCTCGACGAGATCCTTGTGGAAGAATCGCGGGGCTACCCCGACTCCACTCGCCGAGTCTGAAGAACAGCTCGACGAGTTCCAATCAATCTCCAAGCTACTCGCCGAGTCTGTTCATCGGACTCGGCGAGTCCATGCCATGCAGTCGATCAAACTGCTTCCTGAGATAAGTTTCGTCCCGAAATACACAAGCATGGGACCTTCTGGACCTCTAAAGGTCCTAATACAGGGTTATAGTCGTTTGGTTGACAAGGTACTAATTCATCTAATCATCAAATGGGTTCCATAAACCCTAAATCCATGCACACATCAACATAACAGAAAGAATCCGAAATATTACCTGAATAACGCACTCTCTGTGTCCCCAAACCGCAGAACTCGAATCCCTTGCTGTTCCTTTAGCCAAAGCTCCTCTCCTCCTTGCACAACAATTTCTTTAAGGCCCTAATATCCTTCAATCTTGCTCTAGATGCCCACAGCCGTTTAGGGTTCTTCTCAGTCGACTAAAGACGGACAATGACGGCCTATAAGTGCATTATATACGACCCAAACCTGAACGGTTAGGGTTTTCGCTAAACAGCGTAGACTCGCCGAGTCCATATCGGACTCGTCGAGTCCAGTCGCGAACCCGCGACCAAGTCTGCGATCCTACTCGGCGAGTCTAGGCTCCAACTCGCCGAGTCCCCTATTAACTCACCCCAAAAACATAATTTAACAATACCTGAGATTCCGGGCTGTTACAACTCTCCCCCACTTGGATTAGACTTCGCCCTCGATGTCTCACTCTAAAAATAGTTCCGGATGCTGCTCCCGCATCTCACGTTCCGGCTCCCAAGTCATTTCCGACCCCTTACGGTGTTGCCACTGGACCAACACCAGAGGTACTTCCTTGTTCATCAGAACCTTGATCTTCCGATCCCTGATGGCCACTGGTCTCTCGGCATAATTCAGGCTCGCATCCACCTGAATATCCTCCAATGGAACCACTGCCGACTCATCGGCTATGCACTTCCTCAATTGCGACACATGAAAAGTGTCGTGGATCTGTCCCAACTCCGCTGGCAACTCCAACCGATATGCTACCCGGCCTATCCTTGCAATCACACGAAATGGACCAATATACCGGGGCCCCAACTTGCCCCTCTTCCTGAATCGAATCACTCCTTTCCAAGGAGAAACCTTCAGGAGAACGAAGTCGCCGACTTGAAACTCAAGCTCAGATCGGCGCCTGTCTGCGTAACTCTTCTATCGGCTCTGGGCGGTCAATAGCCTCTGTCTAACTTGCTGAATCTGCTCTGTCGTCTGAAGCACGATCTCTGTGCTGCCCATCACTCTCTGTCCCACCTCTCCCCAGCAAATGGGGGTCCGACATCTCCTACCATACAACAGCTTAAAAAGTGGCATACCAATGCTCGAATGATGGCTGTTGTTGTAGGAAAACTCTGCCAATGGTAAATACGCATCCCAACTACCCCCGAAGTCTAACACACACGCCCGGAGCATGTCCTCCAGCGTCTGAATCGTCCGCTCGCTTTGACCGTCTGTCTGGGGATGGTATGCGGTACTAAAATGCAATTTAGTACCCAGCTCCTCATGGAATTTCTTCCAGAACCTGGAAGTGAAGCGCACATCACGTTCTGAAACAATCGAGATCGACACTCCATGCCGAGATACCACTTCTCTCACATATATCTCTGCCAACTTCTCCGCTGAAGAACTCTCACTGATGGCAAGGAAGTGTGCACTCTTCGTCAACCTATCCACAATCACCCAAATTGCATCAACTCCCCTGGCAGTCCTCGGCAATTTGGTGATGAAATCCGTAGTGATCTGTTCCCACTTCCACTCGGGGATCTCCAATGGCTGTAACTTGCCATGCGGTCTCTGGTGCTCGGCCTTAACCCTACGGCAGGTCAAGCACCTCTCAACGAACCATGCAACGTCCCTCTTCATACAGGGCCACCAATACTCTTTCCTCAAGTCCAAATACATCTTCGTAGCACCGGGATGGATCGAGAATTTCGATCTATGAGCCTCTTCCATCAAAGTAATACGTGTACCGCCCACGAATGGTACCCAAATCCGACCCTGAAACGTCATAAGCCCTCGTCCATCTTTAACGAACTCTGAAATTAACCCAACAACCCGCTCTTTCTTCTGCATTTCTGGTCGCACAGCCTCGGCCTGTGCCCCACGAATAGCATCCAATACAGGAGTCATCACAGTCAGTCTCAAGCATACATCTCGCAATGGAGTGCTCTCCGCCCTGCGGCTCAACGCGTCGGCTACCACATTAGCCTTACCTGGGTGGTACAGGATCTCACAATCATAATCCTTGACCACATCCAACCACCTTCTCTGACGCATATTTAGGTTGGGCTGATCCATCAAATACTTCAAGCTCTTATGGTCCGTATATATCGTACATCGAACCCCATACAGGTAGTGACGCCAAATCTTGAGAGCGAACACTACTGCTCCCAACTCTAAATCATGCGTGGGGTATCTCGCCTCATGAGGCTTCAGCTGCCTCGACGCAAAAGCTATCACATGACCCCTCTGCATCAACACTGCACCCAGTCCCGAAATCGATGCGTCACAATATACCACAAAATCTTCCATCCCTTCTGGGAGAGCTAATATCGGGGCTTCGCACAACCTCTGGCGAAGTGTCTCAAAGGAGGTCTGCTGCTCGGGCCCCCATGAGAATGCAACACCCTTCCGGGTCAATCTGGTGAGTGGCACTGCGATCTTGGAGAAATCCTTGATGAATCTCCGATAATACCCTGCCAACCCAAGGAAGCTCCTGATCTCAGAAGGTGACTTCGGCACCTCCCAACTCATCACCGCCTCAACCTTGGCCGGATCGACCAATATCCCTTTCTGATTAACAACATGTCCTAGAAATTGGACCTCCCGCAGCCAGAAGTCACATTTGGAGAACTTTGCATAAAGCTTCTCCGACCTCAATACCTCGAGGACCTCCCTTAAATGCTCCTCATGTTGCTCTCTAGATCTAGAATACACCAGAATGTCGTCGATAAATACAATCACTGACCGATCCAACATCGGCCTGCATACCCTGTTCATGAGATCCATGAACACAGCCGGGGCATTGGTGAGCCCGAAAGGCATCACCACAAACTCATAATGCCCATATCGCATCCTAAACGCTTTCTTCTGGACATCCTCATCCCGCACTCTCACCTGATGGTACCCTGACCTCAGATCGATCTTGGAAAACCAAGACGCTCCCAGCAACTGATCGAATAAATCATCGATCCTCGGTAACAGGTAATGGTTCTTGACCGTCAACTTGTTCAACTCCCGGTAATCAACGCACATCCGGTGTGAACCATCCTTCTTCTTGACGAACAGAATAGGTGCTCCCCACGGCGAGCTGCTCGGCCGAATGAATCCCTTCCCCAGCAACTCCTGGAGCTGCGAGGACAACTCTTGCATCTCTGGAGGTGCAAGACGATAAGGCACCTTAGCAATAGGCGCGGCCCCCGGAACCAGATCGGTACCAAACTCTACTTGCCTCACAGGAGGTACTCCCGGCAACTCCTCGGGGAAAACATCTGGAAACTCACGCACCACAGGGACCTCCTCAACTGATTTCGGTCTCTCGGAAACCTCCCGCGTATCCATCACATACGCCACAAAACCCTTACAGCCCTGTTGTAGACACTGCCTCGCCCTAGCGGCCGAACAAAAAGCTGATCCCGAACGGGTACCCTCGCCGTACACCGAAAGAACTCCCCCACTATGGTCTCGTATAGTCACCAACTGACGCTCACAGTCGATGACAGCGCCGAATCGGCTCAACCAGTCCATGCCCACGATGACACAGACATCACCCATCGCAATAGGAATCAGGTCAATCGGGAATTCAACCCCGAAAATCTCTAGTACACATCCCCGAAGAACCTCCGTGGCACAAATCACTTTCTCGTCAGCTATAGAAACTCTCAAAGGTCGACTCAACGACTCACGACTAACGCTGATATGCTGACTAAAGGCTAAGGACACAAAGGACCTACTCGCACCCGAGTCAAATAACACTAAGGCAGGCACAGAGTTCACAAGGAAAGTACCTACGCATATAATAACATAAGCATAACGTCTCGACATTAAAATAAATACACGAATTACAACATACATGCCACGACATCGGGCGCAGCGCAGACCTCCTCCGCAGTCAGCTGAAAGGCTCTTCCCCGAGCCCTCGGGGCCTCGGCCTTCACCGGTCGAGTCGCAGTAGCTCCGGTAGCAGGTGCAGATCCCTGAAGAAGCTAAGGGCACTCGGCCTTCCTATGGCCTGTCTGGTTGCAATGAAACCAAACCGTAAATGCCTTGGGACACTCCCTAGCAATGTGCCCCTCCTTGCCACACTTGTAGCAAGCACCAGATCGACACGCCCCCTCATGACCCTTGCCGCACTTTCCGCAAGTGCGGCCCTTCGAACCTCCTTTGCTCGCATCGGCGGACTTTATCCGCTTGGCTGCCGGCTGGAACTGAGCCGGTCGCCGGTCCACCCGCTGAGACTCGGCCTCCTCCCTGGCCTGGGTCTCCAACTCGATCTCGCGCTTCCTGGCATTCGCCTGAAGCTCAGAAAAAGTATGGTAAGTGGAGTTTGACACAAACTCCCGGATATCCCTCCTCAACACTCCCAAGTACCGGCTCATCCGAGCCTGATCAGTGGACACCAGCTCGGGGTAGAACATCGCCCTCTCATGAAACTTCCGCGTGATCACCGCGACAGAATTAGTACACTGCTTGAGGGTTAAGAACTCCTGAACCAATCGTTCCCTCTCCACTGGGGGAACGTACTCATCCCTAAACATGGCAGTAAACCCCTCCCATGTCACTGCTGTAGTCTCTGCCAAAGTGAAGTTCGCCGTCACGAACTTCCACCAGTCCTTCGCTCCCAGACGGAGCTGGTTCAATGCGAACCGTACCCTCAGGTGCTCCGGGCCTGAACAAGTGTAGAAGCACCCCTCTATATCCGCGATCCACCTCATCGCAGCAATCGGATCCTGCGTCCCATCGAACTCTGGTGGCTTCGTGTTGCTGAACTCTCGGAACAGCAACGAGTCACCCCCCTGTGGCCTAGCAGCGGCCACAGCTGCGGTAGCTGTAGCGGTTGCAGCCTCAGTCAATGCGGCGTACCGCTCATCGAACGTCTCCATCAGGGTGGTCTTAATAGACCCAAACATCTCCGGGATCTCAGCCCGGATTGCCGCAGCTACCTCCTCGTGAATCATCTGATGAATCTCCTCGTCACTCACACCGCTCGAACTCGCTCCGTGGCGTGGTCTAACCATGATGTCTCTGAAATACAACATAAAACTACCAGAGACTCCATCGAGTATAATCGCACTCGATAACGCAACCCTACTCAGTCTCCAATATCCAGGGATTCTTACTTGAGCCTCCCACTGACCCGGTGTCTTCGGTAGTACGGGCCCAATACTACCGACCACACCGCATCAGCATTCATCTCAAGTCTTCTTCCCCAAACCCCGGATAGTGAGTACTCTACTTCTGATATGCACTATCTACCCGCACACTAGCAAGCATCTCATATCGGCAAACTTCCCTAGACTAAGGCATCACAAATCAGGCCACTCTAGTCCTATCATGAATACCTAGTCTTCTAGCATGCATAACAATTTATATCATATAACATTGTAAGGTATTTTGGGGATATTTACCGTTCGGGCGTTGACTGATCGTACACACTGCTTCTTTCTTGCTCACCACAAAACCATTTACAAAAGTTTATGCCTTTATTTAAAAAGTTTTCCTCAAATCCTCGGTTTGAGTTCAGTTACTCCCGAAGGTGCACCTGAATCCCTCAAACCAAGGCTCTGATACCAATTGTAACAACGTAAATTTTCAAACAAATTTTTCATTTTAAAAATAAGGTATTTTCATTCAAAACGAGGCATAAATAGTTCAAGTATTCTGTCAAATACAAATAGTCAAAATCCCAAGATCATAAAAACATCCTTCAGTGTGTATCGATCACGCCGGCGCCTTCCCACGGTCCTCGCTAGTACCTGAAACACATACATAACAACTATAAGCATAATTGCTTAGTGAGTTCCCCAATATACAACTTACGCACATACGCCTTTCCAGGCCCTGACCTTCCGGTCCATGTGTCTCAGGGGACTTCCGTCCCTGCTGGGTAAACCTTCCGGTCCTACCCACGTCGACCTTCCGGTCCATCACACAACATATTGCCTTCTGGCCCATAACATATTGCCTTCCGGCCCATAATATAATCGCCTTCCGGCCCATAACATACATAGCACATATAACAAACAGCTTACCACATATAGCATACATATCACATATCATATCTGACCTCCCGGTCACACAGTCAAACCCTTCCGGGTACAATATAGTGAGAAGACTCACCTCGTAAATGCTGAAAGCTAGCAAATCCTGAAATCACTCGTGCACAATCCGACGAGCTACAACCTCCCTATAACATCACATATCTCTCATTAACACTTATATCATATAAGTGTGACTATCCCTAAGAAGACAGACTTAGGTCAACTCTGGTCAACGGTCAACGGTCAACGGTCAACTCGACCGGACTCGGCGAGTGCCATGCCGACTCGACGAGTCTAAACGTCCTCCCCAACTTCCCCTGATGTTCCCCTTCTACTCGTCGAGTATCCCTCTTGGCTCGACGAGATCCTTGTGGAAGAATCGCGGGGCTACCCCGACTCCACTCGCCGAGTCTGAAGAACAGCTCGACGAGTTCCAGTCAATCTCCAAGCTACTCGCCGAGTCTGTTCATCGGACTCGGCGAGTCCATGCCATGCAGTCAATCAAACTACTTCCTGAGATAAGTTTCGTCCCGAAATACACAAGCATGGGACCTTCTGGACCTCTAAAGGTCCTAATACAGGGTTATAGTCGTTTGGTTGACAAGGTACTAATTCATCTAATCATCAAATGGGTTCCATAAACCCTAAATCCATGCACACATCAACATAACAGAAAGAATCCGAAATATTAACTGAATAACGCACTCTCTATGTCCCCAAACCGCAGAACTCGAATCCCTTGCTGTTCCTTTAGCCAAAGCTCCTCTCCTCCTTGCACAACAATTTCTTCAAGGCCCTAATATCCTTCAATCTTGCTCTAGATGCCCACAGCCGTTTAGGGTTCTTCTCAGTCGACTAAAGACGGACAATGACGGCCTATAAGTGCATTATATACGACCCAAACCTGAACGGTTAGGGTTTTCGCTAAACAGCGTAGACTCGCCGAGTCCATATCGGACTCGTCGAGTCCAGTCGCGAACCCGCGACCAAGTCTGCGATCCTACTCAGCGAGTCTAGGCTCCAACTCGCCGAGTCCCCTCTTAACTCACCCCAAAAACATAATTTAACAATACCTGAGATTCCGTGGGTTAGATCTGATCCCACATCGGCTGGGAAGGAGAACTAAGCATTTCTTATAAGGGGTGTAGATACCTTCCCTATCACAACGCGTTTTAAAGCCGTGAGGGCAGCAGATCCCATAAGAACTCTGCAGTTAAGCGTGCTCGGGCGGGAGTAGTACCAGGATGGGTGACCCCCTGGGAAGTCCTCGTGCCGAGTGGCCCAAAGCGGACAATATTGTGATACGTGCCAGAGGGGGATGTTACACTTTGATTGTTATATAGCAATAGCAATCAATTCCTTGCTTAGATTGGCTTTAGAAAGCTTAGTGCCTCAAGTGCTGCACCTCTAATGGAGTCACAAACACCTTATGCAACTTGGATGAAGAGGAGAAGAAAGGAGGCAGCCAAAAACGACTAGAAACCCTATAGAATCAGTTCCACACGTTTTTGGGGCCTAAGGGGTCCTTTATATACTTGTGTGGGCTGCTAGGGTTTCAGTCAAAACCCTAATGGACAGCTTAAACTCTAAGCATCCCATGGAACCTTCTGGATAAGGCTATGGACAGAAATATGATGGGCTTCCATCATAATTTCGTTCACCCCTTATTCCTTTAGCATTCCTTAGCCCAATAATTCAATTATCCAATAATTGCAGTCCAGTCCCCTGAATTTAATTAATCTCTTTAGCCACAAAATTAATTCTTAATTAATTCTTGACTAATATTAATTAAACAATATGATTTCTCCTTTAATATATTATTCTCATAATATATCAATAAATCATATTTAAACCTCTCTCTCCTTAATTCATCCTACGTATTGCTATGGTGAAGGCAACCCAAAAGGACCATGCTCATAATCGGGTCAAGTACATACCAAAATAGTTATGGACTTAGACACTAATCCAACAGTCTCCCACTTGGATAAGTCTAATAACTATTTTCCGTATGACTTCAGAACCTGATCAGCAATCGTAGCTTTCAAAAACCGTTGTCAACTCTGATCTTATCATACAGCGTGTCCTTTAGATAAGGGATTATATATTCATCCATTCTCAAGATATCGTATAGACAAAAGACATGAATTTCAATCATTCTCTCTATACTGTTTCCCGACTTCCGATTTATGACGACTGATAACAGACTACAATTGAACATATCAACTTAGTCCCGGCTTGGCCAAGCGCTTAGGTGTCATCACTAAATCATCGAGAGGCCCACAAATATCGCTTTTATCCCACTTTGGGTAAAAGGAATGGATAAACTTCGACTCATATGCTTGCTTGCATTCACTGATCGAATCACAGACAACAATAAGTTTCATAACACCAAGTTACTGGTGCGTTTACTTATCATCAATGTGCAACCGACCAACAAATAACAACTCACACGTCTCAGTTTTAAGAATATATAATATTATCGTCTCACTAATCACTCGTGATAAAACCATGAAGTGATCCAAGTGAGCGTGGGTTTAATCCAACACTCTAATCTTATCAAAGCACTCATGAACTCTGCAACAAACTTGTGCTATGTCTAAACCTTTCAGACAATCTACAGACTCTTCATGACAGTCTTCCTTCATACTTACTTCCAACGTATGACCGACTGTGGATGTTCGAATAACCTAGTTATTCTGGAAGTCAAAACATGCAAACTGAAACATAAGAATAATACTTAATCCTATATGGCCCTAAACTTGTGAGAGTAAATAAAACACTTCTATTTATCCACCATATTGATTACTCATTATTTATCATTTAATGTTTCGGATAATCAACTCATTACTTGAATTACAAGAACAATTGTCCCATGCTCTAAGCATGCACACTTTGTTTCCTATGGTCCATGCTTTGTGAAATAGATCAATTGAAAACTTTTCCAATGATGCTCATTTCACAATTCCTTAATCCTCATTATTAGTGTAAGAACACAAGGTTCTTGCCACTACTAGAATATGCTAGATTCTAACATTTTTATGCAACGATCCTTTTGCAAAATCATAGCACAAAAGTCGCCAAGACTTGGCCAATGAAATTACAAAGTACTCTATCGGAAATTGTTACAAGACAATTCTATAGGCGTGAAGTCTCACATTCAAAGTGCATTCCTTTGAACATCCTTCTTGCATAGAAGTTTCTAATCTAGACATAGATTCTCAATATCCAACTCCCAATATGGAAAATTTCCACATTTTCCATATGACAACACATTTGCCATACATTCATCGTTTGACATTAAAAGTTCACACTCTAAAGACTCGATTTTCAATTTTTTATCCTCGAAACGTAACCTATGACGATTTAATTGACACTCCTTCTTCTCACTCGCTTCTATGGCAGACTTATAGGCTTTATAGATGGTGCTCATATCTGTTTGAATATGAGTTTGATAAGGTTCACAGAGAGACAAATCAAAATTATTATCTGAGATCAAAGATTTTACCTGTTGAACGATGCTTCGACCAGGTGGATCATTGGTGGCCATGTAGCAATAGTGAGGTTCAGCAACATGATCTTCATCTTCTGACCAAGATGACCAATACCCTTCATCACATTCAACAGTTTGTCTTGCCATCAAACACGTCTTTCTTCCAGTAACCATGTCATCATCATCCCATGATGACCAATATCCTTCAACATCTCTTGAAACCCTTGTTACAAAGGCTTTTTCGCTTTCAACCATCTCTTGAGCTTTTCGGACGTAGTAAGTAGAATCCTTGATTTTTGGTTTCTGTGGAGCATCAACCAGACAATCTTTAGCAAAATGGTTTATATGTCCACACTTATGGTATATAATTTTTGGTTTGTTCGATTTCGAACTCTGAGAAGGTTCCAGAGTAGAGTTTGGCTTAGTGATGCTTGGTTTGTAAGCGGAAGGATTTTCCGAAGTTGGTTTAGGTTCCGTAGCAGAGTATGGTTAAGGATTTTTATGGTGAGGAGCATGGAATCGGTTTTGGTATGGTTTGTAAGAAGGAATGAAAGGACGTTTCTATTTCATGGAGAGTAGAGCAAACTCCTGTTGGAAACGGAGTTCAGAATCCACTACTTTAGAATAATCAACATGATAGTTTTGTGTGGGTAAGATGGGTGCGGAGGATTGAACATATGGAACAATGGGTTTGAAAGGGTCTAAAGTGGAAAAGTTCGGAATGATTGGTTTGAAAGAACTGAAAAGGGCAAGAGGGCCTCCGGAGAGTTCCCTTCTGGTTTGAGCAACATTTGACTCATGTCCTTGAAGTTCATCAAAAAGTTGATAGAGTTTTAAAATCTTCAAAGAACCATTACTTTGGAGACGAGATTTCACATTTCCCCATCCTTGAGACTGTTTATGAATTTGAAATTGTACTCCAAAGGAGTTCGGACAATCCCATGAGAAATCATGTTGTTGACCATGATTCGGTAACGGTTGGAGGCTGGCGCCACTGATTCACCAGGAGTAGTAGTGAAGGTATCGAAGTCGTTGACAACAGAGGTGACGCGCTTGTCTTTCATATTTCCCGAACCTTCAATCAGGTCCTGAAGAGTGTCTCAAATCTCTTTGGCTGATTTGCACAACTTGATGTGCTCGAAGAGTGAATGAGGAACACCAAACACCATTTCTGAGAAAGCAACTTGATCAGCATGCAGCTTCTCAATATCATATGCAAATAAAGGAGCTGGACGAGCTTCATCTTGACCCATAAATTGAGCAACAACATCTCTCACAACTGTTCTCACAGGAACATGAGGACCTTCTTTGACGGATCTCCAGATTTCTTCACCTTTATCTTTGGCCAGTAAAAATCTTTCCATGCTAACTTTCCGGTGATGATATTCTTCCACAACTAGTAATGGGGCACGTGTAGGTCCACCCACACTATTTTCGATTTGCATTGAAAACATTTGCTGAGGATTAGAAGCAACCATTGATGTTAAGATATCTTCAAGCTAAAGTGGTATATAGAAGAACTTTTATCCTTAACACGGAAATGGTTGAAATACCAAGGGAATTTCAAACCAACTACAATTTGATCTTATGGATTCAAAGGACAACTACTCAAGCTCTGATACCAATTGAGAGAACAAAATAGAGCTGATGCGCAGGGAAAAGGTTTGAAAACTCAAACCTTGAATGTATGCTTAAGATCAATATATGCTTGCTAATAAATGTTCTAGTCAAGCCTGGGTAGACCAGTTAAGTCTAAGTTAATATATATTCAACAAATGATCAAGTAATAAATGAGGAATCAGAATAAATGATAAAGGAAAAGCTAATAAATGAAGAACAAGAAGAATGTTTGAAAGTGAGTTCAAATATCTTAGTTAAATGCCAAAAGTGAGTGAATGATCTGTCTCATAATATTGCATTGAAAGCTCCTTTAAATAAGAGTAAGTGAAACATGGTGCTAACCAAAAAACATACATAGGACTGGATAAAAGGAACAATTTTTACATTTTGATTGTCCAAGTTGACCAAAATACTAAGTCCTATGAAATGTCTAATCATGCAAAGAGACAAAAATAATTAATACATAAAGAGACAAAACAGCTTCTCCAAATCATCACACATTCCGGACATGAAGTCCATTCCCGAATGTCTTCACTCCTGAACTTTTGATCAACTTCTCTCCAAGTCCGAACAACTTTCGGACTACTCTTCACTTCGGAACCTGATGCTGACACTAGAATAATCACTTGGACTTAGGATTGCTAGAGGTTCACTTTCAGGTTCCAACACTCTCCCTGAACATCACGGTGATCTCAGTCATCGTCTCAACCATCTGCTGGAGATCCTAGAACTCCCTGGGAAGCTGGTGCACCTCAATAACAGGTGAAAACTCGTCCCTAAACCTGGCCGAAGAGTCACTCCAAGTCATCGCATCTAGAACTGTGTCATCTCCAATGGCTCATCAGACCCCCTCCCACCAGTCATGTGCCCTGTCCTTCAAAAGACAGGATGCAAGTCGAACCTTTTCCCCCTCGGGACATCTACTAGTGCGGAATGCATTGGCGACATCCGCCAACCATCTGGTACTCACAATGGGGTCCCGATCCCCATGGTAGTCGGGAGCTCCACAAGCTCTAAACTCCCTAAATGTCAGTGTTTACAGCCCCATCATGTCCGCCACCTCGATGCGGAAAGCACTCAATCTCTCATTTAGAAGCTCCAAAATACCCTCCTTGAACGTGCCGAAGATCACAGGAGTCTGATCCAGAATAATGTGCATAATCTCAGAGGAGATGAACTCCCTAGTCTGGTCGTCAAGCTGCCCAATTCCTGAGCCTGAGCCTGATCCCTCACCGACGTCTGAATTGTCGATTAGTCTAGTGTGTAGTGTCACCATTCTTAAAAACAACATCATCACACCATTAGAATACTAATCATATCTCGAGAGATCACATATACTATAATTTCCTTGGATTCATCTCAGCCTTCCTTAACTCGAGTACGGATCCTCTGCTTTCAGTAGTACGGGCTCATACTACCTTCCACATCTATCTGTAGTTTCCTCAAGAACTGCCTTGACTCCACCAAGTCCCTTCTACTACTACTGCTTCACGCGCTAATCTCATCCTAGGCTTGCCCTAGGGTAATCACCGACCCACTCTCTACCATCAGCTACATAATAAGTCCTTGCTATCTCCCCCGAACTGGCTCGCGAATACTATTACATATTACTAAGACTAGATAATTCTTCGAATGAGAGGTCCTACCCTACAACGGCTGGACTCAAACTAGAGCTTCGCAATAGAGCTAGACCTAACCTTCTGAAATTATTTAGTCCTCGTAATATGTAACTTAACATGTTCATTTAATAGTTAGTAAAAGATAACTAGAACTCCTAAAATCACAAAACAAGCAGCATTTGAGCATCGAGTAAAAATAATCAATCATATCTCATTCAGGTTATCCCTAACTAATCTGTACTAGCATGTAGTTCATAAAGCTGATATACATATAATGGGCATATACGGCATCCTTCCTAGATACTTATCCCTAATCTAGCATGTAGTTCTCATAAAGCTGATACGCATATAACAAGCACATTAGGTATCCTTCCTATTTCCTTAGACCTACTCTAGCATGCAGTTCTAATAACATAAACTTGTATGGGTAATTTGGGAGTACTTACTTGAGCTCGGCTGATTGCATGCATCACACCCTTTTCTCTTTTTAAAATTGTTTTCTCTTTTCAAAGTTCTTTTTATAAAAATGATTTTCTTTTAAAAAAATTTCATACCAAGTCCTCAGTTTGAGTTCTGACACACTCGAGAGTGTGCCCGAATCTTTCAAACCAAGGCTCTAATACCAACTTGAAACATCCAAAAAATATGGTCCAAAAATTTCGTTTTGATTATTTATAAAAAGCATAAATGCCATTTGTCATTTCACAAAAACAAAAAAAATACATCTCAAATCATCATAATAAAATACTTATCCAAAATCATGTGCCAAATATTAGAGTCTAAACATCCCAGGAAAAATGCTATGGTGTGTGCCATGCAGTCAACCGTCCTGAAATCGCGACTCAACTCGCCGAGTCATCCCCCTGACTCATCGAGTTCTATCGAGCTGCTCGTAGTCACCATTTAGCGAATCAACTCGTTGATTCCCTTCATAGACTCAATGAGTTCTATCTTAAGCTGAAACGGGACAACACGCAAGATGTCGAGTTCCCTTATGAACCCGATGAGTTCCTCTGTCTATTTGGCCATCTTAACAGATTAAGCCACTACTCTCAGATCTAGAGTCCAAACTCTGTCCATACGCTAGAAATGCCCCATTTAGGGGTAAAGTTTCCAACTTTAGCTGCTAATAACCCATCTAAATGGGTTTAGCTAAAACCCTAGTTCCTTAGGACATAGATCTTTGTCCAAAAGCCTTATTACTCCAACTCAAAGTATGAAAACCCAGATCTAGGTCCTAGATACCAAAAGAACACGTAAAGGCTCAGACTTTCCTTCCATGCATGGCCTTTTGGGGCACAAAATGCCATAACAACACCTTAGCTTGCATGGAGGCTTCATTGGCATAAAGTTTGCACCTTTATGCCTTAACAACCCTTAATGATCCCAGATCTGAAAGAATACTTTCTTGGGACGTCCAAATCCCTCAAAAAGTAGAAATATGTAGATCTAATGAGTAAATGATCATGTTAGAGACTTGATTCCCAGAAAGTGAAGGCAATAAGATGTTGCTTTTGGATCTACAATCTTCTCTTGGAGTCCTCAAGCTTCTTCTTCTTCTACAAGCTTCAAAACACACAAGAACACTAAAAATGGCTCACACACTCACACAATATTATAGGGTTTCGTGGATTAGGGTTTGGGACTTGGAGGCTGGAAATGAGGCCAAGCTTCAAAACACACAAGAACATCAAAACTTTTTTTCCAGAACACGAGTTCACCGATTAAGAACTCAATAAGCCTTTGATTTAGCAGAGTATCCAAGAAAGATGGCTTCATCAGCTTTGGGTTGGAACTTGGTAAGTTGATCACGATTATTCTCAATGAAGCATCTACATCCAAAAACATGAAGAAAAGAGATACCTAGCTTACTACCGTTCATGGATTCATACAGTGTCTTATTGAGGCGTCGATTGATGATACTTCTATTTTGAGTAAAATATGCAATAGAAACAACTTCAGCCTGAAGATAGAGTGGAAGATTTGCAAAGTTAAGCATGGATCAGGCAGCTTCAACAAGTGCTCTATTGCGACGTTCGACTACACCGTTCTATTGTGGAGTGTATGAAGCAGAAAAGTTGTCGTCGATACCCTTCTCGGTGAGGAAGTTCTCAATGGTGGAATTGGTGAATTCTGAACCATTCTCACTTTAGATTCACCATACTAGGAGTTTGATGAGAACTTCAATTCGTTTGATAAAGTTGATGACTTTAGAGGCTGTTTATGAATTAAGCCTTAGGAAGAAGACCCAGGTGAACCTAGTAAAGTCATCCACAATCACAAAAATGTATTTTTTGTGATGCAAACTCTCTACTGTTGAGGGTCCACACAGATCAATGTGTAGAAGTTCTAGCGGGTCCGAGATTGATTTTTCAATGATGACGGGATGACCCTTCTTTGACTGCTTTCCACATTCACATGCAGCACATAAGCGATCATTTTCGAACTTGGGGAGTGGAAGACCTCTTACCATCTCACCAGAAACAAGATTATTCATATATCTAAAGTTCAGGTGATCAAGCCTCCTATGCCATAACCAACTGATGCAAGAACTGCTTTTGAGAGTAAGAAAAGATGGGCTTGCCAATTATCAAGTTGATTTCAATAGGATACATGTTCTTGTTGCGATTTGATTTGATTAAAAATTCTTTTTGTTCTTCTGACATGACATAGTTGTGTTTCTTGCAGAATTCAACTCGACGATTTGCATCAATGAGTGGAGCCACACTTATCAAATTATGTTTCAAGTCAGCTACATATGCCACGTTTGAAATGGAGAAGCTGCCATTAGTAAGGATGAAAAAACCTTAGATCTGAGAGTTGGAGTTGTCATACGTCACATAGTCAGCATTTGGAGAAAGTTTGAGATCTCGCAGAGAATTCTTCTGCCCCGTCATGTGCATGGAGCAAGCACTATCAATATACCATATTCTTTCTTTCTCCGAATCACAGAGTGCCTGCAAAATTAGTGAGTTGTGGAGTTTTTAGGGTCCGAGTTAGGTTTTGGGACAAAGGCACGAGTCCTAGGCTTCGGTTGTGACTTTTGAGTAACATGTGTTTTGGAAGGTTTGTTCCGAGATTCCTTAGGAAACAAACAGAAGGCCATGGTTCTTTCATCTATCTAATAATCATACTCAATGACACGAGGATTCAGAGCAGCTTTTCTTGGACACTCAACTTCCAGAGTAGTGGGAACTACTATGTCTATCGGAGTTGCAATTTCATCATTGTGAATTTTTACTTTCCATGCAAGATTTTGTTTTGAAGGTTTTTGTGAAATTGTTTTCTTTAAAACTTGTTCTTTGGTTGATGATACATTTGATATTTGAAAGTTGCGGTTTGAAAATTTTACCATCAGATTTGGCTATAAAAATTGATGAATTTGTCCGAGGAGAGTTGGTTCGAGTAGATTGGGTACCTACAATGAACTTTTGCGGATTAGGACAAACCACTTTCTTATATTCTACAGATTAAAAGGAATGGGAGGTCTCTTGAGGATCTTAGTGGGTGCGAAGGTATTTTAGCTATTAGTTGATGAATTTACAGTCCGAGATACACTCTTTTTGGAGCTCTCAAGGAATCTAGAATTTTGTCTAGACTTAACTTCCTTTTTGTGAGCATTTCGGGCTTCTACCTTAGGATCAACAAAATCTTTCCTATTCAACATGGGTTTCCTTTTGGAATGAAGGGAAGGTTTAGAGCTTTTTCCTACTAAGGGATTGTTGAACAAAGGCTTGATTTGAACTAGTTTAGTTTTGGAAATCGCTTGGGGTTCAGAATCACATGAAATTGAATCATCAACGTCACTGTGTAAGGATGCCCAAACACATTAAGAGAATTCAGGTCCAGTTGTCTTCGGAAAAATTTCCTCAACAACACTGTTGTTAGGAGGGATGTGGCTCGGATATTGAACGACGTAATTCGGAATATTAGAGTGGGGGTTTGAGGTCTAATTCAGGTCCAGGTTTATGAGAGGCGGAAGAGGTGTGGAATTGGGACACTTGACAACTATAGGCTTAAACTCAAGAATTAGTGATTCAAATTGGTCAGAAGTCTCAGGAAGGGGTGATAAAGGCGAGACAGGGGCGTCCAAATGTTTGATGTTCGCAACATCTCCCATAAAAGTTAGGTTTTGCAACTCCTTCAAGGGACGAACAATAGGTTTCGGAAACTCGCTTCCGAGATCAAGGGATTTTGACCAAGGATGATGGAAATTATGAGTCATCCGTTCATTTGCTTCAAGAATGTCAATGGAATTGTGTAAAACATCTATTTTAGCATTGAGATGTTTGTTGTCAGAAATTAAAACATTTCTTTCAGAATAAATGATTTCACAATTGTCTTTAAGAATGATACATTCATTTTGTGACATTACTAGCTGTCGTTCTCAAGAATTTATTTTCAACTTCTTATCCTCAAAACGTAATCTAAGATGACTTAATTCACTTTCCTTCTGCTCACTGGCTTCTATGGCTAACTCATAAGCTTTGTAAATAATGTTCATATTTGATTGGATCTGGGTTAGATATGGTTCACAAATAGATAAGTCAAAATTATTATCAGTAATCATAGATTTTACCTGTTGAACAATGCTTCTACCAGGTGGATCGTTGGTAGCCATGTAGCAGTATTTTGGCTCAACATCTTCATCATCTCTTTCTAACCTAGACAACCAGTAGCCTTCATCACATTCTATTTCTTGTCGAGCCATAAGACACATATTCCTTCTAGTGGTTATGTCATCATCATCTCCAGATGACCAATACCCTTCTACATCCCTTGATACGGTGGTAAAAAAATCCTTTTGACTTTCTGCCATTTCTTAAGCTTGATGTGCATAGTAAGCTGGGTTTCTGTGGGACTTCGGCTAAGCAATCTTTGGCAAAGTGATTTGCATGGATACATTTGTGACATACAATCTTGGGTTTTTTGGACTTCGGATTTTGTGATGATTCTGAGGTGTGATTTAGTGTAGGAAGGTTAGGCTTGTAGGATGGTGGGTTTTCTGAAGGTTTGTTGAAGGGATGAGGATTATTTTGGTGAGGAGCTTGGAAATGGTTATTTTGCTGAGGAGCCTGGAAACAGTTATGATATGACTTTTTATAAGGACGATTGTATTTCATGGAAAGTAAGGTAAACTCCTGTTGGAAACATAGTTCGGAGTCCATTTCATCAGAGTTAAGGTCACCAACTAATTGATAGTTGTTAGTGATGGGAGCAGGTATGGTTGGAGGTAAGGGTTGAACAAAAGTTATATAAGGAACAACAGCAGAGAGAGGGTCCGAAACAATCAGGTTTGGAGTTTGTAGATCATGGGAACTGATTAGATCTAGAAGGCCTCCAGTGAGTTCGCATAGGCTTTGTGTAACATTTGATTCATGACCTTGAAGCTCATCGAAAAGTTGGTAGAGATTTAGCTTTTTCAGAGATCCATTACTCCGAAGACATGATTTTACATTTCCTCATCCCTTTCCAATGCTGTTGATGAACTTGAGGTTATACTCAAGTGGGGTTCAGACTATCCCATGAGTTGTCATGTTGTTGATGACAATTTGGTATCTGTTTGAGGCCGAGGCAACAGATTCACCAGGTTTTGTAGTGAAAGTGTCGAGCTCATTGAAAATGGAGGTTAGATGTTTATCCTTCATATTCTCTGGCCCTTCGAACAAATCTTGAAGTGTTTCCCAAATCTCTTTTGCATTTATTGTGCCCAAAGAGAGAAGGTGGAACACCAAACACCAATTCGGAAAAGGCAACTTGATCTGCATGCAGCTTTTCAAGATTATCAGCAATGAGCGGTGCTTGACATTGTTCATCCTGTCCCATGAGAGTTGCAGCAACATCTCTAACAATGGTTCAGAATGGAACATCAGGACCTTCTTTAACTGATATCCAGATAGATTCACCTTTTTCTTTTCCAAGTAAAAATCTTTCCATTCTGACTTTCCAGTGATCATACTCTTCAAGAACTACCAGCGGGGCACGTATAGGGCAGCCCACACTATTTGCTATTTGCATTGATTATATTTGTTGAGAATTCGAAGCAGACGTTGAAGTTAAGATATCTTGAGAAAAAGTGGTATATAGAAGAACTTTTATCCTGAACGTAGAAATGATTGAAATACCATGGTAATCTTGATTTAACTATAATATGTTCTTATGGATTCAAATGACAACCACTTAAGCTCTAATACCAATTGTAAGAACAAGGATTTGATTGCGCAGGGACAAGGCTTGAAAACTCAAACCTTGAGTTAATGCTTAAGATCAATGTTTGCTTGTGATTATATGTCCAGTCGAGTCTGGCAAGACCAGTCAAAATTTGAAGATGAAGATCAACAAAGTACTTCAAGTATTAAATATGAAACTATGATTATAATCAAGGTAAAAACAATAAATGAACACAATGAATATTTGAAAGAATGATTTGAGAGAAAAGTGCAACTGAAGTAAATGTAAAAGTATCTATCTTTGGAGGATCAATCCATCTTCTATTCTTGTCATTAAATGCACCTTATATTGGAGAAACAATTACATCATAAAAACTAAGTTACTTACATTGTACCGGATAAAGTGTTTACTCCTGTCACTTCTGATTATCCATTTTGACAAAATAAACTAATTCATATGAACTGTTGCATCAAGTAAAAGACAAGAATAATAAATGCAACACGGAAATATGATCTCTGAATAATCTCCTTCACTTCGGACATAATCTCCACTCCGGATACCAACTTCACTTTGGACCACAAACTGTCTCCGGACGCTATTCCAACTCGGAACTAACACTTATTTTGGAATAACAAAAGGTTAGAGATTGCTAGAGGTTCACTTTCAGGTTCCAACAGTCCCGAGGGGACAAGGTTCGACTTGCTTCCTACCTCCTGAAGGACAGGGCAAGAGATTGGTGGGAGGAGGTTGGAAGACTTGGAGTGATTTCTCAGCCAGGTTCAGGGCCGAGTTTGCACCTGTGATAGAGGGTCAACAGCTTGTGAGGGAGTTCCAAGACCTCCAGTAGACTACAGTGACGGTGGTCGAGATCACCGCTATGTTCAGGGAGAGGGCCCTTCTTGTTCCGCAGTACGTGCAAGCCAAGGAGATGAAAAAGGCCCGATATCATGATATGTTATGGAGTGATATCTGCCAGTTTGTGAGCCGATCCAGCTGCAAGACGCTGGAGGATATGATTGCTAGGGCTTGGGAGAGAGATCTGGATTTGGAGATGAAGAAGAAGAGCAAACCAGATGGGGTTCAGACAGGTAGTTTGGGCAAGAAGCCCAAGGTATCAGATCAAAGATCGAGGAGCCAGCAGGGCCGCTACTGGTGTGGAAAGTGCGGCAAGATGCATGCGGGGGCGTGCAAGGTAGGGAGTTCGGGCTGCTTCAAGTGTGGCCAAACTGGTCACATGAGCAAGGATTGTATAGCTTCCACCACCACCACAGCAGTTTCAAATCTGATTTGCTTTCAGTGCAATCAGAAGGGCCATAAAAAGGCCCAGTGTCTGAGTTTAGCAGCAGCAGGAAAGGTGGCTGCACCAACTCCTTCCACATTGAGGATTATAGGTGGCCGTCAGGGCCGGGCAGAGGCGTCTACGACGAGGAGCAGGGCTTTTCAGCTTACTGCAGAGGAGGCACATGCAGCTCTTGATGTTGTCACGAGTATGTATTCTCTGCTTATCTCTTTATTTGTATTGATTATCACTTATGTTTGCTTGTTTTGTTATAGGGTCATTCTTAGTGAATGGTATATCAGCCCTGGTATTGTTTGATTTGGGGACCACCCGATCTTTTGTGTCGCTTGCACTTTGCAGGCAATTTGTTGGAGCTTCGGGGGAGCTAGAATGTCCTCGGGATGTAGAGATAGCAGATGATAGAATCGTTCGGGTTGCGAGGGTGCATCGAGGATGGACACTCCAGTTGTTCGACGAGCAGTTTTACGCGGATTTGGTCCCCATTCCCCTGCAAGGGAATAAGGTTATAGTGGGTATGGACTGGTTCAGCTCCAATGGGACAGTGATCGACTGCATGCAACAACTAGTAAGAGTTTGGACTCTTAGTGGGGGAGGGTTAGTGATTCAGAATGAGAGGCCGAAACATGGACCGACTTTATGTTCAGCAGCGAGGGCGAGGCGTTACCTTCAGCAGGGTTGTGCAGGGTATGTCGCATATGTTATGGATACCCGAGATAAAGGTAAGGGGACAGAGGATGATGTACTAGTTGTGCGAGAGTACCCGGATATATTCCCAGAAGATTTGTCTGGGATACCTCCAGAGAGACAGGTTGAGTTCAGGATTGACCTAGTCCCTGGTGCGGCTTCGGTAGCCAAGGCACCATATCGGTTGGCTCCTCCCGAGATGCAGGAGTTGTCTACGCAGCTGCAAGAGCTACTAGACAAGGGATTTATCAGGCCAAGTAGTTCACCATGGGGAGCCCCGATCCTGTTCGTGAAGAAGAAGGACGGGTCACATCGGATGTGCATAGACTACCGGGAGCTGAATAAGGTGGCGGTGAAGAACCGTTATCCCCTCCAGAGGATTGATGATTTGTTTAACGATCTACAAGGTACATATTGGTTCTCCATGATTGATCTGAGATCAGGTTATCACAAGATGCAAGTCAGGGACGAAGATGTGCAGGAGACAACTTTTAGGACTCGCTATGGTCACTATGAGTTTGTGGAGATTCCGTTTGGGCTCACCAATGCTCCAGCCGTGTTCATGGACCTCATGAACCACGTGTGCAGGTCGATGCTGGACCGGTCTGTTATAGTCTTCATTGATGACATCTTGGTTTATTCCAAGACTCAAGAGCAGCATGAGGAGCACCTAAGGGAGGTGCTGGAGACACTAAGGAGAGAGAGTTTCCACAAAGTTCTCCAAGTGTGAGTTCTGGTTGCATGAGGTATAGTTTCTAGGGCATCTTGTCAACCAAAAGGGTATTCTGGTCAATCCGGACAAGATAGAGGTCATGATGCAGTGGGAGGTTTCAAGGTCTCCAACTGAAATTCGAAGTTTCCTTGGTCTAACAGGTTATTACCAGAGATTCATCCAGGATTTCTCCAATATCGTTGACCTTTTGACCCCACTGACCATGAAGTCAGTGACATTCTGCTGGGGGCCTGAGCAGCAGGCAACCTTCGAGACTCTGAGACAGCGGTTATGCGAGGCACCGATCTTGACTTTTCCAGAAGGACTCGATGACTTCGTGGTTTACTGTGACGCTTCGATCACAGGCATAAAAGTGGTATTGATGCAGCGGGGTCACGTGATAGCTTACGCTTCGAGGCAGTTGAAGCCCCACGAGGCGAACTATCCAACGCATGATTTAGAGCTGGGGGATGTGGTTTTCGCCCTCAAGATTTGGTTTTATTACCTCTATGGGGTCCGTTGTAACATTTACACGGACCACAAGAGTTTTAGGTACCTCAAGGATCAACCGAATATGAACATGAGGCATCATTAGTGGTTAGATGTGGTGAAGAATTATGACTGTGAGATCCTTTACCACCCGAGCAAGGTCAATGTAGTGGCCGATGCCCTGAGCCACAAGGCAGTGCCGGCTCTGATTCAAGATATATGTTTGAGGATGATAATGGTTACTCCATTGCTGGAGCGGATTAGAGAGGCACAGGTTGAGGGCCTGAAGGAGGAGCGTCGGAAGTGCGAGCGGATCATAGGCCAGGTGGCCTCATTTGATTATGACTCATGTAGGTTTTTGACCCTGGATGGGAGGGTATGGGTTCCGTATTGGGGCAGAGTATGACAAGTTTTGATGGATGAGGCCCATAAGTCGAGGTTCTCTATTCATCCCGGGGCGACGAAGATGTATCGGGATCTTCACCCTGATTACTGGTGGCCCTGCATGAAGCAGTACGTAGCATGGTATGTAGAGTGGTGCTTGACCTATAGAAAGGTCAAGGCCAAGCACCAGAGACCACGCGACAAGATGCATTTGCTAGACATTCCTATGTGGGAATGGGAAGATATCACTATGGACTTCATTACGAAGCTTCCCACGACCGCACGTGGAGTAGATTTGATATGGGTCATCGTGGATCGATTAACCAAGAGTGCTCAGTTTATCCCGATCCAGGAGAATATATCGGCTGAGAAGCTAGTTGAGCTCTACATGCATGAGATAGTGTCACGACATGGAGTGTCTGTCTTGGTGGTGTCAGATTGGGATGTTCATTTCACTTTCCAATTTTGGAAGCGGTTTCACGACAAGATGGATACTCCTCTCCACTTCAGCATCGCTTTCCACCCTCAGAAGGATGGACAAAGTGAGAGGAGGATTGAGACTCTCGAGGACATGATACGCGCATGTGTATTGGATTTCGGTGTTAGTTAGGATACGTATCTTCCGTTAGTGGAATTTTCATATAACA